>NC_071657.1:118444442-119077904 GCF_014839835.1 Dryobates pubescens | reverse complement strand
AAATACCTGATCAGCACAGCACTGCTGTAACACGACTGTTTGCAAAGTGCTTTAATTCTTCAGATAAAAGGTGAAACAGAACTATTAGTATCATCTGGAGAAGTAGTTTCCACGCACGTGTCAAAGGTATTTGTCCCCTGCGAGATCTAATTTCATGGCATTTGGGTTTGTTTTGAACCTTTCTTCTGGAGTTACACAGGTACACAAGGCACATGTGAAAAACCCATTAGGAGAAAGTCTCCAAAGCAACAGGAAATCTTTGCAACAGAAAAGCCATTAACTACATCTGCACAGACCTGTTGACAAAGAGACTAACAGTCTGCACAGGTACACAAATAATTTCCTCTCCTTGGTGTGCAATCATCTGCCCAGCTCTTTGTTACTGGATTATTTACAGCAGTGCTCATTCTGCAAAGCAGCTCCCACCAGATTGTGTTTCTCCTTCCAGAGGCTCAGCATTTCAACTATGAAAGAGTTAACAAGTCTTCACCAAATAATGTCTCTGCAGGTGTCAGCTCCTTGGAAGCAGATAGGTCCAAAGGGCAGACACATCGTTATAATGAGCGAAAGATTAAGAGGGGAAGAGAAAAGGAGCCAGCATGAGGCATAAGAAGTGCTTTGATGAATGATATAGCCCAGCATTAATGAGATCTGGTAATTTTACAGTCCCAGAAAGCTGTGGTCGTTAGGACTGCGAGGATCATCGCTTTATTCAGCTGGAACAGAGAAAAGTTTAGGACAAAAGCCAGCTCATCAAGGAATTGGTCTCCTCCTTTGAGTTAAGATTTGTGATTTACAGCATTTCCCATCCCTGCCAGTACCCAGCATTTGTTTAGCTGCTCTTTTCACAACACAATGGTACTGCTGCCCTTGACAGAGCAGAAACAAGATAGCTAATAACTGTCCAAGCAGATTCTTCCTCTTTTTAAAACAAAAAATAGTGTCACCATCTTACCTGGCTGGAGAATTTTCTCTTCCAATCAGCTAAAGTTGCAGCCTCCTGCTTACCACCACAAACTCAGCTCTCTTCCAAAACTCTGAATCCTCAACCATTTCAAGGTACAACAGGTAAAAGTTCAACATCAATTTTCCCCCCCTCAGAAATCTTGGTGTAATTTGATTTTTAATTCTGTGGCTCCTGTGCTGTAAACCATAGCAAACACACAGCAGCAGATGTGACACACCAAGGGTGAAGTCCTACAGATCCACACAAATATGAATTCAAAGGTTTGAGAGAGCTGTGACCATCATCACAGGTGTATTTTTGCAGTTATATTCAGTAGTGAAAACAAGATCATAGAATTGTTTGGGTTGGAAGGAACTTTAAAGATCCAACCTCCCCACCATGAGCAGGGACACCTTCCAAGAGGCCACATTGCTCATTGTCTCCGCCCCCCCCCCCCCCCGCCATCCAGCCTGGCACTGAACATCTCCAGGAAGGGGGCATCCACAACCTCCCTGGGCAACCTGTTCCAGTGTCTCACCATTCTCCCCAGAATCTTTAAGATGATTGACTCTAACTGGTCACCTAGCATTGCAAAGTCACCACTAAACCACATCCCTCAGTCCACATCTACACAGCTTTTAAATCCCTCCAGGGATGGGGACTCTACCACTGCCCTGGGTAGCCTGCTCCAGGGCTTGCAACACTTCTGGGGAAGAATTTTTTCCTACTATCTACCCACATGGCCCTAATATCCAAACATTTTGTTGACTTAAGCAACAAGATCAAAATTCTGTCCCCCAGACAGTACCACAGTGCCACAGGTCAGAACAGAACCCCTGTGACATCATTGGGACATCCTCTGAGTGTCTGTTCTAGGTACTGTGAAAGGTCTGATGCTCACATTCTTCAATTCCCTTTTATGCCTATTCTCACCAAAATTAAACACCAAACAAACTATGCAATGTATCAGTCTGATCAATTTGTCAGCCACTGTCTTCCATTTCTAGACATTTTTATTTTCTCTCCATTCAAGAAAGCATTGAGCTGATGTTTTACATGCTGGAGCAGCTCACACCATACATCACCTTCGCACATCTTCACAGAAGTCACTTATTAAACCACAAGTAATCACCAAAAAGCCCCAAGCTCTCTACCAAACCTTGATGCTTTTTTCTTGCCCTCACTTGCTTCAGATGTAAGATTCATCCTGAATAACCCACCTCTTTATGAATTTAAATCATCTTGAGCAAATCTTGGTGTTTTGATTGACATGAAGCCTTCAGAGATGGCTTTGCTCCCTCACTAGCACCATTCCTCCTCATAAATATTTATACACAATCTTCGGGTTTTAATGAATTCCAAACATTTGTGCTTATTTTAGTGGAAGCTTCCTTACATCTACAAAAATTAGTATTTTAAGTAATGTTTTGTTTGTTTGGCCACAGCACACAGATAATGGTGCTCACCACTGAGGTACAACATTGAATAGGAGTCCTCCATACCTCCAGTCACCTAACGTGGATCCACTTCTATGTGCCTACACGTTGCAGCTAACAAAACCCAGGTTTTGAAAAGATGTTGAAATACAGCAAAAGGAGATCCAACAACAAAAAAATATATTCCTTTACTTGGTTTAATTTCATTCTTTTTCTTTCTCACAGTGTTTGAGCAGTCAAAAGTTACCATTTTTGGTTTGCCAGTTATTCCAACCCAAATGAAAACTCTAGTAAGTCTTCAGCCGGTTTCTGTTTCTTGTGGGCTGGCTCAACACATTTCACTCTTCTCTACATGGTCTTTTCATAGTTTAGCCAGATTTCAGAAACCTGCCACAATTGATTACTTGTTATGAGGTACCCTTCCTATTCTAAATGTTCTTCTGTCTCCTTTAAGTATGTTTTTTTCCCCTCTGGCATCTGTTCTACCATCTTCCTTTAATAAACATTAAGCCAAATCACTTATATGATGATTTGCTAATATAAACTTCATTCTCTTCATTCTTGTTGACATTTTATATTCTTTCCCAAAACTCTAATCTCCTCCTGATTCTGAGAATGCTTAGGGGTTGTGCTCAAAAACATCTGCACTCATGCATCAGGGGACTGGAGTATCTCTCGGAGAAGGAAAGGCTGGGAGACCTGGGGTCATTAAGCCTGAAAAATAGCAGCCTGAGAGGGCATTTTAATGCTGGTCACCAGGAGCAAGGGTCAAGAGGATGGGGTCAGCCTCATTTCCATTGTGTCCAGCAAGGGGCAAAAAGGCACAAACTGGAACACAGGAAGCTCCACCTAAACATAAGGAAAAAAATTCCTTCCTGTGAGGATCCTGGAGCACTGGAAGAGGCTGCCCAGAGATATGGTGAAATCTCCATCCCTGGAGAAACTCCAAACCCACCTGGATACAGTGAAAACTGGGCAACTCACTCAGGGTGACTCTGCTTTAACAAGCAGATTGGACTAGATGATCTCCAGAGGTCCCTTCCAATCTCCCCCATGCTGGGATTTTCTGATTAAAACACATTTACACTCTCTTCTCCAGGTTGCTCTTCTGCATCTATTTTTATTCCTTTGATTTCAGCCCATGGTCATTCCTCTCTTGCCTTTCAAATTTATTTCACAAGCCTGTGCCTCACCACAAACAGCTTTGGCAACACTGACTTTCCCCTTGTTTTATTTTGTCTTTTAAATGCATGGCCCATAGAAAGGCCAAACATTAATCAGATCTCAATTTCTTTAATTACACACCACCACCCAACTGGTCTGACAAAACAAACACATTAACAACAACCACCACCCCAAACAAAACAAACAAAAAGCACTTCAATTTCATAAAATCAAAGCTTTTTAACAAAGTGCAGAAATGTCAAGGATGTAAATATCTGCTGGGCCATTCTGGGTTCTTCATTAGATGCAAACCAGTCCCTTTCCTACCAACACTAGCTGCCACTAACCCTAATACCTCAAAATTAAAGCCTGACCCTCCACCGTACGAGGGAATTCAAGAGATCACAGTAACTAACAACCACAGTGACCAAGCTGCTAGAGGGGTCACTTCTGTTCCACCTCAGTGAACATCTACCATTTAGACCAGCAGTCTTGCAGCACACTGGATTTACTAATCCAATGCTTTCAAACTGCTTTCTCCACTGAAGTTACGCCAACTTCCCCTCCGTTTAGGTTTATCTACTCCAGCTTGTATCATCACCTGCCGGTTACAAAGAAAAAGCACCAGCTGCTCTTCATCCCTCCCACAAACAGCTTAATCCTTCCTGGCAGAAGAACAAGCTGGTGGTAAAACCAATCATTAACAAGTTATAGTTGGAAATTAGAAACCAGCCTCTCCCCATGGGGAGCAGCAAGGAGCCACGTTATCCTTCCAATTGAATGGGGAGGTCAGAAATCCCAGCCACCAAGCTGGACAAGTTTATGAGCAGAAAGGAAAAGATTTTACTGCCTAAGAAATATGCAGGAGCTGGATTCCATGAGGCAGGCAGCCCTCCAAACCCTGTAATCCTAACTGGGAATATCAATCTCCAGGAGAGAAGCCAGTTAACAGTATTTTATAAAGCAATATATTTTCCTCTCTCATGCAATGATATTCCAAGCCCTGTTTTCATTTTGTAGCAGTAAATATTTTGGCAAAATAAAGCCACACACTTCGCCAGATGTTCCATCAAATGTTATTAAATTTTTTTTAATATTAAATGCAAATAGACACTTGGCTTGCTCTCTGCACAGACTTCCCCCAGTTTTTTCTCTCTATCCATCCTCTGCAAAAATATTATTTCTCAGAATTCTAGGTGCACCTTGCTAAATTTTCTAATTCAAAATTCAGGATGGATTATATGATGCCACTTTGGGACACGGTTTAGCGGTCATGGTGGTGTTGGGGTGAGAGTTGGACTCAATAATATGAGAGGTCTTTACCAACAGTAGCAATTCGATGATTTTAAAATGATAGAATCATAGAACTGTTCCAGTTGGAAAAAGCCTCTAAGATTATCAAGTCCAATCATCAACCTAAGACCACCATGGCCATTAAACCACATTTATATTTTTTTAAACAATCCTAATACACTTTGTTTTTATTTAGCTCTTTTCTAATATAAAATCCATCTTTAGCTTAGAAACAAACCAACCAAAATAAACCAAAAGAAAGAAAAAAGAAAAAA
The DNA here is from genome assembly GCF_014839835.1 of Dryobates pubescens. Classification (NCBI taxonomy): domain Eukaryota; kingdom Metazoa; phylum Chordata; class Aves; order Piciformes; family Picidae; genus Dryobates; species Dryobates pubescens. The sequence continues at coordinate 119,072,790 of NC_071657.1, read as the reverse complement.
TAAAAGAAGAAAAAGAAAGGGAGGGAGTCAGGCCATTCAGTAGGTTTTGTACTCTGAAATCATGACTCTTCAGCAGGTCAATTTAAGGACACAGTTGCGCTTTGTACAATAAGAAAACAACCACCAAACTCATTCTTTACATTGTTTCTAAGAGACTGTCAGGGGACAAGCAGTACTAAAACCCCACCACTACAGAAAAGAAAATTTACTGTTAAAACAAAGTCAGATGAAAAGAGATTTTAGTGATATGGTCTAGTCAGTGTGGTGGTGTTAGGTCATAGCTGGACTCAATGATCTCAGAGGTCTATTCCAGCCTCAATAATTCCGCAATTCCTTTTCTTTCCCCTCCTTTCCTTTCTCATTTATAACAGCTGAGTTCCACTGTATAAAATATCCAACACAGCCTGTTAACTCCTTTAAAGAAAAAAAAAGAAAAAAAAAGGTGTCAAAAGAATAAAAAATTGGGGGAAAACCACAGTGTAAAGGAAACAAATCCAATAAACCAAGTTCTCAAACACCTTTCACACCCAGCCTCCAACCCCACCAGCAGCTGGAACCCATTGATGCTTAGGCAGTAAGAGGTGCCTACAAAAGAATGCTCCACCAGATAAGCCTACTTCTCTGTAGGGCTCTTGGAAGGAGGATGTGGATGTGTTATTGTTTACCTTTTAACATGGAAACAACAACAACAACACCATGACGAACAAATGACACCAGGAAACCACAGGCAAAAGGAAATGAGATACTAAGTAAAAGAAGAAGGATCCCCCCCGAGCTACAATCAGAGCCAGCTGTTAGCCAACTAAAACTCAACAGTTTCCAGATGTTCCCAAGAGAATACTCATTCACAATCTACTCAATTGATCCACTTTCTTACAAACTCTTGGGACTTGCTACACAAAGCTTACTTTCCTGTAGAGCTCTCAAAGTTTAGAGCTCCTTTTACTCTAACCTATGCCAGCAAAACAAAAAAGGGCTCAAATTTCATGTTTAACCCTTTGCTGCTAGCATCTCTGACTGCTTTTCTACTACATCAGCTCAGAACTTTGAGAAGTTCAGCTGCAACTCCAGAAATCATCTGTTTCTTCATTCACATTGGTCTCAACCATTCTCTCTCTCCCAGCAGAACAATACACCTCACTAATCATCCTTTTCACTATTACATTTAATTGGGACAGTATTTAAATGGTTGGGCCACAGGGGATGAGCAAGCAAAAATTTAAAAAGAGAAAAAAGAGAAAAAAAGATAAAAAGAGGGATGAGTCAAGGAATTAAAGGCCCATATTAAGAGCTCTAAGAATCAGTAATGGCAATGGTTAAGCTTTTCTTCTTTTCCTGAAGTCCTTAAGCAGTTGGATCAGGATGAGAAAGGAGATGTTGCATAACCTGCACTATCCAAACCATTTAGTGCAAATGCAACTATTCTTTGCCAGGATTTCACAGAATCACAGAATAGTTTGGGTCAGAAGGGACCTTAAAGATTATCTAGTTCTAAACCTCCCTGCCATGGGCAGGGACACCTTCCACTAGACCAGGTTGCTCAAGACCCCATCCAACCTGGCACTGAACGCCTCCAGGGATGGGGCACCCACAACCTCTCTCCCAACCTGTTCTCCAGTGTTCCACCCCCTCATTGTAAAAAAAAAATAAAAATAAAAAATTCCCAATATCCAGCATAAATCTCCCCTTCTGATGCCAAATTCCTTCCCCCTCATCCTATCACAACAAGCCCTTATAAAAAGTCCTTCCCCAGCTGTCTTGTAGGCCCTGTTCAGGTACTGGAAGGCTCCTCTAAGGTCTTCCTGAAGCTTTCTCTTCTACAGGATGAACAGACCCAACTCTCTCAGCCTGTCCCTGTAGGGGAGGTGCTCCAACCCTCTGATCATCTTCATGGCCTCCTCTGCACCCACTCCAATGGGCTGATGTCCTTCATGTGGTGGAGGCCCCAGAGCTGGATGCAATGCTGCAGGTGGGGTGTCACAAAAGCAGAGAAGAGAGGAAGAATCACCTCCCTTGCCCTACTGGTCACACTTTTGATACAACCCAGGACATGGCTGCCTCCTGGGCTGCAAGTGCAAATTGCCAGCTTATGTTGAGTTTTTTGTCAACAGACACTCCCAAGTCCTTCTTCTCAAGACTGCTCTTCATCAGATTTTCACCTGTTTTAACTGATCTGACCATGATTAATTCTGTTAAATGCAGAAATTTGGGTTCATTTTTTAACTACCTCTTCACACTCCTTCACAGAAACGCTACAAGTGACACCAAGATTACCATTCAGGTATAAAGCTGTTGTTATTAACAACTATTACACTATGAAGCATTTTCCACAAATCCTAAGTATTAACTAATCAGTTTTCACAATAAGTGAGATCTTAAAAGTCATTAGCTTCATTATTTATCTTCCACAGATAAGGAAATTACAGCTCAGGGTACTTGAGTCGTTTCTCTAAAAGGACAGTCAGACAAGGCAAAGGCAAAAGGTCAGCAACTGCCAACCCCACATGTATGCAAGCAGTCAACGTTAGGACTTAAATACCAAAGGAGTCTTCTTTCAACTTGCTGTAAGTCACATTGTCTAATGAGGGCTGTCAAACCAAAGCTGATGCTCCCTTAAACTCAGAATATTCCAGCTGCTTCAGCTTCTGTTTGTCTGATATTTTATGTAGCTTGAAAAGCATTTTCTTCTCTTATTGCCCTGCTTTGAGCTAAAGCAGAATTAATTCTACTCAGTGATGTGACTTCTCATCTCAGGCTCTTCTCAGGAACTGCACTTGCTGAAGAGCAGGGCATGTTTGCACACACAGTGGCTGCTTCTAGCAGTGAGAACACAGATGGGGAGACTTACTGCCAAAGGCTGGTCTGCAGACAAGCTCACTCTTAGACTTGCTCCCGTATTGGGGTGCAGGAAGTCAGAAATGGCACCTGTGGCGAGGATCAGACAGGACAGGTGACCCTAAACTGACCAACAAGGCATTCCATCCCATGGACATCCTGTTCAGGATAAAGCTGAGGGATCACCAGAGACAAGTCTCTTCTTCAGGGGCTAGTTTCCAAGGAGGACTCTGTCCCTTCTGCCTTCGATCTCAATCCTTGTGTTCCTGAATCGATTTCCTGAATCCGCTTCCCATCTGCTGCTGAGCCCAGCCTGGGACTTCCCCAGGGCCTGCCCCCAGTATCAGTGATGACAAAGACGCCATTGCCATCAGGGATTGGGTTTGCTGTTGGCAAAGCTGGTTTAGTTCCTTTCCTAACCCACCAGTCTCTCTCCTTTATTCCCTTTCTCTCCCCTTTATTCCCTTTCTCTCCCCTTTTAGGAAGGCTGAAAGGTTCACAGAGAGCCTCTGTCGTTCCTCTAGTGGCCAGCCCACTCCTCACCCTTGACACTTCCAAACCCGTGCAACGTGAGCAGTGAGCGTCCGCTGCGGCACTCTCCCAGTGCTCTCCCCTTGCAGAAATCAGCACAGACGTTTCTGCACAAGAAACCCTTTTCAACTACAAACAGAAAGGCGGCAGATGAGCTGAATACCTTCACACAGAGACAACGTGGAGGTGGAAGAACTCCTGGGAGGACCCAGGTCTTGCCTAAACCGTATGAAACAAGTCCCTATTACTCACATTTACACAGCCAGCAAGACACAAAATCTAGTGTAAAGCCTCTCACCAGAGCTAATTAACCTCAGCACCACACGGAGCTAATTAACACAACTTTTGTCTTGACCATGTTTAACTCCATGTTAAGCTCTGCTCAAAGCAAGAAGCTAATCTTACAACTGCCTACCAAATACTTCACTGATGTACATTTAGGGTACCGCAGTGGTGCTGGAAGTCCCCGGGATGGAATGATGCAGAAGCACTGCTGTCAATTGATTGTTTTGGTTCAAAAAGTCCTTTTAGATCATGTGAGTCCAACCATAACCCTGCATTTGCAGAGTTTAGTCTCCATTAAACCATGTTCCTCAACACCACATCTGCATGGCTTTTAAATATCTTTGGGAATGGGAACTCCACCACTTCTCTGGGCAGCCTGTTCCAGAGTGCCCCTGTCCTGTGAAGAACACCAGTGTGCTGTGCAGCCTTGGCAGCTTCAGGGATGATCACATGAAGTCTCTTGAAATCAAGATATCTGATTCTCGCGAATCAAGATTTAATTTTTATGCAATATATAGACTCAGAAGAAATCACAGATGTGGGGTGGGAGAAATAAGTGTGCATGAAGGACTCAATCCTGATTTAAAAAAAAACCAAATTTCCTCTGTTTTCAGACACACTGAACAGTTCTGTTTGCTTTGAGTACAGTGGAGGATGCTTAAGAGATGGAAAAAACCAAACTCGAAGCCTACAACGAAGATATTTTGTAGTAACTACACTCTATTTGCATTTCCAGTTCCAAGACTATTTAAGAACTAATGCTCACAGACAGATGTGTTTCCTTTGTCCCTTCAGCTTCCTACACTGTAATATCCATAAATCTCCATATATTACCTACAACACGTACCCAGGAAACACCATAAATGGTTTGAAGCTGTTTCTGAATCCTGCCCAGGGACTTCTGTTAACCAGAGTGGTCATGCTCTACCTGCATTCACTTGGCCGTTTTTCTCCTCCGTGTTATTGTTGATACTCACTTTTTATTCCTCCTCCAGGAATTGTGAATGTCTTTGCACCTTCTGCTTCTTTCAGATTTGGCCATTATCAATCATGTTAGTGGGGAGGGACAGACAGAACAATCACAAAGGACTCATTTCCTCTATGATAGGACTAATTTCCTAGAAGAATCAAGGTAAAACCATAATATAGCTGCTATCAACTGAATTTTAAATACACATTTATCTCTTGGTAAGATAACATTCATTCCACTCACATCAAAAAAGGCAAGGTTTTTTTCTCCAAATCAAGAGGATATTGAAGAAATTATCATTGATGTACTGGTGATCAAATACCTGAAGGCACAGCCACGATCAAGATATCAGTTTCTACCTTCTATCAGTCATATTTCATCTAGCAGAAAATCATCACTTCAGCAGCATGCTAAGAGGGATGAACATTTCTGAAAGAGCACTCAAAGTGATGTATTGATGAAACAAGAGCATTACAGAACACAAAACAAAGGAGCAAACTTGCATTTCCTCAAATCCCCCTGTAAAGAAACATTCCTATGGTTCCTTCCATGAGAGGTTCAAATCACACCACTTACTGCTTTCCTGGATATTCACACTGCAGAGACAAGGATTTTTTGGAAAAGAGAGTCAAGAAAATGGGGAATTGATTCTTCCGCTCTGCTCTGGTGAGACTCCACCTAGAGTACTGTATCCAGCTCTGTAGCCCCCAGCGCAAGAATGATATTGGCCTACTGGAGTGGGTGCAGAGGAGGCCATGAAGATGATCAGAGGGTTGAAGCACCTCCCCTATGTGGACAGGCTGAGAGAGTTGGGTATGTTCAGCCTGGAGAAGAGAAGGCTCCAGGAAGTCCTCATAGCTGCTTTCCTGTCACTGAAAGGGCCTACAAGAAAGCCAGGAAGGGACTTTTTACAAGGGCTTGTAGTGAAAGGACAAAGGGGAATGGATTGAAGCTTGAGAAGGGCAGATTTAGACTGGATATTAGAAATTCTTTACAGTGAGGGTGGTGAGACACTGAAACAGGTTGGCAGGTGGGTTGTGTGTGCCCCCTCCCTGGAAGTGCTCAAGGTCATGAGCAATCTGGTCTGGTGGGAGGTGTCCCTGCCTGTAGGGGAGTTATCACTAGATGATCTTTTAAGGTCCCTTCTAACCTAAACCTTCCATTACCTGAAGGGAGTCTACAGGAAGGATAGAAAGGGACTTTTCATAAGGGTGTCCAGTGACAGGACAAAGGGGAATGACTTAAAGCTGAGAGAAAAAAGGTTTATATTGGATATTAGAAACAAGTTCTTCAGTATGAGGGTGGTGAGACTCTGGAATAGATTGTCCAGAGTGGTTGTGGATGTTCCCTCCTGGGAGGTATTTAAGGCCAGATTGGATGAGGCCTCGGGCAGCCAAGTCTAGTTGAGAGGCATCCCTGCCCATGGCTGGGAGGTTGGAGTACATGATCTCTGAGGTCCCTTGCAGCCTAAGACATATAGAATCTATAAAATCACACAAATACTGCAGTCTGGGAGAGCAGTTTCCTGTAAACTGTTCCTTAATTTCATAAATATTGAAGATGTGGAAAACTCAGCATCAATACAAAACAGACAGAGCAGCAAAAATTTCCTCATGCTAAAATTTACATGATGTAAAACTTCATTAAGCTTTCACGGCTTTTAAACACAGCAATAAAAGACTATTTTCTCGCCTCTTTTTCAGAGCACCACTAAGTGTAGACACCAAAGCACCACTGCACAACATGGAAAACGTGTAAACTAACCAAGTGATTAGTTGTATTTAGGTTCTCCCAAATTCTTAGCGATTTTAGAATCACTTGGCATTGTTGAATCTCATCCCATTGGCCCCGGCCCATTGATCCAGCCTGTCGAGGTTCCCCTGTAGAGCCTCCCTGCCCTCCAGGAGAGCAACACTCATGCCTACCTTGGCATTGTCTTCAAACATTTGTTGAACTAAAGCTTGAATTCCACAAATGAGACACCTTAGAGGGTGACTAAAAGAATCATGAATGTGAAGATGGTCTAAAGCTTAGAACCTTGGTCAATTAGTGAAATGCCACAATGAGTAAATAGCAGAAAATAATGGAAAAATAAGTAGATCTTGCTCATTGCTGATGGAGCAACATGTTGCATACTGTGGAAAGGTTCTGCACATGCTACATCATCAGTAATTCTGTATAAGTTTCCTTTCCAACAGATCTCAGGTGAATCATCTCTGCAACGAAAGACCATGTGACAGTTTAAGCTGTGCCTTTAAGCTGGGAGCTACAGTTGGTGTAAAAAGGAAAACAAGAAGTGATAACCCTAAACAAATATCATTGGTAGATGAGTGGGATATAGTTTTACGATCTTACATTCTGTTCTCACTCCGTCTCTTTCTTGTGGCATGTCTGCTTCGCAAGGCAGCTATCTACGACCTTGAGATAAGCAAAACTAACTTCTTATCAATGCTTTGAGCTAACTAAAAATTCCCCTAAAATCTTTGCTTTTCTCTTTTCTTCTAATTAACTAGAGGGAAAGGGGAGGGAGAGAGGTTAGGGGGAGGCGAGGTGAAATCCTCCTGCCCAAGGAGGATTTTCTGTGCTGTCTACTTGTATAATATTGTAAATACTGTGTATTTTGTATATATTCATTGCATTCCATTACTGCCTGTAAAATACAGCTCCATTTGCTTCCCCTACTGGGCTCAGAAGAGTTTTTGTTGATGTTGATGGGTTAAACCATCACACCATGCCAAACAGGCACCCATGTGGGTTACATGGGGAGCTGAAGATGATCAGCTGGACTGTGTGAAGTCTTTGTCTGATGAAGTTGAATTGAAAATGGGATAATCTTAGAATCATAGAAGTGCTTTGGTTGGAAAAGACCTCTAAGATTATTGAGGCCAATGGTCACCACCATGGATAATAAACCATGTCCTGAATTGCCACATCCACACATTTCTTGAACAATTCTAGGGACAATAATTCCACCATTTCCCTGGGTACTCCATTCCAATGCCTGACCACTCTTGTAGGAAAGAAATTTTTCCTAATGTCCAACCTAAACTTTCCCTGGCACAATTTGAGACCATTTCTTTTAATTCTATCACCAGGTACAAGGGCGAGGAGACCAACTACTACCTCACTCCAACCTCCTTTCAGGGAGCTGTAGAGAGCAATGAGGTCTCCCCTCAACCTCCTCTTCTCCACACTAAACAATGTCAGTTCCCTCAGATACTTTTGATGTATCAAATGGTTTCAGATACCTGCAGCAAAAGCCTAACTTCATTTCTGTAATACACACTTGCAAATCCATAGCACATTAAATGTCTAAATTAATTTCTTAGACATGTCAGATTACAAGTGTCCTATTAGGACTAATGTGGGAAAAAATTAATAGAGACTGGAGCAGATTTTTTTCCCCCACAAGCTGTTGAAATTGCTTGCTATAAACATGAAGGTTTTACCAAAAAAAAAAAAAAAAAAAGACTGCTGAATGATTTCCATGTTGGTACTCACAGGCCTTGATCCCATCAACAATTAGGCATACGGACATACCGTTAGTCACAATTATATTCATGCATCTTTACAGTACGGGGACATACGGCAATATTAAGAGATTAAAATCTGTCAATATTTTTAATACAAGCTTGTCACTGAGAGAAGAAGGGATTTAAACAAAAATATAACTGAAAACTAAGCTATTAGTCCTTTTGAAACCCAACACCATTTTATTCAGCTTCCATCCAGCATATTCCTTTCAAGGGCATTTTTAAGCTCAAAATTAACTGAATATTTTCTAATTAGGCCTTTTTAATGGCATACCTCCAGAAACTGAGATTACATTATGTATATATCTTAGAATCATAAAATAGTCATGGTTGGGTCAGTGTTACAGAATCACAGAAACACTGAGGTTGGAAAAGACCCTCAGGATCATCAAGTCCAACAGATAAATCTACTCTGCAAAGGTCACCCCTAAACCATATCCCAAAGCACCCCAAGCTCCATATCTCTCAGCCTCTCCGCACAAAAGACATGCTCCAGTCCCTTTAGCATCTTCATAGCACTCTGTCAGACTCTCTCCAGTAGTTCCCTGTCCCTCTTGAACTGGGGAGCCCAGAACTGGACACAATACTCATTAGAACAGAGAAGAGGGGGAGGAGAACCTCCCTTAACATGCTGGTCACACTCTTCTTAATAGACCCCAGATTATTTTCAAGCAGAGGGCAAACAAACATCTGCCAGCAATAGCAGGGAATGGATGATTCTGGTCTGGGGGAAGTTGCTTGGGATCCCTTTCAAGGTTGTTTTTAGGAGATTCATACTTGATGACTGTTTTCCCAGAAAATTATGGTGGTTTGCAAGCCAGGAACCCAGCCCTCCTGCCTGCACTGCTCTTCATTGTACCTAAAGAACTTAAACCAACTTAAAGCAAAGTTGGAAGGGACCTTTAGAGGTCACCTAGACCAACCTCCCTGCACTGAGCAGGGACATCTTCAACTGCAGCAGAGCATCAAACAACAGGACCTGGAATGTTTCCAAGGACGGAGCATCTACCACCTCTCTGGGCAACCTGAGTCAGTGTCTCACCACCTTCAGTGTAAACCATTTCTTCTTGTCTTGAGCCTGAATCTCCTTATAGTTTAAACCTATCACCCCTTGTCCTGTCACAACTCGCTCTTCTCTCATCTCTCTCTTCTCTCATCTCTATCTTCTCATGATGCATCACTATTTTCTTTCCCTTTTCCCAACCTGTGTAATTTCAATACCTAAACAAAATGGATCTTTTGTGTGGAACATCCTTTCAAATTATTATTTTTATTGTTGCTAAAAATGCACATGGAAAGAAGAAAGCTTGGGGTAAAACCACACCGTGTGCAGAGAAAAGACTCTTGCTTCTAAAGAAAATGCAGCTGCAGTGACTGCATAATACATAACACATCCTCCTCTTTAGAATTGGGGTGCAGAAGGAGAAAGCTCCTTTAGATGTCAGAAGAATTAGCTCCAGACACGTATGGAAATTCCATTTAGGGTAAGAATCAGTGACAGGAAACAGCCAGGAGGGACTATTTGTACTGAAATACAAGCCATTAAACTTGAGCCAAGCTAACAGCAAATGACTGCACTGGCAACTGCCGGCTGCAGATAATTAGTTTAGAACCTATTTTAACATGAATATTTTATCATGCAGCACAAAACTCGTTATAGAGAAGAATTAGAGAGCCAGGACGTCTGGAAGCACTGGAGAGGTGATCTGTCAGGTCCCTGTAAAGAGCCTTCCCAGAGAAAGCAAGTGCAGTGATTCAGGGAGACTGGATTTCATTAAAACTGCAACAATCCATTAAGGACAAAGATATCTGGTGACAAGCTCAGGAGTGCAGGTAACGGACTGTGTGTAATGACTTAACTAGGTGCTGCTGCACACACACACACACAGCAGTTACAGAACCAGCAGCACCTTCCTCAGACACACAGTGACTGTCCACAGCATGAGCAGGTAAAACATGCAGTAAATTCTTCATGGAAAATTAAACAATTTGCTTCTTTTCTGCTTCTGTGCAGTTTCACATCCTGATATGTGACCATTGGACTGGTGCATTAAAACCCATCCTCTATATGAACTGCTGGGTGAGGGGGACATTAAACATGTACATATTTGTTACACTGGTTTGGAAAGAGAACCAAAAAAGGATAATTTCACGGGATTGTCAAGAGTAAGGGCCAGGCCAGCCACTAGATGAATGACAGAAAATCTATGTTAACCTCTCTGCCTTCCAAAGGGAAGACAAAGGCAATAAGGGAGAGAGGCCGATGACTTGTGACAGGAACTAAACCAGGTTTAGTAAAAATAATAAAAATGAATTAAATAGATACAAACCAATATCAAACCCAGCCTCTTATGGCAATGACATGATTGGCATCACTGATACTGAGTCTATAAAATCTAACTCTGGCTTCTTGAGAATCAGATATCTTGATTTCAAGAGACTTCATGTGATCATCCCTGAAGCTGCCAAGGCTGCACAGCACACTGGTGTTCTTCAAAGGACAGGGGCACTCTGGAACAGGCTGCCCAGAGAAGTGGTGGAGTTCCCATTCCCAAAGATATTTAAAAGCCATGCAGATGTGGTGTTGAGGAACATGGTTTAATGGAGACTAAACTCTGCAAATGCAGGGTTATGGTTGGACTCACATGATCTAAAAGGACTTTTTGAACCAAAACAATCAATTGACAGCAGTGCTTCTGCATCATTCCATCCCGGGGACTTCCAGCACCACTGCGGTACCCTAAATGTACATCAGTGAAGTATTTGGTAGGCAGTTGTAAGATTAGCTTCTTGCTTTGAGCAGAGCTTAACATGGAGTTAAACATGGTCAAGACAAAAGTTGTGTTAATTAGCTCCGTGTGGTGCTGAGGTTAATTAGCTCTGGTGAGAGGCTTTACACAGATTTTGTGTCTTGCTGGCTGTGTAAATGTGAGTAATAGGGACTTGTTTCATACGGTTTAGGCAAGACCTGGGTCCTCCCAGGAGTTCTTCCACCTCCACGTTGTCTCTGTGTGAAGGTATTCAGCTCATCTGCCGCCTTTCTGTTTCTAGTTGAAAAGGATTTCTTGTGCAGAAACGTCTGTGCTGATTTCTGCAAGGGGAGAGCACTGGGAGAGTGCCGCAGCGGACGCTCACTGCTCACGTCGCACGGGTTTGGAAGTGTCAAGGGTGAGGAGTGGGCTGGCCACTAGAGGAACGACAGAGGCTCTCTGTGAACCTTTCAGCCTTCCTAAAAGGGGAGAGAAAGGGAATAAAGGAGAGAGACTGGTGGGTTAGGAAAGGAACTAAACCAGCTTTGCCAACAGCAAACCCAATCCCTGATGGCAATGGCGTCTTTGTCATCACTGATACTGGGGGCAGGCCCTGGGGAAGTCCCAGGCTGGGCTCAGCAGCAGATGGGAAGCGGATTCAGGAAATCGATTCAGGAACACAAGGATTGAGATCGAAGGCAGAAGGGACAGAGTCCTCCTTGGAAACTAGCCCCTGAAGAAGAGACTTGTCTCTGGTGATCCCTCAGCTTTATCCTGAACAGGATATCCATGGGATGGAATCCCTTGTTGGTCAGTTTAGGGTCACCTGTCCTGTCTGATCCTCGCCACAGGTGCCATTTCTGACTTCCTGCACCCCAACACGGGAGCAAGTCTAAGAGTGAGCTTGTCTGCAGACCAGCCCTTGGCAGTAAGTCTCCCCATCTGTGTTCTCACTGCTAGAAGCAGCCACTGTGTGTGCAAACATGCCCTGCTCTTCAGCAAGTGCAGTTCCTGAGAAGAGCCTGAGATGAGAAGTCACATCACTGAGTAGAATTAATTCTGCTTTAGCTCAAAGCAGGACAGGATTTCTCTTTTCCAGCAGTCAGAAAATTAAATACAGATCCTCAATCCCTTGAGGATGCTTAGTTGCAAAGGATGCTTTGATTAGCTGAAAATACAGCATCTTTGGTCTGTATCTGTAACTTCTTCTAGCTGGAACAGGAAAGCTGAGGCTTTTAAATACAATCAGCAGTAATGAAGTAAATGCACACATTTGAATTTGTCCATTCCATATGCAGTTACTTGGGGAGAAAGTCCTTCACAAAATAACAAAGAAGCCAGAGCAAAAAGAAATTTCTCCTGAAGTCATCACCTCCTTGAGCTACCTTCATCGCTTGGAGCCTGAACACCATCCAACACACACTAAACCTCATCTTCCCTAGACGAGCATCTGCCACACACAGGTAGAATCTGGTGCATCACTGAAGCACCATCAGCAAGCAGTCCTGGAAAGCGGGAACAAGAATTTCAGATCTCCAGTGCTTCTTCCCTTGGGCTATAAAATATGGCCCACCTCTCTCATTGCAATCCAGAGACCAGAACACAGACATTACAGTAAAATAGTGTGAAAACTATAGATGAATGCAAAGTCATGCACGATGCTACTTAAATACATAAGAGAGAGGGGTATTGCTATCTGCAACTACCTGAAGGGTGATTGTAGCCAGGAGGGGATTGGTCTCTTCTTCCAGGCAACCAGCACCAGAGGAAGTTTAGGCTCGAGGTGAGGAGAAAGCTCTTCACTGAGAGAGTCATTCGTCATTGGAATGTGCTGCCCAGGGAGATGGTGGAGTCACCATCCCTGGAGGTGTTCACAAGGGAATTGGACGTGGCACTTGGTGCCATGGTTTAGACATGAGGCCTGTGGTGACAGGTTGGACTTGATGATCTTTGAGGTCTCTTCCAACCTTGGTGATTCTGTGATTATATTCATATGTATAAAATTCCTACCATGATGTATTATGAAGAAAGGCTCAGGGACTTGGGGCTTTTTAGACTGAAGAGTGACCTTCCTAATGCTTACAAATACTTACAGGATGATCTTCTCAATGCTTTTCAACTTAAAGGGTGGGTGTCAGGAGAATGGGGCCAGTATTTTTCTGTGGTGCCCAGCAACAGGACAAGAGGTAACTGGCACAAAATTGAACATAAATTCCATCTAATCATGATGAGAAACTCCTTGACTTTGAAGTTGGTAGAGCAATGGAACAGTCTGTCTAGAGAGGTGGTGGAATTCATCTCTAGAGTCATTCAAAGCCTGCATGTGTGTGATCCAGTTCAACCTGCTCTAACTGAACCTGCTCTGGCAGGGGGTGTTGTACTAGGTGATTGTCAGAGGTCCATTACAACTCCTATCATTCTGTGATAAGAACCAGATCATGTCCCACTGCTCAACATCTTGTGCCAGTGCAACAGCACCAGCACAGACAACCAAACTACTAGTGTTAGTCAATAACATCCATTTGGCAGAATCCAGCCTCTGCTTGTTAAAAAGACTTTCCAGATCAAGCTTCCTTTGGGACTAAGGATAAGGTCTTGGGTGGACTCTTGTTCAGCTCAAGATAACCTGCCCATCTCAACTCTAAACTTAGTTCCACAAAGAAAAGCCCATTTAGACAAGAAGCAAAACAGGTTTGGAGAACTTGTATCAAAAGACTGTTAGAAAGCTTCTGTTGGAAGGGACTGTCAAGATTCAAAGATATTGAGGTTTGGTGCTACTCATCTCAGTAACAGATGATATAAATAGATCGCAATCATACTCACCCATGACAGCTATTGGCAGAACATGCTCGAGTCCCTCCTGGTTTTGACCATTGCTGCAGGAGTTCAGCTTTTGCATGGAGATCTTCTCAATATTCATCAATATCTAAGGGGCAGGGGGCAGGAAGATGGGACCAGACTCTTTCCAGTGATATAACAAGGGGCAATGGGCACAAACTGGAACCTAGGAAGCTCCATGCAAATGTAAGGGGAAAAAAAACAAAACTTTCCTGTGAGGGTGTTGGAGCCCTGGAGCAGCCTGCCCAAGAGAGATTGTGGAGTCTCCTTCACTGGAGAGATTCCAAACCTGCCCTGTGATTCAGAGCAACCTGCTCTAGGTGACTCTGCTTTAGCAGCAGGGTTTGACTGAGTGATTTAATCTATTACATTTATATTTTAAAGAAACCCTGCTTAGCAGAACAGCCTTACAGGAAATAATTCATAGGATGCATTTCCCTTGCTTTTTCATCATTCCAAACAGTAAACCTTAGTCATCATTCATCAGCCATTTATACCCATTTGAACCAGTCTGCAGTATTACTTTTAAAGACATCCAACCTGCTTTAATTCCATCTTCTCACAGAACCTGAATCAAACCCAAAATGGCTTTATCTTTTTTGAGACAAGGAAGCGTATGGAGCCCACCTCACCCCCACAAATGAGGTGTTGCAAACACTTGTTCCTGGATTACTGACATGCTCATTAAATCCATTTGTTTATTTTTTTTCTTCTTGTAGTAATTACTGTAACAACAGTAAGTCACATAAAACTTTAGTCTTTACCACCACAATCTTATTTCACTGCTGCACGACTTCTGCTTCATCTCTTGAGCAAATTCAGTGACTGAAAATCAACTTGCCTACAGGTGGTAGAAAACCAGAATGAGTCACCATATGGCCATCCATATGCTTTGGCACTGTGTCAGCATGTGACAGAATACTGGGATAAGATTGCAGAACAACCAAGAAAGAAGCTGCATTGCTTCTTTCTCCAACTGACCTCCAGTATTTCAATTTTAATCCCGTGCTACAGAAGGCATTTAAAATACTGTAGGAGACAGCAAGTGTAGAAGAGCCAATTTTTTCCTCTTTCAGTAAAGCTCTGGAGATGGGCAGAGAGTGACACAGCCAAATTGTGTAGGATTTTAGTGCGTTGTTAGTGGAAAGCACTTAAATGGCTCCCTTGCAAAAATTCTATACAGGTCCCAGCTACCAAACCTTGGGCTTGCTGCTATGAACAGACACTTTAAAGTCACCACAACTCACAAAATGGGTCCAACTCTGCAAGCTCCCACCTCTCTCTTGCCTATCAGCTAACACAAGAACACGACTATGTGGAAGAGTTGGCACAGACCTTGCAAGAAGATCCTGCACAAAGATTTGTGCCTGACTATAATACAAGACTTTGAAACTCAAAATAGGAACTCAACTTGCTTGCTTGGGCTTAACACATCAACGGTTTTCATGCATCTTGCTTTTATCTCAAACATGCATTTAACAGGAATCTTTCTCACAGCTAAAAAAACTTCCAGACAAAGCTGAGCTTCAGATCCCCTTGCTTTTATCACTGGTACAAGGCAGTATAAGAAAGCATAGAATGAAGCACAAGATTTATCCCCCTAATAACCTCAATCTGATCTCCATGTTCTTTCACACCGCTAAACGCAAAGATAACTAAAACATGCTCCTCCAGAAAAATAAACTGGGGAGATAACAAAGAGGTTTTTAAAGACTTCAACCCAGAGGATCAATATCCTGTTGCTTAAGAAAAGGAATGTAAAAAAGACAGGGCTTTAATTTCCATTTCAAGAAGGGGGTTCAACAACACCTACCATTCAGCAACAGCTAAAGTGCTTTTTAATTTCATCCTCATGCCAAAGCATTCAGAGAACAACAACCAAAAGGACAAAGCCAAAGTTCAAAGATTCAAGATACAAAAGCAGAACTGAAGCTCTTGTACAGATGGGACACCAAGCTGTAACCTCGTTTAATTTGTTGCGAGGAGATGTATTCAGAAATTCCTGTTAAAGGCAAAGGAAAAGAGAAAAAAAGAAACAGGCAGCCAGAAATCAAGATGTTGGAATCACAGAATTTGGGGAAATGGTTTTCATACAAAGGGGTAACAAACGTTTGGTGGAAATCACTATGATAGGTCAGCTCATCAGAAATGGGTTGTGAAAAATCCATTTATTGAAAGACTTGCAGAGACTGGGGAGAAAGAAGAGAAAACAAAGAGACACTGCTTTTTCAGGTCATGCAAGATTTAAGAAATTGTCACTGGTCCGAAATGAATTCAATAGCCGGTATCGTCCTATTTGTCATACCTCACCAGACAAGGGTTTGTACTCACCTTTCCTCAAGCACCACAGAAACACTGAGTGGTTTTGGTTGGAAGATATCTTTATCAACTCAAACCATTAATCCAGCACTGTCAAGTCATCACTAAACCACAACCCTCAGCACCACAGCTACATGGCTTTTAAACCCCTGCAGGATGGGGACTCTGCCACTACCCTGGGCAGCTTCTTCCAGGGCTCAAAAACTCTTTCAAGAAAGAAATTGTTCCTCACATCCATCCTATATCTTCCCTGGCGCAACCTGAGGCTACTTCCTCTAATCCTATCACTTGCTGCTTAGGGGAAGAGATCAACCCCCACCTGGCTCCACCCTCCTTTCAGAAAGATGGAGAGAGCCAGAAGGCTTCCCCTCAGCCTCCCTTTCCTTCAGCTGTTTCTCAGAAGACTTGTACTCTAGACTCTTCATCAGCCTTGTTGCCCTTCTTTGGAAGGAAGAAAGCATATGGCAACTGCCAACTTTTCCTACATGGCTGCTTTCAGTAGTAATTTATAAAACAGCTCCTAGATTACTGATAGATAGTATCATTTAAGTCTTTCAAGGTACTAATGCCAAAAGCAGATCACAATCCTCTGGGAAAGGTTTGGAAGGGCATTCCAGAAATGGTGTCCTAAGTCAGGAAAGTCCCTTCTTTCACATCCATTCACTGCCTCTCGAAACAGACATATCCAGGAATCCTCTTCCAGCACTAGAGGCTGCATTACAAGGTGGCATTAGACTACCCTCCTCCTCCTCCCTCTTCTGCTAACCTGTGGGACATGTTAATCCTTGCCTGAGAAACTTAGTTCCTAGACGAGTGGCAAAATGGAGGACTAAGAGGAAGGTAGACAGTAGAAGGCAGGAATCTTTACAAAGGAAAAACTGAACAAAAAGTCAAGAGACATCAAACAAGAACTTTCCATAATCACTCAGTACTTAATCTTAAAATGAAGGATTTTTCTACCTGACAAACATGGAACCAGTTTAAGCCATGCAGAGATGCCCTGGGCTTTACATGATGCACCATGATTCGTAGACAAGATATTTGGATGACGTGGAGCAGGACAAGCCTAAAAATGCCAGGCTATACAATACAGCCTTGGGTAATGCACATAAACGAAGGGAAAAACCTCCTCTCTGCTCCTTCTTTTGTTATTCTGTGAAATTCACTTAAACATTAAGTCACTTTACACAAGGCTTACACTGAATAATGGAGAATATTTTTTGCAATGCCTCAAAAGCCTTTATACACAGAGAGTATTTAAGGGGAAAATGTTTTGTTAATTTTCAGTTTTGTTAACTTATTAAGCTGGCAGTGGTTTAGAGAACAAAAAGATAGTTAGCATAATATATGAGAACACAGAGCCTAAATGAGTTTAAGAAGAGATGAGAACACCAGAGCACAACCAGAAAGATGAATATACATAACTAAATTGTGCCTGTGTTACGGAGATTGTATTGTTTGCAAGAAGCCTTGGGAATTTTTGGTAACAAACACAACTTCAGTTCACCAACCAAAAAAAAAAAGTGTTTATAAAAATACAGCTGTTCTTAACATGCTCCTTTGATGGTTTCCTCAGGGAGCAGAGCTGTAATTGTCTATAAACAGCTGAAATTACTCTTGTTTGTAAATTGTCTCATTGCTTTTCATTTCCCTTGTGTGGTGGCACTAGAAAAACCTCAGCAACAATTCATTGATAAAAAATATGTCCTAAAACCTGCTGGTTTTTCCCCCACCATTGGTGACTAACACAAAGAAAAGATAACGTGAGGGTTTTGTTGGCTGATTGCTCTTAGGAAGTGTGTGTCCCAGGATGCCATGTCTTTACCACTTTACTGCCAGAAAACTTACAAGTTCTGGGTTGAATTAAGGCTCAGACAAAAGAGTATCAAGACATTATTTATCCTCAAAGAACAACTTCCCTTTAGGAGGAAATCCTCACAACATAATAAATATAAAACACATGCTGAGAAAAGACAACACCTACACATAGCTGTCTTTAAGTGATCCCTCTGTGCTCTATTATATTAATTTTTATGCCCTCCAGACTCCATTATAGCTTTAAAAGTGATGGTCAACAGCTAATAAAACCCAAGCCTAGGCTGATTTTAGACCCCTACATGAACTCTGTAGCTATATCTGCCTGTATATCTGCTGAGCTCCAGTAGGAAGTTGTCACCTGCAGACGCTGCTATGGCCATTTGGAAAATATTCCTGAATTACAAAGTCCAGTTTGGTTTGTAAGTAGCTTCTGAGATTCACTTTCACTGGACATCTTGAGACCAAAGGCCTTCCATGCTACCAGAGACTTCAGAGGACAGAGCAAGCTCTGCCACCCTTCCATGTTTCATATTCCATTTCTATGTTCAGCTCAACAAGATTTCAAACACAGTCTCCCTACATCATCCCTTCTCCAATTTTCCTCCAGCTCCCAATGCTGCTAAGCCAGAGCTTCAATTCATCTGTTTCTTCAGATGGAAGAATTCAGGGACTGAGCTTATCCCCAGAGTCAAAAAACTTGAAGCAAGACATCAGGGTAAAGAAGCCACCAGGGCTTTCAGGTTTAAGGACTCCAATTAAATCCAGGAGTCACTAACGAGGACTGCACACAAGAATTAGTTGTTTCCAACATGTGAGCTCTTGTACTTTGTTGTTTGTGCTAAGATGGAACCTGCATTTTCTTATTCTGTTATTTTCATATTGTCTTTTGAAGGTACAGCTAGGAAATCAGACCACAGATCAGGTAGGCTCCTTGGAAAGACAACAGTGCCCTGGCAGGACCCCGGCGCCAGAAGCAAGATGTTAACCTTTAAGCAGGTCTGATGACAGCTAAAGAGGGTGGAAGCACCTTTTAGCTGCCATCATGACTGGTTAAAGGTTAACTGTAACTCTCCTCGACAGAGCAGATCTGCCACTGACAAATACTGCATGACAGGCCTTTCTTCTTCACTTCAACAAGGTTTGTGTGCTCTGTCATTAATTAAGTCTAACGCCAGAGAAGTCTGTGGCAATACTGACTCAATCGTAACACTAAAAGTTGAGCAAAAACTCTTGAGAAAGTGCTGCACACAGAAACTGAGAGAGGAATTGGGGAAATTTTGCCTTTGTAGCTCAGCAAAGCATTGCTCAACTCACTTCAGCTGGAAACAGCCTGGGTTTTAGCATATTAATAACATTACAAACCTCTTTGCCTGATGCTTATTCCATCACTGAGTCCTAAATGCAGGCACATATTTATACATAATTCTATCAGAAATACACTTTACTCAGTGTGGAGGTACTTTGAGGTTTCCATAAACACTAATTTGGTGCCTAGCTAGATTCATTCTGCCATTTGTGATTTCTGTTATGCTGCTGGGCACCACTGATGGCTAGCTTGCAATTTTTCCTAATTACTAATAAATTATCAGAATGTTCCTTGCAATGCACTGGAACCTTTTGTGCCAGTTGGGGAAAAGTAAATTATTCTTTAAAGGGCACAAGATGGACCCACAGGTAGGCAAGTGTCTCCTGTGAATTCAAGAGAGCACTGAATGAAAGAGAACTTTAAGATCATCAAGTCAAACTGTTAATCCAGTAATGCCAAGTCCACCACTAAACCATATTCCTCAGCACATCTCCATGTCTTTCAAAACAGTTCAGGAATGATGACTCCAATATTTCCCTGGGCAGCTTGTTCCTGGGCTTAACAACCTGGAATTATTCCTCATGTCTAACCTAAACCTCACTTGGCACAACCTGACACCATTTCCTCTTGTCCTAAGTCATTCTGCCCTGTACTCAGCACTGGTTAGGCCACACCTTGAGTACTGTGTCCAGTCCTGGGTCTCTCAGTTTAGGAAAGATGTTGAGTTGCTGCAAGGTGTCCAGAGAAGGGCAACAAAGCTGGTGAGGGGTTTGGAGCAGAAGCCCTGTGAGGAGAGGCTGAGGGAGCTGGGGTTGTTTAGCCTGGAGAAGAGGAGGCTCAAGAGGAGACCTTATTGCTGTCTACAACTACCTGAAAGGAGGTTGTAGCCAGGTGGGGGTTGGTCTCTTCTCCCAGGCAACCAGAACCAGAGGACACAGTCTCAAGCTGCACCAGGGGAGGTTTAGGCTGGATGTTAGGAAGAAGTTCTTCGTGATCTCAAAGGTCTTTTCCAAACTGGTTAATTCTATTCTATTCTTATGGTATCAGATGTAAGATGTCTTGATTAGGAATTCCCACTTAGGACTGTAAAATATGACACTGTTTTTTATTCTATACAATATTCTGTCCAGGGACATTCACTCAGTTGAGAGAGGTGATTGTTCCCCCATACTCCACTCTGGTGAGACCCCACCTGGAGTACTGGAGCCCCTATTACAGGAAGGATCTGGAGGTACTGGAACTTGTCCAGAGAAGATCCACAAGGATGATTAGAGGGCTGCAGCACCTCTCCTATGAGGACAGACTGAGGGAGTTGTGGCTGTTCAGTCTGAGGAAGAGAAGGCTCTGAGGAAACCTAACTGTGGCCTTCCAGTATCTGAAAGGGGCTACAAGAAAGCTGGTGAGAGACTTTTTAGGGTGTCAGGTAGTGATAGGACTAGGGGGAATGGAAAAAATAGAAATGGGTAGATTCAGATGGGATGTTAAGAAGAAGTTCTTCACCATGAGGCTGGTGAGACACTGGAACAGGTTGCCCAGGGAGGTGGTAGAAGCCCCATCCCTGCAGGTTTTTAAGGCCAGGCTGGATGTGGCTCTGGGCAACCTTATCTAGTGTGAGGAGACCCTGCCCATGGCAGGGGAGTTGGAACTGGATGATTCTTGAGGTCCCTTCCAACCCTAACTATTCTATGATTCACTGTCTAGCACAGACAAGGGATCATATACATGCAGAGAGCCCCACACAGCTTCTGACAAAGTAATGCAAGACATGGGCAGTGTTTCTGCAACCACACGCATGGCTGAAAGCATCAGTGTTAGGTTCCAGAACTAGGAACTTCCCAAGCAGTTCTGCCCTCACCTGAGCATCACTTGTCCTTACAAAATCACATCCCATCATTGTTCCTGTCAAAACATCCTTTCATGGATGTAAAAGTGGCTATGAGCCAGAAATATGCACTCACAGCCTAGACCAAAACTTGTCCTGGGCTGATTCCCAGCAGCATGGGCAGCAGGTGGAGGGAAGAGATTTTGTCCCTGTGCTTCATGCTACTGAGACCCTACCTGCAGTACTGGGGCCAGCTCTGAAATCCTCAGCACAGGAAAGACATGGACCTGTTGGAGTAGGTCCAGAGGAGGCCACAATAATGACTGGAAGGCTGGAAGCCCTCTGCTGTGAGGCTAGGCTGAGAGTGTTGGGGTTGTTCAGCCTGGAGAAAATAAGGCTCCAGGGAGACCTTCTTGTGGCCTTTCAGGACTTAAAGGGGCCAAGAAGAATGCTGGGATAGACTTTTTAGCTGCCCAGAGATGCGGTAAAAGCCCCATCCCTGGAAATGTTCATTGTCAGGTTGTTCAGGGCTCTGAGCAACCTTATCTAGTTGAAGATGTCCTTGCTGACTGCAGGGGTTGGAATAGATGACCTTTAAAGGTACCTTCTAGCACAAACCATTCTACGATTCAAAATGAGTACCAGACATGGGGTAAGCATGCAAGGAATTGCAGGTAGGAGGCACAGGGAAAAAGGAAGAAAGAAGAGGCAGTAATCAAGTAAAACCCAGGTTAATGATGCAGTGAAGATTTATCCCAGGGATAAAACAGGCAGTGCTCTGACACATGGCTCTCTGCACTGAACAGTTCATACCTCCTTCCTCTTTAATAATTTCCTTCCTTTGCAGTGTTAAACACCAATTCTTAAACACTTGTCTCATTACCATTGAGGGTCTAAGTTGTTAATATAAGCAATTCTTCAACCCAAAGCCAGGTTTCTGCTCCAGCCCTGGTAGCAGGTGCGCTAAACTAGGGACTACAGGCACATGTTAATGCAATTCACTAGCACAAGGAGAAAAAACAGCAGAGAAAACAGTTCTGAGCCCTTGATTTAGGTCTGCATTAAACTATCAGGCCCCATCAAAAACCCCCTTGATGAGAAGCTATTTGGCCACACACGGAGCTGTGATTTCCATCCACTTTAATAATCAGGGAGTTTGGATTTACTGTTAATGTGACACTGATGAACAGGAATGACGCTAATGTGACATTGATGAACCGGAATGACAATTCGAGCTTGATTAAAATTAGCCACAGCTCTTCAGCACAGGACAAACCAAAAGGGCTTGACATAAAACTCACAGCTCAGATACTTTCAAAGCAAAAGAATGAAGAGGGTGAGGCAAAGGACAATGTGAAGGGAATAGTAGAAGAGGGCTGCTAAAGAACGACAGCAAAGGGCATTCTCCACCTAAATGCAGGGTCCTTCAGGACCATCTACCAGGAGGTGTCCCTGCTCACTGCAGGAGTGTAGGACAAGATGACCTTAGAGGGTCCCTTCCAACCCAAAGCAATCTGTGATCATGTCAGACCTTCCTCCCACTGCTCAGTTAATTGATTTCTGATTTGTCCACATCTTCCTACAAAAATTCAACCATTCTACACATTCACTCTTTAAATCTGCTTTCCAGAAGCACAGAGAAACCCTCCCCAGCTTGGTCTGTCCTCTTGGACATGAATTTCCCCTCTGCTCTCTTCCCATTCTTCTGCCCAATGTCCAACAAGAGTCAGCAAGCCACCTAGATGTCAAGGAACATGTTCATTAAGTGGTGCATTGCCTTCAGTCCATTTGAAAGTCTGTCACCTCATAACACAACAAAAGAATCTGGGTTGAAATGTTAACAAAGAAGGTAGGCACCTGCCTCATTTATAGCCCCTATAAACATAGAATCATAGAATTGTTCTTGATGGAAAAGACCTTTTGGATTATTGAGTCCGAGCACAAGCCTAATGAATACCACTGCCATTAAACCATATCACCAAGTGCCATGTCCACACATTTCCTGAACAACTCCAAGGCACTGACTCTACCACCTCCCTGGCCAGCCTGTTCCAATGTCTGACAACTCTTGCAGGAAACAGATTTTTCCCAATATCCAACCTAAACCTCCCCTGGCACAATTCCAGGCCATCTCCTCTCATTCTATCACCTGATACTAGGGAGAAGAGACCAACATCCACCTAACGACAGCCTCCTTTCAGGTAGTCTCAGAGAGCAGCAAGGTCTTCCCCTCAGCCTCCTCTTCTCCGGACTAAACAACCCCAGTTTGCTCAGTGGCTCATCATAAGGCTTGCTCTCCAGACCCTTCACCAGCTTTGCCTCCTGATTTGGCACCAACAGTCCATTTCAGTAACCCAAGCCTGAAAGTATACAAGGCACGCAGACTTATCAAAAGCTCTAAAAGGAAGTTAGCACTAAATCTGGAAAAGGACAGAGCCTTCCACTTGGAAGCTAGGGGGAAAAAAAGAAATAATTAAATTGTGAAGTTTGGTAAGCCCCAGTCCTTCAGAACCAGATTTCTAACAGCAAACTCTGTTTCTTATGGGAAGGAAACACTGGCTCACCAAGGATGGTGAGTTGAAGGATGTTCACAGGCATGCTGAAGAAAGCTGTAAGGAAAAATATTAAATGTATTAATATATTTCTTATTATATATATTATGAATAATATAGTTGACATTAAAATATTAAAGACATTAACTGCTCAGGCCTGAATTCTCTTCACTAAAATGTTTCCATAAGGTTTAAATTTAATAGGGCCACTCATGTATTCATCGTGTTCTCTCTGGGGAGACCTTCTTGTGGCCTTCCAGTTCTTAAAGATATAAGATGCAGCCTTTTTGTTTGTTTGTTTGATCAGAGTCTGTTCTGACAGGACAAGGAGTGATGGTTTAAAAGTAAAAGAGAAAGGATTTAAACTGCAGAGAGGAAGAAATGTTTTATGCTGAGAGTGGTAAGACAGCTGCCCAGATTGCCTGGAGAGACAGTAGATGCCCCATCCCTGGAAACATTTACTGTCAGGTTGTCTGGGACTCCAAGCAACCTACTCTTGTTGCAGATGTCCCTGCTCACTGCAGTGGGGTTGCACCAAGAAGGGACATCTTCAAAGGTTCCTTCCAGTCCAAACTATTTTGTAATTCTTCGATCCTAAAGTTCATCTCAATAAACACCAACACTGTCCACAGTAGAGATGTGAAGCATGCAGCTCCTTATTCACAAGGTAAGTCTTCTTAAAACCCCAATGCTAACATCTCAGAACATACAGCACTGTTCCAGCAGTCAAAAACAATCTCCCAGATTCTGTTTCTGGCCAAGAAATTAGTTGAAATGGTCCTAACCTTCTGTAGTTACATTATTCCTTCCTTTTATAAACAAAATATTCTTTCAATTCATGATATAATTTCCTAGACTATCCATTATTAAAATTCCCCTCTCAAAATTGAATTTACATCTGAATTATCTCATTACTTCTGAACAAGCCAATTATTGCCTCTAGTGAACAAAATAATTAGACTTGTGCTCACTGAATTTGAGATCTTCCTCAGCAGTCCCAGAGTACTCACAGCCCCAGCACACAGTAGTACACAATGCAGAGGATACAAACACGCAGACCAGGCACACACAGAGCAAGTACATGGAGCAGATCTTCTTCCTCCTGAATACTGCTTCCCAAATGAACTGGTTGATTTTCTGTATAGTGACACTCACATATAGTCAGTGTACAATGCAAAGCAGAAACCTAAACTCTAGTCATCACTCAGGATTGATACCAACAACAAATTTATCTGATTTGATTCTCCACAACTGCATGAAACCATTCATAGAATCAATTTCATAAGCCAATTAAGTCCAACCATTCCCTCCAAGTCTGGTGCTAAACCATGTTCCTCAGCACCACATTTCCGCACCTCCATGGATGCGGATTCAACTACTTCCCCGGGCAGCCTGTTCTACTGTGAGAACCCTTTTAGTGAAAAAAAATTTCTTATGTCCAACCTAAACCTCCCCTGGGGCAACTTGAGGCCACTTCTTCTTGCCGTGTCACTTGTTACTAGGGAGAAAGACCAACCCTCACCCAACTCCAACCTCCTTCCAGGAAGTTGTAGAGAACCAGAAGGTCTCCCACTCCTTTGACATTTTGTCTGTGCTGCACTGAGTTATCACAAATACCACAAAACACTGCCCGAAGAAGGGAAATGTTTCCTAGAGGATGAAGACAAGACTCTTTGGTAGTAAACAAGGTATTTAAATACATTTATTGTAAAGAACACAGAATTTGCAACACTTAAAACTCTCCTTTAACATCCTGATACCTTCTCTTTCCAGGAGTGGTTGGCATTGTTAGCAAAGCCTTGAAACCTCTACTTTCACAACAGTATTAATATCAATTTTTCAGTACAGGATTGCTGTTTCCCAGCTTTATGCTGTAATGAAATGCAATTGCAGCTTTCCCATGCTAAAATATCCTTCACAAACCCAAAGAATCAGATCTCAAACCCACAGGAAACTGCTCAATCACAGAATCACGAAGGTTGGAAGAGGCCTCTAAGATCATGGAGTCCAGTTGCCAACCCAACGCCACCACGTCTGCTAAACCACGTTCCCAGGTGCCATGTCTACATGTTGTTGAACACTTCCAGGGATGGTGACTCCACCACCTCCCTCGGCAGCCTGTTCCAATGCCTGGCCACTCTGCCTGGCCACTTTGCAACAAAATTTTTCCTAGTATCCAACCTAAACCTCCCCTGGCACAATCTGAGGGGATTTCTTCTCATTCTGTTCCTTGTTACTAGGGAAAAAGAGAGCAACACCCACAGTGAAACTATCAAACACAGCATCTGCCTGCCTGGGTGTTGTGAAGCTCCAAGCTCCAACATTCAGCTGCCCTGCCCACACTAGAAGTTGTTCAGAGTTACAAGGGGTACAGGGGCTACTTCTACTAGCCTACGCTACAGTGGGGCCCATCAGTTCAAAGGAGGTTCTCCTCCCCCTCTACTCTACCCTAGTGAGGACACATCTGGAGTATTACGTCCAGTTCTGTGCTTCCTAGTTCAAGAAAAGAACGGGAACTACTGGAGAGAGTCCAGTAGAGGCTACAAAGATGCTTAAGGGACTAGAAAGGCTGAGAGACTTTGGGCTGTTGAGCTTGTAAAAGACTGAGAGGGGATTTTAGAAGTGCTTATCAAAGGGCAGGGGGGTAGAGGAAAGAGCCAGACCCTTCTCAGTGGTGCACAGTGATAGGACAATGGGCACAAACTGGAACCCAGGAGGTTCCACAGGAACATGAGGAAAATCTTTCTTTCTGTGAGGGTGCTAGAGCCCTGGAGCAGGCTGCCCAGAGAGATAGTGGAGTCTTGTTCTCTGGAGAGATTCCAAACCCACCTGGACATTGTGGTCCTGGGCAGCATGCTCTGGGTGATCCTAATTTAGCACAAGGGTTTGACTAGATGATCTCCAGAAGTCCATTCCAATCCTCGCCATGCTGGGATTCTATGAAGTATTTACCCTAAAGAATTTACCTGACAGTCCAACATGAAGCCAGCAACAGCTGAAAGCAGAAATCAATCCTCAAGGCCAAACTTAATTTTTCATCTGAGCGACAACTTTTCCACTCTGACAAAAGTTTTCCATTTGGTTCTTTACCAGATCTTTGCCCACGTAGATTATAAAATATTAGTTCTAAGATAATTTTCTAAGTATCTTGATATTTTCACAAGGCTTTATGTGTTCAGGACCCCTGCATCCTTAATAAATGGAGAATGCCATGGTATCCTGAACACAACACAAGACATCAACATGGGTGTCAACTATCTGTTTGTTGGTGGTTTTGTGGTTTCTTGGTTTGTGGGTTTTTTTTACTATTATTAGATTTGAAAGCCTCTCAATAAGTTCATGAACTTTGCTGTTTGAACATCAGTTGACACCCAACATGAAATACAATGGCTCTATTAGTCTCACCTTCTTCCCCCTACTCATACCAGTTCTATCATGCTTTTAAGAGCCAATAATTCACAAACCTGTAAGGTCAGAGGCTAATGCTTTATAATATGTGAAAATACAGTTTCCCAGCTGCTTTCAGGTGACATAAATCACCCATCCCAAGCTCTAGTGACTCCTGCAAAAGCTGTTACTAAAAGCAGGCCAACATGGGGATGGGGTGAGCGGAGTCAAAATGGCAGTGATACACATATTTATGATCCCAGGTCATCTGACATAGCTGGGACAGAAATTCATCTGGTTCACAATCTGTGGCACACACTGCAGACCTGTTTCTTTGCACTGAATACTATCAATGGGGAAAAAATAATAAATCAGAGATTGCAGCAAGGTCCATCCTGTATTAATTGCTGTAAGAATGTATGCTTCTAATCATAGACTGTTTGGGGGTTGGAAGGAACCTTTAAAGGTCATCTAATCCAACCCTCCTGCAATCAGCAAGGACATCTTCAGCTGGAGCAGGTTGCTCAGAACACGGTCCAGCCTGACCCGGGTAGGTACCCAGGGATGGGGTACCTACCACCTCTGTGAACAGACATGAACATAAAAATGTCTTCCTTCTATCTAGTCTCAATCTCCCTATGTGAATTTAAAGACACCACCCCTTGTTCTGTTGCAATAGATACTCCTACAGGGTCTGACCCCATCTTTCTTACAGGGACCCTTTAAGTACTGAAAGGCCACAAAAGTTTCTTCAGAGCCTTCTCCAGGCTAAACAACCCAAACTCTCTCAGCCTGTCCTGACAGCAGAGGGCTTCCAGCCTTCCAAAACGCTCTTGACACTTGACAAGCTTCAACAATGCGCCTTCTAATACCACCGACTCCAACACTGGACTCCATGAGTCCTTTTTTACAAAGGACCTGAAGTGGAACAAAATAACATCTCTGTATTTGTCACAGCAATTGACATAAGAATAAAATGGAAGCAGGCACTTATGACAGCAAAGTAGGTGAAGAAAGACGTCTTTGGAACTTAAGCTTCTAAAAAGTAGTTATACCCTGCATCCAACACTTTGGAGAGCTGAGATCCAAAGGTGGATGAAACTAGACTTTACCTAGTAAAGAGGACTTATAGGTAATGAATAACTGAAAGTTAAAATGACAGGTACAGAGTTCTTTTCTAGATCGGCAAAATCTCCCTGGTTTGAAAACTGCTGCAGTAACAAGTGTAACGATTTAGAAACCCCACTGTCAACCGACCAGCAATGGGAGATGAGCCTAAAGCTGAGAGACTCCTCTGGAAACAACCAAAATGAGTGTCCTAAGGTCTGCACTTGATGACCTCAAGGGCCTTAATTTTATGAATATCAGCACTCCTGGAATGGTCCAGTGGACTGTGCTCAGCCATTTTATCCATCTGTAAAGCAGGGATAATGCGACCTTGGCTTTGCAGATCTTTGTGATGCAAAAAACTGTTATCTATCCAAAGTCATAGAATAGATAACTGAATATTAAGAGCAAAAGTAAAGATGACTATGAGAAGGTCTAGTTTATCTGAAATGGCCTGAGCACTTGGGTTACCAGAACAAGATACCTCCTAAGGGGGCAAGAAGACAAGGACTAGAGAAACACATACAGGGGTTGGCACAAAACTGTGTCCACTGCTCATCTAAATGCTGGGAGAGAAGTACACAACATCTCCTGTGTCTTCTGTTTGAAGGAGTGTCCTCTTCCCAGATGAGGACACCAACCAACTTTCCTGCTTAGCCCTCCTGTAAATGACCCCGAGGGAATAAGATGAGAGATGCTTAAGGAGCCTGGCTCACAATTTCTTTAATGACTTGCAGAGCCTCTCTGCAGCTGTCAGGGTGAATACACAGCTTTAACCTCAAGAATTTCAGAAGCAAAAAGATTTTTATCTTTTTTTATATGTTAACAAGCAGAGAAAATCAGATACCTCATATCTGCTTCTGAGGCCTCTTGGATACTTCAGTGATTCCCTGCATCAGATACAGCTGGAATTTCTCCTGCCACTAAGAATTAACTGCACAGTAGACAACATACTGTAGTATAATAAAAACAACGCAGCCCTCATTTATCAGCTGGGTGAGAAGCTGTCAAGGCAATCAGCTGAGTAAGATGACCCATCAGAAAGTCTGAGAAACACAAGATGAAGAGGCTTGAGGGGGTTTTGCCCTTCAGTTAAAAATGATGCACTGATCAAGCTACAGCACAGATGATTATAAGTGAAGAGAATTTGGAAAGAAGCTTTACCTGTCCTTCCTTCGCTTTTTTCCCAGCATTATTGATGTGTTTGACAGGACTTTGTAGTCTTACTTTGCTGACAAGTGAGGTTTGAACTTCTCTCATTCACTTCTGCTCTCCTCTATGGGTTCCCAGCTACAGGGCAGGCTCAGTCCAGTGTACTGTTTCTCAACATATTTCAATTAATGAGCTATTCCAAATGGAAGATGAAAAGTAATGTCTCCTTTTCTTTTTGGAAAGGCGATTCAGTAACACTGACAGTACCAGATGGCCATCTCCTTAGAAAGCCAGACAAAGCAAATGCATCCATAAATGACCAGAATGTCAGATGTAGGCATCAAATAGAAAAGGTCCAAACAAATACGTACAACAATTGCTTCTCAGAATCCACAAACATTTGCTAGTCCTGTCAAAAAGAAGATTTATATGATTTTCCCCTCTCCAATACTCTGAAATTTCTAAGCAGAGCTGAAAACACCAAGGTATCGTCATCTCACCGGGGAAATCATTTTCCACAGCCGATTTGATCTGTGAAAACATTAACCTACCAGCAGCAGCTGAGCTCCAAAAGCAGACGAGTCCTCTGAAACAGCACAGCACCAACCACCTCACAGGAAAGTTCTGTCAGAAAGCCCATAAAGCCCAAACAGCTGGTGATTTGAAGTGTGGAGAAAAAACCATGGTCAGCCAGTGAATCAAAGTGTCAGCTCTGGGCATATAGCAGAAGCAGAAAACATGCAATGAATAGAATAGAACAGAACAGAATAGAATAGACCAGACCAGGTTGGAAGAGACCCTCAAGATCATCGCATCCAACCTTATCATCCAACACCACCTAATCAACTAAACCATGCAACCAAGCACCCTAGCAAGTCTCCTCCTGAACACCTCCAGTGATGGCGACTCCACCACCTCCCCGGACAGCCCATTCCAATGGGCAATCACTCTCTCTGTGTAGAACTTCCTCCTAACCTCCAGCCTAAACCTCCCCTGGCGCAGCCTGAGACTGTGTCCTCTTGTTCTGGTACTGGTTGCCTGGGAGAAGAGACCAACCTCCGCCTGTCTACAACCTCCCTTCAGGAGTTGTAGAGAGCAATAAGGTCACCCCTGAGTGTCCTCTTCTCCAGGCTAATCAAAACACATGCAGTTTCTTCCCCACCATCTACATGGATGAGGTTACTTTTAAATGCCTCAGTTAAGGTGCTCCTGACAGTTGTGCTCAGTGCAGCATGCGGGAAACCATTCCAGACAAAAGCTGGACTCAGCATCCTGGTAGCTGAACCACGTTGGCCCTGCTTGATGTGTATATCTATTTTCTCATAGGTTTCCTGAATAATGCTTAACAATCCCTTAATTCAAAAGCACTTTGTTGGAAGAAATCTGGTTATGCCTGTGTCTAAGGTGTGAAAAATGTCTTCTTCCTCTCCAATCTAAATATCCCTTTTGTAGTTTCAAACCATCAGCCCTTGTCCTGTCACATTAGGCCTTGCTAAATAGTCTGTCCCCAGGTATTTTTATTGGCCCCAACATGGCAGGTGGAGTCACATGACCAGAGGAGAGGCTGCTCTCCCAAAGACAACAATGGTACAAGCCCCTCAGACAAGGAACTAACTGAGGGCAACTGCTGATAATGGGAGCAACATGGCTCCAGCACTACTTTTGGTTGGCATAAGGTGAATTGAAATCACAAGGGAGTAAATAAAACATCAGAGAGGCTGTGTCCAGTGCTGGAGCCCTCAACACAGGAAGGACATGGACCTGATGGAGCAGGTCCAGAGGATGGCCTCAAAAATGATCATGATTGGATGTTAAGAACAAGTTTTTCACCATGAGGGTGGTGGAACATGGGAACAGGCTGCTGAAGAATGTAGTTAAAGCCCAGTCCATGGAGATATTCCAGGTCAGGCTCAAAGCAACCTGATCAAGTAGAGGATGTCCCTGCCCACTGCAGGGGGGTTGGACTAGATGACCTTTGGAGGTCTCTTCCAACATGAACCATTCTATAACCCTCTGCCCCCAAGCCCACAACCCATACTCTAGTCAATGGTCTTTGTCAACGAAACACTTTCCCACTTGACATCAGAACAGAAGAATACCATTCCACAACCACTTAAAAAAAAATAAATCACTATTTTTGTATTTTTAATCCTTGACACTCTGCAGCTTGTCTGGTTATCAAAGCAGGTATTTAGACTCTTTTCAGAGGAACATCATTGCAGGCAGTCATTAAAAAAGGTGTAGTCTGTGTGGCACCTTAATTGTGTTACAACAGTTTGTTCTCATCTGCTTGAGTTGCATTAAAGGAAAACATCTAGAATTCATGCTTTCTGCCTGTGTTCAGCGCTAGTTATGTTTCATTTGTTCACACTACAATTTGAGCATAAAAGGCTCCAGGTTCAATTAAGCCTTGCCTAACTGTGGCCCAAGTTTCCTTAGGAGTTATCACTCACTCTTGAACCACTCTTTAACTGGTGGCCTAAACCTAATTGACCTAATATTTACCCTGATTTTTGTTCACACCAAGAGGTATTCCATAATAAAAGGAACAGCAGTAAGAAATTAATGAATACAATGTCTGCATCAATATTCAAAGAATGAAGAAACCATAAACAGCATCTGTGAGTGCTACACCTTTCACTGATGATCAGCTGAGATGATGATTAATGACCAATGGGATGATGCTCTTCAGAACATTCAGACACGCATGTTCCCAGCGACGCAAGCAAGGAAACAAAGAAAACCAGACCCCAGTGCAGCAATATGAAAATAATGAAAATAGGTAAGTTAACAGCAGGTTAACATAAAGGCTGCTTAAGATCAGAAGGAATAAAAATGTCTTTAAAAGCACAGAAATGGACTGCCAACTTCCCAAACTAACTAAGGAAAACAGATGTTGAGAAGGTGGCATCTCATTTGCCCTGATCTCCAGAGGCACTGGCTGGTATCTGGCACAGTCTCTCCCTGTAATCTGACCAATGCACTTGAAATTCAAAAAATATTGTCAATAATCAATCTCTAGACTGAAAAGCACTTATGCAAAAATTGGCAAAGCTTTAAGGGTCCTCTACTTTCCTAGAATCATAGAATTGTTTCTGTAGGAAAAGACCTCTAAGATCAAGTCCAACTGTCAACCTAAGAGTATTATGGCCATTTATCCATTCCAAAAGTGCCGTGTTCAAACATTTCTTGTAACACTATCAGGAATGGTGACTCCACTATCTCCCCAGGCAGCTAAGAAATAGTTCCCAATATCTGACCTAAACCTCCCCTGGTTCAACTTGAGGCAATTTTTCCTTATCCTATCACCTAGAGAGAACAGACCAACGCCCACCTCACTCTAACCTCCTTTCAGGCAATTAGAGAGAGCAATGAGGTCTCCCCTCAGTTTCCTTTTCTCCATGCTAAAACAATCCCTGTTTCCTCAGCCACTTTTCAAAAGACTTGTTCTCCAGACCCTCCACCAGCTTCACTGCCCTTCTCTGGACAAGGTCCAGCACCTTAATATCCTTCTTGGAGTGGCCCAAAACCAAACCCAGGACTTGAGGAGTGGCCTCACCAGTGCCCAGCATAGGGGCACGATCACTTCCCTACTCTTGCTGGCCACACTATTCCTCATACAAGCTAAGATGCCTTTGGCCTTCTTGTCCACTTGAGTTCATGCTAGCTCATCTTCAGCCAGCTGCCAGCCAGCACCACCAGGTCCTTTTCTACTGGGCAACTTTCCAGCCACTCTGACCAAGCCCAGATCATTCACTTGTGACCCAAGTGCAGCACCCAGCATTTGACTTTGTTAAACTTCATACAGCTGACCTTAGCACATTGAGCAAACCCTGATTCCTACTGAAGATGTCTACAAACATGGACATACTGTCACTGGTTCTGTCACTTAGCTATGCTGAACCAGTTCAGCTACGAGAAAATGAAACTATTTCTATTCCTTCTGAACACCAACACAAGTCTCTATTAGCTCCCAACCTGTTTTAACTGGACAAATCTGCAAAAGCCACAGTGCTGTGCACTGACAGCATGACCAGAAAGAAATGGACTTTGGTTACAGGATTGCTCCTGCTTGTTGCCCAATGTCACCAGGCTGACAAATGTTAAAAGGTTCTTCTTGCACCAAGTCACAAACCATCCCAGAAAAATCACAGCACTGCTTCAGTATCAATAGTTTATTCAGCTGCAGGCTCTTCCATGTCAGCAACTAATTGAAGGTTCAAACAGGGTTAACCCAGCATCACTCTCTCTCCATCACAGTCACACCATGGGAAGCAGAACACTGGATCTTAATCAGCAGGTTCTTAATCACCAAGGAGGGTGTGCAGGAAGGGCCAAGACCTCCAAGGCAAATCAGAAGTCTCTCAGCTGACTTTGTAATATGCCCATTAGAATCACAGGATATTTGGGGTTGGAAAGGGCCTTTAAAGATCACCTAGTTCAAACTCCCTGCACTCAAGAGGGACATCTCCAAATTGAACAGGTTGTGTAGAGCCCCTAACAACCTGACCTTGAACACATTCAGGTATGGGGCATTAACCACCTCTCTGGGACTGTGTTTCATCACCTTCAGCATAAAAAATTTCTTCCTTCTCTCTAGTCTAAATCTCCCTCTTTCAAACCATCACCCCTTCTCCTGTCACAACAGGCCCTGCTAAGAAGTCTGTCCCCAGCTAAGTACTGAAAAGCCACCAGAAGGTCTCCCCAGAGCCTTCTTTTCTTCAGGCTGAACAATCCCAACTCTTTCAGCATGGCCTCACAGCAGAGGGTTTCCAGCCCTTGGATCATTTTTGTTGCAGCTTCCCCTCACCCTGCTCCATCAGGTCCATGTCACTCCTGTGCTGCAGACTCCAGAGCTGGCCCCAGCAGAGGGACAGAATTCCCTCCCTCCACCTGCTGCCGGGGATCCTCCCAGGACATGATTTGCTCTGGGCTGTGAGAACACATTACCAGGGAGTGCCCAGACTTTCATCTACCTATACCCCTAAGCCCTTCTCATGTGTGTTCTTTCAAATTATTGCTAGTTAGAAAAATTAAAAACTAAAACAAAACAAAAGCTCAGGAATTGTTACAATGAGCAAGATCATACTGGAACTTGGTCTAGGTAGAAGTTTCAGATTAAATCCCCATGATATTCTTGATGGGAACACCAACAACTGGACATTGAGTTTGCTGTAAATGCATTATTTTCCAATTTAAAAAAAATCATGTTTCTAAGATGAGGGGGGGAAAGCGAAGTTAAAGCACTTCCATCCTTTCATTTTCCACATAAGCATGATCAGAAAGCATTAAGTGAGTTAAACGCATTAGATAACTGTAATAACCTGCACTCAGAGCACAAAGTAATGGAGTCTTGCATCAAGGCCTGGAATTAACCTGCTTAATTTCCCTGGTATTACATCCACCACATCCATCCCCTTGCTCTGCTTCATAACTGCATCATTAACTTCCTATCTAGACAATCCAACTTATCACTCCAACTTGCCACTTCTTCATCAAAATACATTATAATTTGCTTATCCACTGCCATTTGCATCAACTTCCTATTAAAATGGAGAGAAAAAGGTTTCAATCTTCCTTCCCCACATTTAATTCAATTGTACAGCATTACTTAGTCTTAATGGCTCTTGTCGGTGCGTAAGACATAGCTTATGCTTGGTTTAGACTAATTCAGAAGCTGCAACAACCCATCAAGGGAAAAGGACAGGGAAAAAAAAAAGAAAAAGAAAATAAAAGGCATTTTCAGTACTGTGGATAAGAAAACTATGGTTGTAAACTCCACAGACAACTGATTAACCATAGAATTACGTTTGTTGAAGGTGATTTTTAAGAGTGACTCCAACTAGTAACCCAGCACTAGGAAGCCACCAGTACACCATGCCGCTCAGTACAACATCTACAAGGCTTTCAAGGATGGTTACTCCATCGCTGCTCTGGGCAGACTGTTCCAGGCCTCCACAACCCTTTCACAGAAGAAGTTGCTTGAGGTTTGGCTTCATGGGTGACCAGTACTGGGACATGATCCCTACCACAGTCCTAGGGACCACACTATTGCTCTTCCAAGGCTGGATGCTGGTGGCTTTCTTGGCCAGCTGGGCACACACTGGCTCATCTGCAGCCAACTGTTGACCAGCAACTCCAGGTCTTTTTCCAGCAGATAGTTTCCCGACACACTTCCCCAAGCCTGGAGCATTCATGTCATTGTTGGGACTCTAATGCACGGCCCAGCACTTGGCCTTGTTGAACTTTATCCCACTGGCCTTGGCCCATCAATCCAACCTGTCCAGATGCTTCTGTAGAGCATCCCTGTATGCAAGCAGATCAACACTCTCATCCAAGTTGGTGTCCTCTGCAAACTGACTGAGGGTGCCTTGATCCCCTTGTCCAGAGCACTGATACAGATATAGAGAACAGGCCCTAGTACTGAGCCCAGAAGAGCACCATTTGTGATTGGCCAACAAGCAAATGTAACTCCATTCTCCACCACTCTTGGGGTTGGTCACTAAGCTTTTTAGCCAGCTAACCTTACACCTATCAAAGCCATGAGCAGCCAGTTTCTCCAAGAGGATGATGTAGCAAACGGTGTCAAAAGCCTTACTGCTTTTTTATCCCTTCTGTCTGAAGAGCATGTTCATAAAGTAAAAGAGGCGGCATGAGAAACTACTTTGGTTGGGATGTTGAAGGCCATAATAACCACACTCTGTAACTGCTTTGTGGTGACAGGTTGGACTCGATGATCCTTGAGGTCTCTTCCAACCTTGGCGATACCGTGATACTGTGCTTCAATAGCCTGAAACAGACCAGGCAGGATTGTCTCCTTCACATTAAAGCCTTGTTGTATATACTGACCAGACTCAATACACAACAGCACAGAAAATGTTATACTCTCTGTCAGTCACCACCTATGCCACAGCTCCAGATACTAGCAAATATTTACTACTCTGCAAAATGTCTTAGATGTTCACATGCAGCTTAAAATAGTTTTTAACATAACACCAAGTTTTCAGAGTAAGAGCAGCAGCAGAGAAGGACACAAATCAGAGATCTGGCAATCCTCCACCCACCTTTTGTAGCATCTTTTGACTGAGAATAAGGCATCTGCCCTTGTAGCTCCCAGACAAGAGATGATGTATTTTTAACCTGCCTCAAGCAGATGTATCTCTGTATTTCAGATCTCTGTCCCCACTCAACAGGAGAAAATAAAATTATTCTCCTTTTTTTTTTTCTTTACAGTTGTAACACCTGTGCCTTTTGTCATACAGAGGTAAAGGCCAAGCTACAGTGGGAGATTTTTTTGTTGAATTCCCAAATTGGATCTCCTAGTTGCAAAAATGGTCTTAAAAATAAAGCCTTTAGCTACACAAATGATTCTTATCTGCAGGATACCAATTGAAACTCAGGTGCACTGATGGCACAGCACCATTTACACACAACCCACTATCTCAGGCTTACCCCTGCCCCAAGCTCCACATGTCAGTGCAAACACAAAGCTGAATAGTTCAGACACACAAATGCATGAACCCAGCCATTATATTAGGATGAAAAATGCAGACTCTGAAAAAGGATCAGGTAACTGATGACTATTAAGAAGAAAAAACAGAGAGCATTTATACTATAGCACAACCCAAGATAAGCCCTAAGCAATTACATACACTTACAAATGAAATGAGTTCCCCAAACAACAAGAAGGTAAAAATTATAAATAATTCCAATAAAAATCCACTCCTGGCTTTTATCTGTAACACATGATTCCATATTCCAAACAGGCTCCATGAGAATATACCAGTAATAAGGCACCATATAATTACAAACACAACAGTTGAGGTAAGTACTCAGTCTGGTGTGGTTCATGTAGTAACATAAACTGACCTACTGGAACTAAAACATGTTGCCTGAGATCCGTATTTGCAAGACTAATGCAACTGGGAGTTGAGACACAGTATACCTTACTATCACACTTTTAAATAAACATTTGACTTCCTGTACTTATCAAGTAAGCCAACAAAGTAAGGAGACCTCTTTTGTTCTGTTCAGGGTTTTTTTCCCCCCATGCCCCCAAAGACACGAAACACCCAACACAGCACCAAACTCATCTATTAGGGATAACAGGACATGTATTACCATCATTACATGGAAACATCTTTCACACTACATCCTCTCCTTTTTATATACACATGCACCAGCTATTACCACTAATGGAGTCCTAAGTGCTTCTCTTCCAGGGACCTAATTAGAAAGCCAAAGGCTTCAAGAAATCCATTGGTATCCAGCTTCTGAGGAATAGGCTGCATTTAGAAACATCCACTGGTAGATTTAAGTTAGAGAGAGGAAGAATATAGGTCCCTGTTGATTTATTTAATTTTTGCTTATTGAGTCACAATGCTTCACCCACAAAGTGACTCAGAAGATAAAAACACTGCCTGGTTCTCTTGAGCTAATGTAGTGAACACACACACAAAAATGGGGCATTTCTGCCTAAAGAGGGGGTTGATAGCTTTTTACATAGTAATTACCTTTAAAACGTAGTTAACACCCTCCTGGGTATCTGCATCACAAAAACTATGTGCTGTGCTGGATAAAAACTGTCTGGATGGCCAAGTCCAAAGAGCAGTGGTGAAAGGCATGAAATCCAGTTGGTGGCCAGTTAAAAGCAGTGTTCCCCAGGGCTCACTACTGGGGCCAGTTCTGTTTAGTATCTTTGGCAATATTCTGGATAAGAGGATCCCTCAGTAAGCTTGCAGGCACCACTAGCTTGAGTGGAAGTGTTGACTTGCAAGAACATAGGGTGGCTCTGCAGAGGTTGGCTCAATGGGATGAGATTCAACAAGGCCAAGTGATGGGTCCTGCACTCGGGTCACAACAACCCCAGGCTTGAGGCTGAGTTGCTATAAACTTCACAGTGGAAAAGGACCTGGGGGCTGCTTGACAGCCATCTGCAGATAAGCCAGCATGTGCTCATATCACCAAGAAGGCCATGAGCATCTAGATTTGGATCAGCAATACAGTGGCCAGCAGGAGCAGGGAAGTGATTGGACCCCTGTACTAGGCACTGGTGAGTCCACAGCTTGAATCCCAGGTTCAATTTTGAGTCCCTCACCCCAAGAAAGAGATTGAGGAGCTGAAGCATATCCAGAGAAGGGCAGCAAAGCTGGTGAAGGGTCTGGAGTAGAAGTCTTTTGAGAAGCAGCTGAGGGAACTGGGGTTGTTAAGTTTGGAGCAGAGAAGGTTGAAGGCAGACCTCACTGCTTTCTACAACTACCTGGCTTCTGAAACTCTTAAATAGTTCAGATTTTGCCTGCTTACAGTGCAAAGAACTTTTAGCCAACTACAGATAAATTGTCACATTTCCACTGTAGCTATAAAGGCACATAACCCACTTATTTCCCATGGCTGGCAACTGACCCCAAGCATTATGCTATTGTACAAGCCACACATTGGACATGTGCTTGTTCCTTTCTTAACCTGGGGTCATGCCAAATTGGCACCTTACTTTGCTGAGGGAAAAGCACTGAGTGCACTATAAACCAATTATTAGTGGAATTACAGCTTTCCCACATAATATCAACACAGCTCCCATTATGAAAGAAATACATAGTTAGAGTGGAGGGAAGAGGCCATTTGAAATCACTTAGATACTCATTAAGCAGACAAAGGAAGTGCCATTTGTTCACACATTTTGAGATGCCATTGAGGTACAGTGAATGCAGTGCTTATGCAAGGAATCTCATCCAGTGACTACTGATGACAATTAAGTCAAACACAACCACATGATCAGTGCAATTAAAATTCCCAAAGTAGAGCACAGATGCACTCTAAGCCCCCAATCACTTAGAATATTTCTGATATTATGTAAAAGAAGCCAGCTACTGAGTATCAAGTCTTTGCTATTATACTATTAAGCAATTACAACAAACTATGAAAACACTAATGAGATCTTCAGAGACTATTTGCTGTGCCCAATATTCAGAAGAAAAAAGAATCAGGCTGGCTTCCTCCAACAAACTTGGAACATCCTCCTTCAAGCAGCTGTGGAAGTTTTATATGCAGAAAACACATCAAAAATTTGATTTTAACAACTTCTCCACTTCTGTGGTGACTGAATGGCTCAAAAGACTGGCAATGGAAGCCTGAAAATTTGAGAGATCTTTATACAGAGAATGAATTTCAATTTAGACCCCAGTGTGCACGTGCAGGTGAGGAAGAATTATGGAATGGTTTAGGTTGAAAGAGATCTTTAAAAGTCTAGTCCAACCCCCCTGCAGTCAGCAAGGGCATCTTCAACTAGAGTGGGTTGCTCAGAGCCCCAGACAACATGCCCTGGAATGTTTGCTGGGATGGGGCTTCTACCACCTCTCTCTTCCACTGTTATTGGGAAGAAAGCTTTATGCATACACTTCTCTCCCAAAACAAGCCAATTAAGGCAATTAAATTTGAGGAAGATAGATTTAGACTGGCTATTAAGAAGATATTCTTTACAGTGAGGGTGGTGAAACACTAGACCAGGTAAGCCCAGGGAGGTCATGGATGCCCCCTCCCTGAAAGCATTCAAGACCAGGTTGGAAGAGACCTTGAGCAATCTGGTCTAGTGGAAGGTGTTTCTGCCCGTGACAGAGGGGCTGGAACTAGATGATCTTTAAGGTCTCTTCCAGCCCCAAACCATTCTATGAATCTATTAATCAATTAATCCAGTCCTGATCACCACTGGAAAAGCAAAACCCAAGGACCCCGTGACAGCATTAGACTTTTGCTGAAACTGTGGACTCACTGAGGAAAAGTGACCAGTTGTCGTAAGCAAAAGGAGTCTCAGTTTTAGGAGGAGACCAGACAAGAATTGGAGAGAAAAGGCATCCACAGAAGAGAAGCTAGGTCAAGACAGCAGTCCTGGAGATTCTTGAAAAGTCCTAACACCCCGATATGCTCCTGGGAACTGAGATGAAGAAACATCTCTCATTTTGTCTAAAAGCCTGGTTTCAGACAACTTTTGAACACTTCCAAAACACCTTTCCTCCTGCTTCAACTAACTCACATCCCTGCAGAAGCAACTTGCAAGCTCAGATCACTGAGATCTACAACTCCAGACAAAGCTATTAGGAGATTTATATGGTTCAGAAATAACCTATGAGACCTGGGACTCCACAGTCCAACCTTCAGCTTTGCATAAGCACATGGCCTCACCCAGGATGTGTCCCAAGGAAAGCCAGCACAGGTCACCACAAGGGTCACCCCATGGAGCCTGCACACATCACATTATTATCTAGACAGAGATACTTGGATACAGCTTGAGAGTTACAAGGGATGAAGTCAAGCAACAGCAGAACACAAGTTAAAGGTGTCAGGTCTCTTGTAATATGTACAAGCAGTAGTCAACCTCCTATCCCAGACCATTCACTGTGATACATACAGGCAGAAAAGTGGTCCCAAACACAAAAGTCCATTCAAGCTCCAAAAACAACCACAAAAAGCTAGAAAATTAGTAATGTAAAAGCCCATAGACACAAGGCTTCAAAGTTCAGGGCATTCCCTTCTCCATCTCCAGCCTCCATAGAAATACCCTTTTCCATATCACAGAATCCTAGTATGGAGTGGGTTGGAAGGAACCTCTGTGCATCATCTAGTCCAGCCTCACTGCTGAAGTGGGGTCACCTAGATCAGGTTGCCCAGGTCAGAGAGAAGACAACGCCATCCAGAGAGAGACTCCACAAACTCTCTGGGAAGCTCTCTCTCCAGTCTCCTATTCATTTACACACATTATTGCTGAATGCAAAACCTTCTTCTGTGGTGTTCTCCTGACTTGAAAAGCATCCATATTGCTGTCTTCTGGTAATAAAATATTCTAATACCACACATGATATATTAAGAAAAAACTTCAATGGCAATTTATGCACTTAGCCCAGAGAGTTCTTCAGCCACTGTTAGCCTTTGTATCTTCCCAGCTCTAAATCACTTCACTTTATTGATTAAAGGTACATCTTTATTCTACAGCAGGGACTCACCTTTCTCACACACATTTATCTCTATAGAAAGGGCAGAGTGTAATGGATGGACAAAAGTTTTTGCCATTCTTTAATGCAATGATTTCTGAAGTATTGCACACAAACAGGATAGTGACACCACAGCTTCAGTTTGTGTATTGGACAAAACAAACAGCAGTTAACATAAAAAGCAAATGTGTAATAATTTAATCCTCTAATTAGGTAAGAATTACTTGCTTCCCAACAGTTCTTCCTTATTAGGGAAAAACCTCAAGACAGCCACAGATCCTCCAACTGTTATTCAAACTCTAAGCCACCAAAGTCTTTCAAGCATCTGGCATATTTTATGCTCTGTGGCAGATTTGTTAGCTTCAAACTGAATGATTTATTACTATAGACCCTGAGCCTCTGATGAGATTATGCTGCCAATTTGTGTCTTTCTGAAGGGAGGACTCCTCCAACCCAGGCTTTGGACTGAACCTGGAAAATCTCAGTTAAAGGGTGACCTTTACAAGACAAGGAAAATGTTAATTGATGCTCACCTAAATGGCTTTAACCCTACATGAAAGTGGGGCTCTCTAAAGCTGCCCACTCCTCTGTCACCACAAAGTTTCATTTCAATGTTATCAAGACAAAACTCTTCAGTGAAAAAAGCAACTGTATATATCCATCCATCATAGCCAAAGGGAAAACCCAAATGCTAATACATCTGTCCCTGGTGCATTTTGTATGCAACTTGGAAAATGAAGGATTCACATTTATGGGACTTTAAATAAAGATTAGAGGCATTAGAATGACAGGGACAGAGATTAAACAATTCTTTACCCACTGAACAGATACAAAACAAGGCAAGAGCAACAGCTACTGCCTCCACATTCACCCGTAAGGTATGCGCTGTAATTTGCCATCCCCTGTGATATCTAACTGCTTTCTGGAGGTGCCTCAGCTTGGAGGGTATAAAATTTGCAGAAGATGCAAGAAGGCAGCTGTCTCCACAGACAATTCTGTTTGAGGTTTGTTTTTTAATTACGATTAGCTACTCTATCAAAGAGCAGAAATAAAAGCAATGTTTCTGCAATGCATTTATGGTCTTGCTAATTAAGTTGGTAAAAACAGAGACATTACAGACAAAGACACAGGAATTTGACCCACAATAAAACTGGACAAACATCAGTACAAAAAGAAGTAAGAACTTGCTGAAAAACCAAAATGTCAGCAAGATTTCAACATCATTAAAAAAAAATAAAAAATTAAAAAATCAACATCTACTGTGTCCAGTTCTGGGCCCCTCAATTCAAGAACAATGTTGAGTTGCTGGAACACATCCAGAGAAGGGCAACAAAGCTGGTGAGGGGTCTGAAGCATAAGCCCTATGAGGAGAGGCTGAGGGAGCTGGGGTTGTTTAGCCTGGAGAAGAGGAGGCTCAGGGAAGACCTTATTGCCATCTACAACTACCTGAAGGGAGATTGTAGCCAGGAGGGGGTTGCTCTCTTCACCCAGGCAACCAGCAACAGAAGATGACACAGCCTCAAGCTGTGCAGCAGGAAGTTCATGCTTGATCTTAAAAAGATCTTCATAGAAAGAGTGACTGCCCATTGGAACGGGCTGCCCAGGGAGGTGGTGGGGTTGACGTTCCTGGAGGTGTTTAAGGAAAGACTGGGTGAGACACTTAGTGCCATGATCTAGTTGATTAGATGGTTTTGGGTGATAGGTTGGACTTGATAATCTTGGAGGTCTCTTCAACCTGGCCGATCCTGTGATCTAAAAGCATGTTATGACCCTGCACCATTTAACAGGCCATATTTAAAAGAGATACAATGCTATCAGAACACTTTCAAAGCAGAGTGATCATTCTAGAAAGTATATATACTGTTTATTATATATCTTTCTAAATATATGTATCCAACCTTCTTACTAAAGATGTCAAAAGAAGAGGATTAACTGGCCAACCTTTACCAGGTCAAATTCTCAACCAGTTTACTTTATTCAGTTAATTGCCATTCCCACTTAATACTTTGATTCTTCATTTTTACATTTGAAATTCATGGTGTTACTCATTATTCAGCAATTACCAAATCCCCCTTCAAATGGCTGTAAACTACTAGCATTAACAATAACAGGAGCTAAGTGGAGGAGTCTAAACCTGGAGTAACAAAGGTCTTTACGATGGGGGTGGTAGAACAGTGGAACAGGTTGCCCAAGGAGTTGGTGGTGCCCCATCCACAGTGACATTCAAGGTTAAGCTAGATGGGACTCTGAGCAACCTGATCTAGTTGGGAAGTCCCTGCTTACTACAGTGGGTGTTGAATTAGATGGTCTTTAAAAGGTGCCTTTCAACCCAGCACATTCTCTGATTCTATGAAAGGTGCACTGGGATGTCCTGTTGTGAAAAAAATCCAACACAGGATTGTTATTCTTCATAACAAGTCAAGGAAATGGCTTTGCAGTAAATAATGTCCTAAGGAAATGCAGAGCTCAAAACCAGGACTTTGGCTTCAGATGGTTAAAATTTTAGAATACACACCAACATCACTACCATCCACTTAGCAACCTTTTTCATTCTTTCAGGCTGTTGCAGCCCACATCCACCAGTGCAGCAACAAACAGTCCTCAAAGCAGAGTAGATTGTCAGAAACTAGACCTCCTCATCTCAAACTGAGAGAATTCTGATCCTAAACCGCAAGACAGAAGGGTTTTAAATAACTGGTTTACTACTGAACTCAACACAAAAGCAGAAAATCCAAGAGAGTGTGAAGCTCTCATAGGGAGAGGAAGGCAGAGCATGTTAGTTCAGATCACAGTAAGAAGAGTACCTGCTCAACTGGATCATAGTGATTTTACTGCTGGCTGTACTGACAAAATGTTTCCACTGTCCTTCAGAAAAGCAAAGTGTGATTTATCAGTTCCAGTCTGGGACATATCTTAGGCACTGACATAGCAGGGTCTGCTGCCTCGTGAAGACCTGCCCAGGAAGCTGCATGCTGGATGACAGCTGGGAAAAAGAGGTGGAAAGAAACTCTCCAATTCAGGCAAGTCACATTACAGAGGGATGGCTTTGCTTGTCTTCCAGTTCAGATCACTTCATAGTAAATTAGGTTAACTTACCCCCACACAGAAATTAACTATATGAAAACTAAACACAAACTAATTTTAATGGATATCATGACTTGAACATCTCACTGAATCAAGCAGAGATGGGTCAGTAGCCCCAGAACCTTAGTCCTCCTGAAAAAGAAAAACAAGACACTCCAGGTATTGATACAAAC
Source organism: Dryobates pubescens (assembly GCF_014839835.1). NCBI lineage: Eukaryota > Metazoa > Chordata > Aves > Piciformes > Picidae > Dryobates > Dryobates pubescens. The sequence continues at coordinate 119,028,347 of NC_071657.1, read as the reverse complement.
GAGGATATTCTAGTTCACAGGCAAACACATTTTCTACCTGTTCCAATTTAATCTGCACAGTACAAGGTAATTCCACAACGTCTTTGTAAATTCACCACAAAGCCCTCAATTTTTTTCATAATCCAAAACTCAAAGCTGAAAAGAAGCTGTAAATATGCACCTTGAAATTTGACAATTGCTTTCCAAACAAGGCACTGTGACACAAAGAGTCCCAGAAAATGTTAGAGTCTCTCTGCCAGAACTGCAAGGACACAACCCAAACCAAACCTGGTAGGAGCAGCTTCCCACCAATATTAATGTCACTGAAGCATCCCTTTTGGGGTATTTTACAGAATGAATCTCTCCTCATATCAAATGAAGAGCGAAGCCTAGCAGTACCAAGAGCGCTGTGAAAATGGATATGCCAAGCTGATGTCAGACCTCATAACTGATTCCATCACTTTTGATTTTTGGTCTTTATTTGAGAAGCTCCTCTACTGACACAATACTGCGATCACAGAATGGTTGTGCTCAAAGGGATCTTTAAAGATTATCCAGTCCGACCCCTCCGCTGTCAGCAGGGGCATCTTCAAATACATCAGGTTGCTCAGAGCACCAAACAACCTAGCTTGGAAAGGTTCAAGGGATGTGGCACCTACCACACCTCTCTCTCCAGGCAACCTGGGCCAGTGTTTCACCACCATCAGCACAAAACATTCTCTTCCTTAGATCTAGTCTGGATCTCCCCTCTTTTACTTTAAAGCCATCACCCCTTGGCCCATCACAACAGGCCCTGCTAAAAAGCCTATCCTTAGCTTTCTTTGAGGCCCCTTTAAGTACCGAAGGCCACAAGGAGATCTCCCTGAAGCCTTCTCTTCTCCAGACTGCACAACCCCAAATCTCTCAGCCTGGCCTCACAGCAGAAGGGGATTTACAGCCCTCTTACCTGGCCTTGTCACGATCCCGCTATCCCATACTAATCCTTGTATGCTAGGGGTGAGGCTACCCCGAAGTCCTCTGCTTTCCCCTCACCCTCAGGGCGGCAGGTGGGGCCGAGTGCACAGCCCCCAGATCCGGGCAGAGTGCCGTGTGCAGCCCTGCCCTCAGGGACACGAGACAAGGAAAACACTCGGGATGCCTGAAACACACCCATGTCTCCCCTGTGCTGAGGGGAGACTCCAGGGCTGGCCCCAGCACTGCAGGTGGGGTCTCTGCAGAGGGAGAGAATCCCTTCCCTCCCCCTGCAGCCCACACTGCTGGGGATCAGCGCAGGACATAGCTGGGTCTGGCCTGGGAGTGCATGGTGCCAGCTCATGCCCAGCTTTTCACTCACCAGTACCCTCAAGCTCTTCTCTGTAGAGGTGCCCTCAACAATGCTCTGGTACTGGGCAGAGTGCCGTGTGCAGCCCTGCCCTCAGGGACACGAGACAAGGAAAACACTCGGGATGCCTGAAACACACCCATGTCTCCCCTGTGCTGAGGGGAGACTCCAGGGCTGGCCCCAGCACTGCAGGTGGGGTCTCTGCAGAGGGAGAGAATCCCTTCCCTCCCCCTGCAGCCCACACTGCTGGGGATCAGCGCAGGACATAGCTGGGTCTGGCCTGGGAGTGCATGGTGCCAGCTCATGCCCAGCTTTTCACTCACCAGTACCCTCAAGCTCTTCTCTGTAGAGGTGCCCTCAACAATGCTCTGGTACTGGGCAGAGTGCCGTGTGCAGCCCTGCCCTCAGGGACACGAGACAAGGAAAACACTCGGGATGCCTGAAACACACCCATGTCTCCCCTGTGCTGAGGGGAGACTCCAGGGCTGGCCCCAGCACTGCAGGTGGGGTCTCTGCAGAGGGAGAGAATCCCTTCCCTCCCCCTGCAGCCCACACTGCTGGGGATCAGCAGGACTAGTATTTTTTTCTCATTAAAACAGGACCATGTGGCATTGACAATCTGCATAGTAGATTACTAGAGGTCCTTCTGCTCTGAAGTGTGGAGAACAGTGTATGGGGCCAGAGACTAAAGCAAAAGGAGCTTGATGTAAAGACTGAGGACTTGTTTAGAAGCTCTGAAGAGAGACCTAAAACCAGGTATCAAAATATGTCATGGTCAAGGCTGCAGTGCATAGACAAGGCCACACCGAGGAGCAAAGCACAACTGAGGTGCACTGCCAGGCTTGCATCAGGTCCAGCCAGCCTGTGAGGACAAATTGAAGGTGCAAGCTGAGAGTGAGCTTCCTTAATAACCTGCAGCTGAAAATAGCTGGAGGCACTGCCAGGAAAGACCCAGACCAAGAATGTGGCTAAGGTGGCTGCTAACAACAGTTACTTCACAGTATTTGCTTCCATGAACATTCTTGCTCAAAAATAAGCTTTAAAAAGATCTATATGGTCATTTTCAAAACCAGAGGGATGACAGCTGGTTTCCCGCTTTCTCCTGGAGTTCCTGACTGGAACTCTCTTAACACAGTAGTCAGCAAATACCAACTGGCTATCAAATCTGACTTGTAGTGACGTAGCTTGCTCAAAGCCAAAGAAGAGATTTCACAGCTCAAGTCTGACTGTCAACACCTTACACCTCCACAAGAAGTAAGAATTAAGTAGAAGATATAATCCCCCCCAAAAACTTAAGTGTTCTCTAGAAGTGACACAAGATGTCCTGCTTCTTTGTCACAGACCCAAATGACTGGAAAAGGTCTGTCCTTATTAAGTAGCAGTACACATTTTCAGACACCAGCCATAGATCACAATCAGTTGTTTAAAACACACAAGACACATACTCTTTTAAAGGAGCTGAGAGCACATGATGCATCTGCTACAATCACAGAATCGTGGAATCCTTTTGGTTGGAAGAGACCTTTAAGATCATGGAGACTGTCTGTTAAGTACCAAGTCACCAATAAGTCATGTCCCTTAGCACCATATCTATGTATCTTTTTCAATTCCTCCAGCGATGGGGACTCCACCACTTCTGGGCAGCCTGTTTCAAGCCTTGAAGACCTTTGGCAGAAATCTTTCCTAATACCCAACCTAAATGTCCCCAGCACAACCTGAGACCATTTTCTCTCACCCTCTTGCTCGTTACTTGGGAGAGGAAATCAACCCACACCTAGCTCCCACCTCCTTTCGTGGAGTTGCAGGGTGAGAAGGTCTCTTCTTCCTGCCTGGTGGCTGTGGGAAAGGCTGTAGATGTAGTCTATCTGGACTTCGGCAAGGCCTTTGACACCGTCCCCCATGGCAAACTCCTGGCCAAGCTGGCACCCTGTGGCTTAGACAGCAGCACTCAGGAACTGGCTGGAGGGCCGGGCCCAGAGAGTGGTGGTGAATGGTGTCACATACAGCTGGCAGCCAGTCACTAGTGGTGTCCCCCAGGGATCAGTGCTGGGTCCCATCTTGTTCAATATCTTTATTGATGATCTGGATGAGGGGATTGAGTCCACCATCAGTAAATTTGCAGATGACACCAAGCTGGGAGCAGGTGTTGATCTGTTAGAGGGTAGGAGGGCTCTCCAGAGTGACCTTGACCGGCTGGACAGATGGGCAGAGTCCAGCATGATGGTATTTAACAAGTCCAAGTACTGGGTGCTGCACTTTGGTCACAACAATCCCATGCAGCGCTGCAGGCTGGGGTTGGAGTGGCTGGAGAGCAGCCAGGCAGAAAGAGACCTGGGGGTACTGATTGGCAGTTGGCTGAACATGAGCCAGCAGTGTGCCCAGGTGGCCAAGGTGGCCAATGGCATCCTGACCTGCATCAGAAATAGTGTGGCCAGCAGGAGCAGGGAAGTCATTGTGCCCCTGTCCTCAGCAGTGATTAGGTCACACCTTGAGTCCTGTGTCCAGTTCTGGGCCCCTTAGTTTAAGAAGGACATTAAGACACTTGAACGTGTCCAGAGAAAGGCAAAGAGACTGATGAAAGGCCTTGAGCACAGCCCTATCAGGAGAGGCTGAGGGAGCTGGGATTGTTTAGCCTGGAGAAGAGGAGGCTCAGGGGAGACCTTATTGCTCTCTACAACTACCTGAAGGGAGGTTGTAGCCAGGTGGGGATTGGTCTCTTCTCCCAGGGAATCAGCACTAGAACAAGAGGACACAGTCTCAAGCTGCACCACAGGAGTTTTAGGCTCAAGGTGAGGAGAAAGTTCTTTACTGAGAGAGTCATTAGCCATTGGAATGTGCTGCCCATGGAGGTGGAGTCACTGTCCCTGGAGGTGTTCAAGAGGGGACTGGATGTGGCACTTGGTGCCATGGTTTAGTAGTCATGAGGTCTTGGGTGACAGGTTGGACTTGATGATCTTTGAGGTCTTTTCCAACCTTATTGATTCTATGATTCAGTGGCCACTGCCTGAAGGGAGCCTACAAGAAAGCTAGGGAAGCATTTTTCGCAAGGGCTCATAGTGATAGGATGAGAGGGAATAGACTGAAACTTGAGGGTGGATTTAGACTGGAGATTAAAAAGAAATTCCTTACCATGAGGGCAGTGAGATACTGAAACAGGTTGCTCAGGGAAGCTGTGGATGCCCCCTTCCTGGAAGTGCTCAAAACCAGGTTGGACAGGGCCTTGAGCAACCCGGTCTAGTAAAAGCATCCCTGCCCATGTAAGAGGGGTCAGAAGTGGACAATCTTTAAGGCTCCTTCCAACACAATCCATTCCATGAATCAAGCTAAACAAACCCAGTTCTTTCAGCTGCTCCTCACAAGACTTGTGCTTTAGAGCCTCCACCAACTTCATTACTCTTCTTAGGACATACTCCAACACCTCAACATCCTTCTTGGAGCAATTGTATTGTCTCCTTTTTCTAGATACAAATATTTTGAATATTTAAATTAAACACACTGTAGGATTCTCCAAAGACATCCATCAGAAACGTGGACCACAAAATGAAAACCTGTTGCTGTAAACCAAATACAATGAGTGGTCTCAGGCTGGGGAAAAGCTTTATGCAGAAGGAGGAGGGCAGTGACAAAGCAAAGAGGCATCCCACTGCCCTTTTTAGGTAACTCCCTCATCTTTTGGCCTCCCTCTGAATTTGTCATAGCTTTAATAACAATGTCGGAAGACAAAATCAAGTAACAAATTTTTTTCTCACATATAATCCCCCCATCCCCTTTTGCTGTCAAGTGCCTGACCCCAGTTTGATAATCTCATTTCCTGAGAATCAAAATGCTGGAAATTTAAGCTTCCCAGAGTGTTAATTGCGGCCCTGCTCCATTGCTAATCAAAAAATTGGATGTTTTGCATGAAAATGCTGCTCTAATTAATTCTCAGTCATAAAGCACCCCGGTTTTAATAACCCCTTCTTGATTGGATAGCCTTTGAAGAGACAGTGCGGCTAATCTGCTAAAGCAGAAAAAACACACGCAGAGGAAATAATAAGTGGGCTTACAAGGTCTGAACTAGATGATTGCATTAACACTGGCAAACCACAAAAAAGCCATTCCCCACTCCCCCAGCCCCTCCCCAAGCTCAAAGCAAACTGTGATCCTGTGCATCATGGGGAGACAAAAGCAGCTGCATGACAGGAGAGTCAGAACATCAAAGCCTTTCCCCCTCCTTGGCATAACCAGCTTACTGATTCTTCAGCTGGTTATTCCCCACCCTCCTCTAAAGGGTATTTTTAAGCAGGACTGTCCACTTGTCACAACATCTCCTTTAACCAGACACAAATTATATTGCTTCTCCCCCTCCTCGCTGCCTCTGACTGACAAGATATTATCATACACATCTCTAAAAGGTGCTGAACCGAATTTTCATTATCCAAAACGTCAAGATTCGTTTCTGTCACTGCCGAACACGGCTGGCTCCCTCCCGCAGCCCTTTGGTGAATCCAAATGGAACAAGGCTCCTACAAATAACTGCATTTTCCCTGGGCTTGGCCTTACACTGTGCCCTTGTCATATCAGATACCATTTGCCTCTGCTGCTATTTCTTGGCATTAAAAGCTTAATTAGAAGAGTTTCTCTTTGAGTTCCTTAATTACTTAAAACCTTATGGTGAGGAATTTTCAGGCTTGGATCAAGAACAGATGTATAGGATAGTGGTGAGTAACCCAAGCCCACCCTCCAATCTTAAATTTGGATCTTCCTGTTTATCACCTGGCCAACAAGTGAAAAAATTCCTTGGAGGTTCTTGCTTAAAGGAAAAGAGGTTGAAAAAATTATTCCAATATCTATAGTGTTGTTACAAGAGAGCTTTGTTTCACGGATGGATTTGCCATCCTTTGTCAGAGATGGGCAAGACAGTTGGGGTTGTTAAGTCTGAAGAACAGAAGACTCTAACAAGACCTTTTATCAGCCTTTCAGTACTTGAAGGGGACATACAGGAAGGATGAGGACAGATTTTTATCACGGCCTGTTGTTACAGAACAAGGGGTGATGGTTTGAAACTAAAAGAGGGAGATTTAGACTACAGAGAAGGAAGAAAATCTTTACAGGGGTGGTGGTGAAACACTGGCCCAGGTTGCCCAGATTGGTGGCAGATGCCTCATTCCTGGAAACATACCAGGTCAGGTAGTGTGGGGCTCTGAGCAGCCTGCCCTAGTTGCAGATGTCCCTGCTGACTGCACGAGGGTTGAACTAGATGATCTTTAAATGTTCCATCAAATCCAAGTTATTCTGTGACACATCTGTTGTTTTGTAGCCCTTCTGCAGACTCACTGGGGCCAGGAGTAGCCCTTTAAACATGCAGAAATAATTTAATTCTAGAAACCAACATTGACACCTCAACCTTTCAGCCAAGGTCCAAATTTCTCATGACACAAGGCAAATATTAAGAGACATTTAGCTAAGAAAGACAATGTTGCACATGGTAGCTGGCAAAAAATCTTATACATGATGCATCATGAAATCATTTTGGTTGGAAAAGACCTTTAAGACCATTGAGTTCAACCACCAACCCAACACCACCATGGCCATTAAACATGTCCCAAAGTGCCATCTGTTACTTTTTTTTTTTAAACACCTCTAGGGACAGTGACTCCATCACCTCCCTGGGCAGCCTCTTCAAACACTTGGCCACTCATGTATATCTGAACTACCAACCGATTTTAAGGTATTTGAGTGTTGCATTTTGACAACTGTCACCAGAAGAACTTGAGAGTGCCTGGGCAATCCCAGGCACCAATATAGACTGGGTAGTGACTGGCTTGAGAGCAGTCCTGAAGAAAAGGACTTGGGGGTGCTAGTGGATGAGAAGCTCAATATGAGCTGCCGGTGTACACTTGCATTCAGGCTCAAAGCAGCATGATATAATTCAAGACTGGAAGGTGATTCTAGAATTCTGACTCTAATTCTGCTCCCATCATTCTTCCTGTGACAGAACCATAAAATGCACTTGGTTGCGAAGGAACTCTACAAGTCTTCTAGTCCAACCTCCTGCAGTCAGCAGAGACATCTTCAACTAGATCAGGTTGTTCAGAACTCCATCAAACCTGATCCTGAATGTCTGCAGGGATGGGGCTTTCACCACCTCCCTGGACAACTTTTTTCCAGTGTTCTACCACTCTCACAGTGAAGAGCTTCTTCCCAGTGTTCAATCTAAGCCTACTCTTCTCTATTTTAAAACCACTACCCCTTGCCCTTTGTAAACAGTCCCTCCCCAGCTTTCTTGTAGGAATCCTTCAGGTATTGGAAGGCCACAAGAAGGTCTCCCCAGAGCCTTCTCTTCCCCAGGCTGAACAACACAACTCAAAGCCTGTCTTTGTAGGAGAGGCGTTCCAGCTTTCTGATTATTTTTGTGGCCCTTCTGTGGCCCTACTGCATCAGGTCTATGTTCTTCTTGAGTTGAGGGCCCCAGAATGTGATGTATGGCATACCCCAGCTTACACTGCTAGAATCCTGCTTTGCACAGGCACGGGAAGTTTAATTAGCGCTGAAGTACACTGAGCTTCCAGGGTGAAAGTAAGAAATAATGAGCCCAAATTTTAAGAAGTGTCGAGCAGATGTGGAGTCCATTAACATCCATGGGAACAACAGCTGCTGGGAAGCTCTTCACATTTCGTTCTTAACAAGGGCCCAGATGCACAACATCAGCAAAGCTGACCTTCAGATGAACTACAAGGGTCTGCATGCGTGTAGATAACCAAGAAGCTGGATGCTGTTTTCCATCCTCATCAGCACCCTTGAGGCTCTTCAGATTTTCACAGTGTATAAAACCATCTTTTCCCATTCCTACTGATAAACTAAATCAAGGCCATGGTTACTGGGAGCACAAGATACAGCTGTCTCAATTCCCTGTGGCCACAGGACTCTCAAACTATACACAAAGTATCTAGAAGGAGCCTATAACCCACAGCACCCCTGACAAAGCAATACTGTGATAGAAATTATCAGCCAACAGCAAGCAGCACAGTGCATAGAGGCTGCAGAGACATCTTGTGCCCTTGGAGCTCTTCTGAATCCCATACACACGAGGCTGTCCACAAGTAAGAATCAGGGAATGCTTTTGGTTGAAGGGACCTTTCAAGGTCATCTAGTCCAACTGCGCTGCAGTCAGCAGGGACATCTGCAATTACAGCAGGTTGCTCAGGACACCAAACAACCTGACCTGGAAAGGTTCCAGGGATGAAGCTTCTATCACCTCTCTGGGTAACCTAGGACAGTGTGTCATCACCTTCAGGGTAGAAAAACTTCTTCCTTCTCTCCAGTCTAAATCACCCTCTGAGTTTGAAACCATCAACCCTTGTCCTGTCACAACAGGCCCTGATAAAAAAAACTCTGTCCCCAGCTTTCTTACAGACCCCTTTAAGTACTGAAATGCCACTAAAAGGTCTTGTTAGAGTCTTCCCTTCTCCAGGTTGAACAAACCCAGCTCTCTCAGCCTGGCCTCACAGCTGAAGGCTTCCAACCCTCTAATCCTTGCTGTGGTTGCCTCTGGAACTGCTCCAACAGGTCCACGTCTCTGCTGTGCTGAGGACTCTGGAGCTGGCTCCAGCACAGCAGGTGAGATCTCAGCAAAGCACAGGGACAAAAAGTCCTTCCTCTTCCTGCTTAGGTGTTCACTATCTCTCATTAGACATCTTCTGAAACAAAGATTAACATGCAACAAGCTTTCCCTTTCCAGTTTGTGCTCCTCTTGCTTCTGTTGTTGGCGTGCATTTATTTTTTTATACCTTTTTTTTCCCCATTAATTGTCTGGCATATCCAGAACCCAGCTTCTGCAACAACCCCTCTTTCCCAGACTCACAAAACATTGGCATCTATACCCCTGGAAGGCAGATTTCAAGGCATTTGCGCAAGGAGGGTAACTGTGCTGGTCAAGGCTGTTCGATTATGTCCCAGAGTGCCACATCTACACATTTTTTTAACACCTCCAGGGATGGTGATTCCACCACCTCCTTCAGCAGCCTGCTCCAGTGCTTGACCACTCTTTCAGTAAAGAAATGTTTCTTAACACCCAACCTGAACTTCACCTGGCAGAATTTCAGGCCGTTTCCTCTCATCTTATTGCTAATTATTTGAGAGAAGAGACCAACACCGGCCTCACTACAACCTTCTTTAAGGTAGTTGTAGAGAGCCATGAGGTCTCTCCTTAGCCTTCTCTTCTCCAGACTAAATAATGGCAGCTCCCTCCTCAGCCACTAAGACTTCAGTCATACAGATGCTCAGGGAATAAACTTACTTGGTTTTAGGACACATCCACATCATGTAAGGCAGTCCATAAAAAGACATTGTATTTGACAAATGACAGGAGGGATTGCACAGGGAAAATGTAAATTCCCCAGCCAGCACATGGCCAAGATGGGCTCTCGGGGAACAGGAAGAAATGAGAAGCTTAATGATCATCATTACTTGTTGTGCAGAGGGAAAGACACCTCTGACACCCTATTTCTGACAAGAACCTGGAGAACCACCACATCTGTGGTTCTCTAGGAGGAGGTATTTCAGTTATGCACCTTGCCCACCCTCCCCCTTCTTTTTAATGACAATTGTCAAATTACTTGTGTGTCCAACTTAAGGTAAAAACCCATGGACTAAGTCTTTCTCCTCCGAGTTGAGTGGAATCAGACACCAGAATTCCATCCCTAAATCACTTCCAGCAGGTCTCTATCTCCCACTGAGGGATAATGCGTGCCTACCACATTGCACTATTTCAGCCCAAATGAAAGAGGTTAACGATAAAGCATCACTCTGATCTTCACACACTTTAAGGCTATTTAAATTAAATTCTTATTTCACAAAGTTAGCATGAACCAAACTTTCACTTTTTTTTTCTTTTTTTTTTTTTTAATGCCTATGTTTCTTTGAAGATCTTTTCAGGAAGACGATTGCCTAACAAGCCACCCTCCTCCTGCTGCCACTGAAACATCATCCCTGTGGATAAGGCTGTCAGGAAGAGAAACCATGTGGCATTCATAGAAGAGAGAGTGTCACATGCCTGCCTTCCAGAAACCTGATTGAACAATTAAACTGCATTTCTCTTTTCAAAGAGTTACCAAAAAAAAAAAAATCAAAACCAAAATGCAGATCTTGCTGTGGTCTGGGATTCAGGACGATTAATGAGCCTCCTAAAAGGGAGCAGCAGCTTATAATAGAAAGAGAGGAATGGTACATTTTTAACATAACCTTCAAAGGGAAACTTTTCTTGATGGTTAAACTGCAAAGATTTCTCAGCAAAGTCATCTCATCTATTGTCCCCATTGACTCCCTATGCTGACTTTTTTGTCACCTATTGCATCATGCTCAAGCTCTTCCAATTCATCTGGAAAGAGCAATGCAACCTTGTTCCCATCCATACTAGCTCCTATATTTTGTCCTTTACTTCTTTGTCAGCTCATGGGCTTTGTTCTTTCCAACCCCAGCAGCTGGAAGTCTGCATTGCTGTCTTTTGCATCCTCCTCTCTCAAAAATGCTCACAATCTCCTCCTCAAGATAAATGTTGCCTCAAGATTTGTCCTCTGACGATACGAAGGCACTCTTTCACAAAATCTGGCTATGCTCATCATCTGAATCCAGGAAAGAAGCCTGAAGTTCAGGCTAACAGCAACAGCAGTCACAAAACCACCCAGACCTCAGACACGCTGTCCTTTGGAAACAAACACAGAGTCTCCTGTTTGTAGATTCATAGAATGGTTCGGGTTGGAAGGAACCTTGAAGATCATCTAGTTCTACATTCCCTGCCATGGGCAGGGTCACCTTCCATTACACCAGGTTGCTCAAAGCCTCATCCAACTCAGATTTGAAAACCTCCAGGGAAGGGGCATCTGTGACCTCCCTGGGCAACCTGTTCCTGCATCCAGTTCTCTATTGCATTTTTAAAGCAACATGGACAATTGGTCAGGTCAGGGTGTGGAAGCAATTGGCAGCAACAGAAGGCCACAGGATTCATCCCAAAGGGACCTGAAATTTTTGACATGAATGGTCATAGAATCAAGGAATTGTCTAGAATCACAGAATAGCTTGAATTGGAAGGGACTTTGAAGATCATCTATTTCCAACACCCCTGCCATGGGCAGGGACACCTCCCACGAGACCAGGCTGTGCAATGTTTCATCCAGCCTGGGCTTAAATACTTCCAGGGGTAAAGTATCCACAGCTTCTCTGGGCAACCTGTTTCAGTGTCTCACCAATCTCATAATAAAGAGCCTTAGATTGGAAAAGATCTCTTAAGATCATCAAGACCAACCATGTTGCAGGTTCGCTGATGGCCCCAACATTGGCCCAACAGCACTCTCAACAGCTTCAGAATTCTTGGCTTTGAGCACACATTTGTCCCATGTAGCTTTGTAACACAGAGCTTTTAACCATGGAGAAGAAACTGCTTAAGTCCTACTGCTTGCAGGTTTAAGAAAATGATGCTGCAATGGAACAGCTCACATTTTCCAAAACCCTGTTGAACTGAGTAACAGCTGATCCTGGCCACAAGAGCATGTGACAGATTTGAGGGTGACAACTTGAGCCTTAAAAGTTGAAGAGCTGTGACCTGAATACCCTCTAAGTGTGTACAAATGGTGATGCCATAATTTGAAAGGCATGTATCTCCACTTAATTTTATCCTTTATGCTGTAAAATCATAGTGTGGGTGACTGTCAGCTTTAGTCAGAGTCATCTTTATCTCAGATTCTTCCTTTACAGTCCACCCAGAAGTAACTGGCCAGTAAACACATCCCTTCAGGACATGCTTTAATGGGCATGGTGGTGTTGGGTTGACAGTTGGACTTGATGATCTTAGAGGTCTTTTCTAACCTTAATGATTCTATGATTTTATGCTATGAATATGCAACATAGACTGCATTATTGTATCCTTAATCATCAGTCTTAATCATCATTTATTCATAATCATCAATCCTTAATGATCAATAAAGATCATCTTTGTAGAGTCACCTAAGTGTCCACAAGAACACCCTTTGTCTTTCAAGGTTTCTTTTCACACTCTTGTGGGTTTAATCTGACTCTGAGGGCACCTAATTCACCCCAAAATGTGAGGTACATAAATTCACCCAAAAATCACTTATAAATCACAAAACACCATCAGTTAAAAGCCAACTGAAAATGATCACAGGTAAGATTTCCAGGAGAAATTCTCCATCACTGGACTATTTTGAAGAGCATAGATTGTGATGAGCCCAGTAAGAAACTACGATAGATGATACAGAGGAGTTTAGCCCTGCTATATATTATCACAACAGTCTTAAGATCTTAATTTGATTTGGCTCCCAAAACCAACCTTTTGTGCATTAGACCATTCAGGAGAAACACATAATGAGGCTGCAGTCAGGAGAAGAGAACTTCACCACATATACAGCACTTGCCACAAGCAATACAAATATAAATCAGCGATAGTCCAACTCTTCAGATTCACCATTTTCAAACACTCTGCAACTCAAGTGTTATACAAAGCAAAGAACTGGTTACCTGAGTCCCTACAACAGAAAGTTGTTACTTTAAGTATGAGCTAAGTGAGCTTGGCTCCCATCACATTCAGCATATGACACAAGGAAATGAACTGCAGATAAAGAAGCAGATATGAGCTCCAGGTATCTAAAAACAGTGCTTATGGTGAGATTGTCTGCATTTTACCCATTGTTTTAGGAGTATCTTTTAAAACCTTAACTTCCAGCTCCAAAAGCAGAGGGAATAAAGAGAAATCCTGCTGTTCCACAAAGCAGAAAGAATAAATAATGGTTTAAAAACTGGAGAGATTTAGACAGGCTGTGTGGCAAAGTAGACAGGCATTAATGCCCTGATGTAGCATGGACAGGATATTTAAGCTCCTGCAAAAGAGAACTACCCAAACTAACACATTATCTATTAACCCACCTTGAAGTTCTCCACTTCTGCTGTACAGCTCCCTTCTCTGCTCACGCAAATAGGCACTCATGCTAATAGCATGGGAGGAAGACTCAAACCTGCAATTCAAAACAAAGGAATAAACCCAGTCAGCCAGCCATAGAAACATCCTTCTCCTAAGCACCAGCCAGCTACAAGTAAAATGGATTTCCCTGCATGTCAGAGCAAAATCATCAAGGCAGACAAAAGCACATTTTTTCTCCATAAAACTCCATCACTGATGCAGCACCTTCTGCCACCTCTGATCAGCACAGCTCCACCAGCAGTCACCTGTGAGACAGGGCTGCCCGCAAAGTGCTGAGATGTTCCTCCGCTCTATCAGCTGGGAGCACCCAGGCATTTAAGTAAGAATGGCCCCAGAAACTGGTAAAAATCCAGACTAAAGCTGTAAGCAAACACCATCTGAATTGCTAACTGGAATATACATAAACATTAAAAACCAACATTCTCCTGAAAATTATGGAACAATAAATTATTAAGTATTGATCATATAGTTCCAGCACTCCACAAGGACCAAACTCAGAGGTAAAGACAAATATTTTCCGACTACTGTAGTCCCATAAACGTGATTTGGCCATTGATTGCAGAAGGCCACAGACTGAATACAGAATTAACCAGGCTGGAAAAGACTTTTGAGATCATCAAGTCCAACCTATCACCCACCACCATCTAATCAACTAAACCATGGCACTAAGGGCCTCATCCAGTCTCTTCTTAAACACCTCCAGTGAGGGTGACTCCACCATCTCCCTGGGCAGCACACTCCAACAGCTATTCAGTCTTTCTGTGAAGAACTACTTCCTAACATTCAGCTTAAACCTCCCCTGGTGCAGCTTGAGACTGTGTCCTCTTGTTCTGGTGGTGGTTGCCTGGGAGAAGAGACCAACCCCCTCCTGGCTACAACCTTGCTATAGACAGCAAAAAGGTCTCTCCTGAGCCTCCTCTTCTCCAGGCTAAACAATCCCAGCTCCCTCAGCCTCTCCTCATAGGGCTTGTGCTCCAAACCCCTCACCAGCTTTATTGCCCTTCTCTGGACATGTTCCAGCAACTCAACATCTTTCCTAAACTGAGGAGCCCAGAACTGGACACAGGACTCAAGGTGTGGCCTAACCAGTGCTGAGGACAGGGGCACAATGACTTCCCTGCTCCTGCTGCCCACACTATTCCTGATACAGGCCAGGATGCCATTGGCCTTCTTGGCCACCTGGGCACACTGCTGGCTCATATTCAGCCAGCTGTCAATCAGTACCCCCAGGTCCCTTTCTGCCTGGCTGCTCTCCAGCCACTCTGACCCCAGCCTGTAGCACTGTATGGGGTTGTTGTGGCCAATGTGTAGAACCCGGTACTTAGATTGGTTAAATCTCATGCAGTTGGACTCTACCCATCTGTCCAGCCTGTCAAGGTCCCTCTGCCGAGATGATCTGCCCTCTAACAGATCAACACCTGCCCCCATCCTGGTGTCATCTGCAAACTTACTGATGATAGACTCAATCCCCTTAGCTAGATCACCGATAAAGATATTGAACAGGATGGGGCCCAGCACTGATTCCTGGGGGATACCACTAGTGACTGGCTGCCAGCTGGATGTGGCACCATTCACCACCACTCAGTTCCTAACCCAGTGCTGAGTGCTCATGTCCAAGCCACAGGCTGACAGCTTGGCCAGGAGTTTGCTGTGGGACTGACACAGCAAGGTCTCAGGTCATCTCTGGGCTTGCCATATCCTAAGGTGAATGTCTGTGTGATCACCAGTGTCCCATTGACAATGACTTGTACCCAGCCTGCCTGAACTCAGTGCCGGGGACATCCCAGATGTCTAAGAGCTGACTCCTCAGGCAGGCACGGCCTAGCAAACACCCTTTGTGTGCCCAAGCTGGGTGCTTGGGACCAGGGAGAAGGGAGCAGGCAGTAGGGAAAAAGCATCTTCAAATAGTGAAGTGGACACAAGACTTAGAGGGAAGACCTCTTTCATGAATACTAAATTCCTCAAAGTGAAGACCTCAAGGCATTGATCATAGAATCACAAAATAATTTGGGTTAGAATAGACCTTAGAATACCACCTTGTTCCAACCTCCCATCATGGGCAGGGACACTTCCATGAGTCCAGGTGGGTCCAAGCCCCATCCAGCCTGGCCAACCCTCAACCCTTCCCCAATCCTTCTGCTAAGGAAGCTTCAATCTGCCCAGAGGGACAATGGAAAAATGAGCATCTCACCACAGAAAAGGGACAAGCATTTGTAAGCTTTCTTGTGCAACAGTGCGAAGGTTAATATTAATGAGGCTTTTCTGCCCTAATTTGGACTGTGTTAGCAGCATTATTGCAGCTGAGCTAATAACAGCCTATCCCAATAAAACAAACACTTCAAGACTCTAATTAAACTAACAGTAAATTCTTGGCTCCGTATTTATGAGCTGCTCCCTTCTGCCCTTACTGAGATATTAAGCATAAGATTATTGCCATCACCCAGAGGTCTTCTCCAGGCTTCAAAACCAGAAGCTTCAGGTCAAGGCAAACTGCAAGAACATAACTCAGTCTCCTCTTTTAGACAGTGACTCAGACTGTCCTCTGAGCTCTGCACTGGCTTTTGCTGCAGGATCTCACCACACTCACTTCTTTCCCACAGATATCCAGTTTCTATTTCCCCTCCCCACCTGTCTCCATGATCTGCTCTTCTCCATTCCTAGTTATGTTTAAGTCCTCAACTCTTGTAACTCCTCTCCCCACCCTGATCATCCCACAGCAAAGCTTTCAAAATATTTTTAACATACATAAAATTCCACAGTATTACAGCCAAGCCTAAGCATAATGGATTGAGTATTCCACATCTGCTTGTGCAACCCACTCCCTTCCCACCAACAATCTATTCCCACCTTGAAAATCAGATCTGTAGGAAGATAGCAACTTGAACATGTGCACCTGGCCACCTTCTGGAATAGAAGACAGCCAGGTTTATGAGGGTATGAACTATCTGAATTCTCAAAGCAGCCTTCAAACTTTTCTCTTTGAAGCCAACATTAAACAGCCCAACAAATCATGAGTTATTATGTTTCCTTGCTTTTTTCCTATTTTTTTTTTAATTAGACCCATTTTAAAGACCAAGAAACAATTCAAACTCTCTTCCAAGTGCTGGCTGATGATTTCCAGACAACAGGACACAACTAGGGACTCCTTATTATTCTCACTATTGCTAGAACACACAACTAGCAGAAAAGGAAGTTCTTCACAATGAGGGCATACTGGAACAGGTTACTCAGACAGGTGGTGGACGACTCATCCCTGCAGACATTCATGCTCAAACTTGATGGAGTCCAGAGCAACCCAATCCAGTTAAAAAATATCCCTGCTCCCTGCAGGAGGGTTGGACAAAATGACTTTCAATGGTCCCTTTCAACCTGCTGTATTCTATGATTCTAAGTAATCTAATGTTTTGAGACATTCAGGGTCAGGTTTGATGGGGCTCCAAGCAACCTGCTCTACTTAAAGATGTCCCTGCTAACTGCAGAGGGATTGGATTAGGTGACTTAAACCTTCCAACCCAAACTCTTCTATGATTCCATGGGTCTACTTAATCTTTATAAAATTGGCTTAGAGGAAGCTATCAAAGGACATGGCACAAACAATTTATCCACATGTGAGTAAACACAAGGTGGAGCCCAGCCCTAACAGACTTCTCAAGTGAGGAATTAAATGGAGATAGTCTGATGACAAGTGGAAAGCTCTTCTGATTTGGACAGATAATGGAAAAGGGAAAAAAAAAAACCAAAAAGGAGCCTTGCAGCCTGGCACAGAAAGCACTGAAGATGGGAGAGGAGACAAGAATAACACTCCATCAAACGTGCGCATCCCTCAGTGGACTGAGAAATTCCATTTCAACAGAGATTTCCACAGATACAGTGACAGCTGACAGAAGACAGATAACCAAGTAAGAGAACCCAATAAATGCTGCTGTCACTTCAGTGCCAGCAACAACTTGGTGACAAGACTATGAGTGGTAAGAGACATCCTGCTCCTATGAGGTTACACACCTTCACTTCAAAGAATTATACCCACCCTCACTAGCTGCTGGCAAACTAATATAGAGCCTGGAACTGCTGCAGGTGAAACACCATCCTTATTCCTCTAACTTAAGTGGTCCAAGTACATCCAAGAAGAAACAACAGGAAAATCTGAGCAGTCTTATTTTGCTCCAATCTACATCTGCAAGTCAGAGTAAATTCAGAGAGTGTAATTCTGAAACCAAACAGCCATGGGAGTGTTAAAAAATGAGGCTGGGGAAAGAAGAATAAATCATCCAGGCAATTCTTAATCTTCTAATAACAGAGGATTACATAGATAGTTCATTCTGTGAGAGGGAGAGAAGGCAGTGCATAAGACCTGGAATTCCAATAGGAGCCTTAGGAACTATGAGAACAGAGCCCCCAAAATACATAGGTCCATGAGGCAAAGCACAGGGGGATCTGAATAATCAGGAAATAAGTTTTAGCTCAAAAAATCCCAGCAAACAATCAGTGAAGAGGATACAGAACACAGAACTCCCCTCATGCTTGCCCAAATCAGCTGACTACTCTCAGCCTTTCCCACTACTGCAGTTCCTGCATTCTTTCCCCACTATATAATGATGTACTGTCAGTAACACATGAGGGATTCTTTATTAGAAAATGCCACCCAGACTGCATGGATCCCCATCTCCAGCAAATAAGGAGTGAAAATACCAAACCACTTCCAACAGCTTCCCCTCCAGCAAATATTCCACTAGGTAATTTTAACATTGGGCTCTCTTGACCCCAGGGAGCAAAGCTTTATAAGGCCAAGCACTGATCAGATAGATAGCGATGGGCAGCCCAAGCACTGCAGCAGCTCAGAGTCCAGAGAGGTGCTGAGGACCGATCAGATACATTGCAGATGTGCTAATATCTCAAGCTCTAGTACTCCCAGGCAGAGCTCCACGCTGCTGTTCCCCCAAACTTACTGTGAAACTTGCTCATTCCCTCACCATTTTGGAACAATATTATTCTAAAAATATGTAAAATATTATTTTGGCAGTACTGAGTAAAGGGAGCAGCCACACAAGCAGTGACGTTGTCAGAGCCAAGAAAGCTGTGATCTTCCACCTGCTGCCAAAACAGCACATGTTGGTGTTCCCCAAAACCCTCAAGAAGCCAAAGACAATGACCAGCACATGCAGTCAGTGGTAGAGGTCAAAACTGAGCACAGCTCCCTCAATTTAGGAACACGTTCTTTACCGTGAGGGTAGTGGGACACTGGATCAGGTTGCCCAGGGAGGTGGTTGAGGAATCATCTCTGGTAGTATTCAAGGTGAGGCTAGACAGCACGCTAGGCAACCTTACCTAGTTGAGGATAACCCTGCTTACTGCAGAGATGGCTAGACTAGATGACCTTTGGAGGTCCCTTCCAACCCAGACCATTCTATGAATCTGAGTGTAGCAACAAGATACCTAAGATGGTCTAGCAACAAGACTCTTCTCCTAACAATGCTTCTCACCAACAACTCCTCAATTCTTACTTTTGCACATTAAATTTGTTCCATTATATCCTTCCCTTGGTCACCGAGTCTCTCATCCTCGCCTGCACTCTCCTCCCAACCACTTAATTCTTTCCACTCTGAATTAAAGGAGTTAGTGATAGGATTAACCGCTTAGTCTATCTAGCAATTATACAGTTATCTGAATTGTCTTTGTCCAGTCCCCTTTATCTCTCTCTTTAACAGGTCCTGAATTTACCATGGACAAAAAAGGGTGTAATGGATCACTGAATGCTTTGCAGCAGCTTCTATAATGGGATCCCAGTCCTGAGATGAGCCCTGGAAAGAGCTACACTCAAACTCAGCAACAAATCTGTAACAGAGATCCCACCAAGGCTTCAGCTTTGGCTGTGAAACCTCCACCTCAAAACTTGCACTCCTCTAACACTGTGAAACTGTGATTAGCAGTCAGTGGTATGCAGTACTTGGGGGACCAAAGACAGCTCCAGTATAGCTTTAACATTGTCCCAGTACTTACTTGAACAAGGGGTTTTTAGGCCTTTGTGGTTTCTTCTTCGCAAAGAAGGCTGCAAATTCTCTGCCGGAGCTGGCATAGCTAAGCTGGGTGGAGGGCTCTGAGGCAGTGCGGGTGTTCTTCATGTCCAGGTACTCTGTCAGCAGCATCTGACAAGAGAAGGAAGAGGAACTCAGCATTTGAAATAAAACAGCATTAAGATGTTACAATATAACCTGAAAATACAGGATTTTTAGACATTCTTTAAGAAAACAGACAAAGATGCCCAAAAATTCTGATTAACAGAAAAGCTGGCTTTATGTTCAGAAACAGAATCCTAGGGACTTAAAAAAACGCAGTTTCTAGTTTGGTAACTTCCAAGAATCACAGAATAGTAGAACTATTTCAGTTGGAAAAGACCTCTAAAATCATTGAGTCCAGCCATCAACCCAACACCATCATGGTCATCAAACCATGTTCGACAGTGCCATGTCCGCACATTTATTGAACACCTTCAGGGATGCTGACTCCACCACTTCCCTGGGCAGCCTATTCTAACACCTCACCACTCTTTCAGCAAAGAAATCTTTCCTAATATCCAACCTAAACCTCCCCTAGCACAATCTTCTCTATCACCTGACACTAACAAGAAGAGATCAATGCCCACTTTGCTCCAAGCTTCTTTCAGGGAGCTGTGGGGAGCAATGAGGTCTCCCCTCACCCTCCTCTTTTCCAGCCTAAACAACCCCAGTTCCTTCTAGGTGCTCCTCAAAAGACTTGTTCTCCAGACCCTTCACCAGCTTTGCTGCCCTTCTCTGGACAAGCTCCAGCAACTCAGTGTCTTTCTTGCAGTGAGGGGCCCAAAAACTGACCACAGAAGTCCCCACTCTTCACAAAATTGATTCCAGCATCAGCTGCTGGGTGTGTTACTGGCCAGTCTTCACAAACTGATTATATACCACAGCTCTTAAAAACTTAAGCATTCCAATATTGCCATTTGGTTACAAAAGCATATTTTATGTGTATGCACGTCTATATATTTTATGCATATTTATATCATAGTATCATAGAATTGCTTTGGTTGGAAGACAGTAAATGTTAACACAGCACTACCAAGTCCAACACTAATGCATGCCACCCCTCAGCACCACACCTACACAGCTTTCCTATCCCTCCAGGCACTGGAACGCTACTACTGCCCTGGGAAGTCTGTTCCAGGCCTTAACATCCCTTTTCAGGAAAGAAATTGCTCCTCAGATACAGCCTAAACTTCCCCGTGATGCAATTTGAGGCTGTTTCCTCTTGTCCTATGACCAACCCCCGCCCCCGCCCCCTCCATCCAAACTCCTTTCAGGGAGTTGTAGAGATTGAGGAGGCCTCGCCCCAGCCTCCTTTTTCTCCAGGCTTGTCAACCCCAGTTCCCTCAGCTGGTCCTCCCAAGACTTGTGCTCCAGACCCTTCACCAGCTATGGTACCCTTCTTTAGACATACTCCAGTACCTCAACATCCTTCTTGGAGTGAGCAGCCAAAAAATATACAGAATTCTAATGTAGAATACATATGGTTGTGTAACATGTAGAAACCTAAACCACCCATGTGTGTGTTGGGAGACATGTGCTGCAGGCCACATCTACTGTTAGAAAATACCTTAGGAATTCTGAAAACAAATGCCCTTTAATAACTCTCAAACCAAATAAGCTTCTGTTACCATTGAAAATATGAATTCCCACAGCCATTAGTTCTGCCATTGTAGTTTAGGGTTGATTTTCCTCCAGCCCAATACATACAGTAAGGGGCTGGGGGGTCCCTTTGTTTGACGAGCGTCCCCTTGGTGAAACCCTTGCAGCCCTGAGCGATGGCCTGATATTTGATGCTAATTAAACAACTCGGTGGTGCAGAAGCAGATTCCGAGTCAATTCACTTCTAATTTCCTTATGTCTGCAGATGGAAAGAAAGCTCTTAAAAATTAACTTTTGTCAGTGCATTCAGAGAGTCCCTTTTTATTTTCAGAAAATTCTACCTACTCGGATGCTATTAGTAATGTGTTCTGTTTGAATAATTAGTCAGTCAAAGCCCATCAGAGAGAGCTGCCTGTAATGAAAGGAACACATCAGTGCTGTGCTAAGTTTAAACAAATTACATAGGAATAAATATCCACGCAAATGGCATCGTGCCCCTAATTAGAAATAATTCAGGATACCTTGGGAAAAAAATAATACTACTACAAGCACAAAAGAAACTTCTGCCCCTGAAGCATCTCAATTAAAACTTTACTTGAGCACAAGTTTTTAAAATACATGGTTATTGTTAAGAGTGAAAATAATCACTGTGCTAATTTTTAACAGTAGTTCACCAAAGCCGTTTATCTTCCTGTATTTGCGTTTCACCTTCTCTTCTTGAATTAACAACCCTAAAATCATCACCAGAATGTAATTAAGCCACAGCCTTAATCAGGTTTTACACACAAAAACAGAAAAGAAAAAAAACCCACAACCAAACCAAAACCAGTAAAACATTTCCCAGTTTGTTCTCATATTGTGGATGAAACCTATTTTTATAATGGATTCCATGACTCCAGTGTCACCTTATATCCAAGACTAAGAAACGCAAAGCACGTTACACAGGACTTGGATCCAAGATCACAACCAGCCAAGAGAGGGTTCAGCAAGGAATGGAATAGAATAAATTATCCCTGTTGGTTGAAAAGTTAAATAGAAAAAACAAATCATGTATTCTCAGCATGGTAGGGGGTGGGAGGGACATCTGGGAATCATCTAGTCCAACTTCTCTGCTAAAGCAGGGTCACCTAGAGCAGGTTGCACAAGACCACATAAGGTGGGTTTTGAAAGTCTCCAGAGAAGGAAACTCCACCACCTCTCTGGGCAGCCTGCTCCAAGGCTCTGCAACCCTCACAGGAAAGATGTTTTTCCTCATGCTGTGATGGAACTTCCTGTGTTACAGTTTGTGCCTATTGTCCCTTGTCCTGTCATTGGGCACCACGGGAAAGAGCGTGGCCCCATCCTCTTGACCCCCACTCTTTATGTCTTGCTGAGCATTGAGAAGATCCCCTCTCAGGTTGCTGTTCCCCAGACAAACCAGCCCCAAAGTCTCTCAGCCTCTCCTCCTCCCAGAGATACTCCAGGCCCCTCAGCATGTAGCCTCTGTTGAAGACTCTCCAGTAGTTCCCTGTCTCTCTTGAACTGGGGAGCTCAGAACTGGGCCCAGTACTCCAGAGGTGGCCTCACTAGAGCAGAGGGACAGAAGAACCTCCCTTGACCTGCAGACCACACTCTTCTTAATGCATTCTTAGTTCCCTCTATCTCCTAAACTGGGTAGCCCAGACTGGACACAGAAATCACAGAAGATAATTTTCCAGTAAGATACTCAGAACATTTCTGGAAGCACTGCAGATTAGGAAAAAGAAAACAAAACTGTTGATTTCAGATATTACTAGATGAGCTGGGGCAGATGCAAGGCTCTGAGAAAGTCAAAACTGTAAAGCAGCAAAAAGAGCTTGTTTTGATAACTGCTCACCGAGTTCATCTTTAAGTTATGAAACTCAAGCATAACAGAAACTGCACTAGGCAGATCAGAGCTCTTTCTGCTCCAGTGCCCTGTATTCAACAGTTACACAAATACTTCAGAACCAAGTAATTAAGTGTAAGCATGGCTGAGCAGTTATGATATACAGCCAAGAGGGAGAGAAGTAAAGACAGGAGAGATCTTCAACCCACAGTACATTTGGCTTATAATTGCAGCCCTTATAATTTTTAAGCAACATCATTGACGTAGCCCAGTCTGAAAAATCTTGCCAGCTACTTTCAGGCTGCCCAGGTTGGTGGTGGAGTCACCATCCCTGGAGATTTCAAAAGATGTGCAGACATGGTGCTTCGGGGCATTGTTTAGTGGGCATGGTGGTCTTGAGTTGTCAGTTGGCTTCAATAATCTTAGAGGTCTTTTGCAGCCAAAATGATTCTGCGATTCTATAGTGCCTCAAAAAACAGCCTCAATATTTCGTTTCTCATCATATTGCAAAATGTGTGGCCTTCACCCAATGTCAACAGCATCAATTTATTCCCTGCATCAAGACAGTCCAAGTTATGCAGTTGTTCTGCTCTCATAGTCCTAGTAGAGGATTTTAATAAGCATCATATTTCAGAGTTAAAAGTTCTTAAAAGCCACAGCAAGCTAGAATTTTCAAATCCACTGCAAAGAAAAGAAAACCCAGACATTTTCCTGCTTATGTAAGCGAACAGAACCAACCAAGTAAGGGATTTCATGATTTGGTCCCATAACACTTGATTAGTACTTGCTATGCCATCAATCAAAACCCTTGTTAGACATTAATCACATGGACGTGCAGCAAGATTTATGAGTGACTGGAAAGTTTGCAACATCCCATTCATCTAGAACAAGGACTTTGACTTTTTGCTCCATGGTTGAATCCTGCTATCCATGTAGCGTATTTACATCAATGTCAAACAAATATAAGCCACACATAAAGCAAGAGAACAAAGGACTCCTCCAGCTGCTCTTTGGAGATGAAAATTAATATTAAATGTTTTATTAAAAAAGCAATATTTATGGATGTGGAGGCTTAATTAAATTCTCCAAAGGCAAAAGGTCACATTGGTATGTGCAGTCTGCCAATCATGCTGATCTGATAACAGCTTGCACAACACTGTCCTTCTGAACTGCAACAGGGCAAGAACAAATTTGCTTCTGTGTCTCCTGCTTGTACCTGCTGCCACTTTCCAGATCCCCATTTTTACACTTTGACTGAGCCTCACGAGATGTTGTACATGTCGTGATTTCTTACCATGCTCAGGACTGACCTATGAACAAAGCACATGCCCTAAAAATAGGCCTGACCACAGGACAGCAGCTGAATTCACTGATTGTACCTCTTGTGAGATTTTTAGATAGGTCTGAGTTCTGCATAAGCTCTATCCCATCAATTAGAAGCTGTAAAAAGGTATTTCCCATCCTCACAGACTCTGATTTAAGATGGAGGCTACAGTGTGAACACCTTGCTCCATCTGAAAATTGAGGGGTTCAAACTCTGCCACCATCAATGATGATTTTCATTACACCTCTGTATATTTGGGTGGGTCCAGAAAATCAAACGAAAACTAACATCACACATCATGCATTTGGCAAGGTTAAATGGGATGACCAGGTAATTACTGGCTTCTCCACCTCATATTGATCTGGGACAAAATCACAGAAGAGATGACAAAGGACTCTAGTTAAAAAGAATTAAGGGAGAATAACAGAACTCATGTCCAGCAACATGGATTTACACAACATACATTTTGGCTAGGTTATATTCTTATGATGATGACAAATTTAGCTTCAAATCAACAGAGAAATAAAGTTATTTCCACCAAGGATCTGACAAAAGCAAGGTATTAGAAGTCAACACAGCAATTACTAGAAGAAAACTAGGCAGGGATGTGACAAGATCCTTAAAACATAACGAGATGTGGAAACCACTGATACTGGGTTTTGCAAGCTCTCAAAAATCTGAAATGATCTTTTCCTTTTTTTTGTTCTTCCACATTCCAAGGAAAATACAAGACTTTTACAGAATGCTGGATACAAGTTTTTTTATTTTCAACCTAAGATTGGTCCATCTTCATTTTTAAAACAATAGTAATTACAAGAAGCTTGGTCAGATAGTGAGGAGGGGCTGCAACAACCCCTTTCTGGGCTGAATGAATCCAAACTTCCCCTATTTCAAATTCCTGTGAAAACTATCACAGAATCACCAAGGTTGGAAGAGACCTCAAAGATCATCAAGTCCAACCTGTCACCACAGACCCCATGACTAAACCATGGCACCAAGTGCCACGTCCAATCCCCTCTTGAACACCTCCAGGGATGGCGACTCCACCACCTCACATTCCAATGGTGAACAAATCTCTCAGTGAAGAGCTTTCTCCTCACCTCGAGCCTAAACTTCCCCTGGTGCAGCTTGAGACTGTGTCCTCTTGTTCTGGTGCTGGTTGCTTGAGAGAAGAGACTAATCCCCACCTGGCTGCAACTTCACTTCAGGTAGTTGTAGAGAGCAGTAAGGTCTCCCCTGAGCCTCCTCTTCTCCAGGCTAAACAATCCCAGCTCCCTCAGCCTTTCCTCATAGGGCTTGTGCTCAAGGCCTCTCACCAGCCCTGTTGCCCTTCTCTGGACACATTCAAGTGTCTCGATGTCCTTCTTAAACTGAGGGGCCCAGAACTGGACACAGTACTCATGACAACAGAAGGTTTGTAATTCATAACATTTTGGGAGGGAAGCATTAGGGTTTACAGAATAATGTACTTTTCTTTCTAATTATTGTTATTCATAATATAATCAATCTACTGTAGAAATTTCAGCATCCTGGGCAACCTGTTCCAGTGTCTCACCATCCTCACTGGAAAGAATTTCTTTCTGATCTCCAGTTTAAATCTCCCCTCTTCCAGCCTTCAATCCATCCCCCTCACCCTGTCACTGCAAGCCCTTGTAAAAAGCCCCTCCTCAGCTTTCTTGAGGGCCCACTTCATTTACTAGAAGGCTGCTATAAGGTCTGCTCAGAGCCTTCCCTTCATCTAGGGAAAAAATACACAACTTATCATCTCTTGGATTATTGTGTGAAGCTGTGACTAGCAGATTTGGGAATACTGAAGATAATCAAGAGCAGAGAAAGTCCCACTGTGATGATGTGTATTAATTAGCTAATTGGAAATGTTTCTATAAAGCAGAGAGCTTTGTCAGAAGTAGAAGTTTACAGCATCGCTCTGTATTGATCTCACATCTGGAATGTCAAATGAATTCCTGGGATTCATAAACAAAGGAGAGCAGGGAAAAAGAGGGTGGAAGGGTGCACCAAAGGAACCTGGGAATTATTAAAAGGCTGGAAGGCAGGCACAGCTTAGAGCAAAACACTGCGAGCCATGAGCTCGGCCTTGTTACCTTAGTGAAGAAAAGGCTAGGAGGTGCAGCAGCAGCATGCCACACAGAGGGCACAGAGCTGGGAAAAAGAGCTTCACTAATGAAGTTTTTAAAGAAATCCAAAGGCTGAAGACTTGAAGCTAGACAAGCTTTGACAAATGCTCAGGCATACATTTCCAGAGCCTAATTAACCACTTAGATCAAAGGTTATACACTGTATTGTCTGCCACTGACTTATTTTTTCACCCCAGTCAAGACTGGATGCCTTCCTGAAGCATGGGCCCTCCTTCAAACAAGAATTAATTCAAGAAAGTGCCACGGTTTGTTTTACACAGAGGTCAGGGGAGAAGATCACAACAGCTCCTCAAAATCTGGGGATCCTAATAAAGCTGCCACATCCTTCTCAGGCTCTTGCATGAAGGAGGCATCTATGTTCAAAGTACCATTGCTATACAGCACCTTCAGCTACTATTTTGACATGAAAGAGAGAATAAAAACCATCTACTGGTAACATTTATTTGGTGAACTGGTTTGTGGTAAAAGAAACTTCTCACCCCATCCTGGTTTTGGCAACCACTGGGCATGAAACTGCAAATGCAGGCTACCTTGGTTTACTTAGAGAATACCGTAAAAGGCAGAAGAGCCCCAGAAATAACCCTCTAAACATCTGAGAACATCTCTAGTATGTTCCCATGCCAACAGCATCCTGGCTTGAACCAGCAATAGTGTGGCCAGCAGGATGAGAGAAGTGATCATGCCTCTGTCCTCAGCTTTGGTGAGGCCACACCTTGAATACTGGGTTCGGTTTTGGTGCCCTCAATCCAAGAACAACATTCAAGCGCTGGAGTGCGTCCAGAGAAGAGCAAGAAAGCTGGTAAAGGGTCTAGAGAAGAGGTCTTGTGAAAAGCAGCTGAGGCAATTGGGTTGAATAGTGTGGGAAAGAGGAGGCTGAGGGGAGACCTCATTGCTCTCTACAACTTCCTGAAAGGAGATTATAGAAAGATGAGTTTTGATCTCTTCACCCAAGTAACAAGTGATAGGACAAGAGGGAATGGCCTCAAACTACACCAAGGAAGGTGCAGGTTGGCTATTAGGAAAAAGGTTTTTACAGAAAAGGTTACCAGGCATTGTAACAGGCTGCCCAGGGACATGGTGGAATCATCCTCCCTGAAGGTGTTCAAAGAACATGTTGACATGGCACTCTGGGGCATGGTGGTGTGGGTTGATCTTAGAAGTCTCTTTCAGCTGATTGCTCTGACACACCAGGCAGCTGCAGAAACATTGGCATGCTATGCTGAGCCTGAGAAGGATTTGGAGTTACATTTCAGTTAGACCTAGCAGGAACCATCACAAACAGATTAAAAAGCAAAGGAGCAATTTCCCAATGGGATTTCAATGAGGAATGGTTTAACAGCAGATTCAGTAGGGATGCAAGGACATGCCTGGAGAAAACAAAACATGGTACATGTTGAGAAGGCACAACATTCCTGAAAGATGGCAATAACCAGCAAGAGATGATCTCAGAGGCATTAAAAGCAACGGCAAATCAGTTGGAAAAGCCCTCCAGGATAGATAATCAAGTCCGGCCACCAACCTAAGACCACCAGGGCCATTAAACCATGTCCTGAAGCACTATGTCCACACATTTCTTGAACACCCCCATGGGTGGTGACTCCACCACCTCCCTGGGCAGCCTGTTCCAATGCCTGACCACTCTTGCAGGAAAGAAATTTTTCCTAATACCCAACCTAAACCTCCCCTGGCACAGTTTCTGGCCATTTCCAAAACCCAAAAAGCTGGGATTTGAAGTGGGATGCACTACTGGGACATGCACTTATTTCTTTAAAAACACAGGAAAAGAGACATCATGTTTGAAGCTCTGGAGGCAGGAGGTAACTGCTAGCAAAGTGCCAGACTAAGGCAAGAAAAGCCTTAACACTCTATGCAAGACAGTGGTGTATAGCTAATTACGCAGTAATTTACTGTAGCAAAAGTCTTAATAATTAAAATGCTGCAGTAATTGTGGAATTTTACACACAAAAAGAGGTGACAGTTAAGTGAATTTTAAGAGCACTGCATAAGCTGTACCACAATCAGGACAGGGGCTGGGTACACACCTGGCAAACACAACAAAGGATAAAGCAACAAGGTAAGTCTGAAAGAACAAAACCACTTTGTAGGTGCCATGAATAAGCTCTATAGCTTGCTTTATCTAATCCTCTTGTTGTCCATGAAATTAGTTTAACAGAAACATAATAACAAAACCCCTTCCAGAATGAATTCTCTCAAGGCATTATCCAAACCCATTCTTATATAAGAAATAAAAATTCTTTTTGGTCTTCATCAACACCCTGTGATGTATCACTGGACAGATTCAAAGTGAAGCCCTAGGGCTGCTACAAGTGCAAGGGAGAGGAGTCTGCCCCTCTGCTGAGACGCCCACCTGCAGTGCTGGGGCCAGCTCCAGAGTCCTAAGTACAGAACAGACATGGACCTGTTGGAGCACAGCCAGAGGAAGCTACAAAAAGTGTCAGAGGACTGGAAGCTCTTTGATGTGAGGCCAGGCTGAGAGAGCTCAGCCTGGAGAAGTCTCAAGGGAGACCTTCTGGTGGCCATTCAGTACCTAAAAGAGGCTGATCAGAAAGCTGGGGAAACACATTTTAGCAGGGCCTGGTGTGACAGGACAAGGGTTGATGGTATTAAACTCCAAGAGATTTAGAGCAGATATAATGAAGACAATTTTTGCAATGAGGGTGGTGAGACAATGGGCCAGGCTGCCCAGAGAAGTGGTAAATGCTCCATCCCTGGAACCATTCCAAGTCAGGTTGTTTGGGGCTCTGAACAACCTGATCCAGATAAGTATATCCCCAGTGGCTACAGATGGTTTGGACTAGATCGCCTTTAAAGGCCTCTTTCAACCCAAACCGTCCTCATTCTGTGACTTGTACAGGACAAGGTCTGGACCCACTGACTTTCTCAGCCACTTGGAGCACAAGAGGCTATGTCTTACACTGACAAGCACAAGACAGAAAGTCCTTTACTGTTAGTACCTCTGCCTCACTCCTGTGTCATGTCAATATTAGAACTTCCATCTTAACTTACACTTGTGGTTCAGAAAATAAACAGCTGAAATAAAAACCTGCTGAGAGACTCCAGCAGGTAACTTCATCTTCTACAAGATGTGAGCAGGCGAGTGCTGCAGAGAGGGCTGTCTCTGCTTCAGGCCTTCAAAAGGTGTGTGAGAGAAGGGGGACTTTGCAATTGCTTTCTAGATTTAGCAGCTTTAACAGTCATTACAACAATGAACTGGTACCAGCTCATACAAAGGTAGATGAGCAAGGTCATCTGCAATTCACTGAGGCATAAAGTTTTAAAGCATTTTCACTGAAATGTAGACATCTGGCCTCCACAATGAAAAGAAGCTGAGCTGTGGGAGGTTTTTTCCTGTCTTTCACAGTAGTTAGAATAGAATAGAACAGAACAGACTGGAAAAGATCCTCAAGATCATCAAGTCCAACCTATCACACAACACCATCTAATCAACTAAACCATGGCACCAAGTGCCTCATCCAGTCTCTTCTTAAACACTTCCAGTGA
Source organism: Dryobates pubescens (assembly GCF_014839835.1). Taxonomy (NCBI): domain Eukaryota; kingdom Metazoa; phylum Chordata; class Aves; order Piciformes; family Picidae; genus Dryobates; species Dryobates pubescens. The sequence goes on along the minus strand of NC_071657.1, from coordinate 118,998,576 downwards.
GGGTGATTCCACCACCTCCCTGGGCAGCCCACTCCAACAGCAAATCACTCTTTCTGTGAAGAATTTTATTCCTAATATCCAGCCTAAACCTCCCCTGGCACAGCTTGAGACTGTGTCCTCTTGTTCTGGTGCTCGTTGCCTGGGAGAAGAGACCAACCCCCACCTGGCTACAACCTCTCTTCAGGGAGTTGTAGACAGCAATAAGGTCTCCTCTGAGCCTCCTCTTCTCCAGGCTAAGCAACCCCAGTTCCCTCAGCCTCTCCTCATAGGGCTTGTGCTCCAAATCCCTCACCAGCTTGGATGCCCTTCTCTGGACATGTTCCAACAACTCAACATCCTTCCTAAACTGAGGAGCCCAGAACTGGACACAGGACTCAAGGTGTGGCCTAACCAGTGCTGAGGACAGGGGCACAATGACTTCCCTGCTCTTGCTGGCCACACTATTCCTCATACAGACCAGGATGCCATTGGCCTTCTTGGCCACCTGGGCACACTGCTGGCTCATGTTCAGCCAGCTGTCAACCAGTACCCCCAGGTCTCTTTCTGCCTGGCCGCTCTCCAGCCACTCTGACCCCAGCCTTTGTAAAAAGGAGGTCAAGCAAAGCCCTGGTAGGCTCACATAGCAGCTGGGCTAAGAAGCTATCTCCATACACTCTAAGAACCTTCTAGACTGCCTCCTCTCTGCTGTGTTAAGTTCCCAGCAAATACCTGGCAGGTTAAAGTCTCCCATAAGAACAAGATCTGGTGATCCTGAGACAGCCTCTACCTGCCTATAAAATAATTAATCAACATCTTCATCCTGGTTGGGTGGTCAATAACAGACTCCAACCAGGATGGCAGCCTTGCTGGCCTTCCCTCATGTTCTCACCTGATCATCCTTTATCTCTAGTTCCATGGCATCTAGAGCCTCCCTGATGTACAGGGACACCCCTCCATCCCTTCTCCCCCATCTGTCTCTCCTGAAGAGCCTGTAGCCATCAATTACAGTGCTGCAGTCATGCGAGTCATCCCACCATGTTTCTGTGAGGGCAACTACATCATAACTTTCCTGCTGTAACAAGGCTTCCAGCTCTTCTTGTTTGTTACCCATGCTGTGTGCACTGGTGTGCATGAACTTCAGATGGGCTGCTGGTTTCACCCCTGACTCCAACTTACCACCCTCAGACTCCTGTCTGGGGGGAACTGATTTCAGCCCCTTCCCCCTTCAAATCTAATTTAAAGCCCTATCGATGAGTCCAACCAACTCTCTTCCTAGAACCCTTTTCCCTCTGTGGGATAGGCTGTTCTCATGTGCTAGGACCTTTCTCCCCCTCTGGATGGATGTACTCCATCTGTTGCTGGCTGACCTGGTGCCATAGAAAGTTCCCCAAGATCAAAAAAACCCAAAATTCTGTTGGGTCTCTGAGCCACTTGTTAATTACACCTGCTGTCCTGTTCCTTTCAGTATTCCTTCCTGCAACTAAAGGTATTGATGAAAAAAGTACCTGTGCCCCTGACCCCTCGGCCAGTGTTCCCAGAGCCTTGAAGTCCTTTTTGATTGCCTTTGGACCTCTGGCTTCACCCTCATCGCTCCCTAACTGCATAACTGGTTTATTTATTTATTTTACTAAAAGAAGCACAAATACTCATGACAAATTTATTTAAGCTACGAACACTCAACTTGAATAACTAGGTCATAAAACAAACAGACAGCATTTATTTTTCTCCAGGCACCTCAGCTGCTCTGCAGATACAGATTATGCTAGCAGAAATGATCCAAGTAACAAGGCTGCTTTCCCCTTTTGGCATCTGTCCCTTAACACCAAAACAAAACAACAACAAAAAACCCAAACAGAATGAAGATGGGTGGCACAGGGAACCAGTTGAAATTATTCATTTTCTCCAACTAAATCCCTGTTTGGAGGCATGTTTCCATAGTAAAGCAGAGTTTTTTCCTCACCATGATGACTGGAATTAGCGAGACTTACACATTCATAGAGCTTTGGGGTGAATATTGCTGAAAGCATGAGGGAAAAAAAAATTAATCCTCTTGCAGTTTCTGACAACTAAACCCAACTGGCTCCTGGGCAGTAACTTGAAATGGTTGCTTTGATGACTATAGAAAAACAGGTATAAAAACCATGTGCCATGCAGAGGGAGCTGGAGAAGCTTGAAAACTGGGTCCATGAGAACCTCACGAGGTTCATCAAGGCTAAGTGCAAGGTCCTGCAGCTGGGTCAGGGCAATCCCATGTATCAATACAGGCTGGTGGATGAGTGGGTGGAGAGAAGCCCTGTGGAGGAGGACTTGGGATGGTCGTGGGTGAAAAGATGGATGTAAGCCAGCACTGTGTGCTCCCAGCCCAGAGCAAACCTGTCGTGGGCTGATCCCCAACAGTGTGAGCAGCAGGTGGAAGGAGGGGGTTCTGCCCCTCTGCTCTGCTGAAACCCCACCTGCAGTGCTGGGTTCAGCTCTGGATTCCTCAGCACAACAGAGACATCAACCTGCTGGACCAGGGCCAGAGCAGGCCATAACAATACCAGCAAACCTGGAAGCCCTCTGCTGTAAGGCTAATCTGAGAGAGCTGGGATTGTTCAGCCTGGAGAAGGTTCCAGGGAGAATTTATGGCAGCCTTTCAGTATTTAAAGGGGATGCGAAGAAAGCTTGGGACAGATGTTTTAGCGGGGCTTGCTGTGACAAGACAAAAGGTGATCCTTATAGCCTACAAGAGAGGAGATTTACACTAGAGAGAAGGAAGAAACATTGGCCCAGGCTGCCCAGAGAAGTGGTGCATGCTTTATGTCTGGAAATACTCAGAGTTGGACAAGGCTCTGAGCAATGTGATTTAGTTGCAGATGTTCTTGCTCACAGAACAGAGGTTGGAGTAGATGACCTTTAAAGGTTGCTTTCAACCCAAACCATTCTATGATTCTATGCACATTTATATACATACACTTATATGTATACACACAGAGACACACATACACCTATAACTTTGGCACATGGTCCTTCTCAGATGACTGATGACAAGTTGTACAATCCATCTGATCCAGCATGATCCAAAGGATGGATAACTAGCCAACTGGATTCTGAAGTGGACCAAAAAGCAGTGAACTACATCAGAAAGGCATAATTACCACCTGCTTCACAAATGGCACAAAATGAAGCATTTTCAGGCACTCTTAAGGCGTGCTGTCATTCAGTGTGAGTGGACTTCCTTTTGTTCACGTAGCACATAAAAAGGTCAAGGAGGAATGTAAGAGTTGAACAGGTAATTGAGTGCAGATTTCTGCTCTGCAATTACAATTTAACTAAGCTCCACTGCTTCTGCACATTTTGGAGGTAGGGAGCATATAGTTAGAACTTTATGTTTACAAAAGAAGTATAGCTAAACATTTTTGAATCATAAAGACAGAGAATATGCTCGCTCACGTTTAGTGTTTACTTACCCACCCACCTTTCAGGGTGTCCTCTGGGTAATGCACAGGAGAAGCAGTGCTACACTTAACCCAACTGATCTGAGCTGCTGCTACTCAAACTGGCACATACAATCCAGCAGCAGCAAAGGGAGGGAAAGGCAGCATGCTGTTTAAATACCAACCATGTTAACTCATGGATTATACAGCACACTTCATGTATTTCATGTCTTCAACTAATTGCTTAAGACATCCTGCTCTAGTGTAGATGGTAACAGTAGTGTGCCCTCAGTCTTCATTAAATGCCAGCTCTCAATAACAGACTCCAAAAGGGCTTTAATTGCATTTACTTGCAGCTCCTGAACTTTAAAAGTTGTTAATCAGATTTCTATGTAAATGGAATGACGATTAAAGGTTAAGTACAGGTTTCTGAAATTTCAGCAGTTGAAGATGTATTTGCCCTTAACAGGAAAGAGAAGCTACCAGCCTTGACAGGAACTAAACATCTTAATTAAATACTCAGAAGTACAGTACTTATTTCTGCATGAAGTTCTATTTTCAAATGTCAAACTTAATCAGGCACTCGACAAAAAATGTGCAATATCCTTACAGCACAGCAGAAAAAAGATGCCTTGGGATTCCTTCCTGAGGCAACACCTGTACATCTCCTTGTCCTCAACTCCCCAATAAATTCATGTTCTCCAATCTGCTTGTCCCAAACAACAAGAAGGAAAGTTTTATGGCTTTAAAACTGCAGGAGTCCAGTTGAGAAATAGGATAGGACATTATTCAACATGTCAGCTTTTCTCCTGCTCGCTCAGTTTATCCCTGTAACAAGCATCACACTGCCAAATAAACATAAGGGTCCTCATAAATCTGACTTGCAGAGATTTATTTCCCTGGAGGGTAGAGCCCATCAATTATCACCAGTCAAAATGATAAAAACTTACTTCTTCATCCAGAGTAAATTTAGTATGGCTCTGTGAGCAGCCTGTTGCTGAGTGCTGAGGTGCCAAAAGCTACTGAGAGCATCCAGGTGTGCTGCTTTATGCTCCCGAACCTGAACCCTGGGCTGCCTGGGACATTCACACTCTCTGCTCCCTCCCTCCTTCTGGGTGCTGGTAACTGATCTAACCCACATGTTCACAACCTACAGACTCATAACAAATAATGAAACCCCATGAGGTTCAACAAAAGTAAGTGCAGAGAACTCCATCTGGGGAGGAACACCAGCATGCACCAGCAAAGACTAGGGGCTGACCTGCTAGAAAGCAGCTCTATAGAGAAGGACCTGGGAGTCCTGGTGGACAACAAGTTATCCACGGGACAGCAATGTGCCCTGTAGCCAAGAATGCCAGTGGTATCCTGGGGTGCATTAAGAAGAGCGTGTCCAGCAGACTAAAGGAGGTTCCCTTCCCCCTCTACTCTGCCCTCATGAGGTAAAATCTGGAGTACTGTGTCCAGTTCTGGGCTCTGCAGCTAAAAAGGGACAGGGATATATTAGAAAGTGTCCTATGAAGGCTATGAGGATGATGAAAGGACTGAAGAAAGGCTGATACCTGGGGCTGTTTAGTCTGGAGAAGGGAAGCCTGAGATGGGATCTCATTAATGTTTATAAATATCTGAATAATGAGTGTGAAGAAGGTGCCTGTCTCTTTTCAGTGGTGTCTTGACAAGGGGCTATGGATACTAACTAGAACATAGGCAAGTTCCACCTCAACACGAAGAAAAATTTATTTACTGTGAAGGTGATGGAGCCCTGGACCAAGCTGCTCAGAGAGGCTGAGAAGTCTTCTCTGGAGACTTTCAAGCCCTGTCTGGATGCTTTTCTGTGTGACCTGCCCTAGGTGACTCTGCTTTGACAGAGGACTTGGACTCAATCTCCTGAGGTCCCTTCCAACCCCTACCATTCTATGATTCTGTGATAATATTACAACTAAACACAGCAATCAGAAAGAAGCCCAAGTCCCATTTGAAAGCTGATTTAAGAGTTATTCCAATTAACTAGGATTCTAGTCTCTCATTGCAATGATCTGCAAGGGTTGAACTTCATGACCTTGAAAGCCTCTTCCACATCAAGCCATTCCAAAATTCTATGCTATATCCATAGGATTTCCTTATCAGTGTGCACATTCTACACTCAGAGGGCTACACAGCAGTGACAGACAAACCTCAGTGAGATCCATGAGAGCATACTTCATACCAAAACATTGCAATATAAGCAGCACTTCATCTATCTTAGGGTTCAAATCTTTATCTGGGTGAGCAGCAACTGGGCCCAGCATTATCTTAGACTGAATAAGGGACTTCAGGACCAGACACCTTTGCCTTGGGTCATACAGATGCCCCTAGAATAAACCAGGTTGGAAGAGACCATCAAGATCATCACATCCAACCCATCATCCAACACCACCTAATCAACTAAACCATGCACCCTATCAAGTCTCCTCCTAAACACCTCCAATGATGGTGACTCCACCACCTCCCCAGGCAGCCCATTCCAATGGGCAATCACTCTTTCTGTGTAGAATTTCTTCCTAAACCTCCCCTGGCACAACTTGAGACTGTGTCCTCTTGTTCTGGTGCTGGTTGCCTGGGAGAAGAGACCAACATCCGCCTGTCCACAACCTCCCTTCAGGTAGTTGTGGAGAGCAGTAAGATCTGCCCTGAGCCTCCTCTTCTCCAGGCTAAGCAACCCCAGCTCTGTCAGCCTCTCCTCACAGGGCTTGTGTTCCAAACCCCTCCCCAACTTTGTTGCCCTCCTCTGGACACGCTCCAGCAAGTCAACATCCTTCCTAAACTGCGGGGCCCAGAACTGGACACAGTACTCAAGGTGTGGCCTAACCAGTGCAGTGTGGAAGAGACCTTTAAGAGGTCTCTTCCAACCCCAAATACTCTGAATTCACATAGATGACAATTTGACTATATAGGAAACCAATTAGCACATTTTCATATATTGTCATGCATGTTAATTAAAAAACAAGCCTACCTTGCAAGTGCCTGAATACTTGCATACCCAGATACCAAACCTGCACCTTTTTCTTACAGAATTAATAGTTAAATCTGGATTTAAAATCTGCATTGTTTTTTGATGACAAACTACACCCGACCCTAGGAGACTATGTTTTTCCAGTAAGCTTCATAGCAGCTATAGCAACCACCAGTCCACTGCAGCAGCACTGCGTGGGAGGCAAAAATCAACCAAGAATGTTTACAGTGGAGCTGACGATTGTAATGCTGAGCAGGGAAGAAATTCAGTAGTGGAAGCTGCAGAGGCAGACTCTGCCTCTGTGCAATATCAAACAGTGAGAAAGAAACGGTTTAAGAAGCAATGAAAGCTAATTGAAGTAGCAGAACTCTACAGCCACTGGTTGCTTCATCTTCTTTCAGATAAATTAAAAACTTCATCAGGGTGACTTGAAAAAAGGAGGATGAGACAGAAAACTTCCTCCCACCTATTCCTAATATGCTGCTGTAACCACAAAAGTGATTCACCAACTAGTGTCAGACATGTGAAGGAGTGAAGGTGGATGAAAGAAAAGAAAGTCTGCTATAGTTAAACCCAGATTTGTTCCTTCATTCTATATTAAAGGGTTTTTAAGAGATCTCTCAGCAATAGCTATGATGTCACATTTAAAATACCCCACATTTTGTACATTCACATACAAGCCCTTGCTTTTGCCAGAATTAACTGGAAGACTTTTGGATCTTATGTCTTTTGGGTTTAATGAGAAGATGGCACCAAACAGCTGTTTACCAAGCACCAGACTAACAACAAAACCCCCAAAAAACCCCACTCTGACTCTTTAAACACATGATGGCATCTTCTAATTGACCAAATCGTTGAAGAACCAACCACATCTGAATCCTCTACTGTTGCCAGAGGCAAAGCACCTACCAGAGAGAAATAGCTCATAACATTAGTTGTGTGAAGGGTTTACATAAAAGAACAGCTAAATACCAGGGAAGCAGATGTAGGATTCTCTAGGAACAAGACTAGTGACTCCAAGACATTGATAAAAGGGCATGTTCCCCTTTGACACCATCCCAGCAGCCACCATTTCAAGCCCAGCTTATAAGGCCACTGACAGCTTTGAAATTACAGCAGAACTAGAGAAACTCTTTGTCGAAGTTACAACAACTGTGGGATAATATTCCTCCCGTTGCCACATGGATGGAAAGGAGCAGTAGTGCATTCTGTCAGCAGTCTGGGTTTGGAGGCTTAATATCACACTACCCAAAAAAACTGCTTCGATCTTATTTCAGAAATACATATTTCTGTCACGCTTCAGGGTCTTCAACGTCATCACGGATAGCCTGATGCCAGAGGGGGGAGCTCACAGCATAGACAAGATTCCCAGTTCCAGGCTTGGGAGAGGAGGGGAAAAAAAAATTAAAAATCACACACATAAAAAGGACCAAAATAAAAAAAACCCACAGCCCAATAAAAATTACCAATTGTTTCCAAGTCTTGTGCACGAGCCCTCCCAGCCCTTTAAAGAGCCCATCAGGATTATGATCCCTTCTGCCTTTTATGCTGCTTTACAAAAGGTACAGCACCGGGCCACCAAAATGCCAATGTTAAGCAGATTAGAACGTTTCTGAACATGTTCCATTACAGTAGATACTCAAATGCCTTTCTGCATCAGGGAGCCTTTTCCCTCCCCCTTTCATCAGCTTATCAAATGAAGCTAAATAGTAATGCTTGCATCTAATGATACCGGGGACCTCGTAATGGGATTAGGAAAAACACCATCATTAGTTTCAAGGAGGAATGTGACCTTCAAGACATTTCTTACTCCCTGCTTTAAAGGGGTATGGTAGGAACAAATGAAATTAATTCCTACAGAAGGATAAGGAACAGGCAGGAAGGAACAAGAGGCTTTCAATTTCCAGGTAAATATGGTCACGCTTCCCACATTAATAGCAGCTAAAAAAGCAAACTGATTACCAGAATGAAACTCAGATCAGAGAAGAAAAAGACAGACCCTTCCTTCAGACTTGCTGTGTCCCTGGACAGCCTGATCTAGTTGGATATGTCTCTGCTCACTGCAGAGGGGATGGACAAGATGACCTTTGAGGGTCTGTTCCAAGCTGATGCAACCCATGAATCTGTAAAGCCAGTCTGAAAGGGATTTGGCTCAAGAAAAGCTGGATTTAATGCAATAGCCAGCATGACACTATGGTTTCTTCCCCAGAACCCATTTATCTGACCACTTCAGATCTGTAAGTGCCACCACACAAAGCACCAAAGGTCCCTGCTGGAACCTGGCACTGGGGCTGTGAGCACATAAAGAGCAATGCTGGCTGTGCTCTGCCTTTTCCAGCAGATCGTGTCATTCAACTCTGAGAAAGACCCTGCTGACAGCTGTATGTCAGGACAACTTGCCTGCCATTCCACCCGAGCCTTCAGCTGGGGAGTAATGAACCCCAGTTTACTTTCCAAAGTGCTTCTCAGGACTGAGAATCCTCTGCACCCTGTTGAAACACATTCAGTCTGGCAAGTGTTCAAATTATTGTAGATAAAAATCTCCCCAGCAAGACCTGCAACCATTGGTTTTGTTTACTCAGAAAAGCCTAAGTGCTTCCGGAATCACTGTGTGGTTACCAATATCCAAACCAATCACGCATGTCCTTGTTTCCTTCAGTAAAAACATTTCTTTAGACTGCCAAAAGGGAAGTGTAAATGCAATAGCAACATTTTAAAACTTAAGAGCTTGAAAGGAAAAAACAAACAACACCACAACAAACAAAAACCCACCACAACGTACCAACGGAAAACCCACTTTGTAGTTGTATAGGATTTAAAGCAAATAACATATGGGGAAAGCTGCTCAGAAAGGAGCCTCTCCTGAAGAGCACCATATCTTCATCCAGCTTTTTACTACCTTACAGCAAAAAGTCTCTCTTTTATTCCTCGAGATGCAGGAGGGGAATTTATCCATATTTTCTCCAGAGAACCTGGTCCTTTTCACTGAGGCTACTACCACGCAGTCAGTTTTTAATGATAATACTCTTTAGTCACACTGCAATTGCAGAACTGAGGTGAGGATTTGCTTGCTTTGTTTTCAAAACTGAAAGAAAACCAGTGCAATATAGCAGGTCAGCAAGGAATGCAGTCCAGAGGGATGGGTATTTGAATTCAGGTCTCAGCTCTAGCTTCAGTCTCTCCAAATATTCATTTAACTGGTGCATGGCATTGAACAGCATCAAAGACAGGGGCTGGGACAGAAGTGCAAACAAAAGTGACACTGACCAGGACAGGAGCAAAAAGGCCAAGTGCATTTATGTAACACCTTAACCCTTACAAAAACCACCACTAAATCCTGCAGTGACATAAAATCCCAGCAGAAATCCTTGCAGTGAGGGTGAACCTGGCAGGGCAATGCCACTGGGTGGAGCCAGGATAAAGCAGATGGCTGCAACAGAAATCCCAGCGCTCCGCCAATTGTGCTACCATTTAAGTGCTGGCTTGCTCAGAAGAAAAGCCGCTGCTGCCATGGCAAATTATCTCCTTAGAGATTCAACCAAACCCCCACCACACCAATTCCCTCCTGTTCCTAAATTTCAGAGATTACAAGTGTATTTATTTACTCAGAATGCTGCATAGGCACACTTCATGCTGCTGTAATAATTAAAATCACCTTTCTGCACCCCCTGTACCACAAAAAAAAATCCCAACCAAAAAACCCAAACAAACACCAGAGGACTGTCAGATGGAACTCAGCTGATGAAGGGACTACTCAGCATGTCAAGCTTCTGGGCATTCATTTTAAAATCATTTCTGTTGTAACCTGCACAGTCCATCCTTCACAGCACACAGCTGGACGTGCAAACCTGACTCAGTAATGCCATTTAGAGAAGTCTGTGCCCGGTTATGCCCCGAGACATTTAATATATGTATGTAAAACTTAAAAACATTAGAGTACTGGATCATTTCTAACCAAAAAACGAAGCAAATAGACAAAACCTGCCTCAATTTGTCTTCATTTCAGATAATTATGTGTGAGGGTTTTTTAAGGCATTTATGACTCACAAAGGAGTCTGTACATGTACTGTCTTCTGTTATCTAATAACGTTGGCAGCGACGAGCGCTACCTATTTACTGGTGTGTGACACCAATCTATCTTCAATGGATAAAAAAGCTGTTACTTAAAGAGCTCTCCATCCCCCTTCCAGCATGCACAGCTTCTAGTGAAGAGCATTTTTTCACATCTACAAAATTATTAAAATATTTACAAATCCAGTCCACAGAAGCTGAAGTTAAAAAAGACAGGAGGAAGGGGGAAAAGTGAGGCTGCTCAGCTGCATTAACGTAGCATGGAAATTTGTCACTCTCATTTACAACTTAAAAAAGGAGGAAGCTTAGGAGAGACCACACAGGATGGAACAAAGCTAATGGACCAGGAAGCTAAGAGCATATTTTCAGTTCATGTATCAGTCTGCAGCACAACCTTTGTTTCTTGGCTTTCAGTTGCATCAGGCTTAGATTTGACATTAGAAGAAACTTCTTCCCTGAAAGGGTTCTCAAACACTGGAACAGGCTCCCCAGGGAGGTGGTTGAGTCCCCATCTCTGGAGGTGTTCAAAAAATGCAGAGAGGTAGTGGTGAGGGACATGGTTTAGCACCAGACTTGATACAGTTAGATAATGGTTGGCCTTGCTGCTTTTAAATGTCTTTTCTGACCAAAACAATTTTATGATTCTTGCACTTCTCAATTCACATTCTTTGTCTCAAGTAACATTTAACAGAGAATTTAGGCTGAATATCTCTTCAGTGTATATTAAGAGTCTGATCTTTGCTGGAGCCTCTTAATATTACTGAGATGCAAACAGACATGGCATTGAAGACAGAGGCATCTGTAACATGGGCAAAATCATCCAGGACCACAGCTATCTCTGCAAATTGAACCCATCCCGAGGTAAGATGGTGTAGGTGATAGCAAGCTCCAGCCAAACAAAGGAAAGGCAACAGGCACATTTTACAACACACCATGCACTTTAAAACCTACAGACATACAAATCACTGTCAAGTACGAGCCAGCAGCTCCCAAGTGCTTCCTTATTCCCTTCCATTAGTCTGCTGCTTTCCTCCCCGATCCTATCAGTCATAAATGGAGCACTAATATATACCTTTATTTTCAAAAAGTTTAAATGCATCACAGTCCAAGTGTAAATAATTTATACATCAAGGCAAGTAAGATTCTGGTACAGGGCTGAAACGAGGAGAAGGCTTTTAAGAGGAGGAAGACACGTGTACATACATATAAACACACACCGTTCACCACTGCCAGCCAAGACATCACAAGGAAACCACCATCCCCCCCTCCCTCATCCTTCAGATTCCCTTGATTTTAATATCAGTCCTTCAACCACAAGCTCATTACTAATCCAATTTTAATGTCACTTGAATTCTTACAAATAAGGAGACCACACACGGAGCTGCCTGTTTTAATTCTGGCACTTAAATCCGAATGTGTGAAGTTAAATGCAACACAGACCCTCCCCCTTGCCTTAATTCTACATTTAATTGCAAAGTCTTGTTCTTGGAAATCTCAACTTGCAAAGCAGTACTTACAACTAAATCAAACAGGCCAAATTCCAAAGCTTTGACAACCCGTGAGCTGGTGGAATGCCTCTCCAGCATTTCATCCATCATCATGGATGGCAGGACTATAATCCCAGTGATTTTCCTGGAATCACAGAAAACTGGAAGAAACCTCAAGAGATCACCTACTTTATCCCCACACCCTGAAGAACCAGTTATCTCGTCGGGCCTGACAGATGGTTGGAAGTTTCTAAGGATGCTACACATCAATATCACATCCATAAATCATTCCCTGCTTATACACACTAGCCATTAGGTTAGACAGGGAAACAAGAAATGTTCACGTCTCCTTCAGCAGCCTTTAAGCTCACTACTTCCTACCCAATCATACCCTGGAGAACACGTGATTCCACCTCTCTTTTCAACTCTCCTGATGGATTTGAAAGCAAAGGCTTCCCTCCACCCCTTAGTCTTTTCATCTTGAACTAAATGGATTGTTCCTTTTCAACTCATGTCATTTTTCCTGAAGTCTCTGATCATGCCGGTTGATCTCTTTTGAATTCCCTTCCTATTCTTTGGCTTATTCCTTGAGACCACAGTTCAAGAGGACAGAGGACCACACCTGAAATTTTTTAAGTGATGCCTGCAACAGGATTATTATGTGACATCCTGCGGGTCATAGAATCGTTCCAGTTGGAAAAGACCTCTAGGATTGAGTTCAACCATCAACCTATGGCAACCATGACCACTGAGCCATGTCCTTAAGTGCCATGTCCACACATTTCTTGAAGACCTCAAAGGATGGTGACTCCACCACAGACCTGATCAGCCTGTTCCAATGCCAATCCAATTTGTAATCCCATGTACCACACAACAAAGATGATGAGACCAACTTGGCCAAAGATGAGACACGCTCAACTCTTCACATCCATACAAGGAAAGAGCCAAATGCATCTCTCTCCTTTTATATTCAGTTCATTAAGATCTTCTAATTCCTAATCACGTTCTCCAACACACTTCCTACCACACCTTCCAACAGAGCATTTGCATTTTTTATGATTCTCTGCTGCATTATTCAAGACATCAACAAAAATATCAAAGAGCACCAAGCCCCAAACACAGCACTCAAAAGAGCCATTTGATAAATCCCTTAATAACAAACCCTTCATAACTCCTCATTTCCCAGCCTGCTGTTTACCCCATCTCATTAGAGTTTTACCTGCACTATAGTTCCCATAGTCAGTTATGAGAAAACTCACATAAAACACTAATAGACTTACTACAACCTTAATACTGCCAAGACACAGGCCACCCACTGCTCCTCTACCCCTCCACAATCCCTGCCACAGGCTCTCAGGAGGAAATTCAATCATTTGACAGCTTATGCTTGACACAGAGTAACATAATTCTTCCTCTCATTTTATACATTGCTTAGTTTATTGGGGTTTACCATTTTTTTCAGAAGCCAGAGTTAAAACAACTACTTCAGAGACTCCTAAGATCTCCTCCTGCTTCCTTGACAGTTTTTTTAAAAGGCTGCATGCAGATATTCCTTTTTACAGCCTGATCTCTTATTGAAAGATGTTATTCTCCTTGGATAAAGGTGTTGCTTATGCAATGGTTATTAGGGAGCAAAAAGTAAACAATGACCAAGGTCAGGTTGTGGGGGGGGAGATGGTAAAGGGGCTGCGGAAAAAACAATGAAAACAACAGAGATACAAATAAAATTAAATACCACAAGTTCTCAAACCCCTTCATTTAAATTCAGCAAGATTCTTAAAGGCTGGCCTAGACCCTTGCTCTAAGAAAGTCCAGTAAAGTCTTGTTGCAACTCAGTACCTGGTTAGACCTCGTGGAATGGACCTGTGTAGAAACAGAGCCGTTGTGGTTCGAAAAGGCCTTTCAGATCAAGTTCAACCATTAACTCAGCACTCTCAGGTCATCACTAAACCATGTCCCTCAGGACCACATTTACATGGCTTTTAAATCCCTCCAGGGATGGTGACTACCACTTCTCCTGGGCAGCCTCTTCCAGGGTTTGACAATCCTTTTCATGAAGAAATTGTTCCTAATGTTCAACCTGAACTGCCCCTGGCACAACTTGAGGTCCTTTCCTCTTGTCTTATCACTTGTTACTTGGGAGATGGAACTAAACAACCCCAGATCCCTCAGCTGCTCCTTACAAGACTTGCTCCAGATCATTCTCCAGTTTTGTTGCCCTTCTCTGGACAGACTCCAGAACATGAATATCCTTTTTGGAGATAAAGCCACACTCGGCATTCTAGGTGAGGTGAGTGCAAGCACAGAGGGATGATCCCTGCCCTGCTCACCACACTATTGATGACACAAGCCAGAATGCTGTTGGCTTTCTTCACCACACGGGTGCATGATGGCTCACCTTCAGCTGCTGTTGACCAACACCCTCAGCTCTTCTTTTACCAGGCAGTTTCCAGTCCCTCTGCCCCAAGGCTGGAACATTCGTGGCACTGTTGTGACAAATGTGGGATCCAGCAATTGGCCTTGTTGAACCTCATCTCATTTGCCTCAGCCCATCAGTCCAGCCTATCCAGATCCCTCTGCAGAGGCTCCCAACCTTCAAGCAGATCAACAGACCCACCCATCTTGGTGTTGTCTTCCAAGCAACTGATGGTGCCCTCAATCCACTCACCCAGATCACTGATGAAGATATCAAAGAGAACAGGCCCCAGTTCTGATGAGCCTGTTGTCAGCGCATAACAAAGGGGAAAAGGGAAGAAGAAATACATGCACACAGTGAAAGAATAAATCAGTGAATTTTGGAAGCACTGCATCTCTCCATGTAAAACATAATCCACCTTTAGACTACTGAATTGCAGAGAAAAGTTATCCCATAATTGCTACACGTTTCACCTGGGATTTGTATGAGGCTCCTTGCATTGTGCCTTGTTACCAGCGCAGCCAATTCTTCCACCTCCCTGACAATACAACAATTCATTTCTTTTTCAGCTGCTTAGCAGATGGCATGTGAGAAGCCTGCTCTGCCGTGGCATTGGCTCTCTCAGTTGATTCATCTGATGTATACTGCAAAACAGAAGCTCTGGCTGAAGCATCTCCCACAGTGAGGTCATCCACAGTACCACTCTGTAGGTTTCTATACACTTATTATCCTACAGTCTTTCACTCCCAAACAGCACTAACCAGGTTGCACAACTATGCCAACCTGCACAAGTGTCCAAAGCTACCTTTTAATCTGCCAGTCAAACATGAATTACCAAGGGTTTAGAGAACAAAATCTGGACCACACAAAAGTGAAGCTGTCACATGGACAATCAGGCTAAAAATGACACCACAGCAAAACTGCTGCCTAAATTCTCAGCATGTTTCCTGCATTTCAGACTTCTGTCTTCATTGTTTCTGGATGAGCCCAACTTACAGTACTGACCTTCCAGAATGAATATTATAGAAGAGGACAATACTCTCCTCACACATGAACATATCTTTACTCAGTTAGGGCCTGTCAGGTGGTGTTAAAGAAGGTGTTCTCTGAGAGACCTGGGGCTGTTTAGCCTGGAGAAGACAAAACTGAAAAGAGATCTGTCAAAGCTTATCAGTATCTAAAGGGTGGGGAAAAAGAAGACTGGGCCAGACATTTCAGTAGTGCCCAGCAACAGGACAAGAGGCAACAGGCACAAACTGAAACACAGAAGATTCCATCTGAACATGAGGAAAAAAAACTTTTTTCCTGTGAGGGAGGCCTGGAGTAGGCTGCCAAGAAACGTTGTGGAGTCTCCTTATCTGGAGATTTCCAAAACACATTGTGATCCTGGGCAACCTGCTGTGGATGACCCAGCTTTAGCAGGGAGATTGGAGTAGATCATCCCCAGAGGTCCCTTTCAACCCCGAGCATGCTGTGATTCTGTGTACAGAAAATACACATTAAAAACATTTTGCCATTAAGTTACACAGTCTTGCACCACTGGTTTTCACTGTATTTTCTTCAGATTTGTCCAGCTTCTCAGGTAGCTATTGATTTCCTTAGACTCAAACTCATTTATGGTACTGTAAAAAGAAAGATAGCAGGACAACAACTGTGAAAGCAGAAAACAGAACCCACAGAGATGTAACTAACACATACGGATCTGAGTTATGTAAACTTCATGTTTGTCAGGTAGTACAGATGATGAGTTTCATTCTTCATGTGTAAATCTGCCCCTAACAAGCTTGTAGGAGACATGGACTGTTACAATAGATTTTATGACCAAAGATATACCAAAGGATCTGCATTCTACAGTCCGTTCCTAGCTATAATTTTTTTAACTCAAAGACAACAGACTATGAAGATGATGGATCTTGACAAAGTAAGTTTTGATTCAAGCAGCAGTTGCTTCATTCAGCTGCAGTTGCATGAACCCTTCCACTTTTTATCCATTATCTGCCTCTTAGCTGCACTGAAGATCCTTGTTCCATGTTCTTGGAGCAGGACGAAACCCGAACTATCACCACTTATCCCACCCATCACTTTACCATGTTCCTCCTTATTTTTTCTCTCAGGAAAGCAAGACCAACTCTTTCTAGCTCTTTTCAGATGGCAGTTTGAAAGCATGCTATGATCAGCCATGCACCTCTCCTAATCCCTTCTTATCCTGCAATATCCTTCAAGATGAGCACAGACAATTCAGGGCAGACACCTACAGATGAGGCCCACAGCATATGTTTCTGGAAAAGCAATATCGGATTTAATTTGATATCCATCCCTTATACACCCTGGCATCTTCCTAGTTTGGCCCAGTTTGCAGATGAAGAGTAGGCTGCCACTGAGCTCCTTTGAGCTTCCTTGGTTCTAAATTAGCCAAAGAGTCTTCTTTCTCCCCTACTACACACTTGCTAATTTATTTAAACATCTTACAGATTCATCAGTCCCTTTTCATCCCAGAGAACTCTAAAGAGCTTGTGGCAAATGTCCAAATTTGCTGCCTCCTTTCACAGAGCATTTTGAAGGCCACTAATAAGTCTGATAAACACCACAAGGGTCACCAGAAAAACAGCATCACAGCATGGTTTGGGTTGGAAGGGACCTTTAAAGGTCATCTAGTCCAAACCCCAAACCTTTATTTCCATTATGTTAATTTTTCACTGATTGTTACTTTATGGTCTCCTGGTCAGTTAATCAATCGACTAAAGAACAACCAACACAGCAGAAAAACCTGCATTTCCACCACTGCCTAGAAGGATTTGCTGAAAAGCTCACCCCTTGCAAGAGCACTGAGTGAACTAGTAAAACTTGCAAAGAACCCCAACAATAAACAAAGGAAAAGGAAAAAAAACCCAATCAGAACACTTGCAGAAATAAGAAATACATTTCTCTCCTACATAAATAAGTCACAGAATCTTTTGTTGTCCAGTCCTCAGCTGGAGGCTTTAAGGAGAGGCTGCTTATCTTTCATGGCATCTGACAGTATTCTGACATAGAGTCATGGAATGGTAAGAGACGGAAGGGACTCCCAGAGATCATAGAGTCCAACCTCGCTGTCACAGCAGGGTCACCTAGGGCAGGTCACATGAAAATATTCAGGTGGGTTTTCAAAGTCTCCAGAGAAAGCGACTCCACCACCTCTCTGGGCAGCCTGTTCCAGTGCTCTGTCATCCTCACCATAATGAAATGTCTTTTCATGGTGAGGTGGAACTTCCTGGGTTCCAGCTTGAACCCGTTGTTCCTTGTCCTATTACTGTGCACCACTGAAAGGAGACTGCCACCTTCATCTTGACACTCACCCCTCAGATATTTATAGGCATTAATAAGCCCCTACCCCTGCCTTCTCAACACTGAACAACCCCAGGTCTCTCAGTCTTTCTTCATAGGAAAGATGTTCAAGTCTCTCAATCATTCTCATAGCTCTCCATTGGACACTCTCCAGTAGATCCCTGTTTCTCTTCAACTGGAGAGCCCAAAACTGGATACAGTATTCCAGGTGTGGCCTCACCAGCTCAGAGCAGAGGGGAAGGAGAACCTCCCTGGTACTGTCTTGGAGCTGAAATCCATTTCAAAGTTCCTTCTAAAGCCTCTAGCTCTGTCTTATTATTAGAACAGAAATATTTCTGGTAAGCTTCCTCATCCACACTCTCAAAACTATAGAGTAGTTTCAAGGCAATCCCCCTTTAACACAGCCTGTTACTATTCAACAAAGCCACAATGTCTTCTGCAGGTGCTTTGCTTTCAACAGCCTGAAGATGAATCAAAGACATTTGACCTTTACAACTCACAACAGTGGCCTTCACTACCCTACTGCTACTTACAAAAAAAAAAAAATTAAGTTCTTTGTGCCAAACAAACACACCTCCACCCTTGGCAGATATACTGTTCATCTATCTGCTGGTTTTCCTTCTGTTTATAGATCCAAGACTGGAGAACTCAAAAAAACCCCAGTTCTAAGACTTTTACTTCCTTTGCTCTTCAAGAATTTGCAAATTTAGCCTTTTATTTTACCTCCTTTTCTTTCCATTCTATTATTTGATACTCAGCCTGCTCTCCTCAGGACATTTAACATAATTACACTCTAGAAACTAGCACAAACTACTCACTTTGAACCTGCCATAGCAACATAAGGAGGACATAGGATGGTTGGAGAGGGTCCACAAAGGATGGCCACAAAAGGATAGCCACAAAAAGTATCAGAGGGTTAGAAGCCCTCTGCTGTGAGAACAGGCTGAAAAAGTTGGAACTGTTTAGCCTCGAAAAAAATGCTTCAGGGAGACCTTCTGGTGGCCTTTCAGTACTTAAAGGGGCTGAAAAATGGGGAGGGGACTCTTGATTGGGGAGTGAAGAACAAGGGACAGTGGTTTCAAACTGAAAGAAAGTGGATTAAGATTAGACATCAGGAAGAAATTCTTCACTGCAAGTGTGGCAAGACACTGGCATGTGCAGCACGGAAGTTAAGAACACACCCCTGGAACACATTCCTGGAAGTGTTCAAGGCCACATTTGACAGGGCTCTAAGCAATGTGGCCAGTTGCACATGTCCCTGCTGACAGCAGCTGGGTTGGACTAGATGGCATTTAAAAGGTCCATTCCAATACAAACCGTTCTATGATGGACAGCAATCCAAGACTGCATCTGACAAGCACCTCCCTCCCTCCCTCTGTGGGCTATTGAACCAATCGTTATAAGAACCAGGCAAAGACCAGCAGGTCTCCACCAGCAGCTTCTGACTTTTCCACTTACCCTACTTAAACACCAGTAATGGAGGATGGTAGCCATCATATTTTTGTTAACAAACCCCAGCCTGATTTTTTAAATTAAAACTCCACTCCGCTTCCACTCCTAAACTAACCAAAGCTGCAAATACACTTCAGTTTTTACAGCATAGTATTTTTGTCCCTATATGTGATCCTCTCCACTCTGAATTATCATCTCCCTAGACGAAAGAATTCTTTAAATAAAGGCATGTTCCTCCACCTCCTACAAAAAGTCTGTCTTCCAGGCAGAGTCTGCAAACAGCTTTGCAGATTTCCACTGACATTTGTCATTTCACCACCTTTGCATAACACTCTATAATGTGGTTTTCTCCATCAGAAGGGAATCCAGCCTTCTGATTTTTATTTAACTAGCTTTTTAGTTTTGTTTGGTATCTGTTTTTCATTCTTTTGCTTCATCTTTAATTTTTATGTAATTTCATGCAGCCTCCTCCTTGCAGTATGTTGTTGTTTGCAAGTGATTTGTTCACTGATGGAGACAGTTAGATAGCAAATATTTACTCTACTACTGAAGGCAAATATTTGACATCTATCACCACCCAATTTTCATATGGAGAGGAAAATAGCCCCTTTTGAATTAACATGACAGCTAGATGCATCCACAGAATATCCCATTCATCCACCTCTGACTGATGAGCTACCACATACTTCAGACATTTTCATTTGTAAAGATATATATAGAGAAAATGGTAGAATTCAGGTGTCTTTGTCACTCACTGTCTTTAAGTTGCACTTTCTGAAAGGGTTCATTATTAATTTCTTTCCACTTTAAGAAAACAAAAACTCCCTAAAAAAAACAATAAGCAAAAATACCCTTTACTCTGTGCCCCTAATTTGCTAGGTCACTGAGTAGTCTTGTCTTAGATTTTTAGTAAAAAGAGGTCTCCTGCCTTCTTCAATTGCTGTAGCAAGTTTTCTGCAAAATGTCCCATTTCAATCAAATTATCTCAACCCCAACCATGCCCCAAGTCAGCTTTTTAAACTGAGTACTTGTGAAGAACCTTAAACAGGTGAAAAAATTTTGGGCTCAAAAAACTCTCTCCTTTGGAGGGAGAGCGCCTGCTAGTTTGGAGACTCAGACTGTTTTTGAGGGGAGTAACACCCAAACCACATAAGATCAAAAAGCCCAAACTTGTTTACTTTTTCTCATTATATTCTTCCATTTAATTTGAGTACTTGCTGTACATCAACTTAGGTCCTCCTTTGCCTTTTCCTTCTCTTGGCTGCTTAGGTTTAAGGCAGGGCTTTGGCTCCTTGGGCATCTCTCAGCAGGATGGGAATTCAATTTAGTGGAGCTTCCTCAATGTGTCTGCAGACAGCCTAGCTTTTGATGAGGATAATGCATGAACACAGAATGCTCAAATTCTTGGAGCAATTAGATGCCCATGTCTTAGAAATCAATTCCCCATTTTCACTGCATACTAATACGGGTAGAGCCTAAGGCATAGGAGAAAATGTTGTTATCCATTCACATATGGGAACAATATAGCACTGACACAGGTGCCTGGCTCTATTAGTACACCCAACCCCTTCAGTTTTGGAGGAATGACATTTTTAATCCCCAACATGACAGATTTTGTTAAACAGATAATGAACTGTTATCCACAGATCACCCCATTTGCAAGCTGACAAATAGCAGAATAAAAATGACAACTTCATTCATTATCCTCATCGTCCAGAAGTGACAGAGAGATTCAATAAACATACAAAACTCCCTCGAGCTACCCGGAACCTTGGAGAATCAGGCTGGGCTGCTTCCCAGTAAAGATATGGAAATCTGCTGCAATTACCTTCTGAAACAGGTTCTACCTCAGCTGATTACAAAAGTATTGTCTTCATCCTGCAAGGTGCTGGGCAGCCTGGCCACGAGCCAGCAAACCACTTAAGCACACACATAACTTAAAACATGTGAAGGGTCCCAATCACACCACACATCTAATTGCTATTTTGGATTAGGGCCAAAGCACTCAACACATTGTAGATCAAGACCTCGCTGACAACACCGATATCCCCACACATGCAAATCTCAGGCACATAAAAATCCAGCAGCATCCTTGCAGCCTGTCCCCAGCTGCTGCTCGATCAGTCTAAACACCAGATAGTATAACAGATAATTCCTAAACTATAACTTCTATCCTAGGAATGAAATGTTTAACAAGAAGACGTTCAAATTCTGACAGATTATGGCATGTGCATTAATCACTTCTCTGCAACTCAGAACCTCTGGGTCAGTATTTGCAAATAAATCTTCCTCCACCTCAAAATGCTCCTTTTTCCGTCAAGTCTTCCCCAAAAGGTTTTCACTAATCAGACAATAACCAAATGAGTGTTTTGCTGTTCTGCTTTCATCAAAGGGCCTGTAAAACAAGCCTAAAACGGAATATTACATTTCATTCATATTTTCTAAACAAAAAAAACCAAATCAGCTTTTCATGATGTGCTGAAAAGAGAAGAATGCACAAAGTGGTCTTCATAAATTGACAACTCAAAGAATGTTAAGCATCTTCAAATCAGGTTACAGAAAAGATTTTAAATGGCTCTCTAGATCTTAGGAAGCACAAACCCCTCTCTGACCCAATTGCTTTCAATTCTCCACCACTGTGCTCAGAAGAGGAAATCATCACCAATGCAGAAAATCAATGGGAAGTGTTCCAGACAATAATGCAGAGAAGGAAAGACCAGACCAATAAATTCAGGGAAGAGTTTGAGGAATGAAGAAAACTGAGTTAAACAAGCAGCCAGCTACTAAACAGCTTCTTCATCCATCTGACACAGGAACAAATCCTCACAAGACGACAAAGGAACTGTCTAAATAAGGTACTGGAGAATTCAATTATAAAGCTACAGAGACCTTTACATTGGCTCCACACAGTCCCAGCATGGTAGGGGTTGGAAGGGACCTCTGCAGAGGTCCAACCCCCCTTGCTAAAGCAGGGTCACCCACATCAGGTTGTACAAGATCACATCCAAGTTAGTTTTGAAAGAACAAGACTCCACAACCTCCCTGGGCAGCCTGCCAGTTAAGAATTTCTTTCTGAAGTTTAGTTGGAACGTCCTGTGTTCCAATTTGTGCCCATTGCCCCTTGTCCTGTCACCAAATTTTCAGTCACACATTACTATAACACTAACTATCCACCTTATTTCACATTACCAAACTGAATCCAAGGACATACAGAAAACCAACTGCAGAATCAGGACTGATTCAAGTCCCCTGACAGCAAGTCCCTCTTCAGAAATGAGAAGTGTAAACACACTAATTAATGCCTTGGAAAAGTACAAGACAACAACAAGATGGCTGCCATTGTCCAGTTGTATATATGATTACCATGGACATTTACAGGTAGAGCATCTTACCTTACAGATACATACAATATCCAGTGAATAGCAAAATCACTAAATACATGACAAAAATAATCATAATCCAAGGATGGGCAATTTCAGAAGCTGAGGGAGAAACAGAGAGAAGTCTGGGTAGAGAGGAGAAATTGCATGTGGGTGGGTAGGCCACACCAGGGTGATGTGTTCAGTGCTAGACTGCCCAGTACAAGAGTCATGGACATATTCTTAGAGTCCAGTGAAAGTTAGTGAAGGGATTGAAACATCTCACATATAATGAAAGGCTAAGAGAGCTGGAACCAGCTCAGCCTGGAGAAGAGAAGGCTCAAGGATGAGATTGTTAATGCCTATAAATACCTGAAGGGAGGGTGAAAAGGCAAAGGAGTCAGACTTCATTCAGTGGTGCTCAGCTACAGCACCAGAGGCAGTGGGCACAGACAGACAGACCAGAGGTTCCCTCTGAACATCAAGAGCCACTTTTTTTACTGTGAGGGTGACAAAACACTGCCACAGGTTGCCAAGGGAAGTTGTGGAGTCTCTGTTCTTGGAGACATTCAAAAGCCATCTGGACACAATCCTGCACAACCAGCTCTGAACAGCTCTGCTTGGGCAGGACAGTTGGAACAGATAACCTTTGAGATCCTTTCCAACCTCAACCATTCTGTAAACCTGTGAAAATTCAGAGATAGAATGAAGCAGATGAGGAAAAACATAAATGATATATAAAAGTTTTATGAATGCACATATACAGATAGGCACACAGTCTTAAACCAAAAGACTCCCTTAAAATAAACACAAGCTACCCGGGGTCGCTCTACTGATAATCGAAATGAGAAAGTCAGCTCTGCTTCAAAGAAACTGTAATTTGGACATAGCTTCTTTTGTCCAATGGGATGGTCCATCTCCCATGAATCAATGAGCCATTTTCAAGATTGCAAAAATAAGCTGAGGTTCAGCAAATACTTCATGGAAATCATTTCAGATTCATTAAGTGCACCAAATCAGCTTCATTCTGCTAAGCCAGCAAATAAGTCAAGTTAAGTCTCCCAGGCAGCCGTGCTGGCCTTACTTGCTAAAACAAATTAAGCAGGTGCATAAATGCCAATATCATCAGGATCTTACTGAGGTGCTGGGACTATTATTTCAACACAACCATCAGACTCTGTAGTAAGGCAAAAAAGGACAACTACAAATTCAGTTACATCCCCGTGCATCCCACTCACCCCAAAACAATCTTTTTCTTGGATGGAGTAGACATAGAATGGTCTGAGTTGGAAGAGAAATCACCAAAGGTCATCTAGTCCAACTCTCACTGCAGTAAGCAAGGTCAGGTTGCTAGAACGCTGCTGAGCCTCACCTTGAGTATCTCCAGGGACAGCACCTCAACTACCTCCCTGGGCAACTTGTTCCAGTGTTCCACTATCCTCACGGTAAAAAACTTGTTCCTAACAGCCAATCTAAATCTGATCTTCTCCAGTTTGAAAATGGGTGTGATTTTTTTTTTCTTCTATAGAAGCAAACAGACAAAACACCGCAAAACCCACTGAATTTGGCACTCAGAAGCTCAAAAGGAGAAACAACCCATGCAAGCGCTGCCAGTGCAACATGAGCATTCTCACTGGGCTGCTGCAGTTCCTTGAATACTGTGTAGAGCCTTTTCAAGCAGATAATGACATGAGCACCAAAAGTTTCAAGTGCTCATAAAGATATTTTAAACACTCTCCACACCTACAAGTTTTACCTTTCCAGTATCTTAGATACAGTGAAAAGATAAAGACATTTTTGGCAGGTGGAATGCATGGACTCTCAGTGACAAGGAAGCTGGAGGTGTGAAAAAAGGCCTGTTCAATACAGAAAGGAATCAGAAAGCTGAGAAGTAGAGGAGCTCTTCAAAAAGGTCTTTTGTCTAAAAGGCAGCTAAGATTTTACATCTTTTTTAACAAAACTTTGGTTCTCTACTCCCATTCCACCAGGGAGGGCTTCACAGAATTGGAATTATAACCATACAGATATCAAATTAGCTCTGCATTGAGCTGGAGGAGTTGCAGCCACTACCATATATATCTGATTGAACTTCTCAGCACTGGAGAGGTTATTCTGAGAGTAAAAGCACAAAAAGAACCTACTTAAATACCACCCACTCCCTTGTTCTTCCCTTGCCAAACATGCACATGGCTGAACACAGCTTTAGTGGTCTAGCCCAAGCTCCTCATTATGCTTCTGCAGCAAATGAGAGTGCAGACCCAGGAGCCGAGTATTGATATATCAGAGCTATGTTGAGTAAATAGATGCCCAAAAATGCTCACCTCTAGCTAGTTCTGGAAGGTTTGTCCTGCAAAGCAGCTGGGGTCACAGGGTCAGTTCCATGGATTTTTACTCTTAAAACTGTTGGTGAGTTTTTTGTTTGTTTGGGGTTTTTTTCCCCCCATTATAAAAGGCATTCTTTTGTCTTCAGTTTAGGCTACAAAAGCCACATACTAATCTCTGTACTCCAAACAGAAAAAATAACCCAAACTAACAACTTTTCCCTAAATTAATTATGTTGCTCTACCCTGACTGCATTTGCTCACTGCCCTACTCTTTGTTTTCCAGTACCTCCCCCTTTAGCAGATAACCTGAGGAGGCTGCAGCTGAAAGAACTTAAAGGCATACACATTCCTTCCACACCACCTTTCATAATGAAGCCAAACCTCTCAGGACCATTAATAGGGCAAAATATCATGCATTTAAAAGAAAGATTTTTCCCATGAGAAAAGTTAGACATTGGAATAACCTCCCAAGGGAAGTAGTCAATTTGCCCACACAGGACAGTTTGAAGACTCTGCTTCAAACTGAGCCCTGAGCCATCTAATTTCAATTACTTACCAACTAGAAAGGTTGGACCAGTTGATCCTTGGTGTCCCTTCCAACCTGACATTCTGTGATTATGATTCACAGAATGGTTTGGATTGGATGGGACATTAAAGATCATTTGGTTCCAACCCCCCCTGCCATGAGCAGGGACACCTTCCACCAGGCCACTTTGCTCAAGGTTCCCCCCATCCAATCTGGCCTTGAACACCTCCAGGGAGGGGGCATCCACAACCTCCCTGGACAACCTGTTCCAGTGACTCACCACCCTCACTGGAAATAATTTCTTCTTAATCTCCAGTCTAAATCTCTCCTCTTCCAGAGTCAACCCATTCCCTCACATCCTACCACCACAAGCCCTGTAAAAAGTCCATCCGCAGCTTTCCTGTAGGCCCTCTTCCAGTACTGGAAGGCCACTATAAGGTCTCCCTGGAGCCTTCTCTTCTCCAGGCTGGACAGCCCCAGCTCTCACAACATTCTTCTGTAACAGATCACGCAGTCTTACACAGGCCATGAAGAACTACACTAACATGTGCATAAGATTGTTTCTATACCATGAGTTAATATGCGAGCCTTTCACTTAATCTTTAAGGGAATTGTTAATTACATCACACACTAAATGCAAAACTAAATGCTGAAGAGGAGAATGTTTAACAAACCTTCAGCCTCAACCCTTGGCCTTAAAGCAGCACTAACAGAAAATACAAAGCTAGCACTTTTGCTATCACAGGAAGCTGAACTATTGTGAATGTGCTGCATTACAGAATCATAGAATTGTTTAGTCGGGAAGATATCTTTTAGATCACCGAGTCCAACTGTTAACGCAGCACTGCCAGGCCACATCTAAACCATGTCCCTCACCACCACATCTACACAGCTTGTAAATACATCCAGGGATGGTGGCTCCACCAGCTTGTCCAGGGTTTGACAAGTCTTTCAGGGAAGAAATTGTTCCTAATGCCCAGCCTAAACATCCTCTGGTACAACTCAAGGACATTTCCTCTTATCATTTGTTACTTGGAGAAGAGACCAGTTACAGTGCAATGAATGATCCACTCAACATGACTATAAAGACTACTCAAAGGGCAGAACACACTTTTGTGACCCTGAAGATAAATCCCATAATCTCATTCTCA
Source organism: Dryobates pubescens (assembly GCF_014839835.1). NCBI lineage: Eukaryota > Metazoa > Chordata > Aves > Piciformes > Picidae > Dryobates > Dryobates pubescens. Next base: position 118,972,082 of record NC_071657.1, on the reverse strand, counting down.
TCTGCACCTGCAGAATCCCTTCACTTGGGTTATTTGATATTTGGATTTTCATTCAAATGACTTTGCCGAGAATGTCAATACATGTTTAGATGGACTGTAAGAAGGAGGAAATCATTTTGCTCCTGCTGGTGTTTGACGGCAGAATACACTTATGCCTGTTCAATGCAAAAGTTGAGATTAACATCTAGCTAGTTCTCAGAAAAATGTAGTACATATGAAATAAAGGGAATATAGGCACAACTGGAGATAGGAAGCACAAGTAACAACATTTCTGAAACTCAGTCTCCGAAGAATATTAAACCAAAGAACATTCTGCTGAAAGAACTGTTGCTAAGAAAGGAAAGTGGGATTTAGGAATGCAAAGACCAAATTCTAACCTGTTTTATACAAACTGTGGCATCAGAGAATTTAATCACACAAACTGTCATTAAGAAAATAACTAAGTTCTAGGCTGCTGTATCAATTTAATAAAAATCAGCATTGTTTTAGTTCAAAAAGATCTCCAAGATCATCAAGTCCAACCATCAGCCTAACACCACCATGGCCATTAAACCATGTGCCAAAGTGCCATGTCCATACATTTCTTGAACACCTCCAAGCATGGGAACTCCACCACCTCCCTGGGCAGCCTCTTCCAATACCTGACCACTCTTTCATGTATATACACTTAGATGAACTTAAGTACCATTTGTCCAGAAATGCTTTATTCATCCTTTCAAATAAGTCTGAGATACTAAGATCTTAACCTTAGAGATTTATAATCAGTATAAACACAAAGAGAATCACAGCTCTAGCTTCAGCAAAGCCCTAACAGGTTGATGGTGAGACAGTCCTGTCTTGAACCACACCAGACATAAGATACTGATGGACTTCTCTCTTTCATTGTTACTTCCCACTACAAGGTTTGAATCAGAAAGACGCTTAAATTGCCCAGGGAGGGGGTATCAAGCACTGAAGAACTGCAAGGTACACAGGGCACTTAGAATCTCAGAGGGTGTACTTTGCAGAGGTGGATGCCTCAAAAATATGGCACCTTCGGAGTGGTCCCATTGGAAATGAAACTGCCACGTACAAAGAGTTAACCAACTGCAATTAGATGAAAAAATGGAAATTGTACAAAAAGTTATCCAATAGTGCAGCACAGAACAAAGCTGAGGATATAGTGTGAAAATTACTGGTCTCTTCTCCCAAGGAAGGTGCAATCTCCACCTGGCTCCAACCTCTTTTCAGGTAGTTGTAGAAAGCCAGGTCTCCCCTCAGCCTCCTTTTCGCCAAACAACCCCAGGTTGCTCAGCTGCTTCTTACAAGACTTGTGCTCCAGACCCTTCACCAGCTTTGTTGCCCTTCTCTGGACACACTCCAGGACTTCAACATTCACTTTGGAGTGAGGGCGTGAAAACTGAACCCAATATTTGAGGTGCAGTCTCACCAGTGCCCAGCACAGAGGGAGGATCCCGCTTTACTCCCGCTGACCACACTATTGCTACTCCAAGCCAGGATGCTGGTGTCCTTCTGGCCACCTAGGCACACTGCTGGTCAATATCTAGACAGCTGTCAACCAACAATCCCAGGTCCTTTTGCACTGGGCAGCTTTCCAGCCACTAAAAGCTACAAGCCAGGTAAGAATCATAGAATGGTTTAGCTTGGAAGAACACACCAAGACAAACACGTACATTGTTGCCTTCCACGGCAGGAACTGGAATAGTTGATCTTGTGTCTGACACCACACTCAAACTGAAGGCTATCACATGCTTCATCTCTAGTCAAATACAAAGCTCTGCACATACTAACAGGGAGATGTTAGCATCAGTTATACTGAGAGATTACACATTTTCCAGCACACTCTCCACCGCAGTCACCACATCCAAAGACCTTTGGTAATATCTTAATTCTTCCACATTAGGACCAAGATGGGCTCTACAGAGAGGACACCACCATGAATTAAGGCAAATTACCAAGAGGGGTTAGAGGGAAAGAACACTTCAAAGGCAGCATCATTCATCACTTTGGCAGGTTACCTGTCTGGAAAATGCAGGGGTTTCTAACAGGGCACTAGGCATGTGACACGCTGATTAAACTGCAAGGGAACAGAGCACCAAATCATTGCAATAAAGTGAGATCATCTTTCTATTGTGTCCTAGCTAATCATGTCTGAATCCACTGGTTTATTTCTTTGTCCTTTGTGAGTATAAAGGGAAAGGTTTTCAATATTATGCTTAAGGGACCACTCTTGATTTATCTAGGCTGGGAGGTGTAACTGATTTGGATTGCTCTCCCTGTCATATGCAGCAACTTCCAACCATTTAAGCCTAGGAGAGAAAATTAATGACATGATTAACCTTTCTGCAATTGCAATGAATCTACCAAGTAGGAGACAAGAGTGCCGTTCATGCTTTTATCTTGGGTATTGCACAAGGCCATAGGTCAGCCCTCAACAAAGATAGCAACCAGCCACTCAACCGCCACCCCTCCATCTGACCTCCTGCTCCAAGCCTTTTCCAAAAGAGGTTCAACACAAGAGACTCAACCATGAGCAAGTCAGCTCCCCTGTCTATTAAGAAACACAAGAGTGTTACACAAAGTGTTATTTTTCTTGGAGGTTTACCCTCCTCTAAAATCATGTTATTATAATGCAAAATTAGATCTGGGATTTTCAACAGAATCTAAAGTAATTAGTTGCCCAATTCCCAGTGGATTGCTAAGGGAGTTGGATCCTAAACGCTTTTGGCTCATTTGGAAAACCTCATCCATCACGAAGAGTCATGAGGTGGCCCAGTAAGAGCTACAGAAAAACAAGTCCTGAGCCAAGCAGAGTTTTAGTTACTTTTATAGCCCTTTATGGGGCCCTTTAGCCACTACTACTCCAGGAATAACAGGTACCACAACCAGGTTTTTGTGAAACATCCCTTCACCCACAAAAAACAAGGTAACAAGTGATTAGTGATATTACATCCCATTGTAATACTGAAAACAAAAGGCAACACCCCAACAAATAAAAGCACCAGAACCACATCACTCAAAAGCAGAGCACCCAAGCTAAGCATACGTGTATTTCTCTTCTCCTGGTGTTGCTCTTTGATGTGATTTGGGTTTGGGTTCCTTCCTCCCCCACCCAGCAAATGCAAAGCAGAGGGAGTCCAGCTTTCATTACTGGAAAGAATAAAATGTGTTGCATTGTTAATTCATTCTTATTTTAATCAGTTTCTAGCTCACAGCTTCACCCAGAGTATACCAACAATCACACATTTCTTAGGCCTTTCCTAGTGCATGAGGACCCCAAAGAGCTTTCCAATGCATTTAATTACATCCTAAAAGTAGCATGACTGAATACAGGCCACATTTAATTAACTAATCTGCTCAACTCCCCCTTTTCTCAGGTGAAAATAGGCTTCCATGGTCGCCAAAACTGGATGCAGTTACTGTCTTTTCCAGCTGTTTACTTACAAGTAACAATTAACATCTTGATTCTGGAATAAATTCTGCTGTTATTTTTGCACAGGTATTCTGAATTTGGATAGATACAGATCTTCAGGTGACTCTAACACTGAAAAATCTAAAGCTATACATAGGGCTTCAAAGAGCACAGAAACAAAAGTGGATTAAAAGGGCTTGTCTACAGCCCACCAGCAGCCTTATTGATGGCAACCATCGACTGCAATTTTCAAGTCTTGCCAACTTTGATCATTGACTGATCAATCATAAATATGGCAAATTGCTTTTGTAACATAGAATTGAATTCTAGCAAACCTGGAAGCTCAGGTGGATGATCACAGAAGAACAGTCTGTATATGAATCCACCGTGAGACCTGCTACCTCTTTGAAGTTTGCATTCCAAGACAAAAGGAACACAAATTAAGGAAAGAAGGGAAAAGTTACAAATAAGCTGCTATAAAGAACCTTTGCACAGGAGGACTTGGAAGCCCTGGTGGACAAGAAGTTCACCAGAAGCCAATATATTCTCATGGCCAAGAAAGTCAATGGTCTCCTGGGGTGCATGAAGAGTGTGTCCACCCCTCTATTCTGCCCTGGTGAGGCCACATCTACACTATTGTACCCAGTTCTAGGCTCCCCAGTTCAAGAGAGACAGGAACTACTGGAGAGAGTCCAAAGATGCTGATGGGCCTGGAGCATCTCTGTGAGGAGGAAAGGCTGAGAGACCTGGGCCTGTTTAGCCTGGAGAGAAGCAGACTGAGAAGGAATTTTATAAATGCTGGTTTTTATCAATATCTAAAGGGTTGGGGGGAAAGAGAATGGGATCAGACTCTTCTCAGCCGTGCACAGTGACAGGACAAGGGTCACTGGGCGCAAACTGGAACACAAGAAGTTCCACCTAAGCATGAGCTTCTTTTCCTGTGAGGGTAACTGGAGCAGGCTTCCCAGAAAGGTTGTGGTATGTCCTCCTCCAGCAAGATTCCAAACCTACCTGGTACTGTGATTCTGTGCAACCATCTCTGGATGACCCTGCTTTAGCAGTGGGGTCGGACTAGATCTCCAGAGGCCCCTTCCAGTGCCCGCCATGCTAGGATTTTCTGACTATCCACAACCAGAGTTTGCATCATCCAGTGAAACACTTCTGCATATGTAAATCAAATGACTGTCAGCTATTTGCAGACTTTCTAAACTCCAAAAGGCAGCTGGTCAGCACAACCATTAAAAAGTACAAAATATAATATCAAAGACTGCAGATTATCAGCACAACAGTCACCTACAGTTTTGGTGAGGTACTCTGCATATTCATGTCCTTATTCTCAGTGGTGCAGAGCATGTAAAAAAAAAAAAAAACATAAAAAAAACCCTAAATCTTAGAACCTCTTACTACAACCAACAACAGCCTCACATCACATACTCCCTTGTCCCTCCTTCTATAGCACCAAACTAGGCACACTAGAAGTAACAGAAATGCTCCCAAACTTTTCCGTTTGTTTCACTCACTCAAACATCAACTCCCCCATGTGTAAAATACAGAATGCCTTCATCCTAGTAAGATCAGATGACTAAGTCACTTTGATGATGAGAAGCATGCTGTGAAGTAGATGTTCCTAAAATGTTTTATGTATACTACTAGGGCTACACAACACATCTCAACATGGTGCCTACACGTCCAGAGCTGCAGCAGCAAGTTTCCCTGTGAGAACACGCACAGACTTGGTTTCGCTTTAGCAAGTGATGAGGAGCTGCTGCAGTCCCCTCTACAGCATTAGGTCCCCACAGACATACCTGCAGAAATGCTGCACCTTGTTGTTCTTGCAAGGCTGAAAGTGTGGTGTTGATGAAGAAATGGAAAGGAGAAAGAAATACCGGAAGAGAAGGGTACAGGGATGAACGTGTGTGAATGGAGAGGAAACAGCATGGGTTGCAGAAGGAATGAGAAAGAAAAGAAGAAATGCACACCCTTGCAGCACCTCCTAAACACATGCAGACATAACTGCAACAGTCTAAGGAAGGCTGAGCCTATGGCCTCAGTCCTAGAAGTTCATTGCTGGAGGCCCACCTGGAAACACCTGTTTATAAGCAAAAACCGAGAAAAATGAGATAATGCAGAGATTTTAGAAAGGAATTTTGCTAAAGCATTTCCGATGCTTCCTGTGTCACAGAATCACAGAATGGTAGGGGTTGGAACTGACCTCTGATCACCATCTAGTGCAACTCCCTGCCAGGGCAGGTTCACCTAGAGCAGGTTGCATAGGATGATGTCCAGGCTGGTTTTGAATGACTCCAGAGATTAAAACTCTACCACCTCTCTGGACAGCCTGTGACTGTGCCAGCGCTCTACCACTCTCAAAGGAAAGAAGTTCCTCCTCATGTTTAGATGGAATTTCCTATGTTTAAGTTTGTGCCTATTATCTCTTGTCCTGTCACTGGACACCACTGAAAAAAGACTGGCCTCATCCTCCTGACGCCCACCCTTTAAGTTGATAAGCATGGAGAAGATCCTCTCTCAGTCTTCTCAGAAATAATTACTGAAAAGAAGTAAGCTGTAAGACACAAACACACACGCTCCCAAATGAAAGCTGAGATTTAACATCAGGATGAAACACAAGCAGCTGGGAAACTTCAGGAAATAAAAGACTTCCCATTAGAGCCCTGTAAATGTCACAACACAGTAAACACAACAAGCACGCAGCACAGGACCTGAAAGGCTTTTAAGCTAAAGGGTTCCCTGGGCTATCAGCTCCTCTGGAACATTAGCAGGAATTTGCCTGCATGAATCCCTCCTGCACTGCTGTCAGGTTGAGATGTCCTGCAGCGGGGACACGATGAGCAGCTGGCCTTTTCCCACTCGCAGGGGTTTTATGACACTAGTAAGAGTACAACTCACTGCCTTTAAAGCTGGTCACACGGGGACTGAGTGTGAATAAGCTCAGCACATCAAAAGAGACGTAGTTTTATAGTCCTATCAAGCATGTCTACAAACGCTGATGAACTACTTGTAGTCTCTCCTAATTCTACCTGACAGCAGGAATAAAATGCAATGGACTCTGACAGTAACCCAAAAAAAACCCAACTGAAACCCCAGCAAATAATGCCTAATAAAAATGTTTCAGCAGCTAGGGAAATGGTAAACATGAAAGATGCTGCACAGGTCCACAGCCAGGTTTCCATTTCATCTACATCATCCAATGCTGAAGGGTCTGGAGAACAAGTCTTGCAAGCAGCAACTGAATGACCTGCTCCAGTTTCAAACCATTGCCCCTCATATCCTGCCACCACGTGCCCTTCTAAACAGTCCTTCCCCAGCCTTCCTGTAGGTCCCCTTCAGATAGCTTCCTAAATGTTTACCCATAAACTCTTCAAAACTATAACTTCCTAACTATGCTAAACTATTAAGAGATAGTTATGAACCCTTCCATACAGAGCAGCTTAATGCACATGGACAGAAGAGGATGATGACTTTATTCCCTTGCTCATGCACCTGCAAGCATTTCATTAAATGAGCTAGTCTCTCTTAAAATCTCTCAGACCGTGAGCTTGATGACCTCTTCCGCAATAAACTGCACAAGCAAGTGTATATTGTTCAAACAATTCATTTTCAAGCAGGGCTTTACCTCTTTGAACTTTAGAGTAAACGCCAGTGTTTATGAAGTGCACTGGATCAACTGTTCTGAAGTAAAAATTACTCTCAAAAGCTGTCAAGGCAGTACTGTGCTCACAAACTTCTGCTGCGTCACCACACCATCACAGCACAGCTCGCTTCACAAGCAACATTCCTGGGAGAAACAATGATTCATGTTCATTGCTAGCTCAGCTCTGGAACTCTTCCAGGTCCCTGTTACCAAAGCAATTCAGTTAGTTTGAAGCACATGTCACTTCAGCCACAACCACCCAGTTAAAGAGAGCACAGATCGATTTTGTGCATTTCTACTTCATATTCTTTGATTTTTAAAGGACACTGTGACATTGCCAGATCTTTCTTTGCCTTTCCAGCTGCACAGGACATCTCAATGTTACTAAAACTCTTAGGACACACTTTTTCACCTTTGTCAAGATGATTATAACCATCCTTAATACCAACCGCATCCTCTTAAGAAAAGTACCTGTCCTGGTTTGAGCTAGAGCAGAACCAGCTCTGGCCAGTGATTTGACTTCTCAGCTCAGGCTCTTCTCAGGACGGCACTTGCTGAAGTTGGGGGCATGCTTGCACAGACAGCGGCTGCTTCTAACACTGACAATGCTGATGGGGAGAGTTACTGGCAAAGGCTGGGCTGCAGAAAAGCTTTTGCTTAGACTTGCTCCTGTGCACACCAAGGGCACTGCTACATCTTGTGTTCCACATTGGGGTGCAGTAAGTCAGAGATGGCACCTGTGGGGAGGGGCAGACAGGACAGGTGACCCTAAACAGACCAACAAGGATTCTATCCCACAGACATCATAATTGGTATAAAGCTGAGGGATCACCAAGGTCAAGCCTCTTCTGCAACAGCCAGTGTTCTAGGAAGACTCTGTTTTCACCTTTGATCCCAATTTATGTGTCCCTAAATTCCAGTACTCATCTTCTGCTGTGGCCCATCTGGTACTTTCCCCGTGCCTGCCCTGAGTATCAGTGGTGATGGTGCCATCATCACCATCAGGGGTTGGGTTTGATCCTGGTTCATATCTATTTTCATTTATTGTTGTTATTTTTGCTAGAGCTGGTTTAGCTCCTTCCCCAACTCATCAGTTTCTCTCCTTTATTCCCTTTCTCTTCCCTTTGGGAAGGCAGAGGGTTTCACAGAGAGACTATCACTCATCTAGTGGCTGGACTAGCCCTAACTCTTGATAGTACCAAATTACTTTACTTCAAACCAAAGCTGAAGACTTGAATTATTAGGTAAGCTGAAGCAAATCTATAAAGCATTTCAACAGAGAGAGGCAGTGGAACATGACAGACTTGCTCAGGAAGGCTACAATTTAAAGGAACATCTTCCTGCCAATAACCCTAGATTCAGAAAGATGACAACTCTACCCAGACCACTAACTTACACCGAAACTCTTGTGCTCTTACTAGTACATACTGCAGAAAGTCATGTAACACTGTGTTGGATTGCTTCATGTATGATCTGACTGCACTTCAAAAAAGCAAGCAGGGCAAGAAGTGATCTACTCAGTTATCTAAATTCCAATTATAGATATCAGGATCCTGGAGAGCAGAATGATCTCTCTCCTTCCTTCATGCACCCAAGACTGACTGAAGTTGTAGCTTGAGAACTGTAGACAATGACCATCATCCTCTGAACTAAATGAGAGACAGGCATTAATGAGACAAAGCAGTCAGGAGTCCAACAGCATCAGTTCCACACACGTAAGGCCGTTTCAAGAGCACCACAAAGACTGTCAGGGACATTGTTCTAAAGGCACTCACAAAACCGTGACGTTTTCAGAAACAGATTCTGAAAAATAACACTCCTTGAGGTCTGAAGTAACCTGGTGAACCTCCCTAACACAACAGCAATTTCATCTATTGCTCTGACATTTCAGATACTGTTTGGGGCATGTTACCTCCAACACCTCTCACCCAAGAACCTTCTTTTACTTTGAAAGTAATAACCGTGTCACACACAGAATCTTCATCCTTTAAATGAAAAGAGATTTGGTTACCTATTCCAGGACATAATTATTGAACTGAACAGTCAGAGAGCACCACAACTGTGGTGGAGGCTTGCAACAGCCTAAGCTCCTGCTCCCACCACAAGCCATTTTAGTGCTTTGCACAGCTGTCAGCCCAAAGCTGAGCCACGTGGGGAAAGCTAAAACCACAGAGCTGTTTTGGTTAGAAAAGACCTCTATGATCGAGTCCCACTGTCAACCTAACCCCACGACGGCCATTAAACCACATTCCAAAGTGCCATGTCCACACTTTTCTTTAACACCTCCACAGGCATCACCACCTTCCTGGGCAACCTGTTCGCTTGCCTCACACTTTCCATAAAGAATTTTTTCCTAATATCCAACCTAAACCTCCCCTGGCACAAGTTCAGGCCATTACATCTGGTCCTATCACCTGGAACCTCCACTTCACTCCACCTCCACCTCACTCCAACCTCCTTTTAGGGAACTGCAGAAAGCAATGAGATCTCCCCTTACCCTCCTTTTCTCCAGGCTAAACAACCCCAGTTCCCTCAGTTACTTTTCACAGACATGTTCTCTAGGCCATTCACCAGATTTGCTGCCCTTCTCTGGACATGTTCCAGCACTTCAATGTCCTTCTTGGAGTGAGAGGCTATCTTGGCCCAGAAATTGGGTCCCATGTGTGAAATTAAGGCACAAACGAGGCCAAATATCAAAACAAGTGTATTTATTAAAGAATAAAGTACATTAAACAGGAAAAGAGAAGAGGGACAAAGACAGAGAGAAAACTGAGAAAGAGAGAGAGCAGGAGAGAAATTATATTACCAACCCAAGGTGCTTTTCTATCTTTGGCCAGAGGAGGGGACAGAAAGAGAGAGAGAGAGACCTCCCAGGGTGTCTTTCTATCACACCCCTCCCCAGGGCAGCTGCTGTCTCTGTGAGCAGAGATGATCTTATCTTTCTTGAGAGATTCCTCAGTTCTTGATGTAATCACCACCATCATAAGGTGATTTGCATCCAGAAGACATTTCCTACAGCGGCCCAAAACTGAACCCAGTATTAAAGGTGTGGCCCCACCAGTCCCAAGTACAGAGGCACAATCACTTGCTCACTCCTGCTGACAACACTATTCCTGATTGAAATCAGGATGCTCGTGGCCTTTTTGGCCACCTGAGCACACTGCTGGCTCATGTTCAGGCAGCAGTCAACCAGCACCCCCAGGTCCTTTTCTGCAGGACAACTTTCCAGCCACTCTGCTCTTTAGAGTTGGATGGTTGGTGCAACCCAAGTTCAGGACCAGGGCACTTGGCCTTGTTAAACCCCATGGAACTGACCTCATTCAGGACCCATTACAGAGCCTTCCTACTCTCAAGCAGATCAACACTCCTCTTCCACTTAACACCATCTGCCAACTTACTGAAGGTGCTTTCAATTCCCTTCTTTAGATCATGGACAAAGATATTGAAGGGAACAGGTCCCAGTACTGAACCCTGGAGAACACCACTACTGGCTGGCCACCATTGGATTTCACTCCATTCACCACTGCTTGGGTTTTGCACCAGCAGGCACTTGAGGTGCTGCTCCACCCAGCATTTCAGGTGGAAGAAAACTGCAGGATAAACCCTTTGCCTCCCTTCTTGGTGGTGTGTTTCCTCTTGCTCACTCCTGTGCCAGCCCTGACACAGTTCAAGGACCTGAGCAAGCAGAAAATGCAGCCAGCAGTAAACACTTGGCCAAATCAACTTCAAATTAGATCACCACTGGGAAAATGAGCAACACTGCTGGAACAATGAAAGCATCCTTGGCACGGGAAAGGAAATTATGGAATCACACCACTACTGGCTTAGAGCTGCAGAGACGGGCATGGAGTTGAAACCTCCACACCTCTTCCATGAGGATGGAGAACAAATGGAGTACTAGGATTTCTCAACAACACTGTCCCCTGCTCACCTGTGGTCTTACGAGCACCTATCCTTTTTGCCGTGAATTCACTTGCAAAATCACAGAGTGGCTCTGTTTACAGCAGCAGAGCTGTGAAATACACCTCCAAGTGCTCTAGCAATAATGCCACAGAAGTACGACATAGCAAATGTATCTTCAGTGCAGCTTTTCAGGAAGATCACTCACATTGCTGGCCATCAGACCTAGCTGTGTACTGCAGAACTACTCCATCTCCCTGCTCAAATCCTGCCATTCCTCTTTATGAGGATGGATAAAGTCACACAGCCTATGGAGAAGCACCACATGCAAAGAGAAAGGCTTTCAAGATCATAGAATGCATTTGGTTGGAAGGGATGTTTAAAGGCCATTGAATCCAACCTTCCTGCAGTAAGCACTGACATCTCCAGCTAGATCAGGCTGCTCAGAGTTCCATCAAGCCTTACCTTGAATGTCTCCCAGGATGGGGCACAACCAGTTTCTGGTAGCTACAAGCTCTGCAACAGCAGAACAGTAGTGCTTACAGAATCAGAGTTGGTTCAGCTGCAAAATACCTCTAAGATCATTGAGTCCAACCATTAGCCTAACACCACCATGGCCACTTAAACATGTCCCAAAGTACCATGCCCACACCTTTCCTGAACACTTCCAGGGATGGTGACTCCATCACCTCCAAAGCCTGACCCCTCTTTCAATATAGAAATTTTTCCTCATGTCCAACCTAAACCTTCCTAGCACAATTTCAGGCCATTTCCTCTTGTTCTGTCACCTGATGCTCGGGAGAAGAGTCCAACCCCCACCTCACTCCAACCTCCTTTCAAGGAATTTCAGAGAGCAATGAAGTCTCCCCTCAGCCTCCTCTTCTCCAGACTAGGCAGAGCGGAGGCTTCAATTGCCCTTGCTCCAGTTTACATCTGATGTTCCAGCAATGTTTAGGCTGCTAAATCCCACCATTTTTAGAAAATACCCAAAAGCATTGTACAGAAGATAAAAAAAAAGGAAAGCAGTACTTGTCAGTGTCTTCTCAGTAGACAGACCATCAGACAACTTGCTAAAGACACAATACATGTCCCAGAGCATAGATGTGATTTTTCCCTCTACTCTGTAGAAGCAAGGAAGTAGATATAGACCACTCAAATACACCCTGAGATCCATCAACTATAAATATCAGCAGTGGAAAAAGAGAAGATCTCTTCCTCGAAGGCAAACAGCACCAGCCAAATCTGGTAACAGGATACTGAGCACATGGGGAAATGTCTTCCGTATTTCTGAGACAAAATAGCTGGCAGGGTGATCATTGTGTCACTAGGAAGGTGACATCTCTGAAGAAGCTGAATGAAGCCTGGTATTATTCAGCAGGAGGAGACGCCCCTCTCATCACGGTATCAAAACAGTGCTAAACAAAGGTAAATGAACCGTTAAAAGTTCTGTGCTGCAGATAACAGCAAGGAAGAACCATCACACCAACCATGAGTGACTGATACAGCATGTCTGCCAGCTGTCAATCCCAAATACTAATGTAGAGCTCTCAAGTCAAAGAGATAGGGAGCTACTGGAGAGAGTCCAAAGAAGGCTACAAAGATGCTGAGGGGCCTGGAGCATCTCTGTGAGGAGGAAAGGCTGAGAGCCCTGGGGCTGCTTAGCCTGGAGAGGAGCAGGCAGAGGGGATCTTCTCAGTGCTCAGCAAGAGCTAAACTGTGTGGGGACAAAGGATGGGGCCAAACACTTTTCAGTGGTGCCCAGTGATAGGACAAGAGGGAATGCAGACAATCTGAAACAGAAGAGGTTCCCCCTCTGAACAGGGAAGTGTGAGGGTAGTGGAGCCCTGGAGTAGGCTGCCAGAAAGGTTGTGGAGACTCCTTCTGTGGAGAGATTCCAAACCCACCTGGACATTGCAATCCTGGGCAACTGTTCTTGGAGACCCTTCTTCAACAGTTGAATTGGACTGGATGATCTCCAGACACCACTTCCAAATCCTTCCATTTTATTGAATATGGAGGGGGGAACCTTATCTGGGCTAAGGAGATTTGGCCTAGACTAAAGAACCTCAAACACCACAAAGACTATCCTGGACTCCAAATCTTCTGCCTTCTTCCCTAGTATGCGCCTTCCACACTGAGATGGAATACCACAGAACATATACTGATTTGTGCCCCAAAGCCTCAGAATTCCTGCATTGTCCTGAAGCAATTTCATGTCAGTATGTTCCTAACTGCTACTGTAACACAGCTCAGAGCTCTCTCCAGCTGACTACTTGGTCCTACAGTAATTATGCTCTTCAGAAGGATATTCCACCCACTCCTACAATGAGGAGCTAAATTAGCTCCATGCACAAAATGCCAAGTGAAAATCTAAACAACTTTCAGATCTCTGCTGTTGGTAAGGCAACCACAGGCTAAGCTGGCCCCAGCACAAGTAAATAGTTTCAAACTGTGTTTTCATAAACAGGGCTGCTTTAATATTTTGACAAGTTACTTTGTATTTTAGCACTCTAGTACACAACTCTAGAAGGTTGATCTCTCTTCCCCTTGATCCTCTCAGTATTCTTTCCATCTCAGAGGTCTAAGGTATTTATCTCCATCTTCAGTATCTAAACACTGGACAATACTGTTCCACCTCTAAAACCACACCACAGCACGTGGTGCAGTTATTAGAGAGCATTCAAGACTCCAGCTACAAAAACAAGCCGCTGAAAACAACTCTTGTTTCCCACAAAGGACAATTTCCAGCCCACCACGAGTACATATTGTTACTTCTGTTCAGAGGTATAAAGAGATAACCTTGCTGTAATGTATTTCACATGCAGAGATGCACAATGTACATGTGAAAAGCTTATCCACGTGAACTGCAGAGCCACATGATGTTGTTCAAGCACTGTGAATAAACTTCATTCATCATGATCTGAAGGAATTGCATCGTTTCCTTCATGCACCCCACCATGAACCTACTTCCTCCAAATTTTGATCCTCCCCCAGCAGCAGGAACATTTCAATAAATACTTTTATAACTGAGTTTTCTGCTCCTGCTGTCACAAATGAAAGATCTCCTCTCCAAAAATTATCCTTATTCAGAAAAATAAGATAGAAATAATTTGATCTGGGATCAAAGGTTTTCTCACACCAACAGGTAAAAAAAAAAATCCTCATCCACTCCAATGAAACTGATGTACAGAAACCCCACAAGATTTCCAACAAAGAAAAAGAAGATCTTCTTTCTAAGTCAGTCAATGCTCATCTCTTACTCTAAACCAGCAAGAGATTATGGATCTTAAAGTGCTGCTTTTATGCATTGTAAAAGCTCCTTTGGAAGCTTTTCTGACTCCCCCTGACACCTGTGCTGTTAGGCCAATAGCAATGAAACTCCTACAAGCGGGCTGTTATATTTTCCTTGGCACACATCCCATAGAAAGCTTGGGCAAATATTTTCTCCAACACAAAAGCACTTTCACCATCTATGTGTGCACACCTACATGAGCCCTCCAGTACTTAAAGGGAGCTTATAACATGGAGACAGTCTTTGTAGCAGACCTGCCACAACAGGGCAAGGGCTGATGGTTTGAAACTAAAAGAGAGAGACTTAGACTACATGGAAGGAAGAAATGTTCTGCACCAACAGTAGCGAAACACTGGCCCAGGTTTCCCAGAGAGGTGGCAGATGCCCCATTCCCGGTAACATTAGAGGTCAGGTTGTTTGGGGCTTTGAGCAATCTGCTTTAGTTGAACAGGTCCCTGCTGAGTGTAGGGGGGTTGAACTAGATGACCTTTAAAGGTCCCTTACAACTCAAACCATTCTCTGACTCTTTGATTCTTCACAGAAGTTTTATCATCAATGTTGTTTTGGAAAAGCCAATACAACTCACTTGCAGTGTCACCACTCATGAGGACTAAAACCATCACAAACACTCTGATAAGGAGAAATTACCAGCCTTGTCATTCTGTTTCACTGGAATTAAAATGTTGGAGGATCCTTACTCTCAAGGGTTTGTCCTCCTGGAGCAAAGGATGCAGAACTCAAAGCTCTTAAAGCTTATCTAGACCTCATGATGACACTAAGAGGGTTGGAGGTACCCCATGCCAAGGCTGTTCCTCATGTCCTTAATTCTTCCCTTTAACATGGTCAGGCAGCTTCAGCTCATTGATATTCCCAATCAAACTTTTGTAAGAACAATACTGAAGGCAGGTGAAAATTCACATCATGAAGAAAACTGACCAAGACTCTTTTTTTTAATAAAAATACTAACTCTTCTAGAAAGACAAGTACGGGTGTAAGGAGACAATGGAGATGATCAAAACCCTGTACTTTATATTCACCATGCTCAAGAAGCATCTTAAGTCACACCAAGCAGACAGCTGGCTGCATTTGTGTAAGCTGTGTGCATCTTCTGGCTGTCAAAGAGTCCAGAGCAACAGCTAAGCAAACCTTTGTCCTACAGTGAAAAACTGTTCAGAGAAGGCAGAGAGCCTTTTTCATGAACATGTAGAGTGACCAGCATGAATCCTGCCAACTCATGTAAATAAAGCCAGGCTCAATTCTTTGACTTCCTCAATCAAGTATTGGGTAAGGTCTGCATCTTTGTACTAAAAAGGCAAAAACTCCAACGAGCATGTGTAAGCTCACAGCAAGAATGAGGGAGTGGACATGTGACAGATGATCGCTCTGCTACTTGTGAGACTCAGATTGCAAGGTGATAGGCATGGTAGCAGAATAAAGCCTAAGCAAGGTGCAGCTTTAATACTCTACAGTTAAGAATAAGAATCAAATAAGAATTCCCTGAAAACATGCTGGCAGCAAGCATCTGAGCTGACTGTAACCAGGCCTTAATGACAGGAGAAGACAAGCGATTAGAGCTGTGACACTTTATAAGACAGGCATGACACAGTAACACTGAACAGAAATGTCACTGTTTGAAAGCTCCTGATAAATCACTTGGTAGGCACAAGGAATCAACCTTTCCATACACAGTACAGATTAATCCAAAGAAAATTTCTTGCTGATATTTAAGCTCTATGGATTTTAACATCTGTTAGAAATGTGACCACTTACCAAAATGAAGACAGATTCCAGCACAGCACGGCTTGTCTCTTGAGTACAATAGGCATGGTTATGAAAACATGTTCAAGATGATAATATGCCCACCTGAAGCATTCTTACCTGCAGGACATCTTGGATCTTCACCCACACATCAACCATGTCATAGAGCTTGATGTCACCATCATATTGGCTGCAAGGAGAGGCCACTGTTTGCTGGAGGTGTCCAAGGACAACAGCGTGCGCAGCAGCCACGGCATTGAACTTGTCAAAGAGAAGCTCTAGTAGTTCCAGCAGCAACCTGTAAACCACCAAGACAACATCCACTGAGTTTCCAGAAGACACCATAGGCACACAGACACTGCAGCACACCAGAGGAACAGGCCAGGAGTCAACAGACTGTGACTTCAGAGAACCATAGAATACTTTGGGTTGGAAGGGCCCTGTAAAGGCCAACCACCTGCAGTGATCTCTCCCATCTTACAGTTTAAAACTACACCCCCTTGTCCTGTCACAACAGACCCTGCTAAAAAGTCTGTTTCATCTTTCAAGTGCCAGCTCTCACTAGCACCTGAGAGTAAACCACCAAAATTCAGATGGAAAATGTTACTTCCCAGCTGATTATCAGCCCCTGAATGCTGGCACGGCCTCACTGGCAGCTGCTGTGCCACACACTGCAAACTGAAGAGCTACTTAACAAAAAGTTGTGCAGCCATGGATGGCAGCACCGGGTGCACAGGAAACCTCTGCTATGGTCCCCTCACACTAAAAAAAGATAAATTTGCTTTCACTTGGGACAGTGTAAAATCCACCTTCAACAGACTCTCACAGAGATATAAATGTTCTCCCACTGTTGCTCATGCTGCTCTTGATGCACCTTCTACAAACTGTCTCACTCCCCCAAGATGAGAAACTGTACCAATATACAGACGATGTTCCAGCTGGAGGAATTTCCTGTGACACGGTGGGAGAAGCAGCAGCACAATGAGTTTTAGACAAAGCAGGTATGTGATTTCACCTGAGCAACATCAAGGACCAAGTCAAGAAGTAACATTTTTAGGTACCTGTCTGGTGGTACAGTCCTCCTGACACCCATGGCAGTTTCCGCTGCTTTCCGGGTCACGTGCCAAACTTGGGCAGGGCAACCACGGCTTGTACAAGCCAATGAATCAGGGCCCTAAAGCATCTCCTTGGTGTGCTGGGCCACCTCTCTCCACAGCCCACTACTGCTTTTCCTATCGCAAGGGAGTAAGTTGCCTCATGACAGCCCAGTACATCTGTATAGAATCAGAGATTTTGGTTGGAAAAGACCTGTAAGATCATTAAGTCCAACCGTTGATCTAACACCACCATGGCCATTAAACCATGTCCCTAAGTGCCATATCTACATGTCACAGCCAACGTGGAGGGCAATATCTAACTCTGAAAGCCAGCAAGTTCTGGATCTGCACAACAGGCAGAAACTGCCAGAATGTTTCAACGTCTGAGGTGGGCCAGAGTGGGAAAATACTCAAAAGTCAGTTTAAAAGTCATAATTTTAAATTGGTAAATGATCAAGCAAAGCTAAAATTACACTTTTTAACCTACTTCTCACCATTAATAGATCTGGAATTGCTGATAAATCACAACCATGTCAAGCACTTCTCCGTGACAACCTGGTGGTTTGCAGATGGTGCAGTGGTTCCATCACACACTCACAGTAAAATAAAACAGCTGCAAATGCCTCAGTCTAGGAAAGAATTACAACAGATTCCTCAAGCTACTGGAGGAAACACATAGCTGGATTTCTCTCACTGAATTCATTTTTATGAAAAGGAAAACCATGGAAATGCAACCCAGAACGGGAAGCAGCAATCAAAACCTCAATACAAGAATTAAAGACTTATCAATCACTGGATCTTATTACAGCAGAATGGGGTTTGCAGAGCGTGGTGCAATTTATCTCAAAGTGGCTCTGACAGAGCAGAGAGACCTTTGGTAGTCAGTTCAAATACATTTAAAGAGACTGTGAATGAGAAAAAGGAAGTCTATCTTTACAGAAACATGGAATGGCAGGAGCTGCATGCCATCTCTGAAGATCATCCATTCCAAGACCTCTGCCAGAACAGGGTCACCCAGAGTAAATCACACAGGAATAAATCCACATGGGTTTTGAATGTCTCCAGAGGAGACTCCACAACCTCTCTGGGCAGCCTGTTCCAGGCCTCTGCCACCTTCGAAGTGAAGAATTTTTTTCCTTATGTTCAGATGGAGCCTCCTGTGTTCCAGTTTGTGTCCATTACCCCTTGTCCTGTCACTAGGCACCACCACTGAGAAGAGTATGGCTCCATTCTCCTGAAACTTGTCCTTTAGATACCGGTAAATATTAATGAGATCCTTCCCCAATCTCCTTGAAGCAGTTAAGCTGAACGAATCCACCAGGGAGAACCTGTCTAGACTGAAGTGAAATTTGCTAGAAACAGTCCTAAAAGAAGCTGCTCTCTCAGAAGGAACTGCACAAATATTGGAACAGGCTCCCCAGGAAGGTGGTTGAATCCCCTTTCCTGGAGATGTTTAAGAGACACAGAGATGTGGTGCTGAGGGACATGGCTTAGCACCAGACTAGGTAGAGTTAAAGAACAGTTGGACATGATGATCTTAAAGGTCTTTTTCAACCAAAACAATTCTACAAACCATCTAAATCAACCCCTATGCCATGTTGGTTCCACCCAATGGCTTTAACAGGAAGCCACAAATTGAGAAGTAAACCCACCCATAGCTAGAATAACTGAAGATTAGCAGCTACCTTCAGGAGAGCTGGACAGTATGACCTTTAAAGGTCCCTTCCAAACCAAAGCGTTCAGTGATTCTACGATTACTCAATACAGCCAGGAAACACCATTTAAAATGGGATGGGTGAAGGCTCAAGCCAAAGACAATGAACCAGTCACAGACTGGAACAGACAGTAGATGAGTTAACTAAAATTATGGAAACAAAACCAGAAGACACATCAGATCCCAAACAGAACAATGGTTACACCAAAAATTAGGACATGGGCCAAGGATTGTGACAATGCTCACTTCCTCACAAACATTGACCTGTCTTGACTTTGCTGTCAATCAAGGAACCATCTGCTACGGTATCCCTACAGGCTAACCCTTATTTTGTCTTGAACAGACAATAACAAAAACATGACTTGCAACACACAACCACCTACTCCCAAGCAATGTGTATGCATGATTATTTACAACAGCTCTTACACACCATAAAGAAAACACTATCATGAGTGGCTCTGTTCAGTACATAGCACAGTGCAGGGATGTTCCACCAAAGCCATCAGAAGGCTGGATCACAGGTGAGCCTTCATATCTGCTGGTATCTCTGTGTGTGATTTGCTTGGAGAACTTCACCGACTCCTGTACTGATTTTAAGTGATTATTGATTAAACACTGCCATATAATCATATAGCCTGATTTTATGATTCACTGTAACAGCATCCATGAATTTTAAACTGCTGCCACTTCAAAGTTATATGTCAGCCCCAATAACACGTTACATCACTACCACTGAAATCCTTGCACCCACATTCTCTTCATCATAAATCAATGACCAAGCCTGGCACTATGATGGGATCCTGCCACACCTCAACTCCTGTCTGTGAAGCAGTCCAGAGAACAAAAGGGTCTCATTCTGAGCCTTCTGACTCAACAGGAGGGTCTCCCTTATCCCTTTCACTCCCAACTGTGTAAAATCATTCCAGCCCAACCCCAAGTCAAGTTTCCTCTGCATGTTTCTCCCACAAGGTAACAGAATGAACTTTGCCACCCAACTGTGCTAATTTGCTCTAAGTTACCATTATTATTAGAGTAATAGAATCATAGAACTGTTGTGGTTGGAAGAGACCTTTGACATCATCAAGTTCAATCAATCCTCACAATCCCATCACTACTGCTAAGCCAGTACTGCTAATACCTATGTTGGTGATTCTTTAAGTGACTTAAAACACTCATCTGTGACATGGCAGGTTTTACCCACCAAGAAAGATCAGACACCAATGAATCTTCATCAACAGCATCAGTCATCAAGACTTTACCACTGCAAGGAAGGTGTGACAGCTCTAGAGTCATCTACAAACACTACACACTACCTGCTCCTACGGCCTCCTTACTGCCCAGTTAGTGTAATGCACGTGCCTTTGCATAGCCCTAAATGTTTAGTGACAACTCAGTGGCTCATGACACTTTTTATCACTTCAGAAAAGAAAAATTCTGATCAAGTTCACTGCCATCTAATGAGCAATTCCAGTACACATGTAACCCAACAAAATGTGAAGATAACACTTCCCAAATCCATATGTTAGGCTCTTATAGCTCTGACAGACAGGCTCCATCACATTTCACTGCAGCAGCTTAGGAGTTACCACATGCTTGCTGTGTCTACCCATCAGAAGTTGTTATCCCCAAAGCAGGACAGAAGATCAGCAGAAGAATCTGAGCTGTGCCTACAATCCTTAACCACCACACTTAAGCATTCTGTGTTGGTTAACACTCACTAATGAGGTGCCTCTGCCACTTCATTTCAGAGTGCTGAGTATCTACATACAGCTACTTCAGCCAGGTCTGGAAGCCAGCAGCTGAATAGTTAACAGAAGTAATTAAGAAGCTGTTGCCCACTTGCTGCTGTCACCATCAGAGAGTAACTTTGCTCCAGCACCATGCTGTGGCTAAAAACACCTGCCCGAGCCTACAGAAAAATCAAGACTGAAGCTCTCCCCCTCTACCCTGCACTAATAAGATGACGGCTGGAGCACTGTGTCCAGTTCTGGGTTTCCCAGTTCAAGAAGGACAAGGATATATTAGAGGGTGTCCAACAGAGGCTATGATGATGGAGGGACTGGGCCATCTGTCTGATGAGGAAAGGCTGAAAGACCTGGGGCTGTTTACTGTGGAGAAGACAACACAGAGGAGAACTTGTTAATGTTTCCAAATATCAGAGGGGTGGGTGTCTAGCAGAAGGTGCCAGTCTCTTTTCAGTGGTGTCCTGTGATAGGATGAGGGGAAACAGACACAAACAGGAACTCAAGAAATTCCCCCAGAATGTGAAGAGAAACTTCCTTCACTGGGAAGGTGACAGAGCCCTAGAATAGGTTGCCCTCAAGTGACTGTCAGACACGACACATATTTAAGCAAAACAAAAGCAACTGGTGTGTATAGCAATTCTCCCAATATTTAAGAATAACATTCTTTGTACAAAGAGAGAAAGCACTGCTTTTATCCAGGTCTTTACAAACTTCAGGCACCAGAAGGGAACAAACAGAAGTACAAAGGATGTGGTAGTAAAGACAGCACCAGAAAACAGCTACTATTAAAATTAACAGTATTGCACTTTTAATTTAGAACTATAGAATCATTAAGGTTGTAAAAGACCTTAGACATCATTAAGTCCAATCTTTTCCCCAACACTTCCAGCTTCCAGGGGTTGGAAGGGAAAGATCATCTAGTCCAATGCCCCTGCCCAGAGCAGGATCACCTAGAGTAGGTCATACAGGAACCCATCCAGGTAGGTTTTGAACATTTCCAGAGAAAGCAATTCCAGAACTTCTTTGGGCAGCCTGTTCCAGTGTTTTGCAACCTCACAGTGAAATAGGTTTTTTTACCTGCTCACGTGAAACCTATGCTCCAGACTGCACCTGTGCCCCTTGTCCTATCATTGGGCATCACTGAGAAGAACCTGGTTCTGTCCTCCTGACAGGCACCCTTCACATATTTATTAACATTAATGAGGTCACCCCTTAATCTTCTCTTCTCCAAGCTAAAAGAGACCCAGACCCCTCAGCTTTTCCTCATAAGG
Organism: Dryobates pubescens; assembly: GCF_014839835.1. Lineage (NCBI taxonomy): Eukaryota > Metazoa > Chordata > Aves > Piciformes > Picidae > Dryobates > Dryobates pubescens. Next base: position 118,950,241 of record NC_071657.1, on the reverse strand, counting down.
GAGATGTTGCACTCCTTGAATCATCTTTGTGGCTCTGCACTGGACTCTTTCAAGCAGTTCTTTGTCACTCTTGAACTGGGGGGCCCAGAACTGGACACAATATTCCAGATCTGGCCTCACCAGGGCAGAGAAGAAGGGGAGGAGAACCTCTCTCGACCTACTAACCACTCCCCTTCTAAAAAACCTCAGGATGCCATTGGCCTTCTTGGTCACAAGGGGGCAAAATAATTATATACCACTGAGAAAATTCATTGCTGCAAGCCCAACATCTATCAATATTCTATATTCTATTACAAATGAAATTTGTTACCTGCTTGTCGCCCCAAAGTCCAACTTTGCAGGCCCAAACTAGCTGACCAGTTTCACAAATTAATTTTTGTTGTCCTCAGGTGAACCTGACCTCACAATAAAAACATGGAATTGTTTAGGCTGGAAAAGACCTTCAAGATTGAGTCCAACTATTACCTACTTGTATTACTAAAAGAATAGAATAGAATAGACCAGGTTGGAAGAGACCTTCAAGATCATCGTGTCGAACCCATCAACCAATCCAACACCACCTAAAGAACTAACCTATGGCACCAGGCACTCCATCAAGTCTCCTCCTGAACACCTCCAATGATGGTGACTCCACCACCTCCCTGGGCAGCCCATTCCAATGGGCAGTCACTCTCTCTGTGTAGAGCTTCCTCCTAACATCCAGCCTAAACCTCCCCTGGTGCAGCCTGAGATTGTGTCCTCTTGTTCTGGTGCTGGCTGCCTGGGAGAAGAGACCAACCTCTACCTGCCTACAACCTCCCTTCAGGTAGTTGTAGAGAGGAGTAAGGGTCACCCCCGAGTCTCCTCCTCTCCAGGCTAAGCAACCCCAGCTCCCTCAGCCTCTCCTCATAGGGCTTATGTTCCAAACCCCTCACCAACTTTGTTGCTCTTCTCTGGACTCGTTCCAGCAAGTCAACCTCCTTCCTAAACTGAGGGGCCCAGAACTGGACACAGTACTCGAGGTGCGGCCTAACCAGTGCAGTGTACAGGGGCAGAATGACCTCCCTGCTCCTGCTGGCCACACTGTTCCTGATGCAGGCCAGGATGCCATTGGCCCTCTTGGCTGCCTGGGCACACTGCAGGCTCATGTTCAGCCTACCATCAACCAGCACCCCCAGGTCCCTCTCTGCCTGGCTGCTCTCCAGCCACTCTGACCCCAACCTGTAGCTCTGCATGGGGTTGCTGTGGCCAATGTGCAGAACCCGGCACTTGGATGTGTTAAATCTCATGCCATTGGACTCTGCCCATCTGTCCAACCTGTCAAGGTCCCTCTGCAGAGCCTGCTAATAATCTACTAATAATCTACTGAACAGATTTATTTGGGTTTAAATTCTCATTTTGGTTTTAAACTCTGTCCTCATTATACAGACTGATAGACATGAAGTCTCCCCTACCTGTGTTCTCTGGGGGCACTACTAACATAATACTTCCACATTGAGGACATGGTTTGGTGGGTATGGTGGTGTTGGGTCAGTGGTCGACCTTGACGATCTTAGAGGTTTTTTCCAGCCTTAATGATTTTGTATGGTAACTAGGTAAAAGGAGGCTGTAGTGAGGTAGGGTAGGTTTCTTCTTCCTACTATGAGATGACAGAAGAAGAAGAAATGGCCTGAAATTGTGCCAGGGGAAGTTCAGGTTGGATGTTAGGAAAGACTCCTTAATGGAAAGAGTGGTTAGGCATTGAAACAGGCTGCCCAGGAAGGTGGTGGAGTCACCATTCCTGGAGATGTTCAAGAGATGTATAGACATGGCACTTTGAGACATGGTTTAATGGCCCAAAGTGCCATTAGGGTAGTAGTTAGACTCAATCTTAGAGCTTTCTTCCAAACAAAGCAATTCCATGACTCTATCTCCCTGTTACTGAATCACCCAGCACTTGCAATCTTAGTTTTCTTTCCTCTACAAGCCTGAATCTGTCAGGTGATTTTTGGAACACGGTGACCCAAAAGAGCCATGAACAGAGTCTGTGTCAGTCAGCCAACAAGACAGAACAGCATAAAACAATATGGCCTAGATTTTATGCATATGAGGTTGCAGCACTGAATGATCTAAGGAGAACACACAGAGAATGACAGGAGACTGGCTCAGGCAATTTGTCAAAGAAATCTCCTAATCCCTTCGCCAAGAAATATGGGCAATATGTTGAGACACAGTGACACACACCCAGAAGCAGCTCCAATTGTCCAGGCAATAATGGAGAATGAAGTGATGTGGAGTGACTGCTGACACCTGAATGAGGTCACTAATGCCAACTCACGCATTTCAGCAGCAATAATGTTCTCTGCCTGCTCAGAGTGATGGCGTAATTTCTATATTTATTTTAAAGCCTCAAGATGAGGTAAAAAGCCAGAAGTGTATCATAACCATGTAGGGAAATGTGCATTGAATCCAATCGACCGGATTTAGCAGACAAAATTGTCAATACAGTATCTCCTCCTCAACCAGATCTTCATGTAACCCTAGGAAAATTTTGTCCCATAAGTCTGCCTGTCAATAGATATGTCCAGATTACTATTACTCTAAAGTCAATCTTGCATCATTCAGAAGAGATTCACAAGGAGCAGTACACCAGGCTAACACAACATGGCCTCTTCTAGGATGCTTTGCCCTCCACAAGGGGCTAGAAGGGACCTCTGGAGACCATCTAGTCCAACCACCCTGCTGCTAAAGCAGGGTCACCTAAATCAAGTTACCCAGGGTCACATTTCTAAACATGAATCACAGAAAATATCCAATTGGAAGAGACCAAGATCATCCAGTCCAGCCCTCTGCACAGTACTGAAGGATCGACACTAAACTACATCCTTAAGTGCCAGGTCCACACAATGCTTAAACACCTCCATGGACTAATGGCTCCACCACTGCCCTGGGCAGACATAACCCTCTGGGCAGGTTATTGTCATAGAATTGATGGCCCAAGGCCAATGGGATGAGGTTCAACAAGGCAAAGTGCTGGATCCTGTCTTTGGGTCACAAACACCCATGAAACACTTCAAGCTTGGGAAACAGTGGCTGGTAAGCTGCCCATAGAGAAAGACTTGGGGTAATTAGTCAACAGCTGGCTGAATATGAAACAGAGTGTGCCCAGGTGGCCAAGAAGGCCAACAGCATTCTGGCCTGGATCAGAAACAGCATGGCTAGCAGGATTGGGGCAGAGATTGTCCTACTGTACTTGGCACTGGCAAGGCCACACCTTGAAGTACTGGGTTCAGTTTTGGGTCCCTCAATCCAAGGACATTGAGATGCTGGAGTGTGTCCAGAGAAGAGCAACAAAGCTGGTGAAGTGTCCAGAGAACAAGTCTTGTGAAAAACAGCTGGGGGAACTGAGGTTGTTCAGCCAGGAGAAAGGGAGGCTCAGGAGAGAACATCTCACTCTCTACAACTCCCTAAATGGAGACTGGAGCCAGGTGGGGGTCAATCTCTTCTCCCAAGTAGCAAGCAACACTAAGAAACAACCGCAGGTTGCATTCTTCCCTGAAAGTGTTGTCAAGCCCTGGAACTGGCTGCCCAGGGAAGTGGTGGAGAAAATCCATGGAAGGATTTAAAAGATGTGCAAATGTGGTGGTGAGAGTGATGAATTTTGCAGCATTGGATTAATGGTTAGACTCAATGATTATGGAGGTCTTTTTTGCAATCTTCATGATTCAATGGTTCTAAGATATGAACTGACCCAACTTACTAATTTGAATGAACAGCCAGTAGTCAGTCTCTCAAGACTGGTTCATAAAACAAGTATGCATACGAATGGCACTCGGCCTTGTTAAACCTCATTCCACTGACCTCAGCCCACTGATCCAGCCCGTCCAGATCCCTCTGTAGAGCCTTCCTATTCTCAAACAGATCAACACTCCTACTCAATTTAGTGTTATCTGCAAACTTACTGAGAAGGGTGCACTTCATGCCCTCATGCAGACCACTGATAAAGACATTAAAGATGACCGGCCCCCAAACTGAGCCCTGAAAACCATAGAAGATAGATCTCATGGAGATCCATCTTGCAAAGAACAGTTCCAGTGAACCCTGAAGAACAGCAGAAATTTAGTTCTGGGTTGCTTCCACACCTTGTTACTAACATAAATGAAGCTGCAAACCAATTAGAAACTTGGCCATTTATTTACTGACATAATTAGTTCCATACATGATTTCAAAGCTCTGCACCTGCAGCAGCTTAATTGGACTCTGCTACACTTGAAATCAGTAACTGAGCTGGAATTTTCCTCTTTCAAGTCATATTACATAGGAACTTAAAAATTCCTTTGGTATCAAGACCAGAATAAAGCAATGAATCAACGCAGGACACGGAGAAAGTATTTGTTTTGGTACCAAGTGCTCTTTACACCATACATACCAGCAATCTAAGACAGCATTACAATTCAATCTGTTGTAAAGCTGCTCAAAAAAAAAAGGTTAAGTTAAAAAAAGAGGGAAATCAAGTACTTAATGCACCTCTTCCCAGTTCTATAATGCTGGTTCCAATGGTGTCTCCAATTTCAAATCTGCATTTCAAACATCTCTTTAACCATGAGATCCTCTTCTAGGGCAAAGCACAAAAGAAAGTGTCTCCCTTTCCCACATCCGTAGTTGAGGAGCCACAAAGCCTGCCCTTTCTGAACACGGAATCAATCTTGTTGGAACAGACCTCAAAGATCATCCAGTCCAACCTCTGATCCAGTACTGAAGAGTCAACACTAAACCACGTCCCCAGGCACCAGGTCCATTTCTGGTATCCCCAACAGCTTTCCACAAGACAAAGTTTCTGACCATTTTAACATTTATATCTCTGCTACTGCAGAACCACTGTTGTTCCTTCAAATTTCAATTAACACATTCAGCACTGCTCAAGCACTGGTCAAGTGACCAGCAGGACAAGTGAGGTGATTATCCCATTCTGCTCTGCTCTCGTGAGAGCCCACCTCAAGCACTGTGTCCAGTTCTGCTGCCCTCAGCACAAGGAGGACACAGAACTGTTGGAGTGGCCGCAAAGATATCAGAGGGCTGGAGCACCTCTACTACAAAAACAGGCTGAGAGAGTTTGAGTTCAGCCTGGAGAAGAGGAGGCTCCAGGAGACCTTATACTGGCCTTCCAGTACCTGAAGGGACCTAACAAGAAAGCTGGGGAGGGTCTTTTTACGTGAGCTTCTAATGATAGGACAAGAGGGAATGGATTGAAGCTGGAAGAGAGCAGATCTAGACTGGAGATGAGGAAGAAATTCTTTACAGGGAAGGTAGTGACACACTGGAACAGGTTGCTCAGGGATGTCTTAGATGCTCCCACCCTGAAGGTGTCCAAGGCCAGGCTAGACATACCTTAAGCAAGCTGGTACAGTGCAAAGTGTTCCTGCCTATGGCAGGTGGGGATTGGATCTAGAGGATCTTGAATGTCCCCTTCCAGCCCAAACTATTCTATGATTCTCATTGACGACACCCTTCTCCAGACTTCTTTTTACAGCAATCAAGGTTCAGCAGTTGAAATATCCTTACCTAGGTTGATTTTCCTGGGATAGATTCTCTCCTCTCTGGTAACCATTGTCTGCCACCTGGGTTGTGGACCTCTTAACAATCTGCTTGAGCTCCTGTTCTAGGCGATCCTGGATGGCTTTCACAGTTTCAGGGATTTTTTTCAGCTTGGCCAGCCCTTTAATGAGTATGCCCATGAAGACATTGCTGTTCTCCTCTGGATCCACCTCTGTATCTTCCTTGATTTCCAGAAGGCTTGTTTCTCGCACTGCAATAGATTTTAAAAAGTGTAACCCAAGATTAAAAATACTAAACCCAACACTTAGCACCATGTAGAAGCAGCACAAACTTTTGGCTTCACAGAACTCTCACCACTTTAAGGAACTAAGGCAAAAAGAAGGAAACATACATTTAGAAGATTCTGACTGCAACCTCTTTTCAGGGAGTTGTAGAGAGCACAGAGATCTCCCCATCAGCCTCAGTTTCTCCAGGTTAAACAACCCTATTTGCCTCAGCTGCTCCTCACAAGACCCACTCTCTAGACCCTTCAGTGCCCTTCTCTAGATAATCTCCAGCACCTCAATGTCTTTATGAGAGTGAGGGGGGCCAAAACTGAACCCGGGATTCAAGGTGTAGCCTCACTAGTGCCAAGTACAGGGAGATTATCCCTGCCCTGGACCTGCTTGCCACGCTATTGCTGACCTAAGCCAGAATGCTGGTGGACTTCTTGGCCACCTGGGCATGTGCTGGCTCATCTTAAGCTGGCTGTCAGCCAACATCCCCTGGTCTTTCTCTACTGAGCAATTTTCCAGCCACTCTGCCCCAAGCCTAGGTGAGTCACGGGGATGTTGTGACTGACAGGAAACCTAACACTTGGTCTTGCTGAATTTCATACCATTTGCCTGTGCCTGTCAATGAAGCCTGACCAGATCCCTCAGTCGACCATATAAGGCACTATTAAGATTTATAAATGAGGTGGTATTATATCACTATGAATCCCTTGAATGCATTTCAGGGAGCTAAAAGCCCTAAATTTCTAACCCAGCTGTTCTTAGTTGCTTTGTTCTTTAGAACAGCAATTTTTATTACAAAGAGTCTCAACTTTAACAGACTTCTGATGAATTCAGCAAAGTTTACACTGCCAAAGTGAATATTGCTTGATGTTATCCTATTCTGCTTTATTATGTCTGTCAAGGGGTTGATGAAGTTACTCAAATCTTTTAGCAAGGCTCCTGGAAAGGAAAAGTGTGAAGAATTAGAGATTTATTGTGGATAGTAACAGGGACTGCACAGGGAGAAAGTCTGTTGCTAAGCAACAGGGAAGTGAAAAGCAAGAGGTTGGTTTAAGTATGTTCATTAAGCAACATTTCTTAATTTGCAGATAACAGCCAGCAACAACAAAAGCATGTCTCTGTTAAAGACTGGGTGAAACATTTAATAAATATATCCAAACACTTATGTGAAATAAGTGTCTTTAAGGCAAACTCAACTCAAACATCTTGGAAGGACTACAATCACGCAGCTTTTAAACAGCCGGAGCAGCAGCACAGGGACACACGCTCCAACGGATGCAGCTGAAGCTGTGCCATCCACCATACCATAGCCTGGCACTGGAATCTATTTCATTTTACTGGTTCTGAACTCTGATAAGGGCTGTTGGATGACAGATGACTCCTGTGCTTTCAACTTCTCAACAGATTTTTTTACTGAAATCAAAACTTAGCCAAGAACCTGAAATACATGTCACAAAAGATCCACCAGAAAGATTTAAATGACATGGCAGAAATGACAAATGGCATGTCACAACGAGCAGGCAGCCCTGTAGCTGTCTAAAGCTCTGACACTCTAAACAGAAGAGCATCAGCACCACTAAGTTAGCACAAGATCAAGAAAACAATATCCTAAAGAACCCATATGGTGCCACTTCATCAACAGCATCAAGATAAACAGGTACCACTCGTTTCCATGTCAGTTTACACCAACCTCCACAGCAGAGACTTTCCCCTCAGTGTAATGCCAGCCTGAGCACCTCTCCTTCAACCCAAGCACACACATTCTCTTGCATTTCACACTAGAGCAGCAGCAGCATTGCCTGGTTACTGGTGACCACAGATCCCATGAGGTCACTGCGTCGCAATGGAGAATGACATCAGGTTTTAGGTAACAAACATCAGGGGGATCCAATGCACATTTTTTTTCCTCCCTCTCAATTTTTTTTTTTTCAGGTAAAGTCTACTTAAACATGGAACATGGGCAAGTCATGGGGTTAGCTTTGACAAAACACTTGGCCAAGGGTTAGGGCTGGACTGGCCACTACACATGTTAACAGAAGCTCTCTATGAGCCCCTCTGCCTTCCCAATGGGAAAAGAAAGGGAAAAAGGGAGAGAGACTGACGGGTTGGGGAAAAGAACTAAGTAACTTTTAGTGAAAATAATAACAATAAATGAAATGGATACAAACCAATATCAAGCCCACACCCTACTGGCAATGTCGTCACTGCCAACACAGACGGTAGCAACAGGTACTGGGAAGTCCCAGACTGGACTGAGCAGCAGATGGGAACCAGATTCAGGGGCTCAATTCAGGAACACACGGATGGGTATCAAAGGCAGAGTGGATAGTGTCCTCCTTCAATGTTGCCATTGCAGAAAAGGCTTGACCCTGGTGATCCCTCAGCTTTATCCTGAAGATGATATCCGTGGGATGGAATCCCTTGTCAGTCAGTTTAGGGTCACCTGTCCTGTCCTCTCTTCTGAGCAGGAGCTATCTCTGACTTACTGCACCCCAACACAGGACATAAGATTTACCATTGCTGTTGGTCTGCATGGGAGCAAGGCTAAGCAAGAGCCTTTCTGCAGTCCAGCCCTTGGCAGTAACTCTCCCTTATCAATGTTCTCACTGCTGGAAGCAGCCACTGTGTGTGGAAACCTGCCCTGGAACAAGTGCAGTTCCTGAGAAGTCAAATCACTGAGCATAATTAATTCTGTTCCGGCTCAAACCAGGACACACTTAGAAACATCCAGAATTATAAGGAAGAAAAAACAAACAAACAAAACAAACAAAAACCCACAACACAACCAACTAAAAACAACCAGGACTAATACAGGAGATGCTCCAAACAAACATAAGCAATAACACCAATTAGAAGTTAACAACTACTCTCATCTATCACAGACCTTTCAACCCACGAGGCTGCACAGCACTCTGTGTGCCATGCAGATGTTCTACCTACTTTGTTAATGCTACTTGTTATGCTCCAAACCCATCAGCATGCCAGGCACAAACACAGAAAATGAGCTCTTTGCAACACAAGCTGTGGAAAAGACAGCACTGGAAATGCTTCAGGAAGAAAGGTTTTCACTTATTGTTTTTAAAATCCCTAAGTGTCTCATTCCTCTGGGTTCAATGCAAAGATTTTTGCTGCCTAAATAACCTTTTAGAGGAGAGGTCCCTCTCATTCCACTGCAGCCCCTTTGTAAGCAGGCTGTAAATTATTCTTAATATCAGACAATGAAAAGCCAAGAGGGAGGAAATGCTGCTGTATCCAAATGTGAGGACAGCATTTAGGAGAACTAAAGGCAGCAATCTTGCTAAGAACTCTGCCAGGAACATGAAGATGAACACTCTTCCATTTTCAAAAGAGCAAACCAATTTTGAACACCCTCAAATCATCAGGACATTGATTTACATCTCTTACAAACAACAGCAAAGTGAATGGTTCAATACCTAGTTGCAACACACGGGTATGGAAGTTTTGTTAGATCTGGTCTTTTGATAAAACAGTAGGGACCACGTTTCCTGCACATTCTGCCTATTAAACAGGTATCCTGGGTAGCTTTGGGGGCCCACTTATGTCTGAGATCTGACAAGACTCCAATCCCAGGCATCTGATGATGATGTTCTTTTCCTGTGTCTTCCCTACTTCAAACATCCTATTCTGCCATTTAATGTCATCAAGGGGTTATTTGACCACAAATGGCCCAGGAATCAGCCCACCCTGTCTTCTACCTAGACAAAAAAAAAGGCTCAAAGCAGACAGAGGCCTGTAAAGACATTCACCTTTCAAACTGCAATCTCACCTGCTATTCTGCAGGCAGTGCTCCATGGGTGAAAGATGATCCCCCTATATATCAGCTCTCAGAATTGAAACTATCTGCATTTACTCTTAAACCAACAATCCAAATGACTTTGTTATGCATTTGTATCAAAACAACACCACCACAAGCTTGTCAGAATCTGCTCCTACATTTCACCATTCACCTTTTCTACCTGAAATGTTTCTCTTTAAAGGGCTGAGCTCATCAGTCACACTATAAGCATTTGCTTTGTGAAGAAGCCAGGAAAAAACAAATTGTCCTATGGATGTTTGCAAGTATTATTGTTACAAATGATTCTAAATTGTGGGTCTGCTATTCCGTTGATTTGATTAACCTCTTCTCCTTTGTGATTCATCAAAAGGATGGGTGGGGGGGAAATAAATCCTATTTTAATTAAAACCAGCTTCACTATATTAAAAATAAGACAGGTAGAAAATGCCAAAGATCTCCATAATTTCTTCAGTAATACCAAGAAGTAAATTTTTCCACCTCTGTGAGAGTGTAACAAGTGAAATGTGGCATCTGTGAATGCGTATTTTTACATCTAAATTATTCCAGCTGCCTTTCTCTACTACATTGAAACCTGTAAACTTTAATTTGCAAGTTTATGGGGAAAAAAGCAGCTTCAGCATAGCAATTTGTTGCCCCATCTCAGCTACCAACTCTTGTACATGGCTCCAAGTAAACCAAGTGTAATGGGTTGGGGCAGATCCCCTCCCCACCACAGGCAGAAATAACGACTCAGGCAAACGGATTGCAAAAGTGATGAAAGTTTAAATAGAAAGCAGTGAATGTTACAGAAAACCCAAAGCGCAGTGACAAAGAAAGATCCCATCCCCACCTGAGGGTGCATCCAAAACCCCCAGGGCTCCTTCTTCCCCCTCCCTCTGCTGGGCTAGTCTCAGCTGGCCAGGCCTGAGACTGCCCATCCCCCTGTGGCCTTGGGCCTAATCAGGCCCATGGCCGGGAGATCTCTCCCCCAGTTACCAAGTCTCGGAGAGGGAAGGAAAGAGGAAGTGCCAGACTCCGCACTGGATCTTATAGTGGTGCAAAGGATTATGGTAGGAAATACACAATTTCCTGTGTCCATCCCTCTGGGCTGGACTTCTGGACACAGGAAGTGAATGCACCAGGGGGACACCCAACTCAAACTACAACACCAAGGATTGTGTGAAGTCCAATCAAGGCATTTCTTGATCATTGTGAGGCATTGGAACAAGCTGCCCGGGGAGGTGGAGAAGTCACCATTCCTGGAAGTGCTCAAAAAAAGAAGTAGATGTGGCTCTTCAGGACATGGTCTAGCAGTCACAAAGGTGTTAGGTAGAAGACTGGACTTCATGATCTTAATGATTCTCCCATCTTGACACATTGTGGTAATGGTTGCAATAAGCAGTGTGAGCAATCTGGCACTGTAGGCCTGGAGCCTGGCATGGTGGTAGGCCATGTCCAGCACGGGTGCAGAGGTAGATAGCAGCATAGCAGAATAGTGCTGTGCCTGCACCGTGTACCCAAAGCAGGACACCGGTAGCTATAAACACAGAGAGTTATCTCAGAATAACAGGACACACACGTGCATCAACAACCTTGTGTGTTATTACTGGTTTAACCAATAATCTACAGTAATAGTGTGTGGTCACTCGTGAGGGGCCAATGAAGCCATGCCAGCAATGCCCTCCGGGTTGATATAAGTTCTAAGGGTTTTCTTACTGCGCACTTTCCTCCATGCTTTTCTTACTAGCCTGTCAGCTCTACTGTCTGCTCTGTACCATGCTTTCACCATAGGCCTGAGCCACGGGCCTGCAATACTGAAGCAATAAAGGCCAATACTAGATCACATTGATCAGATGTATTGACTCCATTCTCCGTCGTCGCTAAAACACAACTGGAAATGTTTGTAGCTAAACTAACCTCTTTGAAAAATCTAAATTTCGGTGCCACTTAATGATTCCAAGTGGTTTGCATGGCTTCATTCCATTCAAAGATGACACTACATCACAGAATCACACAACACAGTTGTGGCTGGAAGGGACCTCTAGAGGTCATCAGGTCCAAACTCCCTGCTTAAGAAGGGCTGCCCAGAACCACATCTAGATAGCATTTTAGTATCTCTAAGGATGGAGACTTCACAGCCCCCATGGTCAATCTGTGCCAGTGCTCTGCTACCCTTACATGTAACAAAGTGTTTCCTGACATTTAGAGGGTACCTCCTGTATGTGCATTTTTACCCTCTTGATGGGCATCACTGAAGAGTGCCCTGTACCCTTCAAGTACACACAGTTAAGATCTGCCTTGAGCCTTCTCCTCTCTAGGCTCAGCAGTCCCAGTTCTCTCAGCCTCTTCTCACAGGACAAATGCTCCAGACCCTGAAACATCTTCATGACTTTTGTTGGACTCTCTCCAGTATGCCCCTCTCTCACAATAGGGAGCCCAGCACTGGATCCAGCACTCTTCAACAGGCTGAGCAGAGGGGAAGGATCACTGCTGACAACCCATTGGCAGAACGTTCTCTAACACAGTCCAAGACACCTTCAGCCTTCTTTGTGGCAAGGACACTGTGCTGGCTGCTCGCATTCAACCTGTTGTTCACCACAACCCTTAGGTCTTGTTCTGCTTTTCAGCTTGGTGATGGCCAGCATGTCGCAGTGCCTGAGGCTGTTCCTCTCCAAAGGCAGGAATTTGCAATTCCTTTGGTTGAGCTTCATGAATTTCCTGTCAGTCCATTTCTCTAACACCTCCAGGGCCCTCTGGATAGCAACAAAACTCTCTGGCTCATTGGTCATTCCTCCCAGTCTGGTGTCATCTGAAAACTTGTTAAGGGTACACCGCCCCACTGTCCAGATCAGTAATTAAAATGTTGAACAAGACTAAATTCAGTAGGATCCTAAGTTACCAGACTCCAGCTCAACTTACTACTGCTGATCACCACCATTCAGCCAGGTTTTGATCCATCTCACCATCTGCTCATTCAGCCTGTACACTGCCCATTTCTCTATTGGGATAATATGGAAAACAGTCTAAAAAGGCTGTACTGAAGACCAGATAGACAATACTCGCTGCTTTCCTTTTGTCTACCAGACATTTCATCATATAAGTTCATCAAGTTGGTCAAGCATGAATTCCCCTGGATGAAGCCATGCTGACCACTCCTGGTGAGTTTCTTGTTCTAATGACCTCTGCAAACCACTTAAATAGAACATTCTAATATAGTTTCCTTAAAAGTCTCCCAGATCTGAAGGAGTGATGATTTTGCCACATTGTATAATAAAATATGAAGCCATTTTCACAAGTTCTCTCTCTCTGAAGTGATGCACCTGAAAACACACAACTCCATGTTCAAGCAGTCAAAAATCTACCCTGTGATTAAATCAGCAGAAAGCTGAAGCCTGTGCATCGATTCCTCACCTCCACAGCTACAAAAGTGGAAACTTCCCTGACAGCTCCCTGGTTTGACAATGCCCTATAAAATGGTCTGTTCCAATTGATGACACTCTAATTTGTACACTTCTGCTGTTTTGTAAGAAAGAAACCTGCTGCAAGAGGCATTTTTAATAGCTCTGGTCTGATGCCCATAAAAGCCAACACTGATAACTCATTTAAGCAAAGCTGCTCAAGAAGAGACTCCTGGGTCTTGTTTTTCATTCCCATGAATGGTCAAAATTTGTTGCTACTCTTTACAGATGATTTCATTAGCTTTGTGCTTTTAAGGGCAACTACTAAAATTTAATGTACTATTTCCTATGATTTATGTCCTTTCTGAGCATACCCTTTCTGCCTTCAATCCTTCTAAAGAAAAGGGTGCACATTTATAGTGCCCCAAAGCCATAATTTAAGATTTGAATAAACATAACTTGCTAATTTCTGGTGCTGAATCCTTGTTTTGACCCCTGGCAGGAAGCAACAAATGGATGGTTCATTTTAAAAAAGGGTCCTTTAAAGATATTGGTCATGATCTCGCTCTGCATCATCATCAAGTCTGGATGAAAATGGGTGTCAGAGATCAATAACCTCAAAGCCTCATGGCAAATCTTCTTGAAAAGTGTTGCTCATACAGCTACATCTAGAGTTTAAAGGAAGTTAAGTCTTTTAAAAAGCAGAGGCATTTTAATTTGACAAGGCTACTCTTTCAAATCCATTGCAACAACATTTCATCCTGGGAAAATTCCAAGTACTTTGAAAGCCACATGAGCCACATTCAACATCATCTTAATGCACACAGGCAGGAAAACCAAGTCTCACCAAAAAGTGCACAGTAGTCCACTGCCTTACATCGGAACCACACAGAAAAACAGAGAGAGAATCATTGAAAGAACCAGATCTGAGGACAGCAGAGAATCAGAGAATGGTTTGGGTTGGAAGGGACCTTAAAAGTCATCTAGTTCCAACCCCACCACCACGGGCAGGGACACCTCCCACTAGACCATATTGCTCAACCAACCTATCCTCACACACCTCCAGGGAGTGCCAAATTCTTATGTCTATCAACGGACTGACACTCACACCCTTCTCCAGGGCCCTTTTTTCCTTAACCAATTTTAGAACAGAATCAAGATAGATCAAGAATGACCCTTTTGGCTTTCCTCACATGGATCTAAAAATCACCTTACTTTCCCTTTCCTTCCCTAAACACACACATACAGATCACACACATCAAGGTTTAGCCATCAAGTCAGAGCACAAATTATCAGTGAGGATCAGTGGCAGAAATCATGGTCCTGCAGAAATGAACATAAAAAAAAGGTTACTTCAAGGATTTTGCCTTTGTGCAGCTGCAAACCCTTCTTAAACTGCAAGAGCAAAATTATTCTTTCCAGGCACAAAAATTTACCTTAATAACAAACTCTGCTTTTTGTACAGCACTGCAATGACAGTGGGAGAATCAGAGTCTCCGCTGCATTCCCACGAGCCTCTGATCAAGTCCTGGGGTGAATTTGTGCAAATGCAAAGCCAGGAAAACTCTGCTTCAGTGAGGGGATCATTTAATTTTCCATACAAACGGTAGACAAAATACATGCAGCTGGTGTCAGATCCTCAGGTGAGGTGACCAGGACAAAAATAATCTTTTCTGTATTAGTTCAGCATGTTTGTTCCATGGAAGTGAAAGCACCTCTGGCAACCTGCTCATGGTGGAAGTCTGGGAGGAGCAGCCGACACCCCATCAGGCTCTGCTGCCATGCAGTGAGACCTGGACAGACTGGAGAGCTGGGCTGAAGGGAACATCAGAAGTTCAACAAGGAAAGAGCAGAGTCCTGCACCTGGGGAAGAATAATCCCCTGCACCAGTACAGGTGAGAGGGCTGACCTGCTGGAAAGCAGCTCCATAGAGAAGGAACTAGAAGTTATAGTGCACAAAAATTTCACCACGAGCCATCAGTGTGTGCTCATGGCCAAAACAGCCAACCGTCTGCAGTGCCTTATGAAGAGTGTGGCCACCGGGTCAAGGGAGTTTCTTCTTCCCCTCTACTCTGCCCTAGCGAAGCCATGGCTGGAGTCTAGTTCCAAGCTCCCCAGTTCAAAAGAGACTCTACTGAAGAGAGTCCAGTGGCGGTTACAAAGATGGCAAGGGGACTGTATCGTCTTTCTGTGGCAGTTCAGGCTGGGTGCCTCCTGTTCCTGCCACACACACCTCCGGTGTCCCAGGTGTCCAGCCCAGTAGGTGGACACAGGAAGTTGCATATTTCATACCCATAATATCCTGCGCCCTATAAATCCATCTGCAGTCATTCTCTTCCTCTTTCCTCCCTCCCTGCTCCCGTGGGAGGTGCTCCCTAGCAGGTAAGGGTGGGGGAGTTATCTCAAGGCCTCTTAGGCCTAGCTAGGCCTAATGCCAGGACGAAAAGGGGGGAGGCGCAGTCTCAGACCTGGCCAGCCTGAGACTAGCCTAGCAGTGGTGGAGCAGGAAGAGCGAGCCCTGGGGGTTTTGGGTGTACCCTCAGGTGGGGAGATGGGAAAGGTTGGGGACCTTTGGATTTGTTTTAAGGGACTCTGTACGCTTTGGGATTCTTTGGTCACTGCACTTGTAGTTTCTGTAAAACACTAATTGCTTTTCCATTTAAAGTTTCTATCACTTTGCAATCCATTTGTATGAGTGTCATTCTTTTGCCTCTCTCAGGGGCAAGAGAGGATCTGCCTGGCCTCAAACCAGGACACTTTCTCATGATTGAAGACTGATACCTGGAGCTGTTTAGCGTGGAGAAGAGCAGCCAGAGAAGGGATCTTCTCAATGCTCAGCATGAGCTAAAGGGCAAGAGACAAGAGAATGGGGCCAGACACTTGAATGGTGCCCAGTGTGGGACAAGGAGCAATGGGCACAAACTGAAACAGAGGAAGCTCCATTTCAACTTGAGAAAAATAAAATATTCTTTCCTGTGAGGGTGCCAGAGCCTCAGAGTGGGCTGTGAAGCCTCCTTCTCTGGAGAGATTCCAAACCCATCTGGCCATTGTAATCCTGGGCAGGTGACCCTGCTATTGTAATCCTGCTCCAGGTGACCCTGCTATAGTAAGAGGGTTGGACTGGATGACCTCCAGAGGTTGCTTCCAAAAACAATGTCACAATAGCATTTCCAGAGCCACTTTAAAATACAGATCCTAAAGTTCTGGTTCCTGCTGGTATTTTGCATGGCCAAGTCCAAAGGTCTTGAAATGTTTTCTCCTACATGCCAGTACTTGTGTTGTTGGGAGGGGGGGGGGGGGGGAAAAAAAGCCAAGAGCAGTAACTAGAGTTCACTTTAGAAGCCACCACACTACCTGGATCTAGAAAACACATTTTTCTCTTGGAGTTGAGAAGTGTATTATCTGTTCAGCATATAATTTACAGATGCCAAGAACATTATTTGTCGCCACCTCGGCTCATCTTTGTGGATTTGTACAAAGTATTCTCAGGAATGTTTCAGGGAAGTGCACTCCTGGGTTTGTCATGTACTGGGTGAGCACATTTTATAGTTCCAGGAAGAGCCTGGCAATGCAGAAATCTTCATAAACACTCTTCAGAGTACAGAAGGTTCAAGCAGAGAAATATGATTTACAAGTTAATTTATTTCTCTGAACTAGCATGAAGGGGAAATGTTAGTGGTGAGGCACCGCATCTACAATCCTCAGGCGAACATTACTGAAGGTTTTGTTTATTTTACCTGGAGCAGGAACAGCTTTAATTTCCTTATAAAGATTCTACAGGACAAGGTAACATCTCCTTTGGGAAGTGAAAGCAGAAAGGACTCCAAATGTTGGCATCTTTGCCGAGATGGACTGAATGAGTCAGTGGTTTATAATGACAGGCATTAATATGCACAGCCACTTGTTCATCAATAGAAAGCTAAAGAACTTAAAATGACTGAAGGCAGAAACAGCTTTTGTGATGCACACACAAGTTTTAGAGTCTGATAGCTTTGCAGTCCTGGAAAAGGCCACTTATAAATAAAATTACATGGATAAAATATAGGTAGGTACACTGTGCACTTGAAGCAAAAGCATATGCATACTTTATGCTGATCAAATGTTATAATCTGCATCTTTCCAGTCTGAGGAACACTTGTCCAACACTTCACTGAACAATACATAACAAAGAGCCAGGGAGGAGATTTTCTGGTGCCTTGGGCATGAAGAGGAAGAATAAATTGGTAGAAAACAGATTTTTTTTTTTTTTTTAAGACAGATTTTTAGAACTACCACATCTGAACAGACCTACACTGACTTGCTGGAGCTGATGACGAAGCCATCCTTTTTGCAAAGAGATCCATAGAAAGGAGAAGAGGTGATGGGTTCAAGTTATTCCTGGAGAGAATCCAAAATGGAGACAAGAGAAAAATTCCGCACAAGAACAATCAGATATTGGAATCATCTCTCCAGGAAAGTGGTGGAGTCCCCAGCATCTGACACTTAAGATTCAACTGGTGACCCATGGGGGACAAGACTTGCCACTGATCTCCATCTAGACATCAAACTGTTGAACATTACCCTCTGGACATAACCACCCAACCAATTTGTTATCCACCCATCAAATCTGTATCTCTCCAATTTAGTGAGGAGGATGCTGTGGGGGGCCATGTCAAAGACATTATAGAAATCCAGGTAGACAACATCTGTGCTTTGGGACAGGGTATGGTGTTAACTCTTCAGTATTGAGTCAAAGGTTGGACTGATGATCTTCAATGTCTCTTCCAACCAGATATATTCTGTGACTCCCTTGTCCACTGATATACTCGCTTTGCTACAGAAGGTCCAGTAGGTTGGTTAGGCAGAACTTGCCCTTGGTAAAACCATGCTGGCTGTCCCAAATCACCTCCCAGTCCTCCATGTAGGTCACTTCTCTATTATTCATTGTATTCTTTTTTTGAACAAAGACAATTCCACGTACTAATCTACTGAAACAATACAAGGATTAATTCCCCATCTGTGCAGCACTTTCAAAGCCTCCCACACCAATGAAACAGAGTGTTTTGATCAGTCTTTGTTACAGTAACAAGTATACAAAGATCACCACCAGGTTATTCCTGTCTTTAGACCTTTAGTCAAAGTCACATAGCTCTCACAACAACAACAAAAAAAAAAATTATCTTTGACCTTTTGGCTCCAACACTGCAAAAAAACCCTTTCTGCAACATCTACACTTACCTGTCTGCCTACATTAAATAATGCAGAGGAGACCCCCATGCAAACTGAACTGACCACTATCTATCTCTGCTGCCCAAGATACCAGAAACATGATCAAGATCCCAACAGGCAGGGAAAACCAGGTTTCCCCACCCTCACAGAAGAGGGGAGAAGAAAGGGGAGGGACAATTTGCCAAAAGAAAACTGCAAATATGGCCAAGTTCTGTCCCTGGACACACCACTCATTTCATGGCATTGCACAAATTACTTTCAGTCTTTGTTTTGGGACCTTCTGTCAGCAGCCATCCCTGAAAAGGAGATGATACACCCACTACAAATAAATGTACAATAAATTCTATGTACAAATAAATTCTGTGAGGAATGCATGGGACTTAAATACTCACTGCTGGAGCTTCCGGGAGTACTGAACTGAGACGCCTCAAGGAATTTCCGAGGTGTAGACAAGTTAGTAACATCCATAAGTGGTACAGGAGAGGCATCCTTCACAAGTGAACTGTATGAGGGGAAAGAATTCAGGCAGTTTGTAATTTACAGTCATAGTTCACAACAAATAATCCATTTATTTCTTAAACTCTTAAGCCTAAGCAACAGATCTACAGAATGGTTTTGCCACAAGAGGTTTATGAAACTTAAAGTGCAAACCCAGGGATGAATACAAGTTGGTGTGTCTATACACACAAGCAATGACAAGGGAACACTGTCATAGCAAAAGCAAAATTGGGTTTTCCCAAGGCCTCTCAGAATTTAACAGCACTTTAGATTTGTCTGCCTGGTCACAGCAACATAGTCAAGACAAAGGCCTGTCTTCATAGGAGAGGTGCTTCATCTCCATGAGCATCTTGGTGACCCTCCTCTGTACCCACACCAGCAGGTCCATGCCACTCTTGTGTTAAGGGCCCCAGAGCTGGACACAGTACTACCAGGTAAGGTCTCACCAGACAGTGTGGCAAAATTGCCTATCTCCTCCTCCTTTTGATGCACAGCCTTCTGGGCTGCAAGTGCCCATTGCTTGCTCATGTGCAGCTTCTCGTCCATCACTACCCCCAAGTCCTTTTCTGCAGGGCTGTTCTCATTTTCATCATTCCCCAGCCTGTACTAATATTGAAGATTGCCCTGACCTTGGTGGAGGACCTTGCTTGCACTTTGCCTTATTGAATGAAGCTCATGAGACTGAAGATCATTAAAATCATTCCATCCAACTGTCCAAAACAAAAAGATTCCACCAGACATTAGAGCCAGAAAGTCAGTGGAAAAAAAGCTACCAAATCCCAGCACAGTGGCAGCTGCAAGGGACCTCTGGACATCATCTAGTCTAACACCCCTGCTAAAGCAGGGTCACCAAAAGCAGGTTACCCATGATTGCATCCAGGTGGGTTTGGAATCTCCCCAGAGAAGGAGATTCCATAACCTGCCTGGACAGCCTGCCCCAGGGCTCCAGAACCCTCACATCAAAGAAGTTCCTTCTCCTCATGTTCAGATGGAATTTCCTGTGTTCCCATTTGCCCCCTAAGTCACATTATCAAATATCTATGGTGTCCAACAGGGAATATGGAAAAAGACAGAAGCCAAGAAGATAAGGGGTGCCTGTAGCAGCCAAACTTGAGTTAGTGAGCCGCTGCAGAGTCTGGGTACACCAAAGCTTTATGTCTGTTTTTAATTAACAAGATGAGTGAGGAAGGGACTGAGGGCTTGCTAGAAACTCTCCTTCCTAGGAATTTAAACTTCAATCAACACTTTATTTCATAAATTCATGTAATGCAATTTACTCTATCTCTTCTCTTGTTTTCAGTAAGCATTTTTTATTCCTTCTCATAATAAACTGCCACTTAATCTTTTCTCTGCTTCTTTGTCACAGGCTGGCTCCCCCTTTTCCTTCCCATCACTGTTTATTAGCTCTCCTACACCAGATATCTTCCAACACTGTCTCTGTCTTTTCTAGCCACTGTCTTTTTCCCTCCTCTCTCAGTAACTCAATAGAGTTGCACTCAAAATTCACAAAATTAGGTAAAAATAGCACTTCTACTGCAGCTGAATTCCACTGATCAGATGCACCAAGCAATTTCACCTTCTTAAAATACCTTAGAAACAGAACACAGCCAAGAACACTGCTCAATATTGTAGCCTCTGGCTAGTAACCTTAGGGTTAGCTGGAAGTCTTTTAAACCTTGGGTACTTCCCAGAAAAGATGAGCCATTTTTCCCTGTGTTCTTCCATTTGCCAGACCTGAGCCTCATGATCATGACATTTGTAGGAAAGGTATATGCAGAGAAGGAAAAGAATGCTAAAAGGAATTGACCTCATCAGAATTCTGTGGGAAGCAGCAAAACCCCAACAGAATCACTAAGCAAAAGTGAAAGAACAAGAACAGTCTGTTCACAGGCTCCAAGATGCATCAACATATTTGGTGGGCTTTTGCTCCCCACAGCCATAAGCATGAGAAATTTGCTTGCCAAAAATGAAAGGTTGAAATGTAAGTCAAAAGCATTCTCCCAAGAAAGGGAGAGCTGTTGCCCTCAGCTAGCATCACAGCAAACCCACCTTATTCTCCCTTTCTCCTTGTTGCGTTGTCCTACTCGGTTAGTTGACTTGATGTAAAGATGACGGTGTAGTTCATCTATCAGGACCAGGTGCATGTTCATCTTCTTACTATGGAGCTCCAGACGCAGATCACTCAGTCCCTCCACCTGAAGAAGGGGGCCCTCCAAGGAGTCCACTGCTGACACCTGGAAAGAGAACACATGACAACTTCTGCAGGTCAATTCATTCATCTCTCAGAACTTTTGCATCTCAATAGCTCTCTCTAAAAATAAGGAGCTGGAGCACTGGACCAGACTGCCCAGAAAGGAGACTCCTTCTTCAGAGAGAATCCAAACTTGCCTGGACATTGTACTCCTAGGCAACCTGCTCTAAGAGGGAGGTTTGAATAGATGGTCTCCAAAGCTCCCTTCCAATCTCCACCATGCTTGGATTCTGTGGATACCATGAGGATTCTATGCTTCCAGCCTTTTAAAGCACAAAATGTTCAAGCTAGTATTTCTTTATTTCTATTCCTGGAAGAAAATTCAATATATAAAAAGGGTCCAAGATCTGAACAGCTCCAATTTAATGAGCAGTCTTCAAACATTTTGAGCCTATGCATAAAATAAGCTCGTTAAAACACAGCTCATTCAATAAAAAAACCAAAGCAGAGTTTATCACAAAATAAAAGGATTATGAAGTAGAGAAGTTAGAGAAAGAGACTGACAACAATGTCTTATTGTGTATGTTCTTCTCATTGCAGAAATGCCAACAAATCATAAACAGAGAGAAAATGGCTTAAATTTTATTTGCCTACATTGATATCATGACATGGCTCTGTAGACTGGAAGGTGAGGCTTCCTAACCTGTATCACTTATATCCGCAGCCATCAGGCAATGAAAGCTAGTGCTGGTTCAAAGGTAGTTTTGAACTCTGAAAGAGTGAGGAGGAGTTAAACCATACAATCAGAGAATGGTTTGGGTGGGAAGGGATCTTAAAGATCACCTAGTTCCTACCCCCTGCCATGGGCAGGGACACCTTCCACTACACAAGGTTGCTTGAGTCCACATTCAAACTGGCATTGAATCCTTCCTAGGGAGGAGCCATCCACAACTCTGGGCAACCTGTTTCAGCGTCTCACCACCCTCACTGTGAAAAGTATTTTCCTAATATCCGTTCTAAATCTGCCCTACAGCTTCAACCCATTCCCTTTCATACTATCACTACAAGCTTTCTTGTAGGCCCCCTTCAGTATTGGAAGGTTACTGTAAGGTCTCCACAGAGCCTTCTCTTCTCTAGGCTCAACAACCCCAACTCTCTCTGCCTCCCTTATGTTCTCATAAGGGAGGTGCTCCAGCCCTCTGATCATTTTCATGGCCTCCTCCGGACCCACTCCAACAGTTCAATGTTCTGTCACAGGACTGGACACAGTACTCCAGGTGAGATCTCAAGAGAGCAGAACAGAGGGTCAGAATCATCTCACTTGTCCTGCTGGTCACGCTTCTTTTCATGCAGCCCAGGGCAGAGTTGGCTTTCTGTGCTGCAAGTGCACAAATACTTGATTATTAAGGCTCACAGTAAGGAAAATAAAATTACACAAGCAACAGCGATCCAAACATGGAGTAACAAAGGTATCACCTCCCTGCTGATACACTTCAAAAGTGACTAAGTGACATTTGCTTGATTCAGGAAGCTCATTTTTATTTATATCCTAAAAATCAAAGTGTGGACAAAAGCACCAGGACTACTAACTCAGTGCATACAAGCAACACTATCCATGTGCATCTCTCCTAGTTCACCTGTTTCTCCAACCATTTAACAAAGCACCTCCACGGTTACTAAATAAATAATGGCATCTCTCTGCAACTGCCCAAAGTCTCAGTGCTGAAGCTGTAAGAACCTAGAAGCAGCATGTTTGGCATAAAAAAAGAAAAATAGGGAACAAAAGTTTACAATAAAATAAAAAAAAATTCCTTACTAACTGAAGATGCTATTCCCAACATCAGACATTTGCCTGCACTTCAGGATGTATGCTTATAGCAAAAAAAAAATAATAAAACCCATTAAAAATGAAAAGCAAGGAGACAAAGCAACCAAGCAGCCAAGCTAAGGTCTGCTCCCTTACTACCAGTAAATATTAACTACTCTGAAAGAACATCTATCAACAGTGTATTGCTTTGCTTCCCTCTAAGCCAAGAGTGACCATGCAGCTGGTTTGGGACAGTCAGGCTTTTTATATTAAGAGCAGTGTGGATAAGCAAGCTGAACTTGTTCCTTCCTCCTCAAAAATTTTGCCCAGAAATCACCAACTAGGAAATTCTCTTCTCTGCATGGATGATGAGTGGGCACTTGCTTACAGTCTTTATATTACAGATTAGTCCTGAGAAAGGATTCATGTCACATTATTAACCACAGAGGAGTGAACAGGCTCCTAAGCCCACCAGTGCTGTAAATTCAACACCATTTATGGGGTTCCTATCCCCTGACACAAAGCATGATCTACCCTCTTTCTTCCCAGCTTTTATTGTGGACAGTTACAGAACTCAGAATTCCACCATAGAAGGGGGTGGAAGGGACCTCTGGAGATCAGGTAGTACTCTACTAAACCAGGATCACACACAGCAGGTTGCCCAGGATCATATCCAGGTGGGTGTGGAATCTCTCCAGAGAAGGAAACTCCACAGCCTCTCTAGGTAGCCTGCTCCAGGGCTGCACCACACTCACAAGAGGGAAGGTTTTCCTTACAACTAGGTGGAACTTCCTGTGTTCCAGATTATGCCCATTGTCCTGTCACTGGACACCACTGAAAATAGTCTGGCCCCATCTTCTTACCCCCTACCCTTCAGCTCTTCCTGAGAATTCAAGAGATCCCCTCTCAGTCTGCTCTTCTCCAGGCTCAACAGCCCCAGGTTCCTCCTCACAGAGATGCTCCGGGCCCCTTAGCATCTTTGTAGCCTCTGCTGGATACTTTCCAGTACTTACTGTTTCTCTTGAACCGGGGAGCCCAGCAGTGGACAAATTACTCCAAATGTGTCCTCACTAGGTCAGAGTAGATGGGGAGGAGAACCTCCCTCGACCTCTTGATTGCACTCTTAACACACCCCAGAAGACCATTGGCCTTCGTGGTTACAAGGGCACGTCGCTGGCTCATGCAGGGCACATCACATGGTGTTTGGCCAGGACATCGTAAAACCACACCACACATGATGCAAACCCCCCCAAAAGCTGGTATGCCAGGGTGCATACAAATAGAGAAGGCTCAGCAGGCATGCAAACAGCTTAGAAACCCTTGGCAGAAGTGTGTTAATTTTTATCTTTTCCTTTGGCAGGTAGAGATGTACCCCACAATTCCCAATTCCACAGGCACTTTAACCCTCCCCAGTCACTTCAGCAGATT
Organism: Dryobates pubescens; assembly: GCF_014839835.1. Taxonomy (NCBI): domain Eukaryota; kingdom Metazoa; phylum Chordata; class Aves; order Piciformes; family Picidae; genus Dryobates; species Dryobates pubescens. The sequence goes on along the minus strand of NC_071657.1, from coordinate 118,926,126 downwards.
TGCAGACACTCATCACTGCCCTGAAAGCTGTCAGCAATTTCACCAAAGCAAGAACAAAATCAGGAACAACATTTGTCAAACTGAGAAGCTGAGAGATGAAAATGCAAGTAGGGAAGAAATGGAAAGCAAGGAGGAAACTGACATTAAAAAAGGTTCCAAGGCATCCAGGAAAAGTATTATCTAAAAACCAAGCAACAAAAATTTAAAGCTTTCCACCCAGATCATTTGGCTCTATTTTTGTCCTCACAGTTCCTAAAGAGTTAGTTATTCTCTAAATTAATTAAGAGCAACACAGAGTTCTCAAACACATCTTTTGAGAAACAAATGGAACACTCATTTACTGCACTTAACAACCCACACCCTCCCCAACAACAATAAAACCAAGAAAATGCCATGCTGTTATGCACTGAATGTTCTTCCTCTGGGGAAAGCTGGGAGTGTTAGGTGGGGCTTTTGGGATGGGCATTCTGTTTTGTTGATTTTTCTGTTGTTATTTGGTCAGGTTTGAGTTTTTGGTTGATTGGGCTTTGCTGGGGGTTTTTTGTTCAGTTTTGTTTTTAAGGGCCTTCCTGATATGGCTTGAAATTGTGCCATGGGAGGCTTAGGTTGGTTATTAGGAAAAATTTCTCAACTGGTCAGGCATTGGAACAGGCTCCCCAGGGAGGTGGTGGAGTCACCATCCCTGGAGGTGTTCAAGAAATGTGTGGATATGGCACTTCGGGACATGGTTGAATGGCCATGGTGGTGTTAGATTGATGGCTGGGCTCAGTCTTAGAGGACTTTTCCAACTGAAACAATTCCAAGATTATATGATAATTCTGTAAAGAACAACATTAATAGATGAGGGGAGAGCAACTGATGTCATTTACCTGGACCTGAGCAAAGCCTTCGACAGTGTCCTGCACCACATCCTGATCTCCGAACTGGTGACACATGGGTTTGATGGGGTAGACCACTAGATGGATAAAGAACTGGCTTGATGGCTGCACCCAAAGAGTGGCTGGCTGTCAATGCATCCATGTCCCAGAGGAGGCCAGTGACAAGTGGCATCCCTCAGGGATCAGTCCTGGGACCAGGCTCATTCACCATCTTTGTTGGCAGCATGTACAGTGGCATTGAGTGCACCCTCAGCAAGTTTGCTGATGACACCAAGCTGTGTGGTGCAGCAGACACACTGGAGGGAAGGGATGCCATCCAGAGGGACCTTGACAGGCTGGAAAGGTGGGCACAGGCCAACCTCATGAGGTTCAACAAGACCAAGTGCAGGGTCCTGCATCTGGGTTGAGGCAATCCCAGGCACAAATACAGGCTGGGCAGTGACTGGCTGGAAAGCAGCCCAGAGGAGAGAGACTTGGGGGTGCTGGTGGACGAGAAGCTCAACATGAGCTCTCAGTGTGCACTTGCAGCCCAGAAAGCCAATCAGATCCTGGGCTGCATCAAGAGAAGTGTGGCCAGCAGGTCAAGGGAGGTTATTCTCCCCCTCTACTCAGCTCTGCGGAGACCCCACCTGGAGTACTGCATCCAGTTCTGGAGCCCCTATTACAAGAGGGATATGGACATGCTGGAGCACGTCCAGAGAAGGGCCACGAGGATGATCAGAGGGCTGGAGCACCTCTCCTGTGAGTACAGACTGAAAGAGTTGGGGCTGTTCAGTCTGCAGAAGAGAAGGCTCCGAGGAGACCTAATTGTGGCCTTCCAGTATCTGAAGGGGGCTACAAGAAGGCTGGGGAGGGACTGCTCAGGATGTCAGGCAGTGATAGGACTAGGGGGAATGGAATGAAGCTGGAGGTGGGGAGATTCAGGGCTGGATGTGAGGAGGAAGTTCTTCACCATGAGAGTGGTGAAGCCCTGGAATGGGTTGTCCAGGGAGGTGGTTGAGGCCCCGTCCCTGGCGGTGTTTAAGACCAGGCTGGATGAGGCTCTGGCCAGCCTGATCTAGTGTGGGGTGTCCCTGCCCATGGCAGGGGGGTTGGAGCTAGATGATCCTTGTGGTCCCTTCCAACCCTGACTGATACTATGAAATCAAGGAAAAGATGCATTCTAGGAAAAACTTACATGCTGGGGGTTGAACGTGCTTGAATTGCCAGCATCATGCTTAAACATAAAAAGCTTTCCACAGTTTAAAAGTCAAATATCTCACTCCCTTTTGAGCACTGAACTTCTGAAACCCTGTGATTTTATATTTAAATTGTACCTATTATTTTCCCACTCCCTTATTACAAAGCTATCTGGAGGCTTCAGACAAGCAAAAGCCCTTCAATTCAAATTACCTGTATCACTTATTTGGATTTTAATTGTACTACTTTGAATAATTATGAACAGAAAAACCTTACAAGCTACAGCATTTCCACATCAGGCTTGATTTCTTTCAGTACATTATAGCAAGTTTTGGATATATTTTTTTCAGTTCACCAGCAGTGTTTTCAACATCCACTTAAAAAAAAACAAATCAAATCAGTGCTGGGAAGGAAATAAACCCCCTACATTTAGATAAGGAGTATAACCCATCCTGTTGCCCAGCGCTAGAATGACCAAGCTTCTCATGTTACCATCATTTACTGTGTTCACCACTGCTTTACAGAGCACGTAATACATCAAAAGGCATTGGAGCCCTCTTATATGGCAGATGAGGAGAGCAGCGAGGTCAAAGGCTATTCACACCTACCAAAGAGTGACCTCCAGTCCCCACATGCTAGACTGAGAAATAACTGGAGCCACTCCAAAGCACACTGTGGTCACTGAGTAAACAGGGATATGCAAAGGCAGCATTTTCTGTTAGAACATGTCAAAATTCTGAAAATCAAGAATCAGCATTTATGTGGTTGCTGATTATCCCCTGATCCAGCTTGGAAGGGACCTTCAGAGCTTTACAACCTGATCCCTTGCTCAAAGCAGAACTAACTCCAACATTCCCTTCAACTTCCAAGATTCATCTGCAGGCATTCCAGCGTGACCTGCCCTAGGTGATCCTGATTTGGCATGGGGTTTGGACTTCATCTCTGGAGGTTCCTTCCAACCCCCACCATTCTATGACTGTTACATCAGGCAACTCATGGCATCTAGTCAAGGACTGAAAATCAGCAAGCACAGAGATTCAGAGTCTCTCTGATCTCTTGTTCCTGTGTTCAACTCCTCTCATGGGGCAAGATTTTTCTCCTTAATATAGAATTATTTGGGTTGGAAGGGATCTTAAAGATCATCTAGTTACAGCTTCCCTGCCATGGTCAGTGACACCTTCCAGCAGGTTGCTCAAAGGATCTCCTAACCTGGCCTTACACACTTCCAGGCATGGGGCACCCACAACTTCTCTTAAGTTCAGCCAGTTTCTCCCACAGAAACGGTTGATGGATGCCTCATTTGCACACTTGCACCTGGCTCTGTTTTCACTCTGAGAAGGCCACAGGCAGCAAAAAAACAGTTTTCCTGCAGGATGAACAAACCCAGTTACTGCACACATTCTGTGCTTCTAACCTCCATGACCCTGGGGGTTCTCCAGTGGACTCACTGCCATACATTTCTTTCCCCATGCAAGAAAAGGTGGGTACCTTTCTTGTAGAGGAGCCACCAAAACTGGACATGGTACTGCATACATAACCTCACAAGCATAGAGACATTTACATTGATCTGCTGGCTGTGATTCTATAAATACGGGGAATGGGACATTCAAATATCAATACAACAACCCAGACTGCATCTCCACAGTGTGGGCAGCAGGTGGAGGGAGGGGGTTCTGCCCCTCTGCTCCACTCTGCTGAAACCCTACCTACAGTGCTGGGGTCAGCTCTGGAGTCCTCAGCACAGCAGAGACATGGACCTCTTGGAGTGGGGCCAAAGGAGCCCAGGGAGACCTTCCTGTGGCTTTTCAGTACTTAAAGCTGGGGACAGACAGTTTAGCAGGGCCTATTATGACAGGACAAGGGGTGATGGTTTCAATCGAAGAGAGGGAGATTTAGACTGGATAAGAGGAAGAACCATTTTACACTGAGGGTGATGAAACACTGGCCCAGGTTGCCCAGAGAAGTGGTAGATGCCTCATCTCTGGAAACATTCCAGGTCAGCCAACTGGGGACTCCGAGCAACCTGCTCTAGTTGAAGACATCCCTACTTATTGCAGAAGGGTTGGAGCAGATGATGTTTGAAAGAGCCCTTCCAACCCAAACCATTCCATAATTCTATGATACAGTGACACAGATTCAGCACAATACTCTCTTATCCAAAGCAGTCAGTGAGGGAAACCACCCTTGTTTCCCATGTCACTGCCACCCTGCACATGAACTGAACTAAGGGTGCAATTGAGACCTCACATCTGCTTTTTGTTCCATATCCATGCCCTGGTAAGAACTTTGCATAACAAAGATTAAAGATGCTATAAAATAGGCAACAGTAGCACATTTAATTAGATTTTCTCCTCTCAGCTTAGACCAGATTTCTCAAGTAGTTACCTGGGGTTTAATACTCCTATTATCTCCTGGGTGCTCTTCATACTAACAGAAGGACAAAGAGACACAGAATTGTATGTAGAGGGAAGAGTTGTCACTATAGACCTCTGCTTAGGATTCGTAATGGAATAGCTGCCTTTTTGCAGAGAACCTGAACATCAGATGTATGGAAAAAACCTACAAATAGTTCAAGGGTCCAGAAAATGCACCTGAGGGCCCTTCAAGACTTTCTTGTACCCACCTGGTTTACCTAGAGGTATAGGAGTGATTTTAATTTTTTTTTCCCCCCATAAAGGGGTGTCAGGGTTAGAGTTAGGTTGAGCACTAAATAGACAAATGTTCTCTACGAACCCTTCTCCTTTCCCAAAGGGAAAAGGAGTAAAGGAAGGACTGATGGGTTGGGGAAGAAACTAAACCAGTTTTAGTGAAAATAATAACAATAAAATGAAATATAAACAAGTATCTACAATACCAATATCATTCCCAAGTCCCTGATGGCAATGACATCACCATCATCGCTGATGCTGGAGGCAGACACTGGGGAAGTCCCAGACTGGACTTCAGCAATAGATGGGAACCAAACTCAGGAGCCAGATTCTGAAACTGGATTCAGGAACATAAAACATGATGCATAAAAATAATTTGGCCAGCAGAACAAGGGCAGGAATCATCCTGTACTTGGCACTGCTGAGACCACATCTCAAATACTGGGTTCAGTTTTGGGCTCCTCACTATGAGAAGGACATAGAATCATAGAATTGGTAGGGACCTCAAGGATCATCTAGTTCCAAACCCCCTGCCATGGGCAGGGACACCTCACACTAGATCATTGACATGCTGGAGTGTGTTCAGAAGAGGGCTTCTGGTCCTGTCACTAGGCACTACTGAACAGAGCCTCACGTAGTCTTCTTTGCACTCTCCTCTGCATTTATTACACATTGATAAGACCTCTCTGGAACCTTCTCTCCTCTCAGGTGAGCTGTTCTGGAACATGTCCAGAGAAGGGCAACAAAGCTGGGGAGGGGTCTGGAGCACAAGCCCTATGAGTAGTGGCTGAGGGAGCTGAGATTGTTCACCCTGGAGAAGATGAGGCTCAGGGGAGACCTTGTTGCCATCTACAACTACTTGAAGGGAGGTTGTAGCCAGGTGAGGGTTGGTCTCTTCTCCCAAACAACCTGTGACAGAGCTAGAGGACACAGCCTCAAGCTGAACCTGGGCAGGTTTAGGCTGTGAAATTCTTCACAGAAAGAGTGATTGGCCATTGGAGCGGGCTGCCCAGGGAGGTGGTGGAGTCACCATCACTGGAGGTGTTTAAGAAGAGACTGGATGGGGCACTTGGTGCCATGGTTTAGTTGATTAGATGGTGTTGGGTGATAGGTTGGACTCCATGATCTTGAAGGTCTTCTCCAACCTGGTTAATTCTGTATCTTGTATCTTTTCCTCAATGTTCCTGTCCCTTCAAAATCCCCATGGAAAGAAGTATAGCCAGCAGATCAAGAGCAGTGATTCTGCCACCCTACTCGGGTGAGACCTCACCTGGAGTACTGAGTCCAGCTACAGGACTCCCAACACAAGAGAGAGAAAGCCATCTTGCAGCAGGTCCAGAGAGGGCCACAAAGATATCAGAGGGGCACCTCTCCTATGGCAACAGGCTGAGGCAGTTGGGATTGTTCAGCCTGGGGTAGAGAAGGCTCTGGGGAGACCTTATAGCTACATTTCAGTATCTGAAGAGGACCTACAGGAAGGCTGGGGAGGGACTGTTCAGAAAGGGTTGTAGCATAGGACAATAAGCAATGGTTTGAAACTGCAGCTAGGCATATTTAGGTTGGACATCAGGAAGACGTTCTTCACAATGAGAGTGGCAAAATACTGGAACAGGTTACAAAGGAAATAGGTTGAGGCTGCATCCCTGGAGACATTCAAGATCAGACTTGATGTGGCCCTGGCCAGCCTGATCTTGTTGGAGATGTCTCTGCTCACTGCTGGTGTGTTGAACAAGATAACCTTTGAAGGGCTCTTCCAACCCAGTATCATCTGTGAATCCATGAAAGGGCTAACATCCAGAAAACAGGTGAGTGTTGAGTACATTGAGCCTCCACTGCTGGAAACATGAGTAACTGCTTAAGCCTGCTTTTCATCTGTATTTATCCTTTTTAACAAGAAGCTTGTGTTAAGTCTTACCAAATAAGCCTGTATTTCACCTGAAAACTTGTTCAGTATTTTGGTTGCAAGGTGACTCAAGATGAAGCTGAAAAGTTTCTCTTTTGAGGATGGGATATCCGAATAATGAGGCACATGGAAAAAAATGCACTTACAGTTAAGAAACCTCCAAACTAGGAGCTGTCTGCTACAAAACTGCCAAAGGTCAGTATACAGCACAGTGTGAACTGATACCAAGACAAAGCAGTGACCATCAGCTAGCTAAAGTGACCATGAACTTCATAAAACCCAGATATTCCTGAAGCAGGAAGCCTTCAGCTAAAGCCCACAGAAAATGAGAAGGACCTAGATCAAAGATCTTGAGCTATTCCTGCTTGTCACTGCTTCCTTCTGCTTAAAAACAGGAAAAAGAGAATAGGTAACACAGGATGTGAGGATTAATGAGTACCTGGGAAACACTGATGAACAGCAGCCAGTGTTGATTAACATTCTTGATAGTAAGGTGATGGCAGAAATTGCCACCCATTTTGTTCACCTTTAAAATAGCCTCGTAAGAATTCACAAGTTAAAAGCCAACAAAAGAACTATAAAAGACTGAGGGCTAAGGAAGAGGATTCCTCTGCAATATTTTGGCAAGAGCTGAGGTCACTCTGCTTGAGATAAAAGGATTTGCTGACCAAATAATGCAGAAAGGGGAAGACTGATGCAGACTGAAGCAGAAAAGAGAAGTTTGAAAGATTAGTTAGATTCTGAGCTACACACAAAAAAAGAAGTGCTCAGGTTGCAAGAACTGAGCTCACTCTGAGATGAGCAGTGTAAGCTGATTTGATGGGGAAGGACAGGGTAAAAGGCTTGCTTTTTGTTCATAAGGTTGTTTCCTCTTAAGCATAGCGCCTTATACCAAGATTCCCACCAGCTCAGTCATCTTCACTGAAAAGCAGCCACTGCTACAAAAGGAGGCACAAGCAGCCAGCATGTGGCACAGTGCCCAGCAGCAAGAATGTATATCCAAAGGCTGAGTAACACAATTCTGGTCTTAAAAGAGCAGAAGAGGTTTCTCCAGAGAATCAAATTCCAGCAAGCCAAACTCCACAGTTTTCCTTTCTAAATCACTCATCCCATCTAGTCTTACCATCCTTTTCTTTCCTGGAAGGAAATCTGAGGTTATTAAATCCAAGTATGAAGGAGGGCTGAAGCATTTCCCTACCACCGTCATGCTGCTTTAATTAGATTTTACAGAAGTTAATTTTATCTCTCTTGCTAATAAAACTAGTGCTTCTGCTTTATGAAAACATGCAAAGCAAACATGTCATAAACATATTCACTCCAAGCAGAAGCAGCTTTTCTTTTCCTTAGGTGTTTAAATGGCAGTGACCCAACCTTACTGTTTTCCTCTACAAACCGGAACACATTCAATTATGTTTCTCACTTGCTGTCCTTTGCTCCAGCTACATAAATTTAATCCTTTGGAATTTGTCTTAATCCTGTCACACATCAATCATTCTACTTCTTCCTCCACTCACCGCAATTCATCAATGCCTCTCTAGTAATAAAGTGCTGAAACCAAAAGCAGTGCTCAAGGAACACAGTGGAGAGAAATCACCAAAGGGAAAAAAAAAGAGAAAGATTATTTAACTGCTCCCTTGGACTGTAACACAAAAAACCCCCAGCATTTTCAACACCAGTATTGGTCAAATGACTGCTCCAAAAGGGGAAGGGGGAGTGTGAGAGACTAAATCTTGTCTCTCCTGGTATGACTTAAAGATAAAATCACCTTTGGTGCTTGCCCAAACAATAGCTGATGTGTATTGGGTGGAGCCACTGGATAAGGATTCTTGGGAAGGTGCAAAAGATAACATTACTCACTGGACCACAGCTGGCCTCACAAGAATGGACCGAGGCCACCCTCGGGAATATGCATAAGACAAGACCCATCAGGTACCCCGGAAAATGGAGGATGGTGAGACAATGGATTCACCACCTGCCCCCCGATTTCCTGAGGGACAATACTTAGACACATAGCTAAGGACTAAAAAACTGTAAGAGACTTGAGCAACTACTGGCTCAGTAGAAGGAAAACACAGATGAAGTAAAACACAGGAGGACTATGCTCGGGGCAATGCTGCTCTGGAGAAAAATGACAGAGACATCACCACAGAGCCTGGAAGAAGCAGAACCCTCTCTCCGTGTCCTAAGTTCCGCCTGCTGCAACTCATGGAGCTAAAGAGGATGCTCAGAGGACCACATCTCTTCTACAGCACCCTTTCTCTACAGACCCAACATCTCCTGCAGCACCTTTCATCCACAGACTCAAACTGTCTGGGGGTGGGGGGAGGTGTGTGGTAATATAATTCCTCTCCTCTTCTCTCTCTCTTCTCATCCATCCACTTTGTGTAATAAATAGTCCAGCTGTTGATATTTTCGCCTTGTTTGTGCCTCTCATTTCACAACAGGGGAATGTTCAAAAGAACTGAGCCTCTTGCCCTCTCCGGACCAAGACAGAGGGAGAAAAAAAGTTCAGACCAACTCTTGGCAGCACAGGATTTCTCCATCAGAGAGAACTCGATGGAAATGACATGTATTATAGAATCATTATGGTTGGAACAAACCTCAAAGATCAAGTCCAGCTGTTAAACCAACGCCACCATGACCACTAAACCATGTCCCAAAGTGCCACATGTAATTGGTTTTTGAAAACCTCCAGGGATGGTGCCTCCCTGAGCAGCCTTTTCCAATGCCTGACCACTCTTTCAGCAAAGAAAGTTTTCCAAATATCCAACCTAAATGTCCCCTGGCACAACTTGAGGCCATTTCATCTTGTCCTGTTGCTAGTTGCTTAAGAGACCAACATCCACCTCACTACAATCTCCTTTCAGGGAATCGTAGAGAGGGAGAAGTCTCTCTTCAGCCTTTTCTTCCACACAGGTATTGCCCCAGTACCTGTGATAACTGTGTGCCTCAAATGCTCAGGACCTCCTGAGGATGAAAGTGGCAACTCAGAGATTTGGTATCTACAAGAAGCACCTCAGAGGGGTCAGCCACAGAATTCATTGCCAAAGCACAGTGAGCCTCTAAATTTAAATCAGTACAAAAAGTAACAGGAACAAATTTGAGGAAGAAACACCTACCTTGTGCTGTTCAGCACAGCAGACACCAGCTTTACTGTCAAAAGATGCATATTGCCAACTGCTGGAAGTTCACACAGCATTTTGGGACAGGATTGCTATGGCTTGCTCTGTCCTCACCTCCTTCAAAGCATCCTCTGCATCAGACAGTACTGGCCCAAGAGCACCTTTGGCCTGACCCTGAACAGACATCTATATTAGATGTCACTGCAGCACTAGCAAGGACTAGTAATACAGTAGGAGGTACCTTAAAGGCAGCTAAAAAAGGTTTTTCCTTACTTTTTTTCATCTTTTCATTTAATGCATCCTCACTTAGTCTCTAATGCCCTTTAGAAAAGCATTTTTTTTTCAGGGCCACTTCAGTCACCAAGTCCTCTCTCTAGATGAATCACAGAATGTTAGAGGTTGGAAGGGACCTCTAGAGATCATCAAGTCCAACCTCCCCTGCCAAAGCAGGATCACGTAGTACAGGTCACAGGAACACATCCAGGTGGGTTTTACAAGTCTCCAAAGGAGAAAACCCCACAACCTCTCCGGGCAGCCTGTTCCAGTGCTCTGCCACCCATGATAGCGTCCTAACGAACTGAAGTGAAAAGACCAAACAGGGTTTCCTTTTCATGCAAACCTACAGCTACCTAAACCAATTCTTTTGCAATCTTCAGGTAGACTTTTCAGATCTTTTCTACTCCATGTTCCCTATCTCTGTTAAAAGAATTTTTTATTCTTTACAATTAGCTCCTCACCTATTAATTTACTAACTTCTTTTCATTACAGAACTCCTAAGTTCATAATATTAAACTGTGTAAGACAACCAATGCCTCTTCAAACAAGCCCCATCCATACATCTTCATTTATGAACTGTTTGCAGCTTTACACAGCAACATTTCTTCTATCAAAAATTACTTGGTAGCATTATACCAACTTCACCAGCCATAAATCAGCTTACTTCGGTAGAAAACAACTCTGTTAAATTCACCCTGAATGATTCAAATGCTTTACTAAAAATTGAATTTATTGTACCTCCTCACCCACCATTCACTGCCCTTAAAAAGAGAATCAGATTTATCTCTATTATTTTATATCATCCCATAACCCAATCCATCTTCAACATTCTCTCTGGGTGTTTGTTCCAATATTTTACTGCAGACAGAATTATATCTGCACAACCCAGGGTTTGAAAGAGAATGAATGGGGAAAAATAGTGATTAGTGGGGAAAAAACCCTGCAACTTCCTGTATTCTAAGATGAAGTGATTAAAATGGAAAAGTATAGCAGAGTGTAGTCTATAACATACCTTAGCAATAATAATTACCAAAGGGATACATAACAAAAGAAATAGTAACCTGAAGGTGTAACAATGCTAGGTTCATGAGTGTCCTGGTTTGAGCTAGAACAGAACTAATTCTGTTCAGAGATTTGACTTCACAGCTCAGGCTCTTCTCAGAAACTGCACATAGAATAGAACAGAACCCAACCCAGTTGGAAAAGACATTTGAGATTTCTGTCTTATTCCCTTTCTTTTCCCCTTTGGAAAAGGGGGAAGGTTCATAGCCCGAGTTACTCATCTAGTGGCCAGCTCAGCCTTCACTCTTGACAACGACCTAAGAAGAACACAAATAACGACTAAGCCACAAAAACTTCCAAGCTGTTGGGAGACCACTCCCAAGAAGAGATGCATCCTTAAATGACAGGAGCAATTGCCTTAAAGAACTTCTCATCACTGCATCTACAGCACAACCAGGAAGGATTCCATTTCATGTTCAGAAAGGCCCATTCCCAACAGCACAGATCAGAATGATACAGATCCCTCTCCCTTTCATTAGGGCCAGCGTCTTGTCGTGTAGCTGTGGCTCATTTTCACCATCAAAAGATGCCTGACACCTCTACTCCACCTTCATTACAGCATGTTTTCTTATTTAATAAACTTTCATCAGCTTAATGAATGGTTGTTATTAGTAGAGCTAACAGCCCCAGGATAATACTCCAGAGAGATATCAATGCCTGTTGGTGCATTAACTAAGAGCGGAGGGGCTGAGGTCAAGCATGTGGCAATGCAAATGAAGCAGTATCAGGCACCAATGTTTTAATGCACCAGACTGCCTCAGATAATGGAAACTGCAGGATGAAAATGAGGAGATAAAGTTATTGATAGATATAGGGAGAGAAAAAATTAAGATGTTTCAAAGGGGAAGAAATCCTTCACCTACCAATGTTTTCAAAGGCAGTCTAGCAAGTTTACTTAAAAATCAAAAAATATCAAAATAGAACCATTGAATCATTAAGGTTGGAAAAGACCTTTAAGATCAATTAGAATTTAAAGAGAAAAACAAAAGTAAAGACTCGGAAAAGAAGTGAATAATGTTCTAACAATACATAGCACCAGTGCTTCTCACAAGGAACTCGGGTATTCTACAGATTTTAACCACAGAAGCCCAGCATTGTAGGGGGTGGAAATGGCCTGTGGAAATCACCTACTCCAACCCTCTAAAGCAGGGTCACCCAGAGCAGGTTGCACAGGATCACATCCAGATTTACAATCTCTCCAGAGGAGGAGACTCCACAACTTCTCTGGGCAGCCTACTCCAGTGCTCTGTCACCCTCACAAGAAAGAAGTTTTCCCTTTTGTTTAGGTGGAACCTCCTGAGATTCAGTTTGTGCCTGCCACCCCTTGTCCAGTCACTGGGCACCAATGAAAACCAACTTAAGCTTTACAGTGCTCCTTGAAGGCAGACAACTAACACTAGCAAATTCTAACATCTAAGGAAAAACTGAGTATTTTAAATGAAAAAAAAAATAGAAGCAAGCTCATGATTTCCATGCTAATGTGTACACCACTAGAACATACTCTACACATTCATCAACTTAATATGAATGAGGCTGCTTTCTTCCTCTCCCACACCTCAACCACACAGCCAACAGAAATCATGAGGCTTGCCAATCATTAACAAGTAATACAAACCAGTTCCTTTAAGCATAAACACTTCCACACCTCAGTAGGTACTCTGAAATGAGATACAACCCTGGAGATGTCAGCTTCTCAATTTCCTTTTCTAAAAAGCTTCTTCTTAATCAATAAGGTCAATAATGACAAGACACAATGCTGGCTGGGGAGAGACTTCAAGGCAAGAAAGTATTAGGAAAACATTACTATTGCTGTAATTTAGAAGGAAGAAAATTTCAAGGAAGGCCAAAATTTTAATTTTGTAATAAAAGGATTTCTGCAGAATCCCAAAGCAACAAAAGTCTCTTATTTTCACTTAGGCCATTAATTCCACAATACAAAACTGTTCCTCAGCAGCACCTGAATCCCAGCTCTGTAATTACAAACACAGAAACTAAATGAAAGACTGTTTTTATTGATTTTCATTGTTCCAGCTGAAAGGCAGACAGTAAATAAAATGCACACCCAGAACTCCGCTGCAATTTTGATTTCATTATTCCAGACTACTTACAAAGTAAGAAGTCTCCCAGCAAGGCTGACAGACCTGGGGCTGTTCAGCCTGGAGAAGAGCAGACTGACAGGGGAACTTCTCCATGCTCAGCAAGAGTTAAAGAGGATGGGTCCAGACTCTCTTCAGTGATGTTCAGTGATGTCCAGTGATAGGACAAGGAGTAACAGGCACAAACTAGAAAGCAGGAGGTTCCTGTGAGGGTGACAGAGCCCTGGAGTAGGCTGCCCAAAGAGGCTGTGGAGCCTCTTTCTCTGGATTCCAAACCCACCTGTACACCGTGATCCTGGGCAACCACTTGCAGGTGAGCCCACTTTAGCAGGGGGTTGGACTACATGATCTCCAGAGCTACTTTTTGACCACAACCATGCTGGGATTTTCTGATTCCCTGTAGTCTGCTTCTAATTGAGAGTCTCCTCATTCTTTCTCCACTGAAGAAAGACACAGGTAGCAGCTACTTTCAAGCAACAAACTAAAACTCTCAGCCATGCCTACAAACTCCAGTATTTTCTGGGAAGACATCAATCACTCAAACACCTCCTTGGAGAATTAACATGAAGCACACAAAAAAGGAGGAGACACTGTTATAGAGTAGGACATTGCTGTCTACAACTGCCTGAAGGGAGGTTGTAGCCAGGTGGGGGTTAGTCTCTTCTCCCAGGCAACCACCAGCACAACAAGAGGACACAGTCTCAAGCTGTGCCAGGGGAGGTTTAGGCTGCATGTTAGGAAGATGTTCTTCACCGAAAGAGTGAGTGGCCATTGGAATGGGCTGCCCAGGGAGGTGGTGGAGTCACCATCACTGGAGATGTTTAGCAAGAGACTGGATGGGGCACTTGGTACCATGGTTTAGTTGATTAGATAGTGTTGGGTGATGGGTTGCACTTGATGATCTCAAAGGTCTTTTCCAGCCTGGTTAATTCTATTCTATTTTAATATGTTCCTTATGGGATGAACAAGAAGAGGTAAAATATGCACAAGTGTATATCCAATATTTTAAGCTCTTTCTTTGACTCCCACTTCCCACAGTACATAAGGTTATTTGTCCTCATACACTGTTCTCCAGAAAAATCTTTAATCATGTTAAGCTTCTCTATTTCCTTTTCCACCTCTCCCTTCTGTCTCAGCATCTTTATGAGCATTTTGGCAGAGCATTTCCACTCATTAAAACACTTTCTACTTGTGCCCATGTCTTCACACACTAAGTGGCCCAGTCATGCTGTCAGGCCCTGAAGTTTAAAATAACAACTCATGTTTCCGTAAAATGCTTTGGGATACAGACAACTGAGCTATCCATGATCTCCAGTTGAAGCTGGTATGATAGATAAGGACAGATTGCACAACAAAGTAATGATTTTCAAAAAATTAGCTGGAAGATACCTTTCAGATCAAGCCTGGTAACTCAGCACTACCAGGTCATCTATAAACCACATCCTTCAGCACCACATCTATGTGGCTTTTAAATCCCTCTAGGGATGGTGACTCCACCACTTCCCTGGGCAGTCTGTTCCAGGACTTAACAAGTCTTTTGGAGAAGATGTTGCTCCTTGTGTGCAACTTAAACTTCCCACCACACAACTTGAGGCTGTTTCCTCTTGTCCTGTCACTTGTTCCATAGGAGAAGAGATCAATCTCCACCTCACTACAACCTCCTTTCTGGCAGTTCTAGAGAGCAAGGAGGTCTCCCCTCAGCCTCTTTTTCTTGAGACTAAATGACCCCTCTTCCCTCAGCCATTCCCCATGAGACTTACAGTCCACAGACCTGAGCAAAAACACATTAAATGCATCATAAGGATGCTGGTGGCAAACTCATCATGCTGTAACCATGCTGCATCAGCACAATTGAAAATGACCTAATTTACGTGCAAACCAATCTCCTCTCCTGTGCAGCTGGATGCCACACCAAGAATAGTTAATTAAACACACCAACATTTAGACTTTCTACTGTAGAAACAGAGAGAATTGTCAACAGTGCAAATTTGCTGTAAGAAAGTGGCCACCATTCCCTTAGAAAGTGGAGCAAGAGACATTATTTTTTCCCTGACATAATGAAACTCAAGTCCTAAATATTTAAAGAGAAACAAAAGCAGGTGTTGGAGTATTTCCTGACCTACTTCTTGAGAATTAACTTCATACTTCGTGGGACAAAGACACGTAGGCCAGAAGAATGTGTCCACGAGTAAAACACATACACATCAGTTCCTAGCTCACAAAGTGTGAGCTTAAGACTTTTCAGAGGATTCCATAATTCCTTTTTTCCATCTTCACTCTTCCTTCTGCTTGCACTCCTAACAAAAGAAAATTCAACTGGAAATAGCAGTTATCCTCACTCCTGACCTATGGATGTATTTCTGCAATTTCATGGTATTCTGTTACCTGACAATGCCACCTCCAAAAGGCGGGATCTCTACTTCTGCAATAAGATATCAAGGTCAGAGTAAGTTAGAATAGAATAGAATTAACCAGGTTGGAAGAGACCTTCGAGATCATCATGTCCAACCTATCATCCAACACTACCCAATCAACTAAACCATACAACCAAGCATCCTGTCAAGCCTCGCCCTGAACACCCCCAGCGACGGCGACCCCACCACCTCCTCAGGCAGCCCATTCCAGTGGGCAAACACTCTCTCTGTGAGTTCTGCTGGTTTGCGCTGTGCTAGAGTTAATTTTTCTTCCCAGTGGAAGAAAAATTGCTATGGGCCTGTTTTGGATTTGTTCTGGAAACCACTGATGACAGGAATGGTTTTGTTACTGCTGAGCTGTATTCAGAGTCAAGGACTTTTCTCCTCTTTATCCCACCCCACCAGTGATTAGGCTGAAGGTGCACAATAAGTTGGGAGGGGCCACTGCTGGGACAGGTGATTCCAATTGACCAAAAGGATATTCCTCACTTTATGACATCATGCTCAGCACAAGATGGAAGGGAGAAAAATGTTTGAGGTGATGGCTTTTTATTTCCCAGGTTACATGTAATAGAGCCCAACTTTCCCAGACATGGCTGAACATCTACTTGTGAAAGGAAATGCAGGGCCACTACAGTGACAAGGGGACTGAAACACCTCTCATAGGAGGAAAGGCTGAGAGAGCTTTGTCTGTTTAGCTTGGAGAAGAGGTGGGAATCTTATTAACCCTGATAACTATCTAAGGGGTGGGTGTCAGGAAGATAGGGCCAGATTCTTCTCAGCGGTCTGCAGTGACAGGACATGAGGCAATAGGCATAAACTTGAATATAGGAAGCTCCATCTAAATGTGAGGAGGAACTTCTTCACTTTAAGGATGGCAAAGCACTGAACAGGATGCCCAGACAGGTGGTAGAGTCTCCATCTCTGGAGGCTTACCAGGCCCTCCTGAATGTGTTCCTATGTGACCTGCTTTAGGTAATCCTGCTCTAGCACACGGGTTGGACTCAAACTTCAGAGGTCCCTTCCAAGCCCTACCATTCTGTGAATTCCTCATTTCACTTCACTTGTGCCCTCAGCTTTTGCTTTATCTATTAAATGTTCTTTGCCACAACCCATGAGTGAGTTCTCACTTTTACACTTCCAGTTATCCACTCCATCTCATTAGGAGGGAGGGAGCAAGCAGCTGTGTGGGGCTGAGTTGTTTGGGTTCAACAGAGTTTCATGGGCTACTGGAATTAAAAGATGTTCTTAAGAACTCCATAGACTTTGACAAAGTGGTATTAGTTCATTAAAATTGCAAAGCTAGATACATAAAAACCTGTAAATTAAAAGAGAGGAGCCTAAGCAATTTTCCTTTAACTGTATTATGATATGACCTTTAATTACTTGATTCAACAACATTTCTTCCTTCAACTGTTTTTAGCATTTCATCTCTTAGATTATTTAAACAAATGGAAAATATTAATTTCTCCCCATGGGTAACTCATGGGTCAACAGTAGACCCAGAACAATTAGATCAACACCACAGACCTCTACAATATTGAGTTAATTAACTGCTAGGCAGAGTGTACGTCCCCTCAATACGCACCCTAGAGCTGGTGGAAACCAGACATGGAACTGCTTCCTCCAAGCAAGAAACCTTCTGTCCTTGCTCACTGCTGTCCATCCTTCAGTGTGCCCTCTGCTTCAGGTTCTGGCTTGGTGATATTGCTGTGTAGCACATCTAAGGCAAGCTGGACAAGACGACCTTGGATAGTCCCTTCCAACCCAATGCAATCTGTGAATAACAGTTCTAGAGGGATTTTGATTTCTACTGTCCAGCCACCAAGTTTATGCGTCCAGGCCAAATGCAAAGTGTGTCCCCAATCCCAGCCTGACTGTTACCTGCTGCTCTTCCTTTTGGAGACTGCCCATTGCCTTTTCTTAAGGAGCTTCTCCTTTATCAGAATTTTTTCTTTGCAGCACCTGATCATAGCATCATTTAGAATGGGAAAGATCTTTAAGACATCCAGTCCAACCATTAACCCAGCACTACCAAGTTCACCACTAGGCCATATCCCTTCGTACATCTACGTGCTTTTTAAATCCCTCCAGGGATGTGAACACCATAACTTCCCTGGGCAATCTCTTCCAGGGCTTGGCATACCTTTTGCAGAAATCTTTCCTAATAACCAACCTAAACCTCCCCCGGAGCAACTCAAAGGCATGGCACGGCATTTAACAAGTCCAAGTGCCGGGTGCTGCACTTTGGCCACGGCAACCCCATGCAGAGCTACAGGCTGGGGTCAGAGTGGCTGGAGAACTGCCAAACAGAGAGGGACCTGGGGGTGATGATTGACACCCACCTAAACATGAGCCAGCAGTGTGCCCAGGTGGCCAAGAGGGCCAATGGCATCCTGGCCTGTATTAGGAATAGTGTGGCCAGCAGGAGCAGGGAGGTCATTGTGCCCCTGTACTCTGCATTGGTTAGGCTGCACCTTGAGTACTGTGTCCAGTTCTGGGCCCCTCAGTTTAAGAAGGACATGAGACACTTGAGCATGTCCAGAGAAGGGCTACAAGGCTGGTGAGAGGCCTTGAGCACAAGCCCTATGAGGAGAGGCTGAGGGAGCTGGGATTGTTTAGCCTGGAGAAGAGGAGGCTCAGGGGTGACCTCATTGCCCTCTACAACTACCTGAAGGGAGGTTATAGCCAGGAAGGAGTTGGTCTCTTCTCCCAGGCAACCAGCACCAGAACAAGGGGACACAGTCTCAAGCTGCGCCAGGGGAGGTTTAGACTCGAGGTGAGGAAGAAGTTCTTCACTGAGCGAGTCATTCGTCATTGGAATGTGCTGCCCAGGGAGGTGGTGGAGTCGCCGTCCCTGGAGGTGTTCAAGGGGAGATTGGACGTGGCACTTGGTGCCATGGTCTAGTCCTGAGGTCTACCGAGACAGGTTGGACTTGATGATCCTTGGGGTCTCTTCCAACCTTAGTTATACTGTGATACTTGCTCTTTTTCAGTCAATTGTTACTTGGGAAGAAACCAGCACCCACCTTGGTGCAATCTCCTATTAGGTAGAGAACAAGAAGGTTTTTCCCTCAGCCACTTCATTTTACGTTAAACAGAAAATACACACATACCTGCACATGCACTTAATTGCCACATAAGAATGAACATTACTTTCAGCAATGAAGTGTATGAAAAACCAGATTCTTCACAGAAAAACTAACTCATGCTTTAAAAAGCATATACAGAAATCAAATCTCAAACACAAGTTCTATCTTTTGCAGACCCTCCTCATTTCTCTGGAGTTTCACAGTTCAAAAGAGGTCAGAACTAGGTTCTTTCAACATAACCTGTGTAAGGTGAAATTACTGAACTGAACTACTGTTGCAGTTTGAGCTGGGTGCCCCCCCTGGTGTGTTCACTTCCTGTGTCCAGAAGTCCAGCCCAGAGGGATGGACACAGGAAATTGTGTATTTCCTACCATAATTCTTTGCACCACTATAAGATCCAGTGCGGAGTCTAGCACGTTCTCTTTTCTTCCTCCTCCGCCAGCCGGTAACTGGGGGAGATGTCTCCTGGCCTTGGGCCTGGCTAGGCCCAAGGCCACGGGGGGATGGGCAGTCTCAGGCCTGGCCAGCTGAGACTAGCCCAGCAGAGGGAGGGGGAAGAAGGAGCCCTGAGGGTCTCGGGTGTACCCTCAGGTGGGGATGGGATGCCTCTGGGTTTGCTTTGGGATCTTTCTTTGTCACTGCGCTTTGGGTTCTCTGTAACATTCACTGCTTTCTATTTAAACTTTCATCACTTTTGCAATCCGTTTGTCTGAGTGTTTTATTCCTGTGCCCGTGGTGGGGAGAGAGGGGGCTGCCTCAACCCAGCACAACTACATTGTATTTGACCATAAGGAGAAACTTCTTTCCTGTGAGGGTGCAAGAGCATTGGAGCAGGCTGCCCAGAAAGTTTGTGCAGTCTCCTCTGGAGAAATTTCAAATATGCCCAGACATGGCAGTCCTGGACAACCTGCTCTGGGTGACCCTGCGTTAGCAGGAAGGTTTGACTAGGTGGTCTCCAGAGGTCCCCTCCTGACCCCTGCCATGCTGGGATTCAGTAAACAGCAAACCTGATCCTATCAGCTCTGCTCCCCAGAGTGGGTATTATCAGGATGCTGGATGAACACTGAACATGAATACAGGATATTTGGAGCTCATCTGTGCAAACCCAGAAACAAAAAAACCTGCCACTTCAAATTTCTAACTTCATACAAGTGTAAGCTGTCACAAACTACCTCTGCATTATGTTTATACTACTGGGAGAAGCTGCCATTCTTTTATTAACAATTCTTCCCAGCATTACTCAGTCATTGCACATTAGAACCAGCAGCTGGAGAGTTTTGAGTGATAATGAAACCTGTAACAAGCCATCTTCCCCTGTCTTTTCCAAACAATAAGGGAATTAAAATTTCAATTTAAATGCAGAGGTTTGAAACACGCTTCAGTGGCAAAATTACTTCAATTAATGTGAGTGGAATACAAAGAGCAGGCTGCAGAAGTGCGATGCAGCAACCAGAAATGATGCCATTAGAGCGCCTGCATCAACCTAACATGACGACTGCAAAGGGCTAATTTCAACTGTACCTATCACAAGGCTACAGGCAACAATATTAATCAGTGTTCCAATTTCAATCCGAGGGATATAAGCTCCTTGTCAGATCATTTGGGGCATTCTGTAAGCCATGAACAGCTGTTTACCTTGAGAAATGAAAGAAAAGGATAGAGAGATCTATACAGACTCTGTATCCCAACTGTTTAGTGATTATTTTACATAATATTCATAACATATAAAAAGAGAAAGAAATTATCCTGCAGCCAGTGACTAATTTCCACATCAGAGCCTTCCAGTGGCAGTGATAACAGAAGATGGCAAAAGCCAAAGAGCCTGCAGCGATTTTTCTCTATGAAAAAGCAGGCAGGTTTCTATTTCTTTATTACAGGTAGACTTGCCTTCAAATGAGAACTGCAAGCGTCAATGAAGGGCTCAATTTGCACTTGATGTTTCTCTGCATTCCTTGGTACAAAAAACCCACAACCTTAACAGCTGCTTTTTATATTATTACCATTTGATCTCTTAGAAAAGATACTGGCAACTGGTGGAGGGAAAAATAAAATAACAAAAAACCAGCATGGTCCAGAAGTTCATATTTCAGTAAGGACTAATACTCGAACTATGTCAGCCATGGGCAACCTGACGCCCACACATGCGTTAAGAGGAGTTTGACCAACAGGTCAAGGGAGGTTTTCCTCACCCTCCACTCTGACCAAGTAAAGGCACATCTAGAGTACTGGGTCCAGTTCTGGGCTCCCCAGTTCCAGAGAGAGGGGGAACTACTGGAGAGAATCCAAAGGAAGCTACGAAGATGCTGAAGGAAACAAAAATCCTCCAAGATTGAGTCCAGCCATTAACCCAGCACCCTCAGGTCACCACTAAACCATGTCCCTCAGTGTAACATCTACACAT
This sequence comes from Dryobates pubescens, assembly GCF_014839835.1. Classification (NCBI taxonomy): domain Eukaryota; kingdom Metazoa; phylum Chordata; class Aves; order Piciformes; family Picidae; genus Dryobates; species Dryobates pubescens. Next base: position 118,905,055 of record NC_071657.1, on the reverse strand, counting down.
CTTGTCACTCGTCCACAGATTATGATTAAACCTCTTGCCCAAGCAGCCTGTTCCGGGGTTTGACAATCCTTTCAGGGAAGAAAGTTTTCCTAATGTCCAACCTAAACCTTCCCTGTCATAACTTGAATTTGTTTCCTCTCAATTTGTCATTTACTACTTGGGAGAAGCAACCAACCCTCACTCCAACTCAAGGAGTTGTAGAGAGCAATGTGATTTCCCCTCAGCCTCCTCTTCTCCAGACTAAACAACTAGAGTTCCCTCAGCTGCTCCTCACAATACTTCTGCTCTGGACCCTTCAACAGCTTCACTGTCATTCGGTGGACACACTCCAGCACTTCTTGCAATGAGGGGCCCAAAACTGAACCCAGTATTTGAAGTGGTGCCTCACCAGTGCCTAGTACAAGGGGACACCACCTTCCCTAGTCCTGCTGGCCACACTGTAGCTGATCCAAGTCAGGATGCCTCCTTGGCCACCTGGCCATACACTAGCTTATATTCACTTGACTGTTGACCAACACTCTCAGGTCCTTTTCCAAAAGGCAGCTTTCCAGCTACTCTGCCCTAAGCCTGGGAAACAGCCTTCCTCTTTGAATCACAGATCAAGTAAGTCTGAAAAGGACCTCTACAGAACATCTGATGCAGTCCCCTGTTCAACTATGGTCATCTAGAGCCAGTTGCCAATCACATCCAGTCTGGTTTTGAAACATTTCCACAGATTGATTTTCCACAACCTCTCTAGGCAACCTGTTCCATTGTTCCACCATCCTTACAGTGCAGCATTTTCTTGCATTTTGCCATCGTTTCCACCATTCCAGTCCATGCCCATTCCCTTCTCTTCTATCACTGGTCACAATTGAAAAAAGAAAAAAAAAAAGGGAGGGGGGGTGGGGGCGCTGTTTTCTTTGCATCCTCACATCAAACATTCACAGCCACCAATAAGATCAATCTAAGGTTTCTCTTCTCCCAAGTGACGTAGCCCCAGCTCTCTCGGCCTCTCTTCACATGAGATAGTCCTGCCCATTAACCATCTTTCTGACCCTTCACTGGACTCATTCCACTAACTCATCTCCCTCATGTACTGGAGATCCCAGACCTGGACTCAGCACTCGACACATCAAGACTGAGTAGAAGGGAAGGATCACCTCCCTTGTGACATTTTTCATTACTGGTAGAAAACAGTTCCAAGAAAGAAAAGAGTGCAACCAGTGAGGAAGTGTGCTTTTTTAAGGTTGGAAACAAGACAAAGATTATTAGAGAAGCCTGGGAAACTTACCTCCAGCACCAGACTAGCACTGAAAGGTACACTCACAAAAGAGAGGGAACCAAAGAGAAAAAACACTTGAACAGAGAGGGGGGAAAAGATGAAAAGAGTTGGAGATAAGTAAAAAGGATCAAGAGTCCTGGTGAAAGACCTAGAGGAAGACAATGAGAGGCAAACACATCTGAAGTGTGAAAGACAATCTCCTCTCTGAATCATGACCAAAGTTGAGTGCATTCTGGGAGATGAAATAGGAAATAAAAAGGATACTTTCTTCCATTAAAAAATTAGTTTTGAAATCACTGATATCAAGAAAGGAGATGATGCAAGCAGGTGTCTGGGAAATTAAAGCACCAGGTTACCAACAAAAGAATAAAATCATATGGATAAAGAAGTTGATGGTTACAAACATCATCAAGATGAGGACACGTAAACAGTTAAAGACTGTTCTGAAAGACATAAGCTAACTGAACAGGATAGGAGAAGGTAACCCTACATCCAGTCATGAATGATCACAGCAAAACCAAATGAAAATCTCAGTACAAGAAAACAAATAACAGAAGATGACTGAATAGGAAACAAAGCAAATAACAGCACAGACATCATATGTCTGTCTGTAGGTCATCAGACAGCTGACTGATATGTTCCAGGTAGATACTGGCCCAGCCCAAGGTACCACATCTTACCAGCATGTCCGTTGCATTGAGGTAGTGCTTGCTGGCCATGCACTGCTCCAGCTTCTGAGGCACTTGCTTGATGTTCTCTATCTCATCCAGCAAGTTCAAGACGTGCTTGTGCTCAATGCCTTCAATCCACAGCTTGCGCAGCTCATCCCGCTTGCAGTGCAGCAGCATCTTGCATGACAGCAGATTCTCCTTCACCTACAAGAAACATGTCAAAAGATCAATAAATCTGTCCCTGGAACTGGCACCTTTAACAACAATCAGCCATTTCCTACATTCCCTTGACTAGGAACTCTGAAATTATCATAGGACTGTAACTAAATCCACATTCCCTAGAACAGATTTAGATTGGACATTAGGAAGAAGTTCTTCACTATGAGGGTGGTAAGACACTGCAACAGGTTGCCCAAGGAAGTTATGGATGCCTCATCCCTGGAAGTGTTGAAGACCAGGCTAGATGAGGCTTTGAGCCAACTGGTCCAGTGGGAGGTGTCCCTGCCCATGGCAGTGGGGTTGCAACCAGATGATCTTTAAGGTTCCTTTCCAACTCAAGCCATTCTGTCTATTCTTTTGGCTGAAGGGAAACATATAATACTTACAACCCATGACTATTTTCACAGAAAAATGGGTTTCTTTAGTACAAGTTTTGACCCATTAGTGAAAATTTCACTGCAGTATCCTAGCCTGAACCCATCAGGATCCCATCAACCATGACCAAAGACTTATTTGCACATTTTCCAAAAAAATCAAGTCAGCATTTTGGCATACAGCAAGAATCCAATTTTCAGTGAAAGCAAATAAGCCACTGTAAACATTTTCCATCTGCCCATTACATCGTTTGGCACATGTCCTCCTTTCTTAGAGTCTGCTGGCTGTGTCTTGAAACACAACTATTTATGTATAGAACCATTTTCCTAATGCCTCAAATAATACCCATTTTCTTTGTAAGAGGCATGGTTTCATCAGAATATAGATAAGATACAGGTTAGTTAAGCATTTCTGCTATTTATCAAGGGCATTACATCACACAGGGAAATCCTTTGGTGTTTCTCATTCAGTTTGTTTTCAAGAGTGGTGAAACATCAACCCAAGTTGTCCAAGGTGGTAGATGGCCCATCCCTAGAACCATTCCAGTGCAGGTTGTTTGTGGCTCTGAGCTACCTGCTCTAGTTGGAAATGTCCCTGCGCACTGCAAGGATGTTGGACTGAATGACCTTTAACATCCCTTCCAACCTAAACCATGTTATGATTGTGTCTCTCACGCCATCCTCTGAAAGTGGCAAAGTCTCTATTATTTTATCCCATCTGGGAAACAAACTTTTTCTTTTTCCTCCATTCTTAGTACCAGACTCTTTTCAGTGATGCCCAGTGATAGGACAATGGGCAACAGGCACAAATAAGACCATAGGAGATTCCATTTGAACACGAGGGGAAAAAAAGTATTTCCTGGGAGGGTGCTGGAGCACTGGAGCAGGCTGCCCAGAAAAGTTGTGCTTTCTCCTCTGGAGAGACTCTTAACCCACCTGGACAGAATGCTGGTCAACTTGCTCTGGGCAACCCTGCTTTAGCAAGGCGGGGTTGGACTAGATGCTCCCCAGAGGTTTCTTCCAACCCCACCATTCTGTGATTCTTTCTGCTCAAACACACAGCCTGCACTGCCTGCTTTCAGGTTCCCCCAGTATGCTCTGCTCAGGTCAGTGTAACCTCCCTTTCCTCATGCAAATCAATAATACGTATTAAAATGCGGAAGCAATTAGCAGCACAGCTTCACACATTGCTTTCACACCACTCTTGTTTTTGTGATAAGTTATGAATACTTTGGGTTCAACCTTTTCTCAGGCTGAACTCTCACTGAATTACACATGAAGAGAGACTCTCAGAAGTAGGCCCTTCAATTTATTTTTAAATAATGAGCCTTCAAAGCACTCCAGAAATCCCACTTCACTTGCACATTCTCCTACCTTGTTCACCTAAAGACAGTTTAAAGAGACACATGCAAAACACAGAACAACCAAAATACAGACCACAGTGACAGAAAACAGCCTCCAGCCAGAGGAGACAAAGATTTCAGTACAGTAACACCGCACTCTGAAATGTCCTCCTGAAATAAGTAACAGAAAAATCCTGAGCCAACAGAAAAGCTGATCCAAGAGCATCCTAACTTGCTGCAAAAGCACAGGCAAACTGAACTGCATGCAGAGCTCATTTCGGACTTAATCCTTGTGCAACACCTTAATTGAAAATGTTTCACTGACCCAGCACATCATCAGTGGCCTGCTGTTACAGAGAGCCAAATTAGGTCAGCAAAATGATCATGGGGCTAGAAGCAATCTCACAAGACATTGCTACTCCTGTTCTTGCAAGAAAGATCAACTACATCTACATCTGGGAGCAGGGGAAGGAGTGAACAGCAAGTGCTTAAGAAAGAATCTCCCTTTGGTAGACCCATTTGTTTCTGCTACATGATTCAGTTTTACAGTGGTAACACCTCTAAAACTACATTCAAAACCCAGCCTATCCCAGCAGGAATTCATACAAGAATTGAGTACAAAAGGTAGATACATTAAGGGATCTGGGCTATCACCTCCACAATTCCTAATGCAAGGTAACTCCTGCACGTTCATCCACCTTCCACAAGAGAAGAACATCAAAAGAAAGTCAGCAGGTGTAATGCAGATTGATGACAAACCAGATCTGGGGCCTCCAAAGAGATTAGGTCAAAGCTACTTCAATACATATTGACCAAAATTAATAAGAAAACTTAAATATCAAAAGGTCCTTCACCCTTACACTCATTCTGCTGGGTGGGACCAAAAGGTCACACCCCTCTACGTTTGGTTTGACCTCTGCAAATCTCAGTGCATTGTGCAAAAATCAGCCACTGGCTACAGTTTACTTCAAATTTAGTGCAATTGATCTCTGCTTTCAAAGTACTGAGCTGTGTACATAAATCCTAGGATGAACTCTTACCCTTGGAAAGCATCAGAATGGTCTCATTTTCTTTGAAAATGCTAAATGAATTTTAAAAGCCAGAAGGGTCAGTACACAGCTCCAGAAGGGTAAAAGCCTTCTGCTCCTAAAGCACCACTGTGAAAGGGTTTGAGATGAGACCTCTACAGAGCCAAGGGAAAAAAAAAGAAAGAAGAAAAAAAAGGAAAAAATGGTGCCTAGTTCAGTGACAGCAAACTATCCAGGAAGTAAAAGATAGGACAGGAAAGCAAATAACTGATCTATTGCTACAGGAAGAGAGAGCAGATGGAACAAGTCCACAACAAAGAGTGTCAGAGTTCTTTACTGGCATGCTCCTACAGCGTGAGCACTCAAAATACAGAACGCTACAGGGGCACAGAGTTCATGCACATTCACACAACACAACTGAGATTGAAAATAGCACCAAATTTCATATTCTCCGAGCGAAAAGCAAGCTGCTGATTCACCCAGACTATTCAGGAGCTGGTTGGAGGCCAACACATCAAAACATGAACAGATTAGATGAAAAGGTTAGCAGCCCCGAGACGTCAAAAACTTCATAGCAACATGCCCAGACAATAAATGAACAGAGGGCACTGCGAAGCTCTGTGCTTCACATCCACCTCTTGGTTTGCTTTTTAATCACTTCTGTTCTCAAACAGAGCTCCTGTGGAAAACACATTGCCTGAGACCACTCTTAGGACAGGATAGTCCACTCCTAGTCATGGCACAGAGCAACATGAAAAATCCAGCCCAGTTCAGAGCTGGTGAGTAAAAGGTCAATTAGTTTTCTAGTTCAGCTGAGGATAGGTAGTTGGAAAAATGAAGTGGGAGCTTAGATCATTGCATTGCCAAAACAGAATCATTTCAGTTGAAAAAGACCTTTAAGCTCATCTAGTCCAAACATTATCTAGCTCTGCCAAGTCTGGTGTTAGGACAGCAGATACAAAGTCAGAACACAGAAAAAAATCAGGAGTGGCTGAGGGAACTGAGGTTGTTCCCCACCAGTGTCTGGAGAAGACTCAGGGGAGACCCTGTTGCTCTGCACAACTACCCGAAAAAGGAGTTGTAGCAAGGTAGGGGTGGGTCTCTTCTCCCTAGTAACAAGGGATAGGACAAGAGGAAAGGGCCGCAAGTTGCACCAGGGTAGGTTTAGGTTAGACATTAGAGACATAGGGTGTTGGCTGATAGTGACTGAAGATGAGTCAATGTGTGCCCGGGTGCCAAGAAGGCAAACAGCACCCTGGCCTGTCTCAGCAGTACCATGACCAGTAGGACCAGGCAAGTGCTTGTCCCTCAGTACTTGGCACTGTTAAGACCACACCTTGAGTACTAGGTTCACTTTTGGAGCCCTCACTACAAGACAGACATTGAGAGGCTGGAGCCAGCCCAGAAAAAGGGTAAAACAGCTAGTGAAGGGTCTGGAGAACAGGTCTTGTGAGGAGCAGCTGAGGGAACTATGGTTGTTCAGCCTGGAGAAAAAGGAAGCTGAGGGGACACCTTCTGGCTCTCTACAACTCCCTGAGAAGAGGTTGAAGCCAGGTCAGGGTTGGTCTCTTCTCCCAAGGAATAAGCAATAAGGTGAGAGGAAGTAGCCTCAAGTTGCACCAGGATTTTGGTTGGACATTAGAAGTTTCCTCACAGAAAAGGTTCTCAAACACTGGAACAGGCTCCCCAAGGAGGAGGTTGAAGACTCAAAGATGTAGCACCAAGGGGCATGGTTTAGCATGCAACTTAAGAGTTAGAGAATGGTTGGACTTGATTATCTTAGAATTGTTTTGGTTGGAAAAAAACCTCTAAGACTGTAGGAGTTGCAGAGATCTGTATCCAGAGCAGATGCCATCAAGTGGGTGCAAGCAGGAACACGTGTGAAGTTGGACCTGACCTGTTTGATCTTGTTGCGCGAGTTGGTGATGCGCTCGGTGATGCTCTGGTAGGTGCGGATGGCAGTGGTGAGCTCGGTGTAGTGCTGGACAATGAGCTCATCCAAATCCCGGTCACACTTCTCATAAGCTTCCTCCAGGCGGCCTTTCTCGGTCTCTCGATCTTCAACATCATCACTGGTAGATAAGGTCCTAAGGACAAAAAGATGAGTAAGAGAATGATTTTGAAATTCATAGATTATAGAACAGTTTGAGTTGGAAGGGACCTTAAAGATCACCTAGTTCCAACCCCCCTCCCATGAGCAGGGACACCTTCCACCAGACCAGATTGCTCAAGGCTTCACCCCACCTGGCCTTCAACACCTCCAGGCATCCACGACCTCCCTAGACAACCTGTTCCAGTGTATCACCATCCCCACTATAAAGAATTTAGTCCTAATATCCAGTCTAAATCTCCTCTCTCAAAGCCATTCCCTCTTGTTCTATCACTACAAAGCCTTGTTAAGAGACCCTCCACAAGCTTTCTTGTAGGCACCTTCAGGTACTGGAAGGTTACTATGAGGTCTCCCTGAAGCCTTCTCTTCTCCAGGCTGCATAGCCCGAACTCTCTCAACCTGTACCCATAGGAAAGGTGCTCTGATAATCTTTGCAGCCTCCTCTGGAACCACTCTAGCAGTTTGATTTTGCTTTTACAATGGGAGCACCACAAATGGGGACAGTACTCAAGGTGGGGTTCTCACAAGAGCAGAGTAGACTGGGAGAATCACCTCACTCATCCTGCTGGTCATACATCTTTCGATGCAGCCCAGGACACGGTTGCTCTAGTTCCAAGCCTCTTGCCATGGTAGGGACACCTCCCAGTAGATCAGGTTGATCAAAGTTCCATCCAGCCTGGCCTTGAACACTTCCAGGGCAGTATTAGTTACGACATAAACACTGGTATACCACTACCTCAAGAGCCTGCAGAGATGAATTCTACAGCAGTATGGCAGACAAATTCAGAACCACTTAAGAAAAAATATCCTCCTGAGAAAATAAGGAAAAATAAAAATACTAAAAAATAATTTTGGGGGAAAAAAAAAAATCACTGCAGACAAAGTGGTTTGGATCACATGCTTCAGAATCATGAAGCAATCACAGCTTGCAAAAAAATCAATAGCATCTATTTGCTAAAAGTGAGATGCACTTAAAAATACAGCCACTAGAGTACAGAATCACTGAATCATGGAATCCTTGGGAAAGGCCTCCAAGATCATTGAGTCCAACCATCAATCTAACACTGTCAAGTCCACCACTAAACCATGTCCCTCAGCACCACACCTAAACTTTTTTTTTTTTCCCCTTTAATTTAGAGGGATGGTGACTCCACTGCTGCTCCAGACAGCCTGTTCCAGGGCTTGCCAACACTTTTGGGACAGAAATTGTTCCTAATATCCAACCTAAACTTTCCCTGGTTAAACTTGAGGCCATTTTCTCATCCTGTCACTTCCCACTTGGGAGAACAGACTGACCCCCACCTCCCTCCAACCTCCTTTCAGGGATCTGTGGAGAGAGGTGGTGTCCCTTCAGCCTCCTTTTCTCCAGGCTAAACAGTTCCAGTGTTTGACAGATTTTTCTGAATTCTTCAGTACTATTAGGAAAGTAGCAGGAGCTCCAGTGCAAAAGCTCTCCAGGAAATGCAAACAAAGAACTTAGCTGAAATGTACAAGAAATGTCCCCTCACTCTCAAAACTAACCACACATCCATATTTTCCAAGACATGCTCCCTCACTCCTGAAGCCAACAAAGACTTGCCCGTAACTTCCAGTTCACCACTCTTCCTTCCCTTCAAACAGGCTGCACCACCTACTCAAGGACTCCATCTTTAAACACAACAGAAAAGCCATTTCGCAAGGGATCATGATTCTAGAAAGAGCAACGAAGAAAACTTACGTGAGCAAGCAAATCTGTACTGCCATATGGAACACAAGAAGAGGACAGGAGTACATGCACACTTGTCCTACTCCACTACCAAAGAGGACAGAGGAATTAGTGAAAATACATCCGGCAAAACCCCTGAACAAGACAACGTTCCCAAGTGATGCATTTTACTGTACAGTTTTAACACTCCTGTTTGCTTTCAGATGGCAGTGGCAGAAGGTTAACAGCTACCACATGGAAATGCAGAGAAGAGATCCTCAGACTACCAGCATGGGCACCTCACACCCTTCTCCCCACTCCCAAATACCAAGAGCTGCACATTTTACAGAGGATGAGGACCCCTCTCTTCATTCCACTGACAGTGCAGCTTCCTCCAATAAGTAACAATCTGTAACATTTCAAGGTCCATGCTTCATGGCAGCTACATAAACAGGAATGCTTGCTGATGTTTTTACATTAATACTTTACTTCTCTTTGTTGTGTTAAATCATGTTTTCCACCAAAAATAAAAATCACAGAACACAGAGGTTGGAAGGGACCTTGAAAGACCATCTAGTCCAACCCCCGTGCCAGAGTAGGCTGCAGAGGTACAAGTCCAGGAAGGCTTTGAATGTCTCCAGAAGAGACTCCACGACCTTCCTGGACAGCCAGTTCTTATTTGTACTCTATGCAAAGTGGTCAAGTGTCATGAAAAAAAAGACTTGGAAATGACAAACAGAAGTGCAGTGGTTAGAAAATAAGCTTGAAATTAAGATATCAGGGTTACAGCCTCTGCTGTGCCACAGACCTCTGCTATTGTGCTTGTAGCACCCTCACACTGCAGTCTGTATTTTGACACTGGAGTGTGAGGTACACACAGCATGTAGCTACTACAGACTCCTCATGTAAGTAACAGCACTCCAGTGGAACAGGGTGAGCAGGCAGATATGTGTTCCTGTGGCCCAGTTTCTCACCCAGGAAACACATAGCACTGGTTCCACAAATGAGATGAGATTCCATCTAATTACTGCTGAAATTCAGTGTGGATAGCAGAGGTGAGATAAACAAAGTTGTGTTCATCTTCATCAATGACCTGGATAAAGGGACAGAGTGGACTCTTAGTGACTTTACTGATGATATCAAACTGGGGAGGAATGGCTAACACACCATCAGGCTGCACTACTACTCTGTGAGACTCGGACAGGCTGGAGAGTTGGGTGGAGGGGAACCTCATCGAGTTCAACAAGGGCAAGTGTAGGGTCCGGCACCTGCGGAGGGATAACCACAGCACAAGTACAGCTGCTGGACAGCAGCTCTGTGGAGGAGGACCTTGGAGTACTGGTGGAAAACAAGTTAACCATGAGCTGGAAAAGTGCCCTCAGGGACAAGGCAGCCAGTGGGGTGCATTAAGAAGTGTGCCCAGCAGGTCTCAGAAGAGTCTCTTCCCACTCTATTCTGCCCTAATGAGGCCACATGTGGAGTACTGGGTCTGCTTCTGAGTTTTCCAATTCAAGAGATAGGGAACAGAATCCGAAAGAGCACTGCAAGGATGGTGAGGATACTGAAGCATCTCTCATGAGGAAAGGCCGAGAGACCTGGGGCTGTTTAGCTTGGAGCAGCCTGAGAGGGGATCTTCTCAATGCATATAAATATATAAAGGGTGGAGGTCACATGGATGAGGCTGGGCACTTTTCAGTGGTGCCAATTATAGGATAAGGAGCAGAGGGTACAAACTGGAACACAGGAGGTTCCACCTGAACACAAGGAACATTTTCTTTGTGTGGATGCTGGAGCCCTGAAGCAGGCTGAACAGAGAGGTTGTGGAGTCTCCTCTGGACAGAGTGCAAACTTTCCTGGACTCAATCCTGAGCAGCCTGCTGTGGGTGACCCTGCTTCAGCAGAGAGGTTGAACTAGATGATCTTCAGAGGTTTCTTCCAACCCCTACCATTCTGTGATTGTGGTGGGTTGAAAGAGAAGGCTCACCTTCCCCTCTCCCACTAACTAGGAATGGAAAAAAAACCACAACTAACTCAGCTGGTGAACACTTTAGACAATGTATGAAGATGCACCAGCACACCAAGGTAAGCATCCAGTTAGCACATCAGCATTAAGCACACAGCATTTGAGACAGTGAAGTCTGGGCTCATGCTGCAGTAGATGAACAGAAAGCATGTGCAAAAATACATATGGCAGTAAATATTCCTCCTTTAAAAGCTCTCAAAGAAGAATCTGCTTTCCTTATAACAAACTGCTTAATTTTGCTAGAAGAATGTACTTCAGCATAGTTATACCAGCCATGGAGGTGTATCCTTCTTAGAAATTGACATGTTTGGGTTTGAAGCTAAACAGTATTGCTTGTCTCAGTAGTTCAAGAAAACATTGATTATCCCCAACCTGCTTTATAGATTGCACGAGTAGTGTGGATTGCTACAGACAACGTAGCGGCAGAACCAAACTAGCCTGTGTCATAGACTAGAAAAGTTTAGTTCTAATTAAACAAAACTCAGTTTCAGAATTCTCAATTTGAAGCACTCACTTGGATCCATCTGCAATGCCAGTAGTTTGTTACAACAGCTCCAAGATCCTTTCCCCAAGGCTGCATCACTAACGTCAAAGGAGACCACACACTTCTGCTCATGCTTCAGGAAGTTCTTGCACAGCTCAGGCTTCCTAAGAACTCCCAGACCCACCTGTAGTTTTTCAGAAATTGTGCTGCCTGGTTGTTTTTGTCCTTGCAATTGAGTGTACCCTGCTCTCTTATGGGGAGGGGAGGGGGAAATTATTGCTAAAAACACTTGACATTTGCACAGGCAAAACACAGATGTTTATGAAGCCTGAGAGAGAGGTCACAACAGGACCTGTATCTTAGAAACCACATCAAAAGCAGGACAGAACTAGAGGACATGGAAATCAGAAGCCTCAGAAATACCACAAGCTTATGCCTACTGAAATAATGACCACGTCAAAGTATCCAGTTTAGTTGTTATTTTGCTCTTTGCTTAGATATGATAGATATTTGCTACCACCTTCAGCAGAAGCAAGATGCTTTGGTGGAGGGCACTGGGTGGCTGAGCACCACACACCTTCTCAAATAGTCTCAAACCTCTGTTCAACCTGGTCATGAACACTTCCAGAGGTGAGGCATCCACAACTTCTCTGGTCAACCAGTTCCAGCATCTCACTATCCCCACAATGAAGAACTTCTTCATTATTAAAAAGTCCACTCCTACCTTTTTTACCAGCCCCTTGCAGTACTATAAGGCTACTATAAGGTCTTCCCAAAGCCTTCTCTTCTCCAGGATGAACCACTCCAACTCTCGCAGCTTGTCCTCACTGACAACCCTCATGATTCTCCTATGGACTTGTTCTAACTGGTTCATGTGCCCCTTACATCTCAACAGAGCATTTCTTTGGGCTTATCTTCTAGAATACTCCAGCAACGTAGACCATCTAAAGCTGAATACTGCTTTGGAGCTATTAGAGGTGATGTTACCTGACTCCTGCACATGTACAAGCAAGCTCACACGCTAAGTGCCAACATGGGGCCTTCCCATCACCAGAATATTTCAGCATCCAAACCTTCCAGGAGAAAACAACTATGGCTCATCCTTGCAGAGCTCCAACTGATATGTCCTCACCAAGGAGAAGACTGGAATAACACCCCATTACATATTTTTCCAGTCTGTAATCCTAACCTGCAAGACTTGAATGCAAGTTTCAGGCTTTGCCAACTACTATATTCCATGAATCCCACATGGCTGTGTTAGGTGCACTACTTCAAAACCACAACATTAAATCCTTGAAATCTATCAGCATCTGTAACTACAAAAAGGAGTGATGTCACTTGGAATCTGAAACATTACCTGGAATACCTGAATTTCCTACCTAAGCCCCTTGATACACAAGCCATTTCTTTCTCACTCTGCACACACACAAAAACAACAACAAAAAAACCCCCAGCAATGCAAGGAATGCTTAATATTCCTGAGATTAGATATGTTCCTGCTAACGCTGCAGAAAAGTAAGCCAAGGGCACCTTTGCTTGGTTCAGTGCTATTAAAATGTGTGGCGAGGAAGGAGAAAAGTCAACATGCTGTTTGCCAGCTAGAAAGGATCAAAACTGTTTGGGAAGGGAACTTTGCTGAAAAAACTTTGAAGGGGGAATTACAAACCAGGAGAGGATTATGAAAGAGTGATAAATATACATTAGACTTGTAGAACTCCCTGAAAACCAAAAGCATTCAAAACATGACACAAAGGAGGACTGTCAATTCAGATACTGAGTACATGCAGGTTATGAACTCAGTGGGGATCTCCAGTAGGTTCCCTCAGCAGTTCACTTCCCCTCCTCCCCCCCGATTTCTACTTCTCTAAATGAGAACCACCTCCCTGGAAGACACCTGTCATTTCTGCTTGGCAGCTGGATGGCTGCATCTGCCTGTCTCATTAGCAAGAGCTCAATAGGATTAGAATAATTCCGACTGGATGCTAAGAGACATTTTTATGCTACAGTAAAACTAATTCATTAAGTCAAATCTCATTGACTTTTGATTTTACGTCGTTAAAAATACACATTACACAAATGCAAAGCATTTCATTCACTGCAGTCACTTCCACATGTGGAAGAGAGGATGAAGCAGATGATCAGACAATCCTTAAATCATTTTATCATGGGATGTACAGCCCCTTGTCTGGGGGCTGGGCTGGCCCCTAAGGAAGTGGGAGAGGCTCTCTATGAACCTTTCAGCCTTCCCAAGGAGAACAGAATGGGAAGAAGAGCGACTGATGGGTTGGGAAAGAAACTAAACCACCTTCAGTGAAAATAATAACAATAAATGAAATAGACACAAGCCAGTATCAAACCCAAACACTGATGTCAATGATACTGCCCCACTGATGCTAGGCAAAGGCACTGGGGAAGTCCCAGACTGGACTCGACAGCAGATGGGAATGAGATTCAGGATTCGGAGTCCAGAACTGGATTAAGGAACTTGTGTACCACGATCAAAGGGACAATGGTCAGAGTCCTTCTCAGAGAGCAGCCATTGGAGAAGACCCTTGACTCTGGTAATCCTTCAGCTATATACTGAAGGTGACATCCACAGGATGGGATCACTTGTTGGTCAGTTTAGGATCACCTGTCCCATCCACTCCTTCCAGCAGGTGCCATCTCCTACTACACCCCAACATGGGACACAAGATGTAGCAGTGCCCTTCATCTGCACACGAGCAAGTCTAAGCAGGAGCCTTTCTGCAGCCCAGCCCTTGGCAGTAACTCTGCCCATCAGCACTGTCACTGCTAGAAGCAGCCACTGTGCAAACCTGCCCTGAACTTCAACTAGTGCAATTCCTGAGAAGAGCCTGAACTGACAAGCCAAATCACAGAGCAGAATTAGTTCTGTTCTGGCTCAAACCAGGACAACAGCGCATTTCATACAAGAAAAACCTCCTCCTGAGGTCAGTGAATTCACAGTATCATGAGAGTAATAAAAACAGTCTATTGGGACTACTCATTTCAACAGAATTTGATCTGTAGATCACAGCACTTTTTATCTCCACTTTCTAGTATCAAGGAACTAGCACAGGGAGCTCTACAGCAGTCCTGAAGCACTGTCGTTCTGCAAGACACCTAAAACCTGAAACCCCCTGATACACAGTTCAAAGACAGGAATATCTGGTTTCCAAAGGTAAAAACATAAGAAATGTATTCATACTGATGAAATGTAATTGTTCTCTACCACTGCTGCAAGAGACTCTACCTTCGTAGAAAGATGAACAAATTTCACAACTTCAGAAGAATCTTCCTTCCTCTGCAGCACAGATTAAATGAACAATGCCTCTCAGACACATTGGCCCAACTAGCACCCAAAACCGCATTTCAACCTACTCTCACCTGTTGCTTTAAAGCAGCCACAATCACAGAATCACAGTGGTTGGAAAAGACCTTCAAGATGATCAAGTCCAAACATTAACTCTACAAGAGCAGCTACTACACCACAGCCATTTCCGACTGTAGCCACCACAAAAATAGAGCAAATCAAAGTATTGGGAGGAAAGATTCCTGACTTATGGATGCCCACCCATAAGTGACCCACATGGTATTTGGAAGCATCTGGAAAACTCACTAAAGTAATCAAAACTTGCTTTTCTCCACAGGCCTTAGTCTCACCATTTTCCTCTGAGCAGCAAAATTAAATGCTCCTCTCATCAAGACACAAAGAAGCTTTGTGAAATACACACACCATCTGAAGATGAGCCAGCTTGTAGCCAGGTGGCCAAGAAGGCCAACAACATCTCAGCCTCCATGAGCAATAGTGTGGCCAGCAAGACTAGGGCAGGGATTGTCCTCCTGTACTTTGGCACCGGAGAGGCCACACTGTGAATACTGGCTTCAGTTTTGGGCCCCTCACTCCAAGGACACTGAGGTGTTGGAGTGTGTTCAGAGAAGGGCCTAGAGAAAGGGTGAAGGCTCTAGAGCACAGGTCTTGAGGAGCAACTTGGGGAACTAAGATTGTGTAGCTTGAAGAAAAGGTTGCAGGAAGACCTTCCTGCTCTCTCCAACTGAAAGAAGGCTGGAGCCAGGTTGGGGGCAGTTTCTGCTCCCAGGTAAAAAGTGGCAGGATGAAAGGAAAAAGCCTCAAGTTGCACCAGGGGATGTTTAGGTTGGCCATGAGGAACAACTTGTTCTCCAAAAGGGTTGTCAAGCTCTGGCACAGGCTGCCCAGGGCTGTGGTGGAGTCCCCATCCCTGGAGGATTTTAAAAGCCATATAGGCAGTTCTGGGTTAATGGTTGGACTTGATCTTGGAGGTCTTTTCCAACCTTAATGACTATGAAAATGCAACACATTAAGGTGGGGTAAAAGAAACTTTCTCTAAGAAACTATCTGTTGCCAGGAACAGGTAACACCAGCAGATTCCCCACTCTATAAAACAAGTTCCTCTCACACTATGGAAGTAATGTTGGCTACATCTTGTGTTTTGACAAATCACTGTTTTTCATAGGCCTACCCACGACATGCAGATGCCTGAACTGCAGAATTACTACACTTTATAGAACTACTTAATCGTCTCTGTAAATTAACTTCTGCAGTGTGATGCATTCATCTGTGCAGGAAGTATAAAAGACAAACCCTCCAGCATTCACATAGTGCAAGAAAAACCAGGTAGATGTGAAAGGGTGGAAAACAAGCCATAATTTCTTCAGGAGCTGACATTTCTTACACAGTCATGAGGTGAAAAGACACAATGTTTACCAAGCTATTCAACAGCAGAAGAAAACAAGCAGCATTGTACTAAACATCATGCAGCACAAGATAACTACAGAAGTACAGAAATGCTATACAGAGATGACCAGCTGCAGAACTATGAAGCAATTGACCTCCCCACCCAATGTGCTATTTTTGAGCTTCAAACACACTCCAGCCCCAGAAGATGATTTAACATCGCAGCTTCCAGCACCACAGAAAGCACACCACACACTGACTAATCTTTATTCTGTGTAACACCCATGCTCCCACAAATGGGCACAGTTTAAATGCACCAATAAACAACTCCAAAATCAGCTGTGATGTCAAGGAAACGCACAACAGGTTTCTTTGCTCAGTCCCTGTAGCAATGAGCCCAAAGCAAACTGAACAGCCACAAGAGCAGTTACAAAGAAATGTTCTTCCTGGGGCATCCCATGACACTACAACAGAATCCCAGCATGGCAGGGGTTGGAAGGAACCTGTGGAGATCATCCAGTCCAACCTGGAAAGCGGTCACCCAGAAGAGGTTGCCCAAGATCACAATGTCCAGGCAGGTTTGGAATCTCTCCAGAAAAGGAGACTTCACCTCTCTGGGCAGCCTACTCCAGGGCTCTACTACCCTCACAGCAAAGTTTTTCCTTATATTTAGGTGGAACTTCCTCTGTTTCAGTTTGTGTCTAGAGGCCCTTGTCCTGTCACTGGGCACTACTGAAGAGTATCTGGCTCCATCCTCTTGACATCTAGCTTTCAGGTATTGATCAGCATTCAGAAGATGCCCTCTCAGTCCACTCTTCCCCAGGCTAAGCAGTGCCAAGTCTCTCAGCTCCAGTCTCCTCAGCATCTTTGTAGCCTCTACTGACTCCCTCTGGTAGTTCCCTGACTCTCTTTAACTGGGGAGCCCCAAATTGGACATAATACTCCAGATGTGTCTTCACTAGGGCAGAGGGGGAAGAGAATCTCTCTTGACTTGCTGACCACACTTCTTAATGCTCAGTTAGGAAAACTTTTTGCAAAGCTAGTAACAGGCTGCTTGACACGGAGATGGTTTTACCACATCCGGTCCTACTGGTGTACCTCAGTCTGAAGCACCAGAGAAACAGCTCTGTTCTCTCCTCTTTTCTTCTGCAAGAGCCAGCAACAGAAATAAGCCAGAGAGAAAGCCATTAATTTGAGCTCCAAATGCCCACAGTTCAAACCTGTTTTCTTCTGCAAATATGCTTAATGCCCTTGCACTACACAAGCACAGTCTTCTGAGCCTGAATTCAGGGTGTGATCCACATCACTCCTGCTTCATTCAGTAGTACCTTGTTGCTGCCTTGCCTTCATTAGAGTGGGTTTTTTTTCTACCAAATCCTTCATTCAGCTTCCCACTTGTGGCAAAAGGAAGTTAGCAACAACCTTTAAGACTATCCATTTACAAGCAACAACCTCAAAATTACATTTCAATCAAAAATTAGATTTGAGGCTCAAAAGAATTCTGTTTACATGGAGAAGTCTCATATTTGCCCACACAGTTCGTATCATCGAGGGCTTCGGTCTGCTTTCTAGGGCAGATCAGTACTTTCTTCTGTCAGCTCCCTGTTATCTTCCTACCTGTTCAATAAAAGGCCAAGAAAATCAGGTTGTCTCAATTTTAAGAGAAAATTGTTAACTTTAATGAAGAATAAATGTTTCATTGCTGCAAATGTGCTTTTTCTGATGCCTCTAGCTAAGCTGGGTAGATAGCTGCCTGCCTGTTCTACCTACCTTCAGGCCAGCCCTGTTAAGTATGATTACTGCTAAGCTAGGGATAGTAAATGGAGTCTTAATTATCCTTTTCTTGACTGGAGGTTTGGTTTCAGAGGGAGAACACTGCAATAACAGTATGTGGGCATTATGCTTCTGTAGCATTTTTTATTAAACAGAATTGAAAGAACAGATACTGGATGGAAAATGCAAATAAGTTTAGAAAATTAATCCTAAATCAGTGCCTGCAGCACATTAAAATATTCTGACAGGAGACCAGCATGCAAGTCCCTGATGCTTTTGACCACTGCTGCTCAGCACCTTGGTGGGCTCAATGCTGATCAATATCTAAAGGCCAGCTGTCGAGAGGATAGGGCCAGACTCTTCTCAGAGGTGCCCAGCAACAAAACAAGGGACAACAGGCACAAACTTGAAGGCAGGAAGTTCCACCTAAACATAAGGAAAAAAACTTCTTTCCTGTGAAGGTGCTGGAATCCTGGAGCAGGCTGCCCAGAGAGGTTGTGGAGTCTCCTTCTCTGGAGAGATTTCAAAGCCACCTGAAGGCAATCCTGGGCAACCTGCTGTGAGTGACCTGGCTTTAGCTTGGGGCTTGGACTAGATGACCCCCCAGAGGTCCCTTCCAATTCCTACCACTCTGTGATTCTGTATCCCTCTAGAGCCTGTCTCCTTCCACCCCACAATACCAGAGATAGGTAAATACTCATGGTTGAAAGCAGAGTAGTGCACAATGCACAGGTGCAGCATGGAAATCCAGGAAGAATCTTTGTTTACTTCTAGATCAGGTTTCTTTAAGCCTGCAATTCACCTGCCTTCATTTGGCACCACTTATTCAAATGAAAACACTTATTAAAAAACAGTGGGAAATACCAATAAAAACAATTTTTAAACACACCAAAAACAAACAGCAAAGGTAAACTGCTCAAATTTAAATGTTTCTCACCAGATCAGGAAAAAGAACATTTTAGTGAAGCGCAATTGAACCAAGCGCTGAATCACTGGGGGAGCAAACAAAGCACCAATCTGAACAGCAATTCACAGTAAGCTCTCTGCCACCTGCTTCTGCCATGCCCTGCATCACATCACACACCTTATTAAGCCTCCCAGCTCCTCCCTGTCAAACACCTTTGAAGCTACAGTGATACAATTTGTGGTACCAACTGCAACAACACAGCTTGACTGAAAGCTGGTCTTGGGGAAAGCTAAGCCTGCACTTTGAAGTGTCACTAAACTACAGAACTCACTTCTCTTGTGACCTTTTCCCCCTTTGAAAACTCCAAAAATCTCTTCAAGAGAAGCTTCTAAACTGCACACTGAAAGCATTGGGCAAAATCCAAATATTAAGGGCTCCACTACCATCCATCACCTCTGAGGAAATGGAGGAAGCTTTTCAATATTTAACAGTTTGAATAAGAGTTAAACAATAATTCTTTACTGCCCACCAACATAAAAGAGACACAGACCTGCTGGAGCAGGTCCAGAGGAGAGTCACAAAGATCATCAGAGGGATTGAGAACCTCTCCCATGAAAACAGGTTGACAGAACTGGTGGTGTTCAGCATGAGGAAGAGAAGTCTCCAGGGAGACCCAATAGCTACATTTCGATATCTGAAGGGGACCTACAGGAAGGCTGGGAAAGGACTGTTTAGAAGGGTTTGTGGTGATAGGATGAGGGGCTGTGCCAGGGGAGGTTCAGGCTGGATGTTAGGAAGAAGTTCTTCACGGAAGAGTGATTGCCCATTGGAATGGGCTGCCCAGGGCTGGCTCATTGGAGGTGTTTACGAAGAGACTGGATGGGGTGCTTGGTGCCATGGTTTAGTTGATTAGATAGTGTTGGATGATAGGTTGGACTCAATGATCTGAGGTCTTTTCCAACCTGGTTAATTCTATTCAATAATAGTTTGAAACTGGAGCAGAGTAGATTTTGATTAGACATTAAGAGGAAGCTCTTTACAATGAGAATGGTGAAATACTGGAACAGGTTGCCCAGGGATATGGTTGAGGCCCCATCCCTGGAGACACTGAAGTGGCCCTGGGTAGCCTGATCTAGTTGGAGGTCTCCTGGCTCACTGCAGGGTGGGTTGGACAAGATGACCTCTGATGGTCCCTTCCAACTCGTTGCCATCGCTGTATGTGTGAAATCTGCAGGCATTACATATCAGTAGTACTATAAAAGCACTCCCAAATATGTTATGTAACCTTATATACATACTGGTTTCACTCCAGGCAATAAGGTCAATAACACAGCACTAAAATTACCCTTCAGGATGGACAATTTAAAGAAGGTTCATTTATTTATTCTCCATTTCACTTCACCAAACATAAACCAGTGTGGTAGTTTTAGGCTATGCCTTTAAAGTGTTTCACAGATCTTGAACAGGAAGTAGTAAAATGGAAATAAATCACTATTGGGTGGAAAGATTATGGACTTAAGCTAATAATGTAAACAATTTCTCACTCTTCTCACCTCTTCACTCTGGGAGATACTAACTATGTGCTTCTGCTGGCTTCTGCTTGACCTTGGCTGCATTGTTTTGTCTAAGTTCTGATGTCTCTCTCTGCTCCTTTCTCTTGTCCCTTTTATGTAGAGGGGAGGAAGGGGGGACAAGAAGGACCTAGCTATTAGCTTCCCCTGGTCTTTGACCAGGGGATCCTTGTGCTGTTCATTAACTGCATACACCTGTAAATATTGAATATTTTGTACATATTAACTGCATTTCATTGTAGATTGTAGTTTTGCTTGTAAATACAGCTTTCATTTGCTTCCAACTGAGCTGGTCTGGCAAATTTAATTGGGGGGGCAGAATTTTCAACCCACCACAACAAACAAACCTCTGCAAGGTACAGGAAAAATAAAATCAAAGCAGGGCCTTAGCAAACAGACAATTTTTTTGTCCAGCAAAGGATTTATGGAGTTAAATGAAGAAAGCGATTGCCTCAAGCATCAAATAATCATTTAAGCAGAGCACTGTGGATGTCTAGAAAGACCCATCTCCTCCCTGCAGGAAACTGCTGCAACATGCCAAGGAGACACTAAAAAGGAAAGAAAAGGAAAAAAGAGGGGGAAAAAAAAGTCAGAGGAAAAAGAAACCTATTAGAATCTTGTTATTTTTCATAAGGCATCCCTTGGTGATGACCATGGCCATGCCCCCAATACAGTGTTTGCTTTCTCAATTTGGTTTAAGCCCTTGTGATCATTACTAGATGTTTGTAGTGTGGGAACACACAAAGGGCAACCACACAGCCACCCCATCAAGAGACACTGCTCAGACCGACAGCACAGGCTCCTTGTGGGAGGAAATCTAATATACAAGAAACAACAACAGGTGAATAAAAGATAAGAGGTCAGGACGCAAAGAGAACAAAAAAAATCAAGATGAGAGAACGCATCTGTCCACATCTCAGCTGCCCAACAGAAGCAATCATAACCAGACAGTTACTCAGACACCATCAAGTTGTAAATTACCACAGGAGATGCAGCTATGACTTTGAACTGAGACTTGTTGGGAGGATCAAATGTCAACCTCACAGATCCGCTGAAGATGCTCTCCAAGAATAAATACTGTGGGATAAAATGCACTACTTTGTTACTATCTTTTCACAGAATCCCAGCATGGGAGCAGTTGGAAGGGACCTGGAGATCTAGCCCAATCCCCCGCTAAAGCAAGGTCACCCACAGCAGGCTGTCCAGGATCAATGTCCAGCTGAATCTGGAATCTCTCCAGAGGAGGAGATTCCACAAGCCCTAGGGGCAGTCAACTCCAGTGCTCCATCACTCTCAAAGTAAAGAGTTCAAGTGAAACCTCCTGTGCTGTAGTTTCTACCTGTTGCCCCTTGCCCTATCACTGGTCACCATAAGACAAGCCCAGCCCCTTTACATGCATTGAGAAGATCACTTAGTCTTCTCTTTTCCAAGCTAAAGAAACCCAGGTCTCTCAGCCTCTACTTGCATGAGAGATGCTGGAGTCCCCAAGTGACCCTTGTGGCCCTCTGTTGGACTGTCTCCAGCAGTTTCCTGTCCTTATTGAACTGGGGAGCCCAGAACATACTGCTACCTCTCCTAAAAGGTGTAAAGGGAAACAGAGCCTTACACAGTGGTCTGACCCTGGTCATTTCAAGGACTGGGGTTTGTAGTGGGAAAGTAAAGCAACACACAAGATCAAACAGGCTTTTTGAAAATGTTTTCCAAAGGGACCTTGCTTTTCTAGAAGCCTCTGAGTTAAGCAGTGTAAGATGCACAAGTGAGGAAAACAAACCCAGTCTTTTCTGAAAACCAGGTGTTGGTTGGGTGATTTGTTTTGTTTATGTGGGTTTTTTTGTTGGTTGTGGGGGTTTGTGTTTGTTTGGTTTAGGTTGAAGTTTTCTGTTTATGTGGGTGGTTTTGTTTGTTTGTTTCTTGTTTCTTACCCCAACCTTTATTTGTATGGGTGTGAAAGTCTCCTGTGTAGGAAAAAAACCCTGTCTAGAACAGTTCAACAAATATTGTTTTACCTGATTTGCCATCCCACCCTGTGAGACCTTACAAGCAGTTACATTTCAACACAGCACAATGAGACAGTTTTGTCAAGCCCCCTGGGGCAAGAACAGCTGTACTTCAGCTAACTGTCTACACGGCTCTCAATTTCCAGAGGTTCATAAAACTAAAAGGACTTATTTGACTTTTATAATTGAAAACTGATGTCTTTAAGACAAGTCCCAAATGGGGTGATCTACAGCTTCCAGCACTGTTTAACCTCAAAGTATATAATGTGATAATACACATTTTGAAACCTCTGTGGAGTCTCACTGAAACCATTGCAAAAGCTGGTTCCATATGAAATAAAGCCAGCAGTCAGGGGGTGGGGGGAAATCCAGAGGGCATTTGAAAGTCTAACTTGGGAGCAACATGTTGAACATTTTCTCACTGCTTTCACAGGTTAGTTGCCAGTTCCTATGAAATTCTGGATTTGAGGAAATTAAAACATTCAAGAGGCAAACTACTCCCTTCATGTAGACAATGAAGTGCTAGAAAGAAGGTGGTCCAAAACTGCAGCAGACAAGTCAATAGGCGTAAGAAGTGAGGAATCACTGTCAACTATTAAATTTTAAAGGATCTTTCCTCTACAAATGAAGAAATACATCATGAGGCAAGCAAATTCCATCCTCACCAAGGGGAATACAAAGTACCCAGCCTCCAGAGGAGCAGATCTCCGCTGTGTAAACAAAGTACTAACTCCCTTCTTCCCTCTAAGAAAAGGCAGAACCCAGTCTCTTCAAGATGGTGTTAAACACACAAAGCAAACAGTCTTCCAAAACATTTTCCTCCTTTCCTTACATTTCATTAATCTTTCATGTCCCTGACACAGTTGCTTAGAGAATTTTCAACAGAAGTTGATCTTTTTATCATTGAGGACTTGCAGATGTACAGAGGTTGAGCAGCCTACAGCCACCTAAACAAATATCCTCAGGAAATTCTTTATTTGGCTAAATTAACCAACCCCTCATCAAATTTCACCATACCAATACAAACAATGCAAGTGTAGCTGCTGATCAGCTCCTTTCTGAAACTGCTGCACTGCAGCCACTGCAGATGACAGCTTCAACAGAAGACATCACACCCCTTCAGATGGCTCCATCAGCAGCACATTAAGATGGAAAACCAGCCCCCCACACAGGCAAAGTCCCAACAACACCAGCTAGACACCACCTTCCACTGTGGGAAAAGGATGCAGAGCAGAAAGATCCATGAGCTGCCAGTGACAGCGGCCAGAGCAACTCAGCTAACACTCCATTGTGCGAGAACCTGTCTAGGACTATCTTCACATACAGAGACCACAGGTAGCAACTCTCTACCTTTTTTTTTGTGATTAACTTTCGATCCAACACTCAACACAGCTTTTATGTGAATTAACACATCCCAGGAGAAAACTGAGGTCCTAAGGTTGAGTATTTTCAAATCTGCAAGAGCAGAGGCTAGACAATGCTACTTAGACCTGCCACCTGGATGATTAAAAGATGAAAAGCATTTAAGGAGCCATTGGCCACCCTCCACTATGAATCAATCCACGATACCACACCACATCACAACAGCAGCCCTGCCTGAAGCACCAAGAGGCTTTGGACAATTCCTTATTAACCTGAATGTTTCAACATCATACCAGAATGAAGAGCTGCTGGAAGCAGCATCTTATAAAGGTTTGAAACCACTGAATTTGTAATCATCTATTAAGAAAACCAACTCTTTCTGCATCCCAGCTAAGGGTAGGCTGAACTGCAACTCTGCACAGTGCATTCTCTAAGGCTAAAATAAAAGCTGAAGTACCCAGAGCCTTTCACACATATTGGGTGGGGCTTTGATCTAGTGGAAGCCTCAGCTCATGGCAGAGGGGTTGGGATTAGATGATCTTTATCAGTCTCTTCCACCCCAAACCAGTCTGTGATCCTATGATATTGTCCTTTCACACGTGGTTCTGTATTCACACACACCCTCACCTCTTGTTGCTGTCTGTATCAAGCTAAAGTTAACAATTCCCAAAGACAGATACAGGTGGCACATCATCCATCTCTGAGGGTCCTTACATAAGGGCATGGATCTATTGGAGAGTGCCCAGAGGAGGGTCACAAAGACGATCAGCAGGTTGGAACACATCTGCTATGAGGACAGGCTGATAGAATTGGGGTTGTTCAGAACATAGAAGAAAAGGTTCCAGGGAGACCGTACCATGGCCTTTCAAAATTTAAAGAGGCCAAGAAGAAAGGTGGGAACAGATGTTTTGGCAGGGTCTGTTGTGACAGGACAAGGGGTGACAACTTTAAACAGAAATATTAGGTTTAGATTACATATGAGGAAGAAGTTATTTACTGTGAGGGTGGAGGCACTGAGGCCCAGAGAAGTTGTGAATGTCCCCTCCCCAGAAGTGTTCAAGGCCAGGCTGGACCGGGCTTTGAATGACCAGGTCTAGTAGGAAATTTTCCTGCCCACAGCAAGGGTTGAAGCTAAATTATCTTTGAAGTCCCATCCATTCCAAACCATTCTATGATTCTAAAACCATTTCAGGAAAATTTATCTTTTAAAACCACATTCAGCCATGTATAATTTACCCTCAATGAATTTCTGAGCTACTTGTAGAAGAGCCTCTCCCTTTGTAACACTGAAAAATACCACTAAGCCATAAAAATGGTTTTAAAGAGACCATTACAGTACACACAGATCAGAGTAACTCAGCTTTATTCCTTGCAGCAGCTATTTCCCACATGTAATAGTGAGGGCAACGGTAATACATCTGTCTTTCTCACTCTGCATCACAAACTAGAATTTCATTTCTATTGCTACAGACAGAAAGAGAAGACCAAATGCCAGGTCATTAGTAAGAATCCATTTAACAAAGTTCACTGCAAATGTAATGAAAATAATGGGCAAAAAAAAAAAAGCATTAAAAAGAATTCCACTAGTGAAAAATAAAGTATAGTCAGGGTGGGTTTTTTTAATGCTTACAATTTCAACTTCTGCAGAGATGAAAGTAGGAGGTGTACTACATCTTGCCTCACTTTTCTTTCTCCTTGACATCTGTCATACGCATTTGCCTGTGGAAAAGCTTAGCACAAAGATTTCAATGAGGTCTTACAGAGTCACTGCTGAAGTTTGTTTTCTCCCAATTAAAGCAGCTATTAAAGGAGTTTTAAAAAAATAGCAACCTTTAATTGGAAAGAAGAACACCTCACAGTAAATAAAAAGCAGACACATTCACCAATTAAAAATCTGACACAATCGCTCAAAAAGAAAAGGGAAAAAAAAAGCAGCCAAGCATTTGCTAAATGCCAGGTTGCTTGTTCCAGAGCACAAAAGCTGCTTCAACCAGCTCCCAACGAAACAAAAGGTTAAGAAAAATCAATATACACGTGTTTGTCCTCTGAAGGATACCAAAAAAGATATTCCCCAACTCATCCTCCAACAGAGGAGCAGGACTGCCTCCATTCACTGCACTCGCCTTCCAATATTTGAAGGAGACCTACAGGAGAGCTGTAGAGGGACTTTTTACATGGAGTTACAGGATGAGAGATGATGGCTTCAAGCTGGAAAAAGCCTGATATAGATTAGACATTAAGAAGACATTCTTCATGTGAGGCACTGGAACAGGTTGCCCTGAGGAAGTTGTGGAAGCTACAGTCCTGGTAGTGTCCATAGCCAGGTTAGACAGGGCCTTGAGAACCTAGTCTGGTAGGTGGTGTCCTTGCCCACATCAGGGAGGTTGCAACTAGGTGATTTTTAAGGCCACTTCCAACTCAAACCATTCCTATTCTTTCCAAAGGAATTGCCAAAGCTCATGTAATCAGCATTAGAATCCTACAACAAAAGCTCCTGGTCTCCAGTGACAATATTTTGTCCTTACAAAAAACCTTTTAACAATCTCGAAGATTCCTATTCCTCCATGAAAGAATTAGCACATACACTTTCAAAATGTGTTGAGGCACGAGTGCAAATGTTGAGCTTTCAACTGTACAGCAGAAGCATAGGACAGAAGCTGTCAAGTCCTGATACCTAATATCCAATCCCAGGAGGTATGTCTTCTCAGAGCAAGTGTCTTTTCAGCAACGTGAGGACAACAGCAAACTGAAGATACATTCATATGCCCTAAAGGCACGGGGTAAAAGGAAGAGGACTCCCTCAAGCTGCAACAACAGTAAGGGTTTTAAGAGTAGACTTTGCAAGTGCTCATTAAGCTTCCCAAATACTCTTCCTTTATGAAACATGTATTGCTATGAACAAACCCTCCATTTCTCCTCAAGAAGAAACAAGAGAGAAACTGTGGTCAAGAAGCCTTTGTAAGCCAGTCTAACTCAGCTCCTGTCTCCTTCTGAACAGATCAGTCCTGTCCTCAGGCAGCGCTGCACATGGTTCACTCCTGACAGTGTTCCTATAGGCAGGACAGGCAAAGCACCAAGTACTGAATCCAGCACATACAGGTTTTTAATACCCCAGGAGAGCTGGTGTCCTCATACTCCCATAACACTGAGCAGGAAACAACAGCAGCATCACACTACAACACATGCCACCTGCGGGCTGCAAGATCCGTTTGGGGTTGGTAAACAAACTGCACTGCTGTCCGTAGCTATGCACAGATTTTGAAGCCAGTGAGATGGACTCACAGAAGTATTTTAGTGGGAAGAGATCTGTAAGATTATCGAGTACAACCGTTAACCCAGCACTACAAAGACCACCACTAAACCGTGTCACTCAGCACCACATCTAAATGGCTCCAGGCATAGGAGCTCCACCACTTCCTTGGGTAGCCTGTTCCAGGGCTTGGCAATCCTTTCAGGGAAGACATTTTCCCTAACATCCAACCTAAACTTGTGCTAGCGCAACTCGAGTCCATTTCCTTTTGATTTGTTCTGTGTTACTTGGGAGAAGAGATCGACTCCCAGCTTGATACAACTTCCTTTAAGATTGCTGTATACCACAAGCATCCCAAGAGGAGACCCAAGCTAAGTGGTCTGCGATGCAGACACAGTAACTCTGCTCAAGTCAGGGCCACAAGGCAGCACAGACATCAGCACCGCACAGCTTGGGAAGCAGAAATCACCCCTCTGGAGCACACAGCCTTAGCAGGGTTACCATCACCCAGCAGATCCTGGGTCAGCTCAAACACCACAATTTTATCTTCAGTTTAGTGCTCTACCGGGCAGCACATCTCCTACTCAGTGAACGACTTCTTCTGAATCAGCCCATAATTGTGGCTGTCTTTATTATCTGTTCTTGGCCACAATCAGAAAACCAAGGTGAATTCCATCAGTGCAGGAACCTTCCTACAGGAAACAACTCCCAAAGAACAAATGTGTTCTCCAGCACAACAGGAAAAGCTGACATTTCACAGAGACAGAAAAGAGACCAAAAGCAGAAGGGTATTTCCTGCTAGGTCTTCCTACAACACAGAACTTTCTGCATTCAGAGCTTCTGAAAAGCAACACTAAGGACAACTCAAATATTCAAACTACACCATAACTGCAATGAACAGTAATGGAAACCCATACTGCTACATTGAAATGCATATAATTAACTTTCCTGAAGCAGCAGCAGCACCCCAATTTTAGACCAGAGCCTCATCTTGTCCCATCACTCTTCCTTGAGAGGAAGAGAAACTGACCTATCTCACTACAACCTCCTTTCAGGGAGTTGTAGAGAGAGGTACTTCCATAGCATCCTTTTGTCCAGGCTGAACAATCCATTCCATTAGCTGTCCCTCACAAGAGTTGTGTTCTAGACTCCTCACCAGCTTTGTTGCTGATCAATGGACAGGCTCCAGCACCTCAATGTACTACTTGGAGTAGAGGGCCCAAAACCAAAGCCAGTACTCAAGGTGCGGCCTCAGCAGAGGTGAGTACAGGGGGATGATCCCTGTCCTAGTCCTCCTGGCCACATGATGCCTGATCCATGCCAGGATGCTGTTTGCCTTCTTGGCCACCCGGGCAGCCTGTCCAGGAAACCTTTAGTATTGGAAAACAGTAAAATTATTCAGCCCCCTGCAAAAGAGAACTACTGAGCTTGAGTAACTAACATAAGTTACCCCTTCATTAATAAAACAATTTGTATTTATAAGAGATCTTTCAGATTTCAAAGCATTTTACAGACAATCACACTAAATAGATTTTGCAGGCCTAAACAATGTTTCTGTTTGAAAGACATAACTGTCTTTGCTATAACCAAGTAAAATACCACAATACTTGAGGAAGCTCCTCTGGATTTGTTTACAGAAGAACACAGTCAGAGTTTTGCTACTTTTCATACATCGTTTCCTTTTATGAGCCTTTCACACAGCAACAAGGGAGAAATAAATAACCAGGGAAACACGAGTGTAAAGGCACAAGGACTGCTAGAAGACTCCACACGTGTGTGTTTTGGAAATGAAACTATCAAAGAAAAAAACAACTTTGCTACATTTCAAACTAAGAGCTTACTGCTAATATTTTAACATTTTTCTGAAGGTGAGTAAAATTGTAGGGAAGATATTTAACCCACTCAGGTCCTCATTTCTTTGCAAGGGTAACTTATGAGCACACAAGACACCAAGAGATTTCACCTGTTGCTTGGGATATCTATCCTCACCTGAGCTCCTCTACAGAAACAACATACAGAAGAAAAGTTATTTAAATTCCTTTCCACACCACTTGCTTTTTTGTATTCAGCTAACCCTAAGAAACAGGAATTTTATTAACACAACACTTTTGCCTTCCTTTGCAATCAGTTCTGCTTTCAGGTTTTCATGGTCTGGCTCAATACAACACTTCAAGCTCTGCAAAGACTCTCCGTATCCAAAGCAAGTTCTAATTAAATTCTGGAAGTTGAGTTACCAGGCTGTTCTAGTGAATAGTTTTAATTTCATAAAGCTGATAACCTCAGTGTTGTACCTAAACACCAGTGCTGAACTAGGCAAGGTGTCCAGTGCCCATAAGCCAAAGAATATTAGACAAACATCATTTCTTATTTGCAGAACACAGTAAGATGAGCTCACTCTCATTTTATATTATAAATTAAGTAAGTCCAGACTTACTGAAATAGAGATCCAAAAGAAGTGCCTTAAAATACTCTAGGAAATTTTAAGAAACATGGAACAAAAAGTAAGTAAAACAAACCAACCACCCACCCCTCCACCCCCCAAAAAAACACACCAAACCTGCAGGAAATGTTTCAGGAATCAATACCTTTATATTACTCATTTTCCAGTGTCTACTAATTGCTGCATATTCTCTAACTTCCGGTTCTCAGCTATAATTTGCCATGTTTGCCTCTCAAACTTACTTATATTTGAGGCTAATAAAGAAACACTAAACACAACACACTTCAAGTTCCCACTCTTGAGCCTTATCCCAATGTAAGTGCCCAGCAAAAACTCAAGATGCAGGTGAGAAGCTTGCATTTCTTTTAGGTTTTCACAGATAACCACGTCTTTATCATTCAAACAGTCCATGTGAACTCATTAACAATTGCACCCATGAGCCTGAAAATAAAACTGGCATGAAACCCACCTATTTTAATAGTCACATACTTGGGTATTAGCTTCCCCCTTTCAACACTTGTTATATACAAAAGACTACTTAATTATACTCATACCACTGCCATATATCACAGTTATATGAGGTCATACCAATATGTACTTTTCCCCATCTCCATACATGTATACATGGAACTCCAACCTAAACAAACCTGGATTTAAAACACTTTTTCTTATACAACTAATGAAGCATGCAGGCTTGAACTGGAAAATCAGGCACCAGAGCCTGCATTAAGCATCACCTCTCATTCATTGGTCGGTGTGATTCTCTGCTACTTATTACCACATAACTCCAAGAATGCAGTCACTACCCAGCAAAGGCTGAGCAGTTCTGTGAAGCAGCTCTCTTTTCAGAGCCACCACCTAGCTCAAGTTTTGCAAGATCAGTTTGCAGAATTATGAAGCAGAATAGAACTCTGACCTAAACATTACCCTTCAGAGAGGATTTTAAAATCACAACATGGATCTTAAAGTCCCAACAAGTCCTAGATACAGAACTATTGCTACAGTAACTTCTCCAGAGTCACAGAATGACTAGTTTCTGGCAAAGATATTGAATTTGACAGTGAAGTTTTGAAGTTCATTACAGCTCACAATATTACACTGCTATGATTGCTTGCTGTCCACGGTCCCTTTACAGCATGTGCATAAGGTGAACATTTAAAAGCTTCAGTGTGGGACATCAGCTGCCAACCTACTGCTTATAAACAGCATAAAAGTCACAAACCCTTGAAGGAAGCACAGAGCAAAACCAGTGAAGTGCACTCAGACCCTTGCTTGGCTCCAAGCATATCAAAGAATCATCCTCTAGCAGATGAAAAGAGTTTGGGGACAAGGGCAGACAAAAATCAATAGTTTGAACATGAGAAGACACAACTGCTTTCTTTTCCTCTCCCACAAAATGGTTAACCTGAGAAGCTGCCCTTTTGCTATTATTCTCAAACAGGATGGAATCTGCACACAGGATATCCCAGTCTTACAGCTTTCTCCAACCAGCCTTACTGTGCTGCTGTGCATTTATGGATGGTGAGCAACTATGGACTGTATAGCAAGAAAAAGACAGTACCCTGACTCTCCTCGTACAGCATTAAAAGAGTGCTAAGTGCTGGCCTTCCTCCTGTGATTTCAGGATAGCGCAATGTAATGGGAACAGAAAGGAGTGAAAGAAACAGGGCTTGAGGACAGCAGGACACCCGTAAGAAGATCTGCTCCAGCACTGAAGGTTCCCTATCGCTGCCAGGGCCCTAGAAGAAGCCAAAGCTCTGAAGGCCCGGTCCGGAAAGGTCCCTACAAAACCCTGGATAAACCCCAGGTGTGCACACAGCGCCCAGAAGAGGCCTGCGGGCAGGACGGGAGGCTGCGGAGCGGGGCCGGGCCACGCCGCGCCACCCCTACCTGATCACAGAGATGAGCAGCCCCGAGGGGTCCTTGCTCTTGCTCATGGTGCTCCGGTAGCGACCTGCAGCCTCGCCCGCCGCCATCTTCCAGCGACCTAGCCGGTGCGCCGCAGCCAATCAAAAGGCAGGAGGTGGGGCCGTGCGTGTCTGTGACCAATAGAAGGTGAAGGGGTGGGACGCGGGGCAGCGAGGCGCTGAGCTGCCCGTGGCGGCGTCGCGGGGCATTCGGGGAGTGGTAGTTTTAATGGCACCGGCGGGCTCCAAACCGCGCTGTTTGGAGCTGTCAGAGACCCACCGCCAAAGACACGCTTCCTCCTTCGAGAGGTGCTTAACGTTGAGGTAAACAGAGAAATTACAGACCAGACAGGGGACAGGGTGTTGTGTGCAAAAGTCATAGAAGCACAGAATGGTTAGGGTGGGAAGGGACCTTTGCTTCAGCTGGAGGCTGAAGGTTTGGGTGGGAAGAT
Source organism: Dryobates pubescens (assembly GCF_014839835.1). Taxonomy (NCBI): domain Eukaryota; kingdom Metazoa; phylum Chordata; class Aves; order Piciformes; family Picidae; genus Dryobates; species Dryobates pubescens. Next base: position 118,873,479 of record NC_071657.1, on the reverse strand, counting down.
CACCTAGTTCAAGAAATCCTTTCTTCCTATAAATTGTGTGATACCAGTGACTTGCTTTTCCCCTTTCCTGAAATGGTTTTACCTGCAAACCCTTTCCACACTTTACTCACTGGTATTTTCACGGAATCATAAGATGGGTTGGGTTGGAAGGGACTTTTAAAGGTCACCTAGTCCAACCCCTCAGCAGGGCCATCTGGAAGGAGATCAGGTTGCTCAGAGCCCTAAACAATCTCACTTGGAATATTTCCAGGTTTGGGGAATCTACCACCTCTGTGGGCAACCTGGGCCAGTGCTTTACCAGGCTTCTTCCTTAGATCTAGTCTGAATGTCCCCTCTTTTAGTTTCAAACCATCACCCCTTGTCCTGTCACAACAGGCTGCTAACAAGGCTGAACTAATTTCTTATATGCTCTGTTTAAATAATAAAAGGCCCCAAGAACATCTCCCTTGAGCTTTCTCCAGGGAGAATAACCCAGACTCTCTCAGCCTGTCCTCACAGCTGAGGGCTTTCAGCTCTCTTATTAGTTTTCTGGCCACCTCTGCCCCCACTCCAAGAGGACTACATCTCTCTTGTGCTGAGGACTCCAGAGCTGGCCCCAGCACTGCAGGTGGGGGCTCAGCAGAGTGCAGCAGAGGGTCAGAATCCCCTCCCTCCACCTGCTGCCCATCCTGCTGGGGATCAGCCCAGGACACAGTTGGCTCCGGGCTGGGAGCACATGGTACTAGCTCATGTCATCAGCTTTTCATTTGCAGGACTCCCCTGCCCTTCTCTGCAGGGTTGATGATATATCATTTACTGATGATAAAAAAACTGGGAGGAGTGGCTGACAGACCATCAGGCTGTGCTGCCATTCAGTGAGACCTGTGCAAGCTGGAGAGCCTGTTGGAGAGTAACATGTAGTTCCACAATGGCAAGTGCAGGGTCCTGCATATTTATAGGGTTTAAAGTGGACAAAATGTGCTAGCTCTTCAATGTGTCCTACAAATTAGCTAATGCCAAATAGAAGCTTCATGCCACAGCCTCAAGCAGATAATTTTTGCAAGTACATCTACAAAGGGTTGCTCAAGCATCACTTAATTTAATGTCTTTAGGTTACAATGTTTTTTTAAGGCATTGTTTTCCCCAGGTGTCACTGGGAAGGTGGTGAGGTGACGCAAGCTGAAACAGCCCAGGTGATCTTTGAAGTCAGCTCTGAAAGTAAACCTAAGCTAGTCAGCATTTTGCATTGGAATTGTGGGTTTTTGCACATCTGGATACGACAAACCAGAGTTACTTTACTTATTGGATGGGAAGTGGCAGTTGTCTGGCAAAAAATGCTTACTGAAGGCCAACCTACTCTGCCATAGTCCTTTTTTCACTATCAGTGCATTCCATCTCTTGCCACAGAAATCACAGAATCACCAAGGTTGGAAGAGACCTCAAAGATCATCAAGTCCAATTGCCTACTTTAAAATGTCTACTTTAAAAATGGTTCATGACACCTTGTTTGGGGGTTAGAAAACAAAAGATTTTTTTCACCACTTTTCTAGGTGAGGTCCAAAAAATCACTTTACAACAGCTGCCTTTCTTTTCCCGTTTGCAGCTGAGTGATAAGAAAACCTCTCCAGTCAAGTCCTTTGAGAGCTTGTGTTAAAAGTACCATGCAAGACCCAGGTTTGTTATTGCAGAGGTAGGAATTCCTTAGTAAGTGCAGGTATCTAATAGCTGTGGGGTGTTTTCTAAACCAGCTTCACTCCCTCATGTCAAAGACACTACTCCAGGTTGCTACTCTGGAGCTGTTTCTTCAGTCCAAAGCTGTACCTTAACGATTTTAATTGCATGAAAATTACTAGAAACTGTAGGTAAGTATCCATTTACATGAACTGTAGTTGAAATATAAGGTAATTGAAGCCTGGTAGTCCTAGGGCTTATTTACAAGGGGAAGATTTCTGCAGTAGCTTTGTGGGAGAATCTGTTGTAATCGATGGCTGTATCTATTATCATTAGCAGAATAAGAGCACAGGCACTTTAATTCTGAAATAAAAGATACTTTAATCCTCAATAACCAATGTGTTATACAGAACAGAATAATTACTCCAAAGTGAAGTGTTTTTTATAGGGTGTGCACTCAGAGTGTTTTCCTCTATAGCTGTTCTGCTCCATTTCTCCTGTGCAGACAGGCTCTCAGCTCTACAATTTGCCACTGAACTATGCCAAAAAAAGCTCATCTTCGTTTATTTTTGGGGCTGGTTTGCTAATGCCTTTGCTGGAGGATGATGCTTTTAATGGCAGGAGTTCTATGCACTGGCTGGAGGGAGTTTTTTCTCAAACTGCCAGCTTGCCAATATTGTGTTTTTGTTAATTGGCAATTCATATTGACTGCTCTGTACCGGCACATCCTGGAGATTGCAGCAGAGATGAAATCAATGTGTCCTACCTTTTCATTCCTGACAGCTACAATAATCACCTCATTTAGGAGGAACTTCGTCAGGACAAACCACAGCAAATCACCCCCAGAACTGTAACCTTGCTGACTTTCAAACCTTGGCTCTAATTGCTAAACCACTGGCTTGTTTCATTTATAAGCCCTTTCCCTTTACTCACAACCCAAGCAGAGCTGTAAGTGTGAATTCCTTTTTTCTTTAAACAAAAGAAGAAAAAAAATCAGTTTAGTGCAGGCTGATGCAGCACATGAACAATGAGGTCTTTCTTCATTCATAATATATGACACAGTGAGGATGAAGGGTTACAAGAATAGCATTCTCTCCAGACAACTGGGAAGAAAAGATCTTGCCCTAAAAACTGATGGATTGGAAATCTGTGGTCAGAAATTTACTTTTCATTCTCACATGTGTTTCACATAGGGTTTTAGTACTATGAGGTAAATCTAGTAAACTGGGTGGTTCCTTGAATATTCAAACCAAAGTCCAAACTGACCACAAAATTTTCTTGATGGCAAATTAATCACTATCACAACTTACAAGATGAGCTCAGTAAAGGATCTCCCCCAAACTAGAAAGGTGTGGGAAACAGACCTTCAGTTCGGAAAATACTCTGTAGAGTGGAACAGAGTGGAAGAATCCCTTCCCTCCACCTGCTGCCCACACTTCTGGTTATCAGTCCAGGACAGGTTGGTTCTGGGGTGTGAGTACCAGCTCCTGTCCAGCTTTTCACCCATCAGACCCCCCAAGTCCTTCTCTGCAAGACTACTCTCCATCCTTTCATCCTTCATATGTATTGATACTAGGGATTGCTCCAACCCAGGAGCAGGATCTTGCACTTGATTTTATTGAACCTCATGAGGTTCACACAGGTCCACTTCTCAAGCTTGTCTAGGTCTCTCTGGATGGCATCCCATACTTAGATATGTCAGCCACAACACTCAGCTTGGTGTCATCTGCAGCCTTGCTGAGGATGTACTTGATCCCACTATGTCCTGGATGACAGATACTGAACAGTGCTAATCCCGTTATGGACCCCTGAGGGACACCACTTGCCCCTCTTGTCCATCTGGACACTGAGTTGTTGACCACTACCCTCTGGATGGGACCAGTCCAAACACTTTGTTATCCACTGAACAGCCCACCCATCAAATCCATATCTCTCCAATTTAGAGAGAAGAATGCTGGGGCCGGGGGGGGGAAGGACTGTGTCCAAGGCCTTAGAGAAGTCCTGGCAGACAACATCCATAACTCTAGAATATTTATCTTCTGAATTTTACTTGTGAATTCCTAAACCTAACAGATGTACCAGAGCTTGGTGCTTCTGTACACATGGGTCTCTCATCCTCAGGTTTAGCATTTCAAAAAATACCACATTTGACTTTGTTATTTCATTTCAAACATTAGGAGAAATGTCAGAGAAAAGGGTTCAGCTCACACTGGTATCTTACAGGTGTAATTGCCTCATCTGTAACACATTTATATTCCTTATAATGAAATTGCCTTTGACTTGCATCAGTGTAAGTGGGAGCAGAGTGAAGGCCACAGCTTCCGTCTAGGACTGCAGGAGAAATTTTGCATGAATAAAGCCAGCATAACTCAGTTGGCATATAGCAGTCAGTTCAATTAAATACATCACCTCTCCTTACAGAGTCTGCCACTCTGACACCAGCTGTATTATTCTGAAAAGAGTCCATGGTCAGAGAATCAGCTCCTAGGCCTCCGCTTCTTGTAATAGATTTATATTCCAGTTTTGTTATGAAGCTTTATTAGGTTTTACCAATCTGCCTGAATAACAACAGAATAAAAGTCACAGAATCAAAGACTCCCAGCATGGTGGGGGTTGGGAAGGACCTGTGGAAATCATCTAGTGCACTGCCCCTGCTAAAGGCAGGTCACCCAGAGCAGGTTGTCCAGGATTGTATCCAGATGGGTTTGGAATTTCTCCAGAGGAGACTCCACAACTTCTCACAGAATCATAGAATTCTCGGGGTTGAAAGAGACCTTTGAGATCATCACATCCAACTGCTTGCCTGGAGTTCACAATCCTGTGACTACTGCTAAAACAGCACAACTAAACATGTCCAGAAGCATCACATCTACATGTTTTTTAAATATCTTCAGGGATGGTGGCTTGACCACCTCTCTGGGTAGCCTGCTGCAGGGCTCAGGCACCTTTCACAGGAATGAATTTTTTCCTCTAGTTCAGATGTAACCTCCTGCATTCCAGTTTGTACCCATTGCTCTTGTCCTATCACTGGGCACCACTGAAAAGAGTCTGGTGCCATCCTCCTGACACCCACCCTTTAGATATTGATAAGCATTGATAATCTTTTATCATGGCTTGTTTTGTTAATTGGCCTCATGTACTTTTACATGAGGGCTGTGTTCAAACAGAGATATTTATGGCAGTGACAATATCCAGAAGAGGAATACAGTTGGGTTTTTATTCGGCATTATTACACATGCACCAAACCTTGGACTTATGAAGCCTAAGTGTGACTGACCAGTGGTGTCTTCCATCTTATGGCTAAGACAATTTTCCATTTGATGTCCAGCATCCAGTTGTCCTCAGTTATTTTCCAAATCCTCAGCCTGTCTCTCCTCATTTTGATCAGGTGAATGGATATAGGCTGCCTATGTTGGCTGTCTGAAATTAAAATCTTTAAGCCTTAATTTAATTTGGAGCAATGAAAAACCTGCAAAAGATGTAAGAAACAACACTCACACCATGACTCTCTCTTGCTTACTTACGCTTTCCCCCCAGCCCTTCTGTATGGAGTTCTTAGATCCTATCTGCAAGATTCTCATTTTACCCCAGCTTCATTTAGTTCCCTGCATCTAGCTGACCATCAGTCTTCCTGTACTGACTTTGTTGGGCATCAACACTTGCCTAACACTCAAGTGACATCTGAGCTAGTAAGTTCCTTCAGTTTGGAGGAAAAGAGGTGGGTGAATAGAGAAGAAAGTTTCACAGTCCTGCTGGCACCAAGATGGAGGTGGAATTGACTAGCTTGTCTATTCCAATTAATCCTGATGGGAGGGGGTGGGAATGGATGCCTTAAGCCCAGGAAAAACCCTTAGATCAGAGTTCTACTTTATTAAACCATAGATAGCCAAGCATGAGATACATCGGATATAAGACTTCATAAATTCCACTGCTCACAGAAGTATTTCACCCTACTGACTACAGCTTTGGATAGTTTCTGGTTTTTGTAACCAGCAGCTTCAGGCAAGAGAAACAACAAGAACTTGAACCAAAGTAAGTAAAACTCCCACTACCAGCAACACTCCTGTGTTTTCAAGAAAAGCAGCAGTGGTATCAATCCTTCTGGAATGAGACATCAGACATCCAGTCTCAAAGCCTCACTTGGAGAAGTTTCAGCAGCTGAACAGTCCTTCTGGCCTCAAGTTTGATTCACTATGTGGCAACGTAAGAGAAGGATAATATGATAGTTGTGGTAGTTCTAGTAAAGATGTCACTGGCAGACATCATAACCCCCATTTTACAGGAGAAGCTGTGACCCAGTGATACTTAAAAGTAAGCCCACAACAACAAACCTCACTTAACTCACAAAGTTTTGTTGCCAAGAAGGAGAAGAAACTGTAATGATCCATCCTCAGTCGACAGTTCCATGCATTTGAAGGATAGCCATATTGAAGGACATGACAGGGTCAGAGGTGCCTTAGTGCACCCTATTAGAAATCTGAGTCTCTCCAATGTTTGACCAGCACCTTCTTGTCCTCCTTCACTGAGACAAAACATCAGTGAGAAAAAGTTTCATTTGGTGGTGTTTCTTTAGTGAATATCTTTGCAGGCTTTTAGCAGTGCAGTGCCCTGTCCTGGTTTGAGCTTAGAGCAGAAGTAACTGGCCAGTGATTTGACTTCTCAGCTCAGGCTCTTCTCAGAACTGCACTTGCTGAAGTTCAGGGCAGGTTTGCACACAGTGGCTGCTTCTACAACACTGATCGGGAGAGTCAAAGGCTGGGCTGCAGAAAGGCTCTTGCTTGGACAGGCTCCTGTGCAGACCAAAGGCACTGCTACATCTTGTGTCCCATGCTGGTGTTCATTACTTCAGGGACAGCACCTGTGAGGAGGAGCAGAGAGGACAGCTGACCCTAAACTGATCAACAAGGAGTCCTATCCCATGGATTTCATCTTCAGGATAAAGCTGAAGAATCACCAGGGTCAAGCCTCTTTTGTAATGGCTGGTGTCTGAGGAGGACTTTGTTCTCCCTTCAATTCCAATCCATAAATTCCTGAATCTAGTTCCTGAGCCCAGCTCCTGAATCTGTTTCTTCCTCCCTGCTGAGTCCAGTCTAGGACTTCCCCAGTGCCTGCCCAGCATGGTGGTGATGGTTACATCATTGCCATCAGTGGGCTGAGATCCATTTTGGTTTTGTGTCTGTCTGTAGCTACTTAATTTCACTGTTCTTATTTTCAGAAAAGCTGGTTTAGTTTCTTTCCCAACTCATCAGTCTCTCCCCTTATCCTTTTCTCTTTCCTTTGGGTAGGCAGAGGGGTTCAGGGAGAATCTGTCACTTGTCTAGTGGCCAGCCCAGCCCTAACCCTTGACAGACCACAACACCAGAGCAGCAGCATGCTTCCAAAGTGCACAACACTAACCATGCTGTATCTGTCAGGTGTTGCTGCTATGTGTTTGGGCACTGTTTGTTCCAGACAGCTCCTCTGGTGTTACCATCTGACTGCTTTTGCTGTCCCTCCCCATGCCCTGGCCTAGAACTGTATGATGTGCCCAAACTCAGCACCACAGCTTACATGATAGAGAAAGGTTGATTTCCCCCTCTTCCAGAAACATTATCACTCCACACTTTGGAATTATTCCAGGTGGATGAGCAAGATAAGCCCTGAAGATGTGGTCACTGGCCTCACTCTCAGGATAGACAAAGCTGAAATCTCTGGACATAACCATCAAGCAGCCTCAAAGTTCACACTAGAAACTGTTTGACAGTAACCAGTCTGGGAGATGGCAAATGATGGAAACTCCCAAATATTTGGTGTCCTGAAGCGTTTGTGGGGAGTCAGAGAGTGAGGATGATCAGAGAGCTGCAGGCGCTGTGATAAAGAGCCAACTGAAGAACCAAATCTACAGGAATAGACTTAAATCAACTTTATTACACTGCAGTGTTATGTGGGCACTGAAGAAAGCTGAAGATTGATGGCTTTAATATTTTCTGTTATTGTCAGCAAGAAGGACAAAATCAGCAAGACAGATACTTGCAGATGAACCCCACAGCTCCACCACCACTAGTGCAGAGTTTGAGACAGACATGATAGGATGGAAGGTGACCACAATTTTGTACCATTTCATCAATGATCTTGCCATCAAAAGAGACGTCAGTGGGGTAGAGTCAGTTCATCATAACCTTATGAAGTGGTGTTGAGGTAGACTTTGAAACACAAGAAGGATGGAGATTGGCTTTATGACATTGCAGGAACTTAAACCGCCACTGCAGCCAAAATGTTCCTAGAGATGGTGGTGTGACTAGATTACACTGAAAGATCTATGTTACAGAGGAATCTGAACGGGCTGGATTGATGGACTAAGGCCAATGGGATGAGGTTCAACAAGGTATCAAGGCACACTTGGGACACAAGAACCCCATGCAATGTGCCAAGCTTTGGCCAGAGTGCCTGGAAAGCTGCCTGACAGAAAAGGACCTGAGGGTGTTGGTTGACAGCTGGCTGAAGATGAGCCAGCATGTGCCCAGGTGGCCAAGAAGGCCACCAGCGTTGTGGCCTGGATCAGCATAGGAAATAGATTGTAACCCTGAACTCAGCACTAGTGAGGCTGCGCCACAAATACTGGGTTCAGTTTTGAGTGCCTCACTCCAGGCAGGACATTGAGGTGCTGGAGGTCCAGAGAAGGGCAGCTGAACTGGTGAATGGTCTGGTGCATAAATCTTGTGAGCAGCTGAAGGAACTGGGATTGCTTAGCCTGGAGAAAAGGACGCTGAGAGGAGACCTTCTCACTCTCTACAAATCCCTGAAAGGACATTGGAACCAGGTTGACTTTGATCTCTTCTCCCAAGTTATAAGCAATAAGACAAGAGGAAACAGCCTCAAGTTGCAGTGAGGATTGGACATAACATTTTTTTCCCTCAAGAAAGTTGCCAAAACCTGGAACAGGCTACCCAGGGCAGTTGTGGAATCCCCATACCGAAAAGCCGTGAAGATGTGGCACTGAGAGACATAGTCTAGTGGTGGACTTGGTAGTGCTGGGTTAATAGTCAGACTTGATGACCTTAAAATCCAAGCAAAATGATTCTATGATTCTATGTAATTCCCAAACAGTGCAGCAGAGATTTTGCAATCCCATTTTAAAGTTTGGTGAGGTAATTTGAAATGCTCAGCAAGAAAATGAGGTGCAATCACCTGCACATCTGAAAAATGAAACGTGAGGCAATGAAAGTCATTAAAAAGGTCTTATCCACTCTACTTTAAAAGAAGGCATTGGTGTGACTGGGGTTGGTTTTTAACAACCTCCCATCAGGAAAGGCAAGCCTTACAAAACAGTGTTTTTTTCCCCCCTGTGATTTTGTGTGTTTCCAGAAGGAAAACATTTCAAGGAGTACCCAGCTCCAGGGATCTGGTGAAAAATCAGGTCACCACAACTGTCACAAGCTAATAGATATCTCTCACTACAAGTGCAGAAGATGACCACTAAGTGCTGATGACCATTCAGCTGCTTCTTTTGCATCTTTCATCAGCCCTTCGCTACCCCCAGTTCATCTCCTGCCTTTCCATCATGTCCTCTCTTCATCATTACATTTCATCAATCCCTTCCACTAACCACCACCAATAGTCTTAAAACCATCACAACACAACTTAAATCTTCCAATCATTGCTCTGCTGGTTTCTGTGTAAAATCCTTTTCCTTCTCAAACTCATGCCTCTAATTTATTGAAATTATAAACTCATCAGGGCAGAGGCCACATTTTCACCTTAGTAGAGTGGAGATTTATGTAGTGTAATTAAGCAGGATAATAAAATACACCTCAGTGAAGGATGAAATTTAAGTTGTGGAATCTACATTGGTTTCCTTGCTCTTAAGGTGAGAGGTGAACACTGTGATGGCTTTGTCTAACTTTTTGTAGAACTTTGACCAGGGAACTTCATGCACTGACTCCTACAGAAACCTACCACTCAGAAAGACCTGCTGAAGGGCTACACGTCCAGTCCCATCGTAACCTGTTTCAACAGAAGTTTGTTCTTCTTTAAATTGTGTTCCATGTGTCCTGTTGTAATTTTTCTTGCCAAAGCCCTCATCTGTTTGACCTTACTATGCCAGAAGATCCCCAGACCTCTTATCCAGGTCCTTCTGTTCCTGTGCCTGCTACTGTGTAAGCTGAGGTTCCAATGTGAAGAACATTGGAAGCTAAATTAATAGCCGACCCATTACAGGGCCTTCATGTTATGGATGCTACTTCCCCAACATGCAAAACCTCTTTCTGGTATCCTAGATGTTCACAGAAAAAATGGAGGTTCATGCTACAACTGCATGATATATAGACCTGGCGTTGGAGGAACAAGATGCAGGAGGGAAACTCTTCATATCTCATGGTTAGTGCATGTGACTTGACAAACCTGGCTGTGAATCTCTCTGAGCTTTATCCACATGTCCAGGACCTAGACATGTGATGACAACAAATATTCCTGCTAGATTTGTGTTCTTGTAGAGTCATAGTATGGTTTGGGTTGGAAAGGACCTTTAATGATCATCTAGTCCAATCCCCCTGCAGTCAGCAGGGACTACTAGATCAGGTTTTTCAGAGTCCTGTCCAACTTGACCTGGAATGGTTCCAGGGATGGGGCATTTACCACCTCTCTGGGCAACCTGGGACAGTGCTTCACTACCCTCAGTATAAAAAATTTCTTCCCTTTCTCTAGTCTCTTTTAGCTTAAACCCTTTGTCCTGTCAGAACAGGACCAGCTAAAGAAGATTGCCCTCATCTTTCTTCTAGTAAGTACTGTAAGTACTGTAAGTACTGAAAAGCAACGATAAGATCTCTCTGGAGCCTTCTGTTAGGAATTCTCATAAGAAGCAAGCTGGCCCTATGGGTCACTGTGAGAGGCCATTCTAGAGAGTAGACTGGCCCCACCACAACCATGCACATGGACCCACAGGGGATTACACAAGCAAACCACAGACCATGGATTGGGGCAGATGGTAAGAAAAGAGTTGAACAGCTCAGAAGAGTGAGCAGCCTTTGTTGTGTGCTTTTCTCAAGGAGGTAAAAAAGAACCAAGGAAGATAGAATACACTCTCACTGTCATTTTTTCCAAGGGAAAAAGCAATAAGTGCATGGCCTTGGGCCACAAACATCTCAGCACCTGGCTGCAGACATTACAAGCTCAGTAAACGCTGGAAGCTTTGGAAAGCTGCTGCTGCTTTTTGGGGACAAAACCATTTGTATGAAGTAATTTTAGTTCAGTGGGTCCAGAAGCCACTGGGGTGAGATGGCAGGAAAAGCCATGGGATGGACACATTCCTCACTAGATCTTTGTCTTCAGTCCTTACACAGACAATGATCCCCTGCTGCCATGGGGGAATCATGGAGTGGTTTGGACTGGAAGGGGATATAAACATTATCTAGTTCCAACCCTCCTGCCATGGGCACGGACACCTTCTACTAGATCAGTTTGCTCAAGGCCCTGTCCAGCCTGGCCTTGAACACCTCCAGGAAGGGGCTAGAATGTCTATGAGCATCTATACACAGCAGAACTTTAAATATAAATCCACATGCTGCAGAATGAAAACAAAATCCACAGGTTTTGGTTTGGTTTGGTTTCATTTGGTTTCGTTTTGTTTCGTTTCTTCTCTTTGTTTGGAAACTCTTTCTGTTTCCATGCTGATCTCAGATGCTCAGCTCAGAGTAGCAGGAGAGGAGCAGGGAATCTGACACACACCTGAAACCTGTGATCAAATAGGTCTTCCTCTCTCCTTGATAGGGTCTCCTTGTGCGATTTGAAGGATGATGATGGACCTTAGGATGCAGCAAAATACTCTACTTCAGGATCCCTGCAGGCTCTGTAAGTGCCACCAGTAACTTCAGTCATATATTTTCATTTTGCAACTTAAAAGCATCTTCACCTGAGCAGAGCTCCTCACTGCTCTTGTTCTTACCTAGAATGAAGCAATATTCTACCTCCCACATAAAACCCCCTGATGTTACTACCCTTTAACCATCAAATGCACACCTATATGTCTGCTCACTGTCTGAACCCGTGTCAAAGAAAGAATCACAGAATCACAGAAACATTCAGGTTGGAAAAGACCCTCAGGATCACCAAGTCCAACCCAGAACCCTACTCTACAAAGTTCACTCCTAAACCATATTCTCAAGCACCACATCTAAATGACCTTTAAACACATCCAGGGTTGGTGACTCAATGACCTCCCTGGGCAGCACATTCCAATGCCTGACCACACTTGCTGGGAAAATTAATTACATTTGCTACTCTCCAGTCCAGTGGGACCTCCCCAGTTAGCCAGCACATCTGCTAACTCCCTCAGCACCCTTGGGTGTAGCCCATCCAGCCCCATAGACTTGTGTGCATCTAAGCAGCATAGCAGGTCAGTGACCACTTCCTCATTTATTGTGATGACCTCATTCTGATTCCATTCCCTGACTCCTAGTTCATGAGGCTGGGTGTCCAGGGAACTGCTGGATCCACTGCTAAAGACCAAGACAAAGTAGGCATTGAGTACCTCAGCCTCCTCCTCATCCTTAGTCACTGTATTTCCCTCTGCATCCAAGAAGTGGCCTCCAGTGGTAGAACTGGGGTTAGATCACTCAACCCTGCCCTGCCTTGAGCAGTGCTTCGAATCCCTTACCACTTGGGGAACATTCAACCCCACACTGAAGGCTATAAAGGCTCAGGAGCAGGAAAGGTGTTTTCATAGCATCATAAAATGGTTTGGGTTGGAAGGGACCTTAAACATCATCTAGTTCCAATTGTCTATTTGGGCTGCACACAGCAGTAGCAGATGTTGGGTTCAAGAATGGACTAATGCCATCTGCAATATTAAAGAACGTCAGGAAAAGGTCATGAATATGCCTTGTTATTCACCTGAGCTTTTCCTGGATGAGAAGTTCACCATAAGCCATAAATGTGCCCTTGTGGCCAAGAATGCCAATGGTATCTTTGGGTGCATTATGAAGAGGGTGACCAGCAAATCAGGTCAAAAGGGGTTCTCCTTCTCCTCTACTCTGCCCTAGTGAGGCCACATCTGGAATGCTGGGTCCAGTTCTGGGATCCCCAGTTCAAGAGGGACAGGGGAACTACTGGACAGAGTCCAGCAGAGGCTATGAAGGTGCTGACTGGACTGGAGCATGTCTTGGAGGAAGAAAGGGTGAGAGACCTGAAGCTATTTAGCCTGGAGAAGAGAACACTGAGAGGGGATCTTATCAATATCTGATGGGTGGGGGTCAAAACAATGGACCCAGACTCTTTTCAGTGGTGCCCAGCAACAGGATAAGGGGCACGAACTGGAACCCAGCAGGTTCCATCTGAACATGAGGAAAATTTATTTTACTTTGAGGGTGCTGGAGCCCTGGAGCAGGCTGCTCAGAGAGGTGGTAGAGTCTCCTTGTCTGGAGAGATTCCAAACCCATCTGGATATTGTGATCCTGGGCAGCCTACTCTGGGTGACCCTGCTTTAGCAGAGGCGTTGGACTTGATGATCCACTGAGGTCCCTTTCAACCCTCATCACATTCTGAGTCTGAGAAAACAAATTAGGAAAAAAGTCAAGAAAATGACGAAAAAGCTTCTTGACTAGGGAAGTGGCACTGGGGGCCTGACAAAGGAATGAGAACATTGCCAGTGCATGAGAGGGCTGGAGTTGAACACCAAGACTCAACTATCAAAACACAGAGAGGTGAAATTATCATACAGTGAATCCCAAGCATGGAACAGTGTTCTGCTGGGGATTGTTTCACTGTGCTGCAAGGAGCGAGTTTCAGATTGTCTCTGCTTGAAAATCCTTTACGCAAAGATGACCTTTGGCAGCTCATAGCTGGATTTGGCATTACAAAGCAACATTAACCCCCAGAGACTGCAAAGCATTTTTTGTGCTAACCTTCCTGCCACATGGAAACAGGCAGGAGGAGGAGACAGATTTTTGGGATATGTCTCCAAGGCTTGTATTATAATGGAAACATTTATGCTGCAATCAAAGAGTGGCTGTAGACCATGCCGATATGCCTATAAGAGCTTTAAATAGCTATCTGGGGAGACAGAGAGTAGGGCAGCATCCACAATGTGATGCCAGCGGCCAGCCCTGACCAAGACACAGCAGAAATGCTGGAATGTTCAGCATATAGTGTCCCTCCAATTAGTGCTCCTGATGATTGGCTCTGTTGGTTAAAGCAGGGGCTTGGCAGCTTGGTTCTTTGAAGATCTTCACAGAGTCCCAGTATAGCAGGCTGAAGATCCAGAGGTCCAACCACCCCTGCTATAGTAGGGTCACCTAAAGCAGGTTGCCTGGGATCACAGCCAGGCACGTTTGGAATCTCTCCAGAGAAGGAGACTCCACAACCTCTCTGGGCAGCCTTGCTCCAGGGTTCTGGCACCCTCACAGGAAAGATTTTCCTTATGTTTAGGCAGAACCTTCTGCCTTCCAGTTTGTGCCCACTGCCCCTTGTCCTGTTGCTGGGCACCACTGAAAACATACCGGCTGCATCCTCCTGATACCCACCCTTTAGATATTGATAAGCATTGACCCAAGTGACTCCAAAAATCAATTGGCAGGAACCAGCAGGGTCTTCAGCCGGAGGCATCCATGTGTGTCCACACTAAAGAGGACAGACTGGCCTGTGCAGGGCCCCAGAGCTGCAGCAAGCAGACATCAGTGTGGAAACCTTTGGAGAAGAGCGGGGTCCTCAAAAAAGCCTGGATCAGAATGGTAAGATACTGGCTTGGCTGACTTTACAAGGAAGAATGCCATGTGAAGGAAAAGTCAACCTGGATTCTGGAAGTGATCTACGGATCACTCTCAGCTGTGTTGAGGGAAGGAGCCAGCAGTCCTCCAGGAGACCTATGGCTTTGCTTTTTTTAGGAGCTTGGCTTATCCTTTCCTCAAAAGACTGATCAATTGCCAGCAGGGCTGGGAAACAGGCTTCATAGGGCAGGAGGCCAAGTTGCAGAGTGAAATTTCAGAGTAGTTTGTGTCATGCAGGAGCATCTTCAACACTGGTCAAGTGGCTGTGGTCTTCTCCCACCTTCTTTCCCTCCCTTTCTAGAACAGCTCAAGAAATTCCTGTTTGGCTCAGTATGAATGTTGGATGCCAAAGCAGGAAAAAAGAGAGTGATCAAGTTTTCTAGAGAATTTTCCCAGCTATTCACAGCACAAAAGAACCAGAATGACTTGGGCCAGAAGACAGAAATAGGTAGTGGACAACTCCACCAGCAGCAAAACCTGTATACTGTCTCATTCCATGGCTCAAGGTCCTGCTACTTGGAGAAGAAAGCTCAGCCCTGGCACACTGCTCACTACTGCTAGAGAAAAAAGTATTTTCCTGTTGAGAATAATGAATGGTCTGAACCAAGTCATGACCAGATGGTCCCAGTCAGTAGTTGTTTATACCAAGAGCTGGGAGAGCAGGTCAGTCAAGCCCTATGACCCTAATATCGTCTGTAGAAGAATCAATCTGCAAGGCCAGGGAGACTGACCTGTTAGCCCTGTTTGTTGATCCAAGACATAATGGCTCAATAACTTTAATTATTAAAGCCTGTATAGACAACCATTGATCCTCCCACTTAGTGCCATCTCTCTAGCCTAGATCCCAGGGGTTTAGAGCACGGGAAAGAGAGAGAACCAACCACTTCATATGGCAGATCCACTGTGTGTGGCTAAAATTTGGACCTTGATATCAAAAGTCAGGCTCCTGCTGGTCCATCCATTACACCTCTTCAGAGCAATCAAGTGCTGACCCTTCCCCACAAAGACAAGCCCCTACTTTTCAGCTAACAAGACACCAAAAAGGCCATTTATAGAGTTGACCCAGATCATTTTTTCTCTCCAACAGTTCAGAAAGCAATTGGCATAAAGGACATTAATCGAGTTGGCGCCAAGAGGTAATTGAAGCCAGTAATTACCCTGGGTTTATAGAGCTGGAAATGTAATAAGGATTTTAAGAAAGTAATAACTGAGGCTTTCTGCAGAGAGATCCCCTGGTGCATCCAGTTTAGCTAAGGGCCTATCTTGGTGAAAATACATTTTCTTGTAGTTATTACATCACTGTCTTGCTGGGACATCTCTCCTGAGCCTTTGTAAATGGAATGGGCTTTGCTAAATCTGAATGTGCCGTCTCTCTGCATCTGGAGTTACGGTGCCGGACTGACACATCTAATGCAGCAATAATGCAGGACACAGAAAACACACACACTGATATGCTGTACCTGTTCCCAGCTCCTGGCTTCTCTCTTCAAACCTGGCAGATTTCTGTCAGTCACCCAATTTTATTTCCTGCTTTGGAAGCTATGACAAAAAAACATTGATTTCCCAAAGGCGCATCCAACTCATGTGGCAGCTCGTAGGCTTTGTGGTCAAAAGCTGATGCAAAATTTCCCAGCAGAATCATTTAGGCTGGAAAAGACCTTCAAGATCATCAGGTCCAACCATTAATTCTACTCTACCAAGTCTACCACTAAGCCAAGGTGTGGCCTCACCAGTGCTGAGTACAGGGGCACGATCACTTCCCTACTACTGCTGACCACACTATTCCTAATCCAAGCCAGGATGATATTTGGCTTCTTGGACAACTGACCAAATGCTGGCTCATCTTCAGCCAGCTGTTGACCAACACGCCCAGGTCCTTTTCTGTGGGGAAGTGTTTCAGCCACTCTTCCCCAAGCCTGGCTTTCTGGATCAGATCAATGAATAGTAGGGTTTGGAAGGGATCTCTGAAGATCAAGTCTAACCCCTGTGCCAAAGCAGAATCACCTAGGGCAGGTCACAGAGGAACACATCCAGAGGAGGAGACTCCACCACCTCCCTGGCCAGCCTGTTCCAAGGCTCCATCACCCTTTGTGGGAGTTTGAAGGCAGATCCTCCCCTGCCTCCCACCAGGGCAGAAAAATGAGACTCACACAAATGGATTGCAGAAGTGATGGAAAGTTTAAATGGGAAAGCAGTGAGTGTTTTACAGAAACTACAAGCACAGTGACAAAAGAGATCCCAAAGCATACAGAGTCCCTCACAGCATACCCAGAAACCTCCAAGCACTCCCCTTCTCCCTACCTGAGGGTATACCCAAAACCTCCAGGGCTCTTTCTTCCCCCCCTCCACTGTTAGGCTAATCTCAGCTGGCCAGATCTTAGATTGCCCTTCCCCCTTCTCCTTCTGGCATTAGTCCTAGCCAGGCCCAAGAGGCCTCGAGATAACTCTCCTTCCATTACCAGATAGGGAGCATCTCCCACAGGAGCGGTGAGGGAAGAAAGAGGAAGTGTGAGACCCTGCAGATGGATTTATAGGGAGCAGGACATGATGGGTATGAAATACACAGGTTCCTGTGTCCACCCACTGGGCTGGACACCCAGGGCACCAGAGGTGCACCCTGTATGGCAGCAGCAGGAGGCACCCAAGCCCAAACTGCCACCACCTAGGAAATAAGTTTTTCCTCGTGTTCAGGTGGAACTTCTGTACTTTACTTTGTACCCATTACCCTTCCTGCTATCACAGGACATCACTGAAAAGAGACTGGCACCTTCTTTTTGGATACCCACCCTTCAGATATTTGTGAACACTAAGGAGATCTTTGATGAAACTCCAAGACAGATCTATGCCCTATCTCTCTATCAAGAGAGAAATTGTCCATGTTCTTTGCCAGAATGGGGTCCTCCTGGACTACTTCTAAAATGGTTCTGCTTCAACCTCTTGCCTGCCACACTGTCACCAAAGTTCTCTGGAGCTCCAGGAAGATAAAATTGCATTTGAATTAATGACCTGTGGTTCTAGACACAGATCTTCCCAGCATTTTCTTCATCAAATAACTCATCTCTGCATTCACTTGTTCATCTCATTAGTGTTGATTCAAATTTGGTGGGAGATTCTAAGACCTTCTATTGACTCATTCTGGTATATGCTGGAAATTTATTCAGGTCAATTAGACACCTGCCAGTTTCATCTTCAAAGGCCATGACATCTGTTTGCTCAACAGGGCACAGCAAGAAGGAGAAAGTGAATTTGCATCCTTGAGCAAGGTGGCACAACGGTGTATCGATATCGGTTTGTAGTGAGATTTCCTGCCTTTTGCAAGCTTGAAAAAGTGTAAATTTATGCTAAAATGTCAACAAATGTCATACAATGAAAGTTCTGTATCATGCTGAATGCAAAAGACACAGAGGAATACAGTGAGTCATTCTCACCAGCCTGTTAACTCCAAGAATTACATCAACTTGCTCTCTACAATGCCCTGAAAAGAGGTTGTAGTGTCGTGGGGATCAGTCTCTTCTCCCCAGTTACAAGTGATAGGGCAAGAGGAAATGGCCTCAAGCTGCCCCAGGGGAGGTTTAGGTTGGACATTAGGGAAAATGTTTTCACTGAAAGAGTGGTCAAGCATTGGAACAGGCTGCCCAGAGAGGTGGTAGAGTCACCATCCCTAGAGGTGTTCAAGAAAGGTGTGGACAAGGCACTTGAGGACATGTTTTAATGGTTATAGTGGTATCAGTTTGACAGTTGGATTGATGATCTTAAAGGTCTTCTCCAATCTGATTCTGTAAGTTGCATTTGTCTACACTTCTTGAAGCTAAAAGCCCTTTCTCATCCTCTATCTGTACTCTTTTCCCACTTCAGAGCAAATTGTTTCAGTTTTTGGAGAACAATTTCCCCTATATCCATCATATTCATAGAATCATAGACTTATATCAGTTGGAAGAGACATCTAAGGTCAGATTCAACCATTAACCTAGCACTACTAGGTCACCACTAAACCATATCCAACAGGCCCTAGTACTGAGCTCTGGGGAACACCACTTGCAACCAGCTGCCAAATGGATTTAACTCCATTCACCACCACTGTTTTGGCCCAGACAGCCAGCCAGTTTTACCAAGCAAAGTGTATGCCCATCCAAGCCATGAGTTTCTCCAGGAGGATGCTGTGAGAGACAGTGTCAAAAACTTTACTGAAGGCAAGGTAGATGACATCCACAGCTTTCCCCTCATCCATTAAGCAGGTCACCTTGTGATAAAAGGAGATCAGGTTCATTAAGCAGGACCTTCCTTTCATAAACCTATGCTGACTGGGCTGGATTGCCTGGTTGTCCTGTGTGTGATGGCACTCAAGATAATCTACTCCATAACTTTCCCTGGCTCCAAGGTCTGGCTGATAGGCTTAGGCCCCAGATCCTCCTTCAGGCCCTTCTTGTAGATGGGCTTCACAACTGTTAACCTCTAGCAAACTGTTCATGGCAGAAGTGTATTCATGTCAGTTCACAGTTTTTGAAGATGTGAGCTTCAAGTGAACCACTCAAGATCTGCACACATTAATGAAGTATGTGGGTGCCCAGAATATACTGCTGGTTGGGTAAGATATAGATACCCCAGCTGCTGCAGAAGATAGCTAACTAAATGGCATCATGCAGATGGGTAAATCTAACTTAGCTCTGAACACTCTAGCTCTGCAGAGCTAGTTAAGTTGTCCCTGCTGAGCTGATGCAGCTCTCCTTGGGCTGGCTTCTAGCTTTCAGCATTTTTGTGTCATTGTACCATGTTGTGCTGGTGTCCCCTAAATGGAGACACATTCCTGGCCCTGGACAGCTGATAATCTAAATGGAAAATGCTCCTGGGGCAGCAGAAGCAGAAAACACCACAATGACTTTCCCGATTTCATGTCTCAGGGTAGTGGCAGAGCCAAGAAGAGAATCCAGAATTCCTGAGTGCCTGATGACACCAAACTAAGAGGGACTTTCCCATTGCTTACATGCACAGACTAAGTGCAAACATAGACACCATTGGTAGCTATGCACATTAAAAATGTAAAAATACAGAATCATAGAATCACAGAATCATTTTGGTTGAAAAAGTGGTTGGACTTAATTATCTCAAAAGTCTTATCCACACTCAACAGTTCTATGGTTCTACAGAAAAAGATCATCAAGTACAATGGTTAACCCAGCGCTGCTGAGTTCACCACTAAACCATGTCCCTCAGCACTACATCTATGCAGTTTTTAAAGCCCTCCAGGATCAAGACTCCACCACTTCCCTGGGCAGCCTGTGCCAGGGCTTTAAAACCTTTTCAGGGAAGAAATTTTCCCTCATGTCCAAGCTAAACCACTGCTGACACAACCTGAGGCTGCTTTCTCATGTGCTGTCTCTTGTTCTTTGGGAGAAGAGACCAACCCCCACCTGACCCCAACCTCCTTTCAGGTGGTTGTAGAGAGCAAGAAAATCTCCCCTGAGCCCCATTTTCTCCAGACTCAACAACCTCACATCCCTCAGCCATTTCTCATAAGACTTGTGCTCTAGACCCTTTACCACCTTTGCTGCCCCTCTTAGCACATGCTGGATTAATAAATTATTATATATCGATACAGATGCAATAGATGCTTTCTGTTACTACACACAGCACATAAATCCAGCTCACTCAAACTCACGTCGCCTCCTGATGGATGAAAAGGCAGAGACCACCCTCCAAATGATTGGAATGTTTCCAGTATTTCTAACCCATTTGGTCTAAAAATGACTTTCTTCACCAGTTTAGCTGAGTAGCCCTTCTTTGCCAGTTGTCCCACATGGAGAGTAGCATACACATTTTAGATAATTAGCTAATTTAACCAGCTAATTTAACATTAATAGCAAATCTGTGAGTTGAACCCCAGCAAATGAACTCATTAAAGAGAACTAGTGCTTTCTCCTTGATTTTTTTCAATATTTTTTTTTCCCCTTTCATTTTACTTTTGGACTCTCAGCAAGATGCTCTGGGGAAATCAGGATTTCGGGGGAAATTCAGATGATCAAATAAATAGGTTTTTATTGATGAACTAAAAGGGATGCACTGGAAAGTCAAAAAGCTTTTACAGAAAGATGCCAGCCTCCTCTGTCCTGTCAAGGAAGAATCCAAGGCTAAAGGACCCCACACAGGCTCGTAAAAATATTTTTTCTTTTGTGCTATGAGGTTCTCAGCATCTCCTCAAGTTCTGCACCTTCAAAGTTACTCCTTCAGCCCTGAAGCATGCTGTGAGCACCGATTACTACAGAATCATAGAATTGTTTCACTTGGAAAAGACCTGTAAGATCATCAAATCCAATCATCAACTAAACGCCACCATGGCCACTAAACCATGCCCCCGGTGCCATGTCTACATTTTCTTTAACACTTCCAGGGATGGTGACTCCACTGCTTCCCCGGATGGGCTATTCCAATTCCTAACCACTCTTGAGAGTCATATCTGAGGATGTCAGGATGACAGTGCTTGACGAGAACGGAGACAGGGACGACAGCACTCAATATGAGTGATAGTAATCATCCAACTTTATTGTTCCACACTTCATTACTTATAGTCTTATCTTATACATAGTTAATTCTATTCTAATTTAACACATGCTATTGGCTACTATCTAAAAGGTTACATCATTGTTTTCACTACTCTGTGGAATTTCCTAATTGCTCTTTTTCCCAGATCTTCACCTACTCCTTATCTTGTTTGCCTTCCTTCTCAGGGTCAGCTTGACTCAAACATACCAAGCATCAGAACTTTTCCATAACTCCTACTCCATTGCTATAATAATAACAGAAAATCCTTCAAAGCCTGGCTTGCACAGGTGTTCCTGGGACTCATGTCTCCTCTTGCTCAAACCAAACCCCAACAAGTGCTATCATCCATTTTATCTCATCATTCTGGCTTGCCCCTCTTATCAGCTGAACAGCTCTCAGTGCTCAGATGGAGCACAATTCCTGCAAGGAGGGAGCTCTAGTCCACCATCCTTCTTTCCAGCTTTGAGAAAAAGCACTTCCAGACAGTACTACAAGTCTCTCTTACTCATACATCCTTCTCTCACATCCCAAGTCACATTTTTCCCGCCTTCCCATCTTCCACCACTTGAATACAGTAAGAGAGCAAGGGGACATGTGAGAAGCCATATGATGGGACACACATACTAGATGAGGGTATTTGTGGGAAGAAAAAGAATTATAGAATCATTAAGGTTGGAAAAGACCTCTAAGATTATCAAGTCCAACCTCCAACTCAACACCACCATGCCCACCAAACCACATCCTGAATTGCCATGTCTGCATGTTTTTTGAACACCTCCAGGGATGGTGACCCTACCACTTCCCTAGGCAGCTAGTTCAAAAGACAGAGGGCAAGGATTCTGAGGCATAAGAAAATAGGGACACTTCTTGAGGATATTGAGAATAGTCTCCATTTAGTTTTCGTAACTCATTGTTAAGAAGCCACTTGCTATAAAATGAAGTGCTATGTGTTAGAGGCTTCCACATCAGTGTGATTAAGAACACAGGGATGTGGTCATCTACTCAGCCAAATATTTCCAACAATACCTCTTTACTTCAGATACTGGGGTTGGACCAGATGACTTCCAGAGGTCTGCTCTAATCCTAAACATTGTGTGATTTCTTCTCTTTTGCTGGTGTGTAAAGTTTAGGCAATAATACAAAGGCTAAGTATAAATATACGGGTTAGACTGAGATACTCAAGTAGACCAGCCACTGAGAGTGAAAACTCTCTACTACCTCTAGATACAAGTGCTGCACCTGAACTGTACCTGGATAGGCATACTGCAGGTGTGTTGGTATATTTGTTCTAGGTGACTAAGGCACTCCTAAAGGTGCCTTGGATGAGAAAACATGTAAAAAGCTTAGGGATCTCAGAAGAAGACATAGGAATGGAAGATGTTCTCCAACGCCAGTTCTCTTTAATATCACTGATCTGGGTAAGGGGACCAAGGACACCCTCAGGAAGTTTGCAGATGATGCCAAGTTGGGTGGGAGTGTTGATTTGCTTGAGGGTGAGAAGGGTCTGCAGAGGGATCTGGACAGGTTGGATAAGTGATACAAGGTCAGTGGGATGATCTTCAAAAAGAGCAAGTGTCAGGACCTCCACTTGACTCACAAGAGCCCCATGAACACACCAAGCATGTGGCAGAGTGACTGGAAACTGTCTGGCAGGAAAGAACCTGGGGGTGCTGGTCAACAGCTGACCAAAGATGAGCCAGTGTGTGCCCAGGTGACCAAGAAGACCACCAACATCCTGTCTCGGATTAGCAATAGTGTGGCCAGCAGGACAAAGGCAGCAATTGTCACCCTGTACTGGGCACAAGTGGTGACTCAGCAGCGCTGGGGTAATGACTGGACTTAATGATCTTAGATCTCTTCCAAACAAAAGGATTTTGTGATTCCACCACTGGAAGGAGAGGGCATTCTCCACCTCGTTCCGTTGCAGGGTTAAGGACGGAAGTGCAGTCAGCATGCTCACACCAATGGGTGATGATATTAGAAGAAACTTCCACATGGAAAGGATTCTCAAACACAGGAACAAGCTCCCCAGGGAGGTGGTTAAATCCCCATCCCTGGAGGTGTTTCAAAGATATAGAGATGTGGTGCTGAGGGACAGAGCTTAGCACCAGGCTTGGTAGAATTAGAGAATGGTTGGACTTCATGATCTTAAAGGTCTTTTCCAACCAAAATGATTCTATGATACTAACAGCTTCTCAGTAAGATGGTCATCCAGCAGGAAGTGACACCTTGCAGAGATCACACTTTGCTTATCTCCAAAGCTGACCCAAATCACACCCTATTACTGCAGCTGGTGATTCCTCTCTTGTTTAGAACAGTATTGGAATATCCCTGCAGAGCTCTGAAGCTCAATTAATCCAGGGTTCAGTGTGTGTATGATTAATAGATTCTCTGTGCTGAAGCTATCAAAGGCTCTGGTAGGCAGCTGCTCAGCTCCCTTGGGATAATATCCTTGGGGGGGAGCTGCAGCACCAGACCAGATTTGCATGTTTGATGCATTGCTGTGTCCTGGTTTAAAAGAAGACAATCTGTTGGGTCTTCATTCACTGCATGCCTGTTGAAGCCATGGTAGCAAGGGGTGGATTTTTCTTTTGAGAGACAGAAACGTTCCTCTCCCAGGAGTGCAATTTATATCTTGATTAATCTAAAAGTTTAGGGGGTTTATGCTGAGGGGTGTGAGGGAGATTTTTTTTAAGGAGTGTGGGTAAAGAGGAAAGGAAGAAGCCTGCTGGAATCACTTTTATACTGGAAGATCAGCTGTGCTGTAGGCAAATAGTGTGCCTCAGTGGAGCAGAGACAATTTCAGGTAATTAATGTTCTTCTTCCACCAGCACTGGGAAAATCACAGTCTTCAGAAGGAGATTTATACAACTTGATGTCAAAGCTTAAAGCAGCTGTGGAAAAAGGGGTGATCCAGAATCTTAGAATGGTTTGGATTGGGAAGGACCTTGACGATGATATAGTTCAAATGCCTCTGCCATGGGCAGGGACACTTCCACTAGACCAGGTTGCTCATCCAACTTGGCATCCACAACCACCCTGGGCAACCTGTTGCAGTATCTCACTACTCTCACTGTAAAGAATTTCTTCTTAATATCCAACCTAAATCTCCCCTCTCCCAGCTTCAATCCATTGCCCCTATCACTACAAGCTGCTTTAAAAAGTCCCTCCACTGCTTTATCGTAGGCCCTCTTCAGGTACTGGAGGGTTTCCCTAGAGCCTTTTCTTCTCCAGGCTGAACAGACCCAACTCTCACTGCCTGCCCCCATACCGGACTTGGTCCAGCCCTCTGATCATCTTAATGGCCTTCTGTGGACTCACTTCAATAGTTCCACATCCTTCTGGTGTTGGGGGGCACCACCCACTGGACACAGTGGGGTCTCACAAAAGCGGAGGAGAATCAGCATTCTTCTACCATCACTATGCTGTATGTGAAAAACCTCTTCCTCTGACTGCAGCTCCACTTCCAACTTGTCTGACCTTTATATCTGCAGCCTGATGAGTTAAATCAGTGTCACAGCCCATGAGGTTGCGAGGTTACATTGACAGAAGCAGAGACACACTGTCAGTTGTGGTTTTCATGCTCAAAGATCTCACTGCTCCCACAAGCTGCAATTTGCACTCCCTTCACTTGCAACACCTCAGAGCAGAAGCGAGGGCACGTGGAGGGGAATTTGTCTCTCCAAGAGGCACAGGAAGATGTTTTGGTTGAGGTGCAATCTTACACATGTCAGAAAGATGATCACAGAATGGTGGACGTTAGAGGGGACCTCTGGGCATCATCTAGTCCAACTCCCCTCCTAGCGTAGGATGTCTGGGGTTAAGTTGTATCAGTTGCTCTATCATCTGATGACCCCTCCCCAGCATGGAAGGAAAATCAGGAAAAGGGGACTAGACCCACAGGCTCAAATGTAAATGGATTTTATGAAATAGCCAAATTAGTATCAAATATCAACACAAGGTATAAAAAGTTATACTCAGCAAGGGTTCAGCAGTCACAAGATCCAGAAAAGCAGTCCTCAAGAACAGACAGAAAAAGAGCAGAGTGAGAAAGAGCCCAACCAGAATATTCTATTAACAATCTCCTTTCTATGCAGCAAACTTCTTCTTTTATACTGTGATGCTTATGGTTTGGGATACACCTGTGGGCCAGCTCCAGTTAGCTGCCCTGGCTGACCTGAAACTGCTAGCAGCGCATTAGTATGGGTGGCCTGGGATTCTGTCCCAACTAAATCAGGACACAGGGTCATCCACAGTAGATTGCTCAGGATCCCAACGTTCAGGCAGGTTGGATTCTGTCCAGAGAAGGTGACTCCACAACCTCTCTAGGAAGCCTCCTCCAGGGTTCTAGCACCATCAAAGTGAAAAAATTCATCCTCATGTTCGGATAGAACCTCCTTTGCTTCAGTTTGTGCCCCCTTTCCTGTTGCTGGGCACCACTGCAATCAGCCTGGCCCCATCATCTTGACACCTGCCCTTTAGCTATCAATTAGTATTGAGAAGATTCCCTCCCAGGTTGCTCTTCTCTAGACTAAACAACCCCAAGTTTCAGCCTCTCCTCACAAAAATCTAGGAGACCAGCAGATTCTTCCCACCTGTGCTTGCCAAAGCCATTGCTGGGGGCAGCTATCAAAGCCCAAACAAATCCCAAGTGCCCTCCAAACAAAAGGCTAATTTAAAATTGATTTGCACTCTGGCTACAAGACACTTGATTTTGTAACATCTATCAGGAGCATGAAGCTAAAAAGAGCATCTAACAGTGATCACCATCTGAGCCATGGCTTGCTGGGGTATGTTCCACCAGCTGAACGTAACTGTTCAACTGGCACGGTGACTCCTCTGCAATATGAAACTTTCCTGGCGTAATTTCCCTCTCCTTCAGTCATTTGTGCATATGCTCAGCACATGGTCCCAAAGCTTGCATGATGATTTTGCCATCTATAAAAGGCACACTGACTTTTCATCAATGAGATGCACATTGTTTTTTGACAAGAATAATGTGCTCCAAGAACAGCGTGCTCCAAGAACAGCCTCACAATAGCTTCCATCAATCAAGCGCTGGGTGGAAAATCAAAGATGACAATGGAACCTACAGCATTAAATAACCCACGGTGCTAGAAATTAATCAGGAAGCTGGTGTGCTTGAAAAACAAATGTGTTCTTAATAAATTGGATTT
This sequence comes from Dryobates pubescens, assembly GCF_014839835.1. Lineage (NCBI taxonomy): Eukaryota > Metazoa > Chordata > Aves > Piciformes > Picidae > Dryobates > Dryobates pubescens. Next base: position 118,847,378 of record NC_071657.1, on the reverse strand, counting down.
CAGTATCACTTACAAGCCATGGATTACCAGATGAATGGAACCTGTTTTGATCTGCACTGATAGACTCCAGGAGAGCTTGCCCATGAATGCATTGAAGCCATTGATGTCACCGTAAGCCTGCTGGGCTTGGTGGAATTTAAGCCATGTGGCCATGATTCTTTTTAATGCATACAGAGTACATGCTTATAAACACCCCAGACCAAGCCTCTGATCCTGCTTCGAAGTATTCCCAGACAATCTAAAGGTTAATAATAACCTCTGTAAAAAACCCTTCCCCACATGTAGCAGTCACCCCTTGAGGAAAGGATGAAAGAGAATGAAGTGTGCATGACACTGGGAGAAACTTGGGTGTGACATGAAGAGGCACAGATAAGCCCTTCCCAGAAAGAGCAACAAAGGTAAATGACTTGTATGGTGTAAATTACTTGCAACATGACTAGTATTTTTAAGTGCCATACATCTACTATTAACTCGCTCCTCTGAGCACGTGCAGAATGAGTAACCTCTGTTTTCATAGAAACATAGAATCATTTTGGTTGGAAGAGACTTTTAAGATCATTAAATCCAACAATTAACCCAGCTCTGCTGGGTCACCACTAAGCCATGTCACTCAGTGCCACCTCTACACAGCTTTTAAGTCCTTGCAGGGATGGTGAGTCCACCACTGCCCTGGGCAGCCTCTTCCAGGGCTTGACAACCCTTTCAGGAAAGAAAGTTTCCTTCATGTCTAACCTAAACCTTCCCTGGTGAAACTTGAGGGGTCATTTAGTCTGGAGAAGAGGAGGCTGAGGGCAGACCTTATTGCTCTCTACAACTCCATGTAAGGAGGCTGGTGAGAAGTGGTGGTTGGTCTCTTTTCTACAAGAGGAAATGGCCTGAAATTGTGCCAGGGGAGGTTTCAGTTCAGTATTAGGAAAATTTTATTGTCTGAAACAACAGTCAGGCATTGGAACAGGCTGCCCATGGAGGTGGTGGAGTCACCATCCCTGAAGGTGTTCAAAAAATGCATGCACTTCAGGACACGGTTTAACGGCCATGGTGGTGGTAGATTGAAGGTTGGATTTGATGAGTTTAGAGGTCTTGTCCAACCAAAACATTCTATGATGCTATGAATACAATTCCTGAGATCTAGCTTTTGAAACTGTGGGAAGAATTTCAGCTACTAAGGACCAGAGTTTGAAGAGCAAAACCCACAGGAATTCAGCCTGGTATTTGGTGAAGTCTTGAGCTTTTTACTTATTCTACTGAGTGACCTGTCCTCTTAAGAGACTGAGAATGCAGAAGACTGTACCTCAGACTTACAGGCTTTTTAATAATGATGGGAATATGAAGAAAACAACAACAACAAAAAGAATATATGAAGTAGAGAGAAACTTCCAACTGTGTCCCATTCCATAAAAGCAGAGGGACAAATTCCAAGTTGAGGTAAAAAGGTATTTTAGCAAAGATTTCTTAGTTAGTCTGCAGATGTCATGGCCGCAGGATGTTGCTGAGGCTTAGAGATTTGAAGCAGCCAAACTATAGAGAGATACTCCAAAACAGTGGGTACTATTTTGTGAGGTTAAAATGGGCAGTTGCAATAAATGCTCTTTTACCACAAGAGCTCAGAGAAGACAGTATCTCTTCAAGCCTCAAGGTATGAACCACATCCTACCTCTCAGAGTCCAGGAACTCCTCCCAGGTCACTGCTGAGCCACCTGGGAGTCAAGTGGCACTGGCTGCCCTTGAAGACAGAATCAGGAATTGCACAGCCCATTGGTCTGGTCACCTGTGAACATCCCCATGTGCTTATCAAAGACTGACAACATGTGAATAGGAAGCTCATTCTTTTTCAGGATGATCACCTTCTGTGTCACTTGGTGCATTAAGAAGAGTATAACCAGCAGATCAAGGGAGTTTCTCTGCCTCCTCTACTCTGCCCTACCGAGGCTACACCTGGAGTCCTCATTCCAGTTCTGGGCTCCCCAGTTCAAGGGAAGCAGGGAGCTACTGGAGAGACTCCAGTGGAGGTTAAAAAGATGCTGAGGGGCCAGGAGCATCTCTGTGAGAAAGAAAGGCTGATGAGACCTGGGGCTGTTTAGCCTGGAGAAGAGCAGCCTGAGATGGGGTCAGATCAATGCTCAGCAAGAGCTAAAGGGTGGGGGGCAAGAAGATGGGGCCAGACTTTTCAGTGGTGTCCAGTGACAGGACAAAGGGCAACGGACACAAACTAGAACCCAAGAGGTTCTATCTCAATATAAGGAAAAACTCTTTTCCTCTGAGGCTGCCCAGAGGGGTTGTAGATCTTTGGAAAGATTCCAAACCCATCTGGACATTGCCATCCTGGGAAACCTGTGTGACCCTACTTAAGCAAGAGGGTTGGACTGGATGATCTCCAGAGGTCCCTTCCAATTTCTACTAGTTTGCAGTTTTGCAATTCTGTGATCATTTAGAAGCAAAACCAGGTATGCTACCAAAGTCAGTCTCATCTGTAACCAACCTCCCACTGACATCAGGGGGAAGTATCTCTGTAGCCCACAGAGGATTAGCAAACATGAAAAAAAAAAATAACAAAGCACAAGCTCAAGTCTTTAAATCCCCCTGATCTCAGTCACAGCTGTCAGCATATCAAAAGAGAAAGAGCCAGACCTCTAGCTTCTGTGTTTTTCTGTCCAGCCCAGTTGATCTCATGTACGCTGGGCTCCTCTCTACAATTAGGCTGATAATTAAGAAATAATAGCATAATATGAATGGGTAGTCGCTGGCTAGCACCCTTAGCTGAACTGAGCAGTAATCTGCAAAGGATGTTATTACTATTACAAAAATAAAGATCTGTCTCCCCAGCCAATCAATCCAGCAGATATATACCAACAATCAACTTGTTAAAAATGTCTTCTATAAATTACCCAGTCTTTCATCTAATGGAGCTCGAAACAGCTGCAAGACAATTTGGAGCTGATGGAAGCATACGTCGGGAGTGCTTTTTCATCCTGATGCCTTCCCATTCTCCTCAAAGCTGTTGTACTGTAGCCGGCGTCTTTGTTTAGTGCACCCATGTGAAAACAGACTGTATTTCACACCCTAGGTTAGCAAAGTCGTTTTGGCAGAAATGCTCAAGAATATCTGCATTTAATATGGGTGGAATAATTCAATTTCCTCCCTATTATTTCAGCTACGCACTTACAACCTCCTTAATTCTTCATTAAACCCTCTGGGCTTGGGGGATGTTGCTGTGGTTTATGATCTGCCATACTTCTTCCCAATGAACATGGAAAGACACACAGAGGAGCAGTTATAATCATGTATTTTTTAGCCAGATATACTTGTGATTTCATCTAAATCAGAGCAATTTAGCCCCTTGCTTTGCTCATTGAATCACAGAGTCATTTCAATTGGGAAAGACCTTTAAGATCACTGAATCCAACCATTCTCTAACTCTACTAAGTCTAGTGCTAAAACATACCCCTCAGCACCACATCTTTATGGCTTTTAAACACCTACAGGAAGGGGATTCAACCACCTCCCTGGGGAACCTATTTCAGAGTTTGAGAACCCTTTCAGTGAAGAAGTTTCTTCTGATATCTAACCTAAATCTTCCCTGATGCAACTTGAGATGATTTCCTCCTGTCTTATCACTTGTTAGTAGATACAAGAAACCACCCCCCACCTTGCCCCACCTCGCTCAGCCTTCTTTCATGGAGTTGTAGAGGGCAAGGAGGTTTCCCCTCAGTCTCCTTTTCTCCAGACTAAACAACCCCAATTCCCTCAGCTGTTCTTCACAAGACTTTTTCTCCAGACCCTTTACCATCTTCATTGCCCTTCTTTAGACACACTCCAGTACCTCAGTGTACTTGTCATGAGGGCCCCAAAATTGAATCCAGCACTCAATATGTGCCCTCAACAGTGCCAAGTACTGAGGGACAATCACTTCCCTGGTCCTGCTGGCCACAGTAGTCCTGATATAGACCAGGAATGTACAGCAGTGCTGGGTACACTGCATGTTCACAGTGCTGACTGCTGACACTTAGGCTTTAATTGAGGAATGTATCATGGGATTTCTGGGTGTCAAGCTCTTCTTTTTGCATCTCCATCCTGGCCAGCCCAGACTGTTCCACCTGTAAGCCATCAAGTAGCACTTCTCTACCTGCAAGCTACTATTAGTGTGCTAGTGGAAGGGACAAGGTAAAATGAATGTTGTCCACATTGGCTGATCTATTGATGCCTTACTGAAACAAACAAGGAAAATCCTGGCTGAGGAGGGAAGGGACCTTGCCAGTTATCTATGTGGAGCAGTTGCATAGTCTAGGCTTACATCTCGAGCCATCTGCTCCTGCAGGTTGCTAGGGAAAAGAGCTGCTGACCACTGATCTAGGTTCTCCCAAGGTCTGGAAAGCACCTTGGCAAAAGCACCTTGATCATTCATGTAGCAACAGGACAAGGGGTGGTGGCTTCAAAGTAGAAAAAGCTTGATTTAGATTAGGCATTAGGAAGAAATTCTTCCCCATGAGGCTAGAGAAGCACTGGAACAGGTTGCCCAGAGAACTGGAGTCTTCAATCTGGAAGTGTTCAAAGCCAGGTTGGATGGGACCTTGAGCAACCTGGTCTAGTAGGAGGTGTCCCTACCCATGGCAGTGGGGGTTGAACTAGTGTCCCTTTCAATCCAAACCAGTCTATGAGTCTATGATTGTTGTCCAAGAAGCCCTCACTAAACCCTGCTCTCCCACACACATTAAATCCATACCTCGCTTCTGAAGGCCTTGGTGATGTTCCTTCTCCCAGTCTCTCACAACACTGTGTCTTTTTGAAGCATTAGAAGACAGATAATTTTTCTGTCTGGGCACACTGTATGATAATTTGGGCTCTCTAAATGAAGTTTGGGCACTGGTTTAAGTATGGAGTGACTCAGAAAGATCCATAGCTGCCAGCAAGTTGATGTTGCTACAATCAGCTTAGTGTAAAAGGGACCTTGGTTTGGGATAAATCTGAGATCAGTTAGGTCTAAAATCTCACCTGTGTGTAAGTGTGGCTTCTGCTATTTTTCAAACAGGATGTGTGCAAATGGGACCTGCTCCTTCTGAAGTACTTCCTGTATTGGTTTAAACTAACTTTAATGAACTTCACTTTCAAATCTTAAAATTAGCTTCAGCTTCTCTGGATTTCTCTAGTTTGCTCCGCAAACATTTTCTTCTCCCTTGGCTGCTTCAATTCCATTTTCAAGATCACTCTAGGTGGAGACAGCTTTTCACAGAATCACCAAGGCTGGAAGAGACCTCAAAGATCATCGAGACTTCTATGACTTGGTGTCACTGCCACCACTGTGCACTTCCTGAGTTTATCTCTCTCCACAGATATCCCTTTCTTCCTCCCACTTTCTCCTGTGTTTTGGAATCCTGCTCCAGATTTCTTTTACCCATCAACTTGTAATTTTGGTCTAAGGCAGGTTTGAAACTATCCTGTACAGCAATGGATTGCAAGAATCTGTCTTCTCCAGTCTAAATCTTTTGACTTACATCTTCACCATCTGTTTGAGGTCTCAATTTGCATATTATTTCACCGGAGATGAGGTAACTTATTTCTCTGCTTTGGCAGACCTCATAGAAGCACAGAACCATTTTGGTTGGAAAGATCACCAATCCACACTGAGTCCAACCATGGACCTAATGTCACCAAGGACATTAAACCATGTCCCAAAGTACCATATCCATGTTTCTTGAACAACTGCAGGGATGGTGAGTCCACCACCTGTTCCAATGCCTGAACACTCTTTCAGGAAAGAAATTCTTCCTAATAGCCAACATAAATCTTGCCTGTCACAATTTTAGGCTATTTCCTCTTGTCCTATCACCTGGTACTAGGGGAGTAGAGACCAACCCCCACCTCACTCGAACCTCCTTTCAGTGAGTTGTAGAGAGCAGTGAGGTTTCCCCTTAGCCTCTGCTTCTCTGGACTAAACAAACCAGTTCCCTCAGCCACTCCTCATAAGACTTGTTAGACCTCATTTCATAGTCAGGGCCATGTTTATTGCATCATCCATTCTCACCTTTCACTCCTCTACAGTTGTTTACAACTTAATTTGAATTTCCACTGGGGCACTTCAGAAGTGTAGAATCCAGAGCAAGCTTCCCAGAGGACTCACTTTCCTCTAAACTCATTTTATTGCCTCTGTTAACTAATACACTTAATAACACCATTCTTCTTCTTGCATTCTGGCTGATTAAACTGAAGATTGTGTTTGACTTCCCCTTTTCCCCCCTATTCTAGTTTATGCTGAAAAAAAAAATATCCACCCCTCCCTTATTTGTCCCGACAGCTAAATTACCTTCCCACCTTTCCTAAATCAATATGCCACCCTCTATCTTCCTTTCATCAATCCCCAAAACCTGCTATTGCAGCACTGATGACAAGGCACAAGCTAATCCTGGAGCAAGGTATATTGAGATACTTAACCAATGCTGAGTGACTAACCACTCATAAGCATCATGATCTGCACGTCCCATATTGCCCAGACCTTCCAAACATGCTGAGGTGCTGCTTGACTTCTGCGGAGGTCAAAGGCTGAAGAGTAGGTTACAATGCACTTAATTTCCTGTTTCTGCTTGATATTCTCAGCCAAGGAAGAGCTGTAATGGATGACTGATTTCATTGTAAGTGTCCCAAGTGCATCTATTTTGGGCAAGGCGCATCTCTCTTGTTCAAACAACTCAGTAACTTGATTTACAATGAGAAGAGTGACAAATAGTAGTAATAATTTCTAGTGTCTTCTGGCAGAAAGCAGCAGCAGCTCCTACATGCACTCAATCCAGACCCAGTCAGTTATCTCAGAGTGTAGGAGGTGTTTCATACTTAATTCCACCTGGACCATGCTGTTCCCAGAACTGTATTTGCTGCTTCCACAAGTGAGTCATTTCAGTAAGAGCGATGTGACCCATCCAATCTGCCTTCCAAGCATTTTATTCTGTGTTTCTGCCCTTTTTCTGGTCCAAATTTTCTAACATGTCTACCCATCAGAGTTGTCATGTTCTTGGAGGCATGCCAAGAACAGCTGGAATGGATCAGAAGTGTCAGTGGAATCCTGTTGTCATTAGGCCAGCACAGCAGGTATACCCTACATGGACATGCTTGAGACAGTCAGCAAACCAGCAGGTGCACCAGACATGCACATAGCTCTAACTCTCAGTAGCAACCAAGCAGTTAAGATCTCCAGAATAAAAGTGGTATAATGAATTAGATAAAATGAGGTTGTCTAGTTGGATGTGGAGATGAAGATAGCTTGTGTCAAGGGTTAGGGCTGGGCTGGCCACTAAATAAGTGACAGAAGCTCTCTATGAATCCCTCTGCCTTCCCAAAGGGAATAGAAAGGGAATAAGGAAGGGAGACTGATGGGTTGGGAGAGAAACTAAACCATCTGGAATGGAAATAATAACAATAAATTAAATAGATGCAAATAGATACAAACCAATATCAAACTCAACCCCTGATGGCAATGGCATCACTGTCACTGCTCATGCTGGGGCAGGCACTGGGGACTGAAGGCAGAACAGAGTCCTCCTTGGACACTGACCACTGAAGAAGAGACTTGACCCTGGTGATCCCTCATCTCAATCCTGAAGATGACATTCATAGTATGGATGCTTTGTTGGTCAGTTTAGGGTCACCTGCTCTATCCACTCCTTCCCACAGGTGCCATCTCTTAGTTACTGTACCCTAACATGGGACACAAGATGTAGTAGTGCCCTTGGTGTGCACAGCAGCACATCTAATCAAGAGGCTTTCTGCAGCCCAGCCCCTGGCAGTGACACTCCCAATCAGCACTGTCAGCTCTAGAAGCAACTGCAGTTCCTGAGAAGAGCCTAAACTGAGGAATCAAATCACTGACCAGACTTAGTTCTGCTCTAGCTCAAACCAGAAGAACCTCACAAAGAAGACTTGGTAGTACAACCACAGTAAGGATGGTCAGTCCAAATGAAGATGTGTCTGTGTGCAAAGTTAAGCACTTTGGTGTATAATGAAGTGTCACAAGATGATGACTTGATCACAGTTTACAGGTGGCCTAACTTTTCTCTAGAAGACAGAGTGTAAACCAGGAGTTGGAAGGTGGGAGCCCTTTCACAGGCAGGATTCATGAAGGGAAATGGACAGTGATGGACCTCAGTGGTTCTCCTTTTGTACTTTTTCTGGTTATGGAGCTGGTGTTACTTTCCCCAGGCAGCAAATATAATGGCAGACCCCACCTCAGAGCAGTCAACAGTCTTCCCAAAGCTGAAGACGATCTGACTATTTAAGCTCTCTCCAAAACTGTATTGCATAGGGTTGGAAACAAGATTAAGATGTTTTATGGTCTCAGGACAGCAAGCTGCACTGCAGCTTCATATCCAACAATTCCCAGAGTGTGAGAATGTTTATTTCTTGGTTTGAACCAGTCACCAAGCATGGACAAACACTCTGATGCTACAGCACCTTCCATTCCTAGAGCATAAACCTTCTGCCGACAGGTTTCAGATATATATCTTATATGTGTTGAGCTGCTGTGAGTATCTAAGGAGGTCAAGGGAGAAGGAATAGTAATAAATTTGTTAGGCAAAATTACAACACTGGAAGAAACAAGCAAGATCTGGGCATCTACAGTTCTACTGGAGACCATGCAAAGTCAAGGTCTGGACACTCCCAGCTCTCCTTGAGACTATGCAAAACCACAGAGAAGCAGCCAAGTGTCCAAAAGTTTGTTTTCTCTGGGTGATTTCTATTTTTTTGTTCTGAAGGATATTTTGCCACTTACAGACATTTGGTGTAAATTAGGATGTCTCTGATGGTATTAGTAAAGGTATGAAAACTACCAACATCTGAGCATCTGGCTCACTCATTTGCAAAATGTTCTGGGACTCAAAGAGGTTGAGCACACTCTGCAAATGTCAGATGTTGACAGCGTTACATTCAGTGCTAATAAACTTGAAGCAGAATAAAGTTCCCTTAAAATACCAACCATCAACCCAGCAGGGCTCATTTCAGAGGTTAAAAGATGCTGCACTTTACTGCCCCATAAATAACTGTAATGAAAAGGTCAAGAAACCTGGTAGGAAAATCTTACTGTTTGGCAAACAAGCTTCTGGAATCACAGCCAGGATGAAATCCCACAATTAGAGCTGTGGTTCACTTGTGTCCAGCCCACCACGATGCATGCTGCTAAACCCTGTCACAGAAGGGTTTGAGTTGGAAGGGACCTTTGGAGGTCATCTAGTCCAATGTGATAGGAGAAGAGGAGGTGGCCTCACGTGTCACCAGGGGAGGTTTAGGTTGGACATGAGGAACGATTTCTCCCCCAAAAGGGTTGTCATGCCCTGAAACAGGCTGCCCAAGGCAGTGGTGGAGACCCCATCCCTGGAGAGATTTAAAAGCCACATAAATGCGGTGCTGAGGAACATGGTTTAGTGGTGACCTGGCAGTGCTGGGTTAATGGTTATATTAGATGATCTTAGAGGTCTCTTTGTACCAAAATGATTCTGTGATCCCATGAAATCTGAACTGATACTGAAACTGGGGTGAGTGCACAACGTGTCAGAGTTGGGTTGAGCAAAGCATTTCAACCATTAGCAATGTCTTCTTGGAGAATGTTTTGCTCTTTAAAAAAGTGCCACATCTTCTTCTCTTACGGGAAATATTTCAAAAACTTTTGAAACAACTATTTTAGCTGAGGAAGAAAAAGACAAGAAATAATAATAAGCTACATCAGATAGGAGAATACAGAATGGGCCCTTCAAAGCAAAATGAAAACCTTTGTGAGAGGGCTGGCTAAAATGTAAACAGAAAAAAAAAATCAGATTTTGTTAATTTCTTCATTTTTTCCTTTTTTTCCATTGAGATTAGCATTTTTGGAGTAAGTTGTAAAGAGAGTTAAAAAAAAAATACATTGCTGGGAGTTGAGCTTGTAGAACCTAGGTGGGATCCCCAATACAACCACCCTCAGCTTTTGGTCATTACAGGGTCTGTTGTGACGGGACAAAGTGGTGATGGTTTTAAACTGAAAAAGGGAGGTTCAGACTGGATCTAAGGCAGAAATATTTTACCCTAAAGGTAAACATTGTCATGAAACATTGGCACAGGTTGCCCAGAGAGGTGGTAGAAGCCCTCATGCCTGGAACCATTCCAGGTCAGTTTGTTTGGGGCTCTGAGCAACTTGCTCTAGCTACAGATGTCCCTGCTGACTGCAGGGGGGTTGGACTGGATGACCTTTAAAGGTCCTTTCCAACGCTGAACTTTCTATGATGCTATGATTTTATGACAGAATCAGTCTACTCTTACTATTTTGGAGAGCTCAACAATAGAATCACAGAACAACAGGGGCTGTAAGTGATTTCTGGAGACCATTTATTTAAGCTGTTCCATTGCATCTACGAATAGAAGATCTGGGTCAGACTCACAAACCCAACAGTACTCATGGCCTTAGTGCCTTCACAAAGATTCAGGTATGCAGCATCCAGCTTTAGAATCATAGAATCATTAAAGTTGGATAAGACCTCCACGATCATGAAGTACAACATTCTACCTAATACCTCCATGACCACTAAACCATGTCCCAGACTGCCACTTCTATTTGTTTTTTGAACACCTGTAGGAATGGTGACTCTGCCACCTCCCTGAACAGCCTGTTTCAATGCCTGACAACTCTTTCAGTGAAGAAATTCTTCCTAATATCCAACCTGTGTCCCACCTTCCTCTTCTCCCTTCTCTAGATTCTAGCTGTAAATCCTGTGTCTCCTATTGCTGGGAAGGGAGTACAAGACTCACATCTCCTAATCCACTTGTAACCAACAGACCACTTCAATAAAAACATATTAGTTCATACAGATGTTCCAATACATTTTCCCAATGCTTCCAGAAAGCAGCATTTTATTTTATTTTTAAAATATTTTTCTCCCTGTTGTTTCCAAAAGCCAAATATCTCTAGGACATAAAAAGGGGGCAAGAATTTGCAGCAGGTTCTTTATTTTTCCCCTGTTAGATTGCAATACAGATTAGGTAGGTCAGTGCTGTGCTGTTCAAAAGTTTATTTACTTCACACTGTGATTTCTCCTTGAAAGAGTAAGGGCATAGCAACCTTTGGATCTTCAAAAGCTCTGGCACTGCTGTGACTATTCCTAGAGAAATTTGTGCATTGTTGGCTTGGCAGTGAGCTGTTCAATGCAACCAGGGATTCAGCTAACAGCTCAGGTGAGCTGAGAAGACCTGGGCTTGTTTGGATATTTTCATATTGCATATCATTAATTAATCTCCTCCAGCCAGCTCTCTCGGAACCATTGCATATTCTCTGCTTACACAGTCTTATCGACCTGACCCTGGGGAAAATCAATTCTTGTAATCTATCTTATTACATTTAAATGTATGTACACAACTGGATGGACTGCAACAGCAGTGGGGCTTCAGAGAGGCAAGGGAAAAAGTCTGGCAAGGAGGAGAAGAAGGCTGAAAAGCAGATGACACGCTGGGGTATGTCCTGCAGATCTGCCCAAAATTAGTTTTCCCAAATTCACACCATTCTAAACTGAGAAAGCAGCCTTAGGGGAAAGGGTCCTATGCACCTTCTGTGCTGCAGCACCACCTGGGGAGGTGTGTGCCCAGAAATCCATGCCATATCCAACCCTCATACAGCCTCATCCAAGGATTCTGAAGTATTACAGAAGTCATGCAGTTCATGCTTTTAACCTTTGACATCCCTGATGTTCTGGCCAAAATAAAGTGTCTGCACTACTGTGTCCAGTCCAAGACAGAAAGGGAACTACTACTACAAGATTGCAAGATTGTCTAAGACACATCAGCTGCCATTAAAAGGATGGGGAAAGCTCAATTTCTACCTGGTGGACACACCAAATGTGAGCATCATTTTGCTCTGACTTGAGGCATGAAAATGAGAGGTCACATGGTGGTAACTGAAATTTTTTGATTACCTGGTGTTGCCTGGATTGGTACTGAACTGCAAAGAAAACTTATTTGGTCATTGCTGGTACACTTGTCCTGGATAAGAGGATATGATGAGGATTTTTTTTACTCTGAGGGTGATGAAACATTGGCCTAGGTTCCAGGTCTGGTTGGAGCTGGGCTGTGCACAACCTGATCTAGTTGAAGATGTCCCTGATGACTGCAGAGGGCTTGGACTAGAAGACCTTTAAAGGTCCCTTCCAAACCAACCCATTCTATGATTCTGCCATCATAACTGACAGTAGGAATCACATTACAGCCCAAACAGAGGTAATTGATTATTATTGTCATTATTTTTACTCTCTTTAAGTGTGAGGAGAAACGAAAGGAGGTTGAGCAAGGTGAGTGCCAATCTCTTCCCTAGTAACAAGTGACAGGACAACAGGAAATGTCCTTAAATTGCACCAAGGGAGGTTTGAATTGGACATTAGAAGAAATCTTCACTGAAAGGGTTCTCAAGCACTTGAAGAGGCTGCCCAGGGAGGTGGTTGAATCCCTGTCCCTGAAGGTGTTTAAAAGTAACAGAGATGTGGTGCTGAGGGACATGGTTTAGCACCAGACTTGGTAGAGTGATATAATGGTTAGACTCAATGATCTTAAAGGTCTTTTCTAAATGAAACAGTTCTATGGTTCTGTGATTCTGATCCATCAAGAAATTAGAAGCTGATGTGCAGGCACCACAAAATGTCTCTCAAGACAGGGGGCTGATTTGTGGAACAGATGGAGATGTTGATGGGAGCTGATTTTCTGTTTAAAAGCAGTATTCTTTAGAAGTGGCCAATGAAAGCCCTGGAGACTATCCATCCAAGTCAGCACAGAGTGCTCATCTCTGGTGTTGTCCCGTTTTCAGCTATGCCTTCACCACAACAGCAATCTGAATCCAGAGAAGCCTTCCTGGGCTCACAACCATCCTGGGGTACTTAAAAGTTGGTGTAAGTGTTATTTTATAACGGGAACCTGTGCAGGCAACCAAGATGTGTCAGAAAGGTACCCACCAGCCTTCTCCTCTAACAGCTTTGCCCCTCTCTTTTGTTTTTAGTTCATAAGCCAACTTTAGAGAAAAGGAAGATCTAAAATCTTTGCTTTGGCTTCCTTCCCTCTGACAACACAGGCAATGACAAATCTGAGATGCTGCCAGCCCTCCTTCAAGGGCTGGATTGATGTCCCTGCCTCGTGGTTAGACCCAGCTGGGAGAAGGGGAATTAGACCTTGTCTTTCAATTACTGGTGTTTTGCTCAGGGCCGCACATTGAAGCCTCCCAGTGGAGAAGTCCTTCTTAGTGCTTATAATCTCTGGATTGTATTTGAAAATAAAGCTTTTAATTAAAACTGGCATTTCTCAGCTTCCCACTGGCAGCCGACATCTGCCTGCGCAGAAATATCTTTTGTGACACTTGTGGTACAGCAGCCCAGTGTTCCAGGGAGTAAACTAATTCCCTGCTCTCCTGCCATCAGATGAGATGTGAAAGACAAGCTCCTCAACACTTACATCCATTAAAGATCCCACAGCATTTTGTGACAGCAAGGAGGCTAACCCCAGTGACCTGGCTGGATTCCAGCTCAAATAATCTCCATCTCAAATCCACCCCCTCCCTGCAGCTCCTTATGTGACATAAACTCCTTCCCTTCCCGTGCTACATCATTGTTGAGAACTGTTGAAGCAAGGAGTTAAACAGTTGATTTGTTAGCTTGAATGTGACAATGTTTCATAGGTGGGTCCTTCCATGTGCACCTCAAAATCATGTGATGGCATCTTTCTCCAACCCCAGCATGTTACTCCTCATCTGAAGAAAACACTCAGAAAAATTTCAAGCCCAAAGGAGTATTTTGGCAGAGTCATTAGCAGCTGACAGAGATCACTTCAAATGTCATGACTTCTCTATTTCCATACTGCTGTCTGGGTTATTTAAATTAATTAACATTCCAGGATGTGGACAGTCTTAACAGGATTGGCAAAGTTCTTTAAGGACTTCAAGTGCACAGTTATAGAATCACAGAATTATTTGGGTTGGAAGAGACCTCTAAGATCCTCAAACCCCATTGTTAACACAGCACTGCTGGCTCACTGCTAAACCACATCCAAAAGCACCATGTTTACACATTTTTTGAACAACTCCTGGGACAGGGACTCCACCACTGCCCTGGCAGCCTTTCTAGGACTTGACCACTCTTTCAGTAAAGAAATTGTTCCTAATGTCCCACCTAAGCCTTCCCAACACAACTTGAGAACATTTAATCTCATCCCATTGCATGTCATTAGGGAGAAGAAAGCGCTCCCTACCTGGCTCCAACCTCCCTTCAGAGAGTTGCAGAGAGCCAGAAGGTCTCCCCTCAACCTCCCTTCTCCACACTAAACAACCCCAGCTGCCTCAGCTACTCCTCACAAGACTTGTGCTCTAACCCTTCACCAGCTTCGCTGCCTTTCTCTGCATGCTCTTCAGCCCTGTGATGTCATTGGAATGAGAGGCCCAAAACTGAACAACGATAGCAATGAAGCCTCTTATAGCATGTTTTAAATCTGATGGGAGCCTTTTTCTGTGTTGAAGATTTGAAGGTGAATTAACTTTATTATACTTTATTCTGCTGGGGTCCTGAGGGCAAGGATTTTTCTGATCCCCGTTATTTATTCTGATGTGGGCTAATTGCCTCATTCTTGAACATAGGAAATTCCATCTAAACATGATGATCTTCACTTTGAGGTGAAGTGGAGTGATGGAACAGGCTGGCCAGAGAGGTTGTAGAGTCCTGTTCTCTGGAGTCATTCAAAACCTGCCTGGATGTGATTCTGTGCAACCTGCTCTGATACTGACGACAGGACAGAGTATCTTCTCGGCAGGTTTGCTGAGGATACCAAACTGGGAGGCTTGGCTGATACACCTGAAGGCTGTGTGGCCATTCAGCCTTGGACAGACTGGAAAACTGGGCAAAGAGGAACCTAATGAGGTTCAACAAAGATAAGTGCAGAGTCCTGCACCTGGGATGGAATGATAAACTGCACCAGTACAGGTTAGGAGGAGACCTGCTGGAGAGCAGCTGCATGGAGAAGGACCTGGGTGTCCTGGTGGACAAGTTATCCATGGGACAGCAATGTGCCCTTGTGGCCAAGAAGGCCAATGGTATCCTGGGGTGCATTAAGAGGAATGTGTCCAAGGGACAGGGATCTACTTGAGAGAGTCCAAAAGAGGGCTACAAGGATGATTAAGGGACTGGAGCCTTATGAAGAAAGGCTGAGAGACCTGGGGCTTTTTAGTCTGTAGAGGAGAAGACTGAGAGGGGATCTAATAAATATATATAAATATATGAGGGCTGGGAGTCAAGAAGGAAGGGACAGCCTCTTCTCACTTGTGCCCTGTGATAGGACAAGGGGCAGTGGATATAAACAATAGCACAGGAAGTTCCACCTCAACATGAGGAAGAAATTCTTTACTGTAAGGTTCACAGAGCACTGGAACAGGCTCCCCAGAGAGATTGTGGAATTTCCTTCTCCAGAGACTTTCAAGACCCATCTGGATGTGTTCCTTTGTGGCTGTACTAGATTCTACGGTCCTGCTCTGGCAAGGGGTGTTGGTCTGGAAGATCTCCAGAGATCCCTTCCAACCCCTAACATCCTGTGATCCTGCGATCCTCAGAGGTTCCTTCCAAGCCCAGACATTCTGTGGTTCTAGGAATACCTAAACCTCTGAAATCAGATTAGCACTATTATGTGAATCATCAAAAGGAGCCACTTTGTGATGCTCTTTAGCAAACCAGATGAGACTTAAGGCTATTTTCACCTGCACCCTGAGAAGAGGTCATCATGGAAAGCTACAGACTTCACCTGGCTCTGAGCCCTGTCTAAGGTACCATTTTGGTGGCTCTCCGCAATTCAGATACGAAACACTAATTCAGAGGTGCACTTTTGGGAGATCAGCCTTGGCTCTGGGTTTGATGTGCCAGTTTACATACCAAACTAGCACCTCCAAGTAGCCCTTTATAGTCAATTGCAGCAGGGTGAAAGAGCATTTCAAGGGTAAGGCAGTATCATACTTCCTTAGTGTTCTTCTTGCATCAATCATTGCCTACAGGTAGTGTAAACTGATCCTATGCAGGCAGAGGAACAAATACATAAATAAAACCAGGAAATCTTGGAAAGATTTGGCCACCTCTTCCAGTGATACCTCCTACTGAGCAGACACATGCAACAAGAAAATGTTCTTCTGTATTCAGTTGTATCAAAATGTGGCCTATGGCTACTCTGGGAAAACAAAATACATTTGGTTTGAGAACTTTCCAAAAGGATTTGAGTGAGGGAAAGAATAATTCTCTTCTCTGCAGGCTCTCTTGAAAAATCTTACCCTTAAAGTAATTTGAGGTCCCTGGATGGCAAACATGATTCAAGTGGACATTTCCCTCCCAGGAGCTGATGCTTCAGGTTCTAACTGTCTTTCGGTAAGGGTCATTTAATTAATTCAGCCCCATTCTGCTGCCATCAGAAGGTTCTGCATTCAGAGCAGGGCTCTGTCATGGCTGCTCTATGCATATGCAAGACAACCATTAAAAGATAAGAACTGCAATCAAAATTTGCATGAAGATCTGAATAGACACAATCCAAGATGCATGAAAGAAAGAAAAGCACAATCAGCATTTGTCCTGCCAACCAAAACACAGTCAGGGGAGCTAAATTTTTCGACAGGATTGGTTCTTTGTGGATGCAGCACTTCCACAAGGTCCTTGGGATACACTGGTGGTAATATCAGGAAGGGGGACAGTCCTCAGAATGCTTTGGGAGATACAAAGTGAATGTTTGAGTAGAAATTGTCAAATACCTTGGTTACAGGAGTGTCTGAACAAACTGGTCTTATACTTCCCCCCATTTACATGGAGAAAATCTCTGCATAACTCACTGCAGAAAAATGTTTTTACAAGACTGGACTGAGAAATTAAATGGGATCTAATCCAGATCCCAGATCTTTCTCAGACTTTACATTTTGTGTTTTAAAACTTCCTCTCCAGACCCAAACTTCTCACTGCTCCAAGCCTGGTCTGAACTTGTAACCTGCTATATATGATTTTGACCATCATTAGTGGAAGGCCATGGGCTTTGTGCTCACCCAGCACTGCAAGGTCTCAGGATGTCTCTGAGATAGCCATGCCCTGAGCTGGGTCCCCCTGTGATTTCAAGTGTCCAGTAGACAAGGGCCTCATGCCTGACCTGCCTAAGCTCAGCACTGGGGAGACTTCATTTTGTGCCCCAGTAAGGCACTACCCAGCAAAGGTGCCAGGGCTGGGTGCCAGTCAGCCCTGCCACTGGTGCTGGGAACCAGGCAGTGGGGATAAGGAGGATGAAAATACCTACAAGTGGGCCCAAGAGTGAGGAGGATGAATACTCATCATGGGTATCACTATTCTGCCAGGGAAGGGAGATGGTAACTTGTAACCTTCTCCCTGGTTGTGGCTGGAAGAGACTAAACCTGTCAGCTCTTGAGATTCAAGGCTTCTGACAGGGTGAGCATCACACCAGAGACAAGGAGGAGAGTCTAGGAAGGGTTATTTGTTTGGTTGGTTTTGGGTTGGGTTGTTTTTTGGTATAAAAATGAAATTGAATTATAGATGAGAGTTAAAAAAGCTTAATTAGTAATTTTTTAATATTAGATGGTCCCAATACTAATTGGGCTAAGAAATTACTGGCTCCTTTTTATTTATAGCATGAGAGAATGTTTTCAGTAGGAAAGGACCTTTAAAGATCAAGTAGTTGAACCCAAATCATATGTTTCTTCCCCTAACAATAGTTTGGAGAGAGAAAAATATATTCTTGGGTTTTGTTTTCTCAGAGATGAGTTCTCATGAAGCTACTTGGAGAGGCTGAGGGAGCTGGGGTTGCTTAGCTTGGAGAAGAAGAGGCTCAGAGGAGACCTTATTGCTTATTGAGTTGGAGGGACTCTCTACAGCTACCTGAAGGGAGGTTGTAGCCAGGTGGGGCTTGGTCTCTTCTCCCAGACAGCCAGCACCAGAACAAGAGGACACAGTCTCAAGCTGCACCAGGGGAGGTTTAGGCTGGATGTTAGGAAGAAGTTCTTCACAGAAAGAGTGATTAGCCATTGGAATGGGCTGCCCAGGGAGGTGGTGGAGTCACCATCACTGGAGGTGTTTAGGAAGAGACTGGATGGGGCACTTGGTGCCATGGTTTAGTTGATAGTGTTAGATGATAGATTGGACTTGATGATCTCAAAGGTCTCTTCCAACCTGGTTAATTCTATTCTATTCTATTGTAGTCTAGTCTAGTCTAGACTAGTCTAGTCTAGTCTAGCCTACTTTCTTCCATTCTGCTTTGGAGCACAATTTTAATCTCTGAGCTGGCTTTTAGTTCCAAGTGCAGATTCAAGGGTATATTAAAGCATCTGTCTTTGACTTGGCTTAATCAGTAATATCAGACCCTCATCTTGCTGAGCAAAGTTTTTTACTACAGGCAACCAATATTAGTAGGAAAATGTTCACTGCCTGACTTTCCAAAGGGAATGAAACACCTCTCTCACCTCTCTTCCAGCTCAGCAGCACCCCAGGCTGAACAGATGCAGGAATTTTACTGCCCTTGGGAACAATCTTTCCCTGGGCACAAAAACCCCACAAACTATAATTTGGCTGCCAATGTCATTTCTAGTATAATCGAGTGTTGACTTAATTAGAAATCCTTTTAAGTGATGCATGGGGAGAAAAACACATTTTTTTTTTTAAGTATTCCTCATTTGTAATTATTATTTCACTTGTGCATCTTCCACACTCCATTGAAAATGCCATATGGAAAACAAATTAGTTTGCTACAGTGACTAATGTTTACTGCCATTTCTGCTCTGAAGTTTTGGGCCAAGTTTTTCAGTCATCAATCCTCTCTCTGGCAAAACTGTCAGTGAAAAAGGTCCATGTGATCAAAGCCTGAATAGAAGTAGAAGCACTACTAAAGAAAAAGGCAGCAGATCCCACCTGGTCACTATGAGTACTCCAGCAATTTAATAGCAAGGACTAGAAATGTGCCTAAAAATATGGCATATGCTAAAGGCCAGGTTGGACAGGGCCTTGAGCAACCTGGTCCAGTGGAAAGTGTCCCTGCCCATGGAAGGGGGCTTGGATCTAGATTATCTTTAAAGGTCCCTTCCAACCCAAACCATCTGTAATCTGTAACTCGTAGGACTGAGTTAAAATTACACTGCTTTCATTGTGGCTGTGCCATGTGCAGCTTCACAAACTTGGGGTTTGTTTGCACCTTTCTTTAGCTCAGTTGCTCCACTTGGAATAATGTAAAATGCAGTCCTGAAATTGGATTTGCTTCATTGTACTCTTGTTCTGCAACTTTCAATCTGGTGTTGTGTGTCTCCACCTCATTTGGCTGTACCCTGATTCCCTCCAAGGTCACCTACATCAGCTTACACAGGAACATATCCAGAAAGGTCTTGAAAGTCACCTGAGAAGGAGACTCCACAACCTCTCTGGTCCAGTGCTCCAGCATCCTCAAAGCAGAGAAGTTTTTCCTTGTGTTTAGATGGAATGTCCTGTATTCCATTTTGTGCCTGTTATCCAATGTGCTGTCATTGAGCACCATTGAAAAGAGTATAGCTCCATTCTCTTACTCCCCACTCTTAAGAGGATATCTATCAGCCTGCTCTTCTCCAGGACAAACAGCCCCAGATCTTTCTGCCTCTCCTCACAAGAGAGATGTTCCAGTCCCCTCAGCATCTTTGTAGCCTCTGCTGGACTCTCTCCAGCAGTTCTTTGCCCCTTTTGAACTGGGGAGCCCAGAACAGGACACAAAACTTCAGATGCAGTCTCACCAGGGCAGAGAAGGGGGAAAGGAAAAGCTCACTCCAACTCCTGGCCACTCTTCTTAATGCAGCCCAGGACACCGCTGGCCTACCTGGCCATGTGGGCAGCTT
The DNA here is from genome assembly GCF_014839835.1 of Dryobates pubescens. Taxonomy (NCBI): domain Eukaryota; kingdom Metazoa; phylum Chordata; class Aves; order Piciformes; family Picidae; genus Dryobates; species Dryobates pubescens. Next base: position 118,827,526 of record NC_071657.1, on the reverse strand, counting down.
CCTGTCCACCAGCACTCCCAAGTCCTTCTCTGCAGAACTGCTTTCCAGCAAGTTAACCCTTTACCTGTAGTGGTGCAGGGGATCATTCCACCCTGGGTGCAGGATTCCACACTTGCCCTTGTTGAAATTCATGAGGTTCCTCTCTGCCCAGCTCTCCAGCCTGTCCAGGTCTTTCTGACTGGCAGCACAGCCTGACAGGGTGTAAGCCATTCCTCCTCAGATTTTTATCCTTCCCCTTAATTTTGCCAAATGTAGGCATTGCTTTTACAGAATGGTGACTTCCAGGGTTATCCTTCGTTTTTTGAAGATCTGCCTTAAGTTGGATTCTCTCCCACCTTCTGCTGCTTTCCCAGTGTACTCTGTACTGTTTCCAAACAGTCAATACTACAAAGAACTTCTGTTGTTGTTAGCAATTTGCTTTATACTTTGCACATTGTCTCAGGTAGAAATCATTGCCTTGCTGTCCAGCCATGTCCAGAAGGTCACCTCAATAACCCTAAATACTGGGATTTCACTTTTACTATCACATGAGCACTTGAATTCTTTGGAATTTGAAGGGACCATCTGGATATGAGTGCATGAAGTCAGCCAGAGTTTTTGGCTGCTCTGGGTATTCATTGGAAGTTTTGATTAAAGTTTCTATAGCCGAGTCCTGCATGAGCAAATTCTGTTTCCAATGGCCATATGGAATTCCCACTGGTGAGAGCTCATCTGGGGGATGCCAATAGGATCAGTATTAAACAAAATAGAGATGGGTAATGCAGATTAGGAAGGAGGACTTGGATCAGTGCAGTAAAATACTTTGTCATCCAATGATATGAGTACAAAGTATTGAAGAGTGTGGGAGTTGCTGAAGACTAAGGACCACAGGGTTTGAAGTGTTTGTATCATTATTAGGTATTATTTATTAATAATAATATATCTAATCACTACTTGGAGGACAGTTGGCAACAATAACTCTATTAGACAAAATTACGAGTGTTTCAAAACACCATCTGTTGATGGCTACCTCTAAGCACTGAAAACAGAAACCAAATTTACATACTGGCTGGCTGTGGAGTACCTCCAGGACTCTTGCTGAGGGCACACTGCTGGGCACAGACTTCATGGTTGGAAAGACAATTGCTTCTTACTGTTCCCATTCACTTCTGTATGGACCTCCTGGTGTCTCTTTGACACTGCAGAAGAAGCAGCCAATACTCTTGTCAGCTACTGCATTTCTTTAATGTATAATCATTTATTTACTAAACCTGAAGTGAAATATAGGATGAAAACGTTCCAAGTTATGACAGGCAACCACATCGCATCAAGCGAGAAGTCTCCTGCTACTAGCACAGCAAGAACCTTTGAAAGCACAGAATCATAGACTCGTGGAATTGTTTTGGTTGGAAAAGATCACCAGGATCATCAGGGCCGGCTGTTGATCTAACACCACCATGGCCATTAAACCACGTGCCTCAGTACCACATCTACGTGTTTTTTGAGCACCTCCACAGACAGTGACTCTATCACCTCCCTGGGCAGCCTGTTCCAATGCCTGACCACTTTTTCAGGAAAGAAATTTTTCCTAATATCCAACCTAAATCTCTCCTGGTGCAACTTGAGGCCATTTCCTCCAATTCCATCTCTTGATACCAAGGACAAGAGACCAACCCCCACCTCACTACAACCTTCTTTCATGTAATTGTAGAGAGCAATGAGGCCTTCTCTCAGTCGCCTCTTCTCATGACTAAACAACCCCAGTTCCCCTAGCTGCTCTCCACAAGACCTGTTCTCCAGGCCCTTCACCAGCTTTGTTGTCTTTTTCTGGACATGCTCCATCACCCCATCATCCTTCTTAGAGTGAGGGGCCCAAAACTGAGCACAGTCTTCAAGGTGCAGCCTTACCAGTACCTGGTACAGAGGCAAATCAAAGGAGATAGATAAATTTAAGGTTTCCAGACATGACTAAACCCCTGCATTAAATTATAGGGCACAGGAGACATCTTTTTTAACAGAAAACACTGTTAATGTTGCAAAGTAAAGCCCTTGAAAATTAGGGAATGCCAGATTGATTGTTGCCATGGAAAAGTCCTTGAGAGCATTAATAACTGCCTTGAGAGCTGGGCTTGAATAGCATGCAGAACATAAAGCACGGGGCCGCACATGGACGCACAATGTGAAAACAAGCCGTCACATAGCTGCTCATTAACCGAACACCATTATCCCCTGCACGGAAAGTAGGTGTCCTGCAGAACACAACACTACAGGACCATGTAATTAACATTCTACCATCATGCATACGCACAGCAAATGATCTGGGAGCTTGCCAACATCTCTCAACTTCTGAGAGCTCAACTATGCAACATCCTTCTTTTATGCAACTGCATTTGAATAAAAACTTTGCATTTGTTTTTGCTAGAAAACAAGTGAATTGACAGGAGAACCACCACAGGCTGTGCTACTTCATTTCAGCCCCAGGATCCTTATTCATAGTGGAAGGAGCATGTCTAGGTTTAGCCTGTATCCAGGACTAAACTACAGCAGTTACTTTATAACCCAGTGACCCCTTTCCCAGCAGAGAACAGGGATCAGGAAAGAAGACTTGTGGGTTAAAATGCAAAGAGGTTTAATAAAACAGCCAAACTACTACCAATGCCAATATAAAGTGTACCAAGCTACACTTAACCTGGTACCTGAATGGCAGTCACACTAAATGGGAAAGAAGTCTTTAGGAGTCCAGAGCCCAAGATTCTCCTTGCTTCTTAACAAATTCCTTTTATATCGAGTGTGATGCTCATGGTCTGGGATACACCTGTGAGCAGACTCAAGTCAGCTGTCCTGGCTGATCTGTGTTATGGTTATGAATTTATGAGTAAATTAATATGGCAAATATGATGTTCATAAAAACATCAATAACTTTTTTATTAATATGGGAAAATGCCCCACACCATATCAATAGGTTCTGGATAGCCTGGGATTCTATCTCAGCAAAACCAGGACAAAAGGCAAGGTTCAAACTATGGAACACAGGCTTAAGAGCCTGCTTGCCAACCATGTCTTCACTGTAAGGCAGATGAGCTCTGCTATGGGCCTCCAGTTGTGGCCTTCTTTAGAGTAGGAAACCTCATGGAGCACACAACAGAACTTAAAAGCATGGAGTCAGGACACGATGAGGGTGTGCATTAGACTATGTGGAGGTGCTCTCTACAGCTACCTGAAAGGAGATTGGAGCCAGGTGGGTGTTGGTCTCTTCTCTCTAGTAATGAGATAGAACAAGAGAAAATGGCCTAAATTTGCACCAAAGGAGGTTTAGGTTGGAGATCAGAAGAAGCATCTTCACTGAAAGGGTTTCCAAACACTGAAGCAGGCTCTGCAAGGGGGTGGTCGAATCCCCATGCCTGGAGGTGTTTAAAAGACACAGAGAAGTGGTGCTGAGGGACATGGTTTAGTACCAGATTTTGAAGAGTTAGATAATGATTGGATTTGGTGATCATAAAGGTCCTTTCCAACCAAAGATTCTGTGAAGCTCCACAGAGTGCTTCTCCCCACAGTGTAGACGCTGAGGACCTTAGCTTTGCCATGAGTGTGTGGTGCAGTCCTGAGCAAGACACCTTTCTGCTCTGTGCCTCACTTTTCCTCTCTCTAAAATAGAGATAATGCAGATTAACTTTTCATATGTCTTTGCAAGCAATGAGCAAGAGGACATTTAAACTAAATATGTTTTATGGATGTATTTCTCCATGTAAATCAAAGCTTTTTCAAAACACAGCACACATTTTGGGCAGCATCTTTGTTTCTCTCTCCCTGCTTTGTTGTCTATTCCTGATTTCAATCGATTAAATAAAACCAACAATAAACCTTGCTCTTTCACTGCCCTTTTATGTGAGCATTGGCTGCCCTTTACTCACCACTCAGGTTTAATATTTCCAAATTTTATTAACCACTTATTTACAAACTGCCAAATCAAACAGATTAGCAAGCAAGACTCAAAACAAGACAAAAGAGCCTCTGTTAGTCTCTCACTGAGTAAATAATCTGCTTGGGTCATGTATAATTAATCAATCTGCTGTTTCACAGAGGACTCAACCATCCTTGTCCATACTGGCAAATACTAAATGACTCTGCAACAGTCTCTGTTGCACATGCAAGCAGATGACTGCATGCTATCTTCCAGGAAGGAAAACAGCAAATTTAACAGAATGACTCTCAGGAGAATCTGGAGACCCCACCCCCACCAACCTGAGACCACCTGGGTGTATGGTACCTCAGAAACAAAAGCATTCCCCTAGGGGGATCAAACATCTGTATGAACATGGTACCACAGAATCACAGAATCCTTATGGTTGGAGAAGACCTTTAAGATGATTAAGTCCAACCATTATCTAACTTAACCAGGGCCACTACTACACTGCATCCTTGAGCACTGTGTCTAGATGACTTTTAAATATACCCAGGGATGGTGATGGAACCAATTGTTTTGGTTGGAAAAGACCTTTAAGATCACAGAGTCCAACCCTCTTAGATTGAAAACTCCAATATTTTCTCTTTGTACAAGTGCTTAAGCACTGTAATCAAATAACTCATCACTCATCTTTTTTGTCAGGAGAAGAAACACTGAACTCTCTGACTCACTGTCAAGCTTTATTTGAGCCATGGAATCATTTCCTGGGCTCTTATCTGCACCTCATCTACCTCTAGAATACTTCTACATTTTGAGGGCAGAATGACATTACTCGTGTCACTCATGCTCTATTCAGAGATAAATTCACCTCCTTAAATTAGTGGCTCTTCTCCTGAATTGTTTAATCTCCTGTTTAATTATTATGGCACTTTAGGAACTTGGCTGATAGCTTCTCAGAAAATTTACTGCTGGAAAAGCAAACAGTGCAAATGGAACACCCTAGAGGGCAAATAGAGGACTTTCCCTCATTGATTCCCACCCACTATGTCTTGTTTAAAGCTACTAGAGTGAGATAAAAGTAATACAGGCACATTTCAATTAAAGAACTATGGTCTTGATAGGTCTTTCCAGGAACAGCAGCCTTCCAGGACTTAAAGGGAGCCTACGGGAAAGTGACAGAGGCACTCTTCATCAGAGAGCATGGTAATAGGATGAGAACAGTTTCAAACTGAAAGAGGATGTATTTAGAATAGGTATTAAGAAGACATTCTTCACCCAGAGGGTGGTGAGGGACTGGAACAGGGTGCTTGGAGAAGCTGTGGATGCCCCCTCTCTGGGAGTATTCAAGGCTAGGTTGGATGGGGCTTCGAGTGACCTTGTCTACTGGAAAGTGTCCCACTGATAGCAGGGGGGTTGAAAATAGATGATGATAGAGTCATAGAATAACTTGACTTGGAGGGACTCTCTACAGCTACCTGAAAGGTGGTTGTAGCCAGGAAGGGGTTGGTCTCTTCTCTCTAGCAACCAGCACCAGAGCAAGGGGTCACAGTCTCAAGCTGTGCCAGGGGAAGTTTAGGCTCGAGGTGAGGAGAAAGTTCTTCATGGAGAGACTCATTCATCATTGGAATGGGCTGCCCAGGGAGGTGGTGGAGTCACGGTCCCTGGAGGTGTTCAAGAGGGGATTGGACATGGCACTTGGTGCCATGGTCTAGTCATGAGGTTTGTGGTGACAGGTTGGACTCGATGATCTCTTCCAACCTAAGGTCTCTTCCAACCTTAGTGATACTGTGATACTGTGACCTTAAAGATTATCTAGTTCAAATCCCTTTACCATGGGCAGGGACATCTTCCCCTAAAACAGGTTACTCAAAGATTCATCCAGCTTGACTCCGACCACTTCCAGGGAGGAGGCATCCACAACTTCTCTGGGCAACTGATTCTAGTGTCTCACCACCCTCCTGGTAATGACCTTCTTCCCAATGTCTGATCTAAATCTGTTCTCGTCTAAGCCCACTGTCCTTCATCCTATCACTACAAGCCCTAGTAAATAGTCCCTCCTCAGCTCTCTTGTAGGCCCCCTTCAGTTACTGGAAGACCACTACAAGGTCTTCTTGGAGCCTAGTGTTTTCCAAGATCTCATAATATTTAACATCCCTTGTGGGAACACCAGTTATGAGTGGTGTGAGCAATCTGGCAGTTCAGGCCTAAGAGCCTGAGATGGTGGTAGGCCATGCTCAGCAAAAGTGCAGAGCCAGCTACCAGTACGCCACAACAGTGCTGTGCCTGCAGCACTGTAACTAAAACAAGACGCTGGTAGCTAGAAACACAGTGAGTTATCTCGGGACAACAGGACATGCACCTGCATCAACAAACCTCGTGTGTCATCCATAGTTGGACCAATAATCTACAATAATGCTGATGTGTGGTCACTCATAGAGGACCAATGAGTCCATGCCAACAAGGCATACCAAGGTTATATAAATTGTAGCAGTTTCCTTGCTACGCACTTCTTTCTTTTCCTGCCTGTCCTGTCTCCTCTCCTTCCATGCTTTACTGCACCATGCTTTCACCATAGGCCTGAGCCACAGGCCTGCAATACTGGAACAATAAAGGATCAATACCCGATCATATTGGTCAGCCGTATTGATTCCAAGAACCTCCGTCGTCGCCATATCTGGCTATAATCCCTCCCACCCCAAACCATTCCATTCTCTGATTTAATAAAAGGTGCAGTGAAGAAGAAAGTGGCCATTTTGATTCTGTTTTAATCTTTCCTCTCTCTTCTTCCTCACTTGTGTCCCAGGCCATGGCTGAGCTCCTCCTACATGTCACTTGGCTTGTAGCCACATAGCTGTCAAGAGAAGCAGTTTCCAGGTCTCCACAGACCACCTATTCCTCCAGGTTTAGACTCCTGCATGTTTCTGTGAAGCTTATCATAATCAAACTGCTGTTTCCCACTCTGACCATTGTGCAGATCATACCTGGTTGTCCTAGGTCCTGTGGAAGCACAAGAAATAAACAGAAATATCAGATAATAGTTTTCTGGAAGAGTATTGTACATTGCAGTTCCCAAAAAAGTTGATGGAAGGAAGGAGGGAGGTTTTTAATGATGCAGTTGAAGAAGTGAATATTAACTGAGATTACTTCAAACCTCTCTCTCTCTCTCTCTTCAGACAGAGCAGAAAAGATAGAGAATGATCAAAAACTTGCCTCTGAAAATGCAGCTCCCAGCCCTTGTGACTCAGGCACCAGTGGAGCGAGGCCAGAGAGACTATCAATGCTAAGTCCCCGAGTCCTTGATGCTCTCTGCAGGAGGCACTTCAATGTGTCCAAGATGATGCTACAGCCCAGCCAAGTTTTCTGATGAATAACTCCACAGGGGGCAGAGGCCTGTTGAAGGTCATGAAACATTTCTGCTGACATTGATGTTAAATACTAAATCCTTTTGCTTTTGTGCTGAAGCAGCTGGAGCCCAGCTATGTGCTGCAGTCCCTGCCATTCCTGTATTTATGGAGGCAACTGCAATGAAGCCGGGCACAGGAGACCACCTCTGACAGCCAACCCCCTGTCTTGGATGATCACCTGAATCCAGTGATCTCTTTCTGGCATCCAGGACAATCTGTCTGACACTCTGTTGTAAATCTCTACTAATCAATTCATTTTTAAAGTGCCTTAGACCTTTCTGGGTATTAAAGAGACAAATTCTGGGAAAAAAACAAGTGGGAATGAAAAGCTTCCTTCTTTGTTACCAAAACTGTCTTAATTTGTTAAAACCACACAAAGCTAAATTTCTATACTTTGTTTTCCACAGGGTTATAGAAATTGAAGCAAGGAGAGGCTCTGCCCTGTGCTGTGCCTTGAAATAATCTGAAAAGCCCATGTTCACAAGATACACCAGACAGTTAAAAATGCTCTCAGATGCTCTCCAATTGGAAAAAGATATTTCCATGGACTATAAAAATTGAGACTATAACCTAGGTATAGAAACCCTCAGAAGTTATCTGACCAACCACAGTACAAAGAATGAATCCAGATTGCAGCCGGAAAGCAAACCACAGGCTAACAACTGCACTGTCCAAGTGTGAGTTCAGCTCCCTCTACCATACACCCAGCTACACTGCAGATGTTCCCCCATAACAAATGTTCTATCAATCAATCTGCAAATGACAAATTGATTCTGCTCCCCCAGGGTGTTTGAATAGAATAGAATTAACCAGGTTGGAAAAGAACTTTTTGATCATCGAGTCCAACATATCATCCAACACTAGCTAATCAGCTAAACCATGGCACCAAGCACCCCATTCACTCCCATCCTAAACACCTTCAGTGATGGTGACTCCACCACCTCCCTGGGCAGCCCATTCCAATGGCCAAACCCCTGGTGCAGCTTGAGACTGTGTCCTCTTGTTCTGGTGCTGGTTGCCTAGGAGAAGAGACCAACCCCCACCTGGCTACAACCTCTCTTCAGGTATTTGTAGACAGCAAGAAGGTCTCCCCTGAGCCTCCTCTTCTCCAGGCTAAGCAACCCCAGCTCCCTCAGCCTCTCCTCTCAGGACTTGTGCTCCAAACTCCTCACAAGCTTGGTTGCCCTTCTCTGGACACGTTTCAGCAACTCAACATCTTTCCCAAACTGAGGGGCCCAGAACTGGACACAGGACTCAAGGTGCGGCCTAATCAGTGCTGAGTACAGGGGCACAATGACTCCCCTGCTACTGCTGGTCACACTGTTGCTGATGCAGGCCAGGATGCCATTGGCCTTCTTGGCCACCTGGGCACACTGCTGGCTCATGTTCAGCCTACTATCAACCAGTACCCCCAGGTCCCTTTCTGCCTGGCCACTCTCCAGCCACTCTGACCCCAGCCTGTAGCCCTGCATGGGGTTGTTGTGGCCAATGTGTAGAACCTGGCTCTTAGATTTGTTAAATCTCATGGCCTTGGACTCTGCCCATCTGTCCAGCCTGTCAAGGTTCCTCTGCAGAGCTCTTCTACCCTCTAACAGATCAACACCTGCCCCCAGCTTGGTGTCATCTGCAAATTTACTGATGATGGACTCAATCCCCTTAGCCAGATCATCAGTAAAGATATTGAACAGGATGGGGCCCAACACTGATCCCTGGGGCACACCACTAGTGCCTGGCTGCCAGCTGGATGTGGCACCATTCACCACCACTCTCTGGGCTCGGCCCTCCAGCCAGTTCCTAACCCAGCACAGAGTGTTGCTGTCCAAGCCATGGGCTGACAGCTTGGCCAGGAGTTTGCTGTGGGGGACGGTGTCAAAGGCCTTGCTGAGGTCCAGGTAGACTACATCCACAGCCTGCCCCACATCCACCAGGCGGGTCACCTGATCATAGGAGATCAGGTTGGTCAGGCAGGACCTGCCCTTCCTAAACCCATGCTGGCTGGGCCTGATTCTTTGGCCATCCTGTAAGTGCTGTGTGATTGCACTCAAGATGACCTGCTCCATAATCTTGCCTGGCACTGAGGTCGGGCTGATAGGTCTGGAATTCCCTGGCTCATCCAACCGGCCCTTCTTGTGGATGGGCACCACACTGGCCAGCTTCCAGTCATCTAGGACCTCTCCAGTGAGCCAGGACTGTTGAAAAGTGATGGAAAGTGGCTTGGCCAGCTCATCTGCCAGTGCTCTCAGCACCCTAGGATGGATCCCATCCAATCTCATGGACTTGTGGGGATCCAAGTGGCAAAGGAGGTCTTTAACTACTTCCTCTTGGATCACAGGGGAACTATACTGCTCCCTGCTTCCATCTGCCAGATCAGGAGGCCAGCCGTCCAGAAGACAACTTGCCCTGATATTAAAATTTGAGGTAAAGTAGGTGTTAAGTACCTCTGCCTTTTCCTCATCTTTTGTTACTATGTTCCCCTCTGTGTCCACCAAGGAGTGGAGGTTGTCCTTGCCCTTCCTCTTGCTATTAATCTATTTATAGAAGGATTTTTTTGTTGTCCTTCACAGCAGAGGCCAGTCTAAGCTCTAAATGGGCTTTTGTCTCCCTAATTTTTTTCCTGCATGACCTACATCCTCAAACATTCCATGGTGTGACCATTTTAGGCTGTGCCTTTAAGAAAGGGACAGTGGCTGGAACACTCTGGCTGAACGTTTCGAAAACATTCAGATGTTCTAAACAAATTTCATTGGTAGATAGGTAAAACACAACTTCAAGTTTTAGTTCAGCTTGAGTCTCAGTCAGTTCTGTTCAGTTCTGCCTGTCTGCTTCTGTCTGCTTCTGAGCAACAGCTGCGGGACCTGTTAACCCTGAATAACAATAATTCTTGCATGTGCTTTGAGCTAACAGAATTTTCCTCCTTAATAATTACCTTTTCTCTCTCTCTAACCCTTTTTGGGAAAAAAGGGAGGTAGGGGGAGAGAGGGGGTATGGGGCGGGGGGGAACCCTCCTCTGGCTGGAGGAGTTTTGTCCTGTATTACCTTCTTTGCTTGTGTATTCCTGAATATATTGTAACTACTGTATATTGTGTATATAATCACTGCATCTCATCCTGCTTGTAAATATAGCTAATTCATCTCTGCTTCTCCGACTGAGTTAGCCGTGGTTCCTTTGTGGGGGAGGGAGAACTGAACTTTCTCTCACCACCACACATGGGTTACCTCACCTTCCTTCCAAAGATGATACACCCTCTTTTTTTCCCTTAATTGACCCAGAAGTTCATTGCTCATCCAGGCTGTCTGCCTACCCCAGCAGCTCATCTTCCAGCACATTGGCACAACCTGTTCCTGTGCCCTCAAGAATTCTTCCTTGAAGCAGGTCCAACCTTCCTGGACTCCATTGTTTTTAAGGGCTGTTTCCCAAGGTACCTTCTCAGTCAGTTCCTTGAGTAACCTAAGTCTGTCCTCCGGAAGTCCAGAGTGGAGGTTTTGTTGCTGCCCCTCTCAGCTTGACTGCACATTGAAAACTCAATTATCTCATGGTCACTGGACCCCAGACAGCCTCCAACCACCACATCTCCTACCAGCCCTTCTCTGTAAAAAGAAGGTCAAGCAAAGCCTTACCCCTGGTAGGCTCACACAACAGCTGGGATAAGAAACTATCCTCCATACACTCTAAGAACCTTTTAGACTGCCTCCTCTCTGCTGTGTTAAGTTCCCAGCAGATATCAGGCAGGTTAAAGTCGCCCATAAGAACAAGGTCTGGTAGTCTTGAGACAGCCTCTAGCTGCCTATAGAATAATTAATCAACTTCTTCACCCTGGTTGAGTGGTCTATAACAGACTCCAACCAGGATGTCAGCCTTGCTGTCCTCCCCTCTAGTTCTCACCCACAGGCACTCAACCTGATCATCCTTTATCTCTAGTTCCATGGCATCTAGAGCCTCCCTGATGTACAGGGACACCCCTCCATCCCTTCTCCCTCACCTGTCTCTCCTGAAGAGACTGTAGCCATCAATTACAGTGCTGCAGTCATGTGAGTCATCCCACCACGTTTCTGTGAAGGCAATTACATCATAACTTTCCTGCTGTAACAAGGCTTCCAGCTCCTCTTGTTTGTTACCCACACTGCATGCATTAGTGTATATGCACTTCAGATGGGCTGCTGGTTTCATCCCCGTCTCCAGCTTACCACCCTCAGACTCCTGTCTGGGGGGAACTGGTTTCAGCCCCTTCCCCTTCAAATCTAGTTTAAAGCCCTGTCAATGAGACCTGCCAACTCCCTTCCTAGAACCTTTTTCCCTTTGGGGGATAGGCCATTCTCATGCAGAGATCTTTCTCCCCCTCTGGATGGATGTACATCTGTTGCTAGCTGACCTGGTGCCATAGAAAGTTCCCCAAGATCGAAAGATCCCAAATTCTTTTGTTAGCACCAGCCTCTGAGCCACTTGATAACTGCAGCTGCTGACTTGCTCCTTTCAGTATTCCTTCCTGCAATGAAAAAATTACCTGTGCCCCTGACCCCTCAACCAGTTCTCCCAAAGTCTTGAAATCCTTTTTGATTTCCTTGGGACCTCTGGTTGCAACCTCATCGCTCCCTAACTGCATAACTATCAAGGGATAGTTGTCAGAGGGCTGTACCAGACTCAGCAGCCTTCTGGTAACATCTCTGACCCAGGCCCCAGGGAGGCAGCAGATTTCCTGTGGGAAGGATCCGGCTGACATATGGGGCCCTCTGCTCCCCTCAGGAGGGAATCACCAATAACAATTATCCTCCTCTTTTTTTTAAGGGAACAAGTCCTGATGTGGGGGAAGGCTGGGTTACCTTAGTAGTACACCTGTGGTGTTCTAGAGAGTGAGGGAAAGCTGAAAGATATTTTGAGCTTCCTCTTTTGTTCCCTGCTCCTGCTTTTTTTTTCTAATCTCATAAATTCCTAAGGGGCCCAGGTCAGGGGATGTGTTTGTCACACATCTGGCACCTTTGAAAACCAAGCCTAAATTCTTAACAGTATTCACAGAATCATGGAATCCCAGGTTGGAAGGGACCTCAAGGATCATCTGGTCCAACCTTTCTTGGCAAAAGCCCAGTTTAGACAGGATGGTGCAGCACCTGTCTAGCTGAATTTTCAGTATCCTGAGTTGGGACTCCACCACTTCCCATGGGAGATTATTCCAACAACTGACTATTCTCACTGTAACAATTGTTCCTCTTGTGTCCAGTTGGAACCTCCCCAGGAGTAACTTGTACCTATCACTCCTCACCTTTTCCACATGAATCCTTGTAGAAAAGGAGTCTCTATCTTCAGAGTCACTCTTTGAACCCTAGAACATGGCGAGGTTTCCCCTGAGCCTGCTTTTCTCTAAGCTGAGCAAACCCAGTTCTCTCAGCTTTTCCTCATCTGGCAGCTTCCCAGACCTCCAATGCTCTTTCTCCTTGGGGCTACTTTGCAGCAGGATGACCCCTATTCTGTGTTGGTGCCTGGCGTTATTCTCATCCAGATGCAGGACTCTACACTTGTCCTTTCTGACCTTTTCAGCTTCACACATCAGTATCCACAAAATGCCACAAAAACACTTTTGCTGTGCCCTTTTGCTGGAATTGCAGTGCTCAGGAATTCCAGCTGTATCCACACCATCATTGCTGGGAACTGATCAAATTCAGGTGCTACCTTCCAACGATGGCCAGGCTAAATGAACTTAGAAGACTTCCAACTGAAACAATTCCATGATTGTAACCACTAAAGAAGGTGGAATTCCTCAGCTGAAGGGACACCCTGGATAAGACAGGTTTGGGACATAATTTTTTATTGTTGCAAAGATTTAGTATTCTGACATTACAGACCTGAGTAAATTCTAATTGTCTTTCTAACTCTACATTTAATAAATGGACCATAGAAAAGGCGGGGGGACAAAGGGCTGTGAGCAGTGGGAGGAAAACCAGGAAATGAGACCATGAATCAAATGGTCTTGGAGATGACAGTCAGGCTGGCTACAAACTCTGCAGCTCACTTGCTACTGATGTGAACCACGTCAGCCAGATAAAAATATATCAACATAAATAATCACATATTAATAGGACATAGCATTAATACATGACACTTTGAGGTCCACAGGTAAATCTGAGGGTCCTGAACTCCATGATACACATGAGCTTAATAAGATTTGCTGCACCTCCCTCAGGGTGTGCTGCAGGGTGTGGAAAACAGGCTGTTTCCCTTGGAAAGTACAGGGCTCTCTAGGGTGATTATGTAGTCAGGAACCAATGTGTAGTGCAGAGTAGAATCACAGAGTAGAATCACATAATAGGTAAGGCTCAAAAAAACCTTTAAGATCATCATATCCACCCATTAATACAGCACTAACAAGTCAGCTGCTACACCACGTTCCTCAGTACCACATCTACATGTCTTTTAAACATCTCCAGGGATGGCAATTCAACTACTGTCTTGGGCAGCCTGTTCCAGGGCTTGACATCCCTTTCAGGGAAGAAATTGTTCCTAATGTTCAACCTAAACCTCCTCTGATAGAACTTGAGGATCTTGTCCTATCGCTCATGACTTGGGAGAAGAGACCAACCCCCACTTCTCTACAATCTCATTTCAGGTAATTGTAGAGAGCAAGACTGTCTCCTCTGAGCTTCCTCTTCTCTAGGCTAAACAATGCCAGTTCCCTCAGCTGTTCCTCACAAGACTTGTGCTCTAGACCCTTCACCAGCTCTGTTGCCTTTCTCTGGACATGACCCAGCACCTCAACGTCTGTCTTGGAGAGAGGGACCCAAAACAGAATCCAGTATTCAAGATATTACATTACTAGCCCTGAGTACAGGGAAAGAAGGTTACATTGAAATGGGCCCCAAGCTGAACACTCTATTTGAGGTGCAGTCTCACTAGTGCTGGGTACAGGGGGACAATCATTGCCCTGGTCCTGCTGGCCCCATTATTGCTGTTGGCCTTCTTGGCAACCTGGACACACAGTGGCTCATCTTCAGCCTGCTGCTCTACAACAGCTCCAGTTCATTTTTCATCAGGCTGTCTCCAGCCACTCTGCCCCAAGCCTGGAGCATTCCTGGGGTTGTTGTGACCCAAACACAGGATCCAGTGTTTGGCCTTGTTTAAATTTGTTCCAGTGACCTCAGTCCATGGATCCAGCCTGTCTAGATCCCTCTGAATAGCCAATAATGAGAGTAATAAAGACTACTACTACTAATAATTATTTTTTTCCCCAGAAATAGGAGATTAATTCATTATTATTTATTGATAAGGCTGTTAACCTTGATGACTCAGGAAGCCAAACCATACAGATGTGACTCTCCTTGTGATATCAGTTGGTAGCTGTTCCTGATAAGGTGTTGCTGACTATGTGGTAAAATTCAGGCTTTTGTCTTGAACTAAGGAGAATAGAACACTGACTCTGAAGACTGAAGTAATGACGGAAGCATTGATTCTGAGCTGAGCCATGAACCTTCAGCCTCTGCAGGAGGTGAATTGGGATTGAAAATGAATATTTTTTGCCCTTTATATAACCAGGCCAGGCTCATTTGGAGAAATATGAGATGGCTTAGTTTAATTTGCCCAGAGTTAAAACAGGTACTGAAGCTTGTGCCAAAAGCATTAGGAGAAGCAGAATTTGACACAGTGGGGGTTGGAAGGGACATCTGGGAATCATCTAGTCCAACATCCCTGCTAAAGTAGGGTCACCCACAGCAGGTTGCCCAGGAACACGTTCAGGCAGCTTTGTAAAGTCTCCAGAGAAAGAGACTTCACAAAATCTCTGGGCAGACAGTTCCAGAGCTCCAGCACCCTCACAGGAAATTTTTTTTTTCATGTGTTCTGGTTTGTGCCCACTGCACCTTGTCCTGTCATGGGGCAGTACTGAAAAGTCTGTCTCCATCCTCCTGCCCTCCACCCTTTAGATATTGATCAGCATTGAGAAGATCCCCTCTCAGGTTGCCCTTCTCCAGGCTAAACAGCCCCAGATCTCTCAGCCTTTCCTCATCAGAGATGCTCCAGTCTCCTCAGCATCTTCATAGCCCTCTACTGATGCAGGGTGTTACTACTCCCCAGATGCAGGACCCTGCAATTGCCCTTGTTGAAATTCATGAGGTTCTTCTTTCACAACCCTCCAGCCTGTCCCAGTCTCACTGAATGGCAGCACAGTGTGACAGGGAGTCAGCCTGTCATCCCAGCTTTGTAACATCAGCAAACTTGCTCAGGGTCCACTCCATCCCTTCATCTAGGATGTTGATGAAGATGTTAACAAGACTGGACCCAATACTGAGGAACACCAGGAATGTAATGAAGACCTGACCATTTTCATGAGCCACTGGTCAGACATCAGGAGAAGGAGCAAATCCAGGCTGTGCCAGGCTGTCTCTGTGTAGGTGCAGTCCACATTGTTGTGGATGTACCTTAAGATCTTTGGCACTTGTAGGAGACATAGACGAGGATGTGCTGCCCCTGGAGTGGGAGAAGAAACACTGAAACAGGCTGCCCAGGAAGGTGGTTGAGTCACCATCACCAGAGGTGTTTAAAAACCATGTAAATATGGTGCTTGGGGATATGACTTAGTGGTGGACCTGGTAGAGCAGGGTTAATTGTTGGACTTGGTCTCAAAGGTCATCTCCAATGTAAAAAAATTCTTAAAGTTATATACTCATGAAACATCATCTCATGGCCAAAGGCACTGCTGCATCCAATAGAAAAGGGCCATTTCCATTTTGAGAACTTGCAGACTTTGCTATAATGATCATTGCTGATAAGGAGGAACCTAGGTACTATCAAAGTCCTTCCATGCTGAACATATCTATGGAGCAGATGACCATCAAGGGATAACCAGGGAAAGTCATACAGTACAACATGCTCACCGTGGCTCTGACTGAACAAGATGATCCTCTGCAGAATAAAACCTCACAGCAGGTGTGCAATGAGCCTTTATATGTCACCTCACCTATCAAGTGTTTTCATGGCATTTTTGAAGCCTGGAGTCAAGAAATTTAATAGTAACCTGTTCCTGAACTCATGAAGATTTATTTTTTTGTGTGGTGTCCTTCACCACTCTTTGGCTACACTTCATAGCAAATAATTTGTCTATTAAGTGGTATGAAAAGTATTTCTACCCCAAAGGAATAATGTCCAGTCAAGGACAAATGAGACTGGACAAGAGCTTTGTTTTTTAACAAAGGATAATGCATTTATAGTCTGGCCAGAAAAAAACAGGGAGTATGTGGGAAAGCACAAGAAATGAACGTTTTCAACCTGGTGAGGTATTGCTTGTTTTACAGATACACAATGAAATACCTGAAGTTTACCAGTTTGAGATGGATTTTCTGCTTACACAAGTCAGAAACAGGTTCAGATCAAACAAGAATCAGAAGCAGTTAATAGGTTTGTATTGATCACTACATTTTTATTTGTTATTCTGCTCTTGTGTTATCTTTTCTCTTGGTAGAGATGTACTCTATAGTATCCATAGAAGAGAGCTGATACAGAACATCATGTCCCCTGCTTTGGCACTGAATGACCTTGGACATGTCACTACATCATCTCTACCTTTGAGGCGTTAACTCAGCAAAGCCAGGTCACTGCTAAACCACATCCCTCAACACCACATATCCAGAAATGGTGACTCCACCACTTCCCTGGGCAGCCTGTTCCAGAGCTTGACACCCCTGTCAAGGAAGAAATTGTTCCTAATGTTCGACCTAAACCTCCCCTGGTGCAACCTGAGGCTCTTGCACTATCACTTGTTATTTGAGAGAAAAGACCAATCCTAACTTGGCTCCAGTATCCTCTCAGAGAGTTGCAGAGAGCTAGAAGGTCTCCCCTAAGTCTCATTTTATTCAGGCTAAAGAAACCCAGTTTCCTCAACTGCTCCTGACCAGACTTGTTCCCTAGATCCTTCACCAGCTTTGTTGCCCTTCTTTGGACACACTCCGGCACTTCAATGTCCTTCTTGCATTGAATACTAACAAATTATTCTCTGCTGAGCTCTATTCTGATGTTTTGATCACAACCGCTTCCTGCACTAGTTAGTTTTCACTCAGTTTCTATGCCACATAGAAGCCACCACTGTAGCAAGCTGATAGCCTTAAAGTAAGTGTATTATTTATGTGAACACAGAAATTGTTTGAACCTATACACATACAACAGATTTTTCTCTTTGCAATTTGCTTGTGAGAGTTGTGAACTAGACAGTAGTTTGTCTGCTGACTGTTAAGGATTTTTAGATTTCAAATTTGCTGCAGCCTTTTCAAACATCAATTTCTATATTTTTAACTTCCCCATCTAGCAACGCCCTTGAAAGAGCTCTCCAATAGGTTTGACCATCCACAGAGAAAAGCTTCTGACATATAGATAGCTCTGGCATGCAGCACACAGTCTTTCATTTCCACCTATTATAGGGGAACCATAAATTCGGAGGTACCTCAGTCTTACTCTTTCTTACAGTGAGTGAACCTTACAGACACAGCAGAATGATCCAAAACACTTTTTTTCCCACCAGAGTTACATCACTGTCTTCGTTTGAGCTAGAGCAGAACTAATTCTGTCCCCAGCATTGGTGGTGACAGCGATGTTACTGCCATCAGGAGAGCTGATCTGAATACAGATTCATATCTATTTAATTTTATTGTTAGCATTTTCACAAAAGATGGTTTAGTTTCTTTCTCAACTCATCAGCATCTTTCCCTTATTTCCTTTCTCTTCCCTTTGGGAAGGCAGTGGGGTTCATAAAGAGCATCTGTCACTTGTCTAAGAGCCTGGCCCAACCCTAACCCTTGGCAGTCATTAACCACATAAACAAAATTTGATCCCCTAAAAACATGCCCGGTGCAGAAAAAAATTCAGTACCCTCATTTTGTTGGTGCTCATACCCTATCAAGACAGATAGATGTAGAGTCTATTTATTCCCTTAAAATCATACAGTCACCGGGGTGTGGAATTCACAGTAGTACCCCCTCAGTGAAATGGGTTTCACATCGATAAAAACAGGCATAAACATCACGTCACCCACCTCAGGAGAATGGCTCATATGTCCTTGATATATTTTCAAGCAATTTTTATTTGGTAGTAAAGTGGCTGCCAGCCAATGCTTCAGTAATATCTTAAGCCCCAAGGAAGGCAGGTACTGCTGAAACGTTGTCTGATAGACACTTTACACACAAATAAAAATGGGTTGAAAACATAGCCATGATGTGTGAGCAGGTCTGTGGATGCAACCAACACGATGTTCGCATCGACTTGGAGAAATGAAATGTGTCAGTTGACACAGGCTGCAATAATCTGTTGTGATCATTCTGTAAACACTTTGGGACAAATTTCTTGCTACAGGGAACGGAAGGCTTTGGTTGCACTTCAGTACAAATAGGCTGTCTTTCTTCAAGCCAAGCAGATGAAGGACTTGCAAGGAGCAAAAAGTAAAAAGAAAGGTTTCCAAATACCATGGTTATTGTTAGTTGTATGTTGTCAGTGTTAAGATGTCCATCAGAAGACTGGGGCATCGCTGGGTAGAACAAGTGAAGAGGCCAGATGGTGGGAGAGAGAAAGCAACATGTATTCATATGATTTGTAAAGGTAATTCTTGCCTCATACGTAGTCTACAGAAATTGAAAGATGTATCCTATGCCACTGGCATCCAGAATGCAATACTTTTTCTGGTATTATTGACTATAATTACATTTTTGTTTTCCTTCTCAGAATTCTTTGTAATGCTCTCATAGACTGATCTACAAAGTCTGAACACCAACATTTGTGTGTCTTCTGTACCAGAGACACCTTGTGTGTGTCTAGAGAAGTAATTCTGTGATCTAAAATCAGTAGTAGGTTGTTGACATATACTGAAACCACTCAGGAAACCACAGGCTTTGTTATGTGTGCCTCTGATGAAATAATTTGAAAACCCTTTTGTACAAGATATAGCAGACATTCCAAAATGTTTTCAGATGCTCTCTAAATGGAAAAGATATTTCCAAGGCATATAAAACTGAGAATACAAGTTGGCTTATATGTGGATAATATTTGTCTTCCCAGTATGAATTTCAGTGGTTCACATAATCACATAATAGTCCAACCCCCCAGTTGAAGTAGGGTCACCCAGAACAGGCTAGCCAGGATCATGTACAGGCAAGTCTGGAATATCTCCAGAGGAGACTCCACAATCTCTCTGGGCAGCCTGGGCCAGACCTCCAGCACCCTCACAGCAAAGAAGCTTTTCCTCATGTTCAGATGGACTTTCCTGGATTCCAGTTTGTGCCCACTGCCCCTTATCCTCTTTGTGGGCACCACTGAAGAGTCTGTCCCCATACTCTTGAGTCTTACCTTTGAGATATCACAGGATCACAGGATGTTAGGGGTTGGAAGGGACCTCTAGAGATCGTCGAGACCAACCCCCCTGCCAGAGGAGGACCACAGAATCTAATGTAGGTCACATAGGAACACATCCTAGGCGGGTCTTGAAAGTCTTCAGAGGACATTCCACGACTTCCATCTGTCCCACTACTCTGTGGCCTTTACAGTAAAGAATTTCTTCCTCATGTGGAGGTGGAACTTCCTGTGCTGTAGTTTGCATCCATTGCCCCTTGTCCTGTCACGGCACAAGTGAGAAGAGGCTGTCCTCTCCTTCTTGACACGCAGCCCTCATATTTTATATGTTTAATAGATCCTTCTCAGTCGTCAACCCTCCAGACTAAAAAGCCCCAGGTCTCTCAGCCTTTCTTCATAAGGCATATGCTCTAGTCCCTTCATATCCTTGTAGCCCTCTGTTGGACTCTCTCAAGTAGATCCTTGTCCCTCTTGAAATGGGGAGCCCAAAAGTGGATGCAATATTCCAGGTGGGGCCTCACTAGGGCAGAGTAGAGGGGAACAAGAACCTCCCTCAATCTGCTGGACACACTCTTCTTAATGCACCCCAGGATACCATTGGCCTGCTTGGCCACAAGGGCACATTGCTGTGCCATGGATAACTTCTTGTCCATCAGGACTCCCAGGTCTTTCTCTATGGGGCTGCTCTCTAGCAGATCACCTCCTACCCTCTACTGGTGCAGTTTATTATTCCTTCCCAGGTGCAGAACTCTGCACTTATCTTTGTTGAACCTCATTAGGTTCCTCTTTGCCCAGTTTTCCAGTCTGTCTAAGTCTTGCTGAATGGCCACATCAGCCAAGCTTCCCAGTTTGGTATCCTCAGCAAACCTGCCGAGAGGATAATCTGTCCTGTCATCAGTATCATTGATAAAGATGTTGATACCAGCACTGAGATCTCCTCTCAGGGTGCTTTTCTCCATGTTAAACAGATCTAGGTCTCGCAGCCTTTTCTTTTGACAGAGATGCTCCTTATAAGATAGATGCGTTTAATTCCAGCCATCAAGACAGACCATGGGATCTACATGGGGTGGGTTCATTTACAGAACAGCCAGATCCAGATGCAATTTATATTGTAGGCTGAAAATAAAATGTATTATGCATTGTTAACATTATTCATCTCTGGGAAAGAAAATTACATGCCCAAAGGGGCTATGCTAATAGCAATTTTATGCTGCTATGGTGTGGGAAATGGGACGAGGCATCATCTGAGGCCCTGAGCCCCAGCAGCAGCCTGAGGCACTTGCCCCACACGCCACTAGCGTGGCAGAAGCACACCCCTTCGTTAGTCCCAGAGGGACATGCAAAGTTGCAGCAGAGAATGCAGAGCCGTGCCCCACAGGCTTTGAGGGGCGACAGCTCCCGCGTTCACGCCCGGGGGATGGAGAGAGCTTCACTACCGAGCGGGCACTGCACGGGCACACCGCCCTTCCCGCCTCCTGGCGCTAAGCAACATGGGACTTGTAGTCTGCGCACCGCTGAAGTTGAAACCCAAAAAGTTTCCGCTCCCTTTCCGGGTATCTCGGGGCTTCTCAGCAGGTGCGCGCGGTTTCTATGGCTACGGCCCACAAGCCAATAGTGATCAAGGTTCTACAGCTGGGGGGCGGGATAGAGTGAGCGGCGGACCAATAAAGGGTGACGTTGTTGCGGGGCGTACTGGCAGTGGGGACAGCGAGTCTCCTTGGGGCTGTCCCTGGCCGCGGCCTGCTGTGCGCCGGGCAAATATGGGCGGCGGCGGGAGCAGCACCCGGAGGGTCACCTTCGAGGCGGATGAGAATGAAAACATCACGGTGGTGAAGGGAGTGAGGGTGAGCGCAGGCCTTCTCTGGGCTTGGGGTTCTCAACGGGTCCCCACCGGGATTCTCGGGGCCCGGCTTGCCCCCCGCTGCCCCGAGTACAGCCCCCTCCGCTCTGGGCCTTCTCTCGTCTTTCTGTGCCTCACCGTTGCTGGTTTCTGTCCCTGCAGCTCTGTCCTTTCATGCCTTGTAGTTTTATCCCCACTGCCGGTGTGACCTTCCACCCGTTTCCTTGTCTCGCTCCGCTTTTTCAGATGGGTATTTTAGGGGACTGGTGAGAGCCGAGTTGCCAAGGTGTAGTCTGGCGATGGATGGGATAGCAGGGAGCACGCCGTGACTAGGGGGCTTCTTAGGGGAGCCTTGCCCCTAGCCCGGTTACTAGAATCGGATGATAAAAGAGTAGTAGAAGAGGTGTGTAATTAGCAGAGTTTGTTTTCTCCTGACCTTTATATCAGAGAGCTCCTCTCTTTTCCGTATTCTACTTTGTTTCATGTGATCTATTCAACTTCCTGTATACCTGCAGAAGCATTCCTATTTTTTCCCTATTTATGACATGCGGTTGCCTGTAATACAGACTGAGAGTGGATCTTATCAATGTTTATCAATATTTAAAGGGCAGGGAGCAAGGGGATGTGGCTTGACTTTACAGTGGTGCCCAGTGACAGTAAAAGGGACAACAGGCACAAACTGGAGTACAGGAAATTCCATCTGAACGTGAGGGATAACTTTCCTCCAAGGGTGCTGGTGCCTTGGAGCAGGATGCCCAGAGAAGTTCTGGAGTCTCCTTCTCTGGAGATATTCCAAACCCACCTGGACACCTTCCTATGTGAGCTGCTGTAGCTGACCCTGCTTTAACAGGGGAGCTGGACTGGATGCTTCCCAGTGGAGATGCTACCTGTGCCATTCTGTGATACATTGTAAGCTAATTTGTGACACAAGATGATTTAAATCTTGTAGCTTGGAAGTGTTACAGGGGAAGATGTCACAGTTCATATCAGGAAGGATAATAACTATCTTTTATTTTTTATTACTCCTCATAGGGAGGAGTGTTGTGAAATGAACCATGATAGCACCTGGTTCTTCTATAGGCATGCTTAAGTTTTTTCAGTTCTGGTCATTTAATGATCTCAGGCAAGTAGGTGACAGTAATAGAAGTGTTCTCAGCAGAGTTCATTTTCACTCTTAAATACTGGGAAGGACTATTAGAATTTCTCTCAAGTATCCTGGATCTTAAAATATTGGGAATAAAAACTAAATGATACTGTGGGTACTAGGAAAATGTAGGTTCAGTAAATAATATTAGTTCATTGAATATCCCAAAATGGGGATAATTGATGAAGGCAAAAAGGCTGATTAATTACAAGGAATGTGTCAAAGGGTCTTATCTCCTTCAGTGTTCCTGTATCCTTTTATTTGCTGTATCAGTTTCTTGTGTGCGGTGAGAGGCAAAATAATCTTGTTCAGCCTAATAGTACTAGGAGATGAATGCTCACTCCACAAGGGGAAATAAGAAGCTTATTTTCTGTTGTGGATAGAATTCTAGCAGCTGCTAGAATTGGGGCTCTGTGTTCTTTTTAAAAGCAGTTTTGCTTCATTTTGTGGGGAAAGAGAGAAGAGTGTAAAGGAGAAGATATGCCAGGGGAGGTTTAGGTTGGACATTAGGAACAATTTCTTCATGGAAAGGTTATCAAGCTCTTAAACAGGCTGCTCATGGCAGTGGTGGAGTCCCCATTCCTGGAGGGGTTTTAAAGCTGTGTGGATGTGGTGCTGAGTGATATGGTTTAGTGGTGACCTGTCAGTGCTGGGTTAACTTGACGATCTTAAAGGTCTCTTCCAATTAAAATGGTTCTGTGATTCTGCTCAGTCTGACTCTGGATGGGGGGTTATTTTTCAGCTGTCTGACAGCGTCATTGATCGTATGAAGGAGCCTTCAGCCAGTGGAAGATCACAGCACCGATCAGCATCTGGCACAGGTATGCTCATGCTTTTTCTGGTTTTCCTGTGAGGAAGAAAATGAGATGTGCCTCTCAGAGTGTTGTAATGAGCTCATTGCCATTTTGTAGATGTTAATTCTTGATAACAACTTCTTTCTCCTCTCCTTTTGAAAAAGGAAGTAGTTTGTAGACTTTCAGAGGAGTTGAATTACTCTTTGCTTCTGAGTAAAATTGAAGTGTAAAACACTGCAACGAGTCCAGAGAAGAACAACAAAGTTGGTGAGGGGTTTGGAACATAAGCCCTATGAGGAGAGGCTGAGGGAGCTGGGGTTGCTTAGCCTGGAGAAGAGGAGGCTCAGGGGTGACCTTATTACACTCTACAACTACTGGAAGGGAGGTTGTAGACAGACGGATGTTGGTCTCTTCTCCCAGGCGGCCAGTACCGGGACAAGAGGACACAGTCTCAGGCTGTGCCAGGGGAGGTTCAGGCTGGATGTTAGGAAGAAGTTCTATACAGAGAGAGTGATTGCACATTGGAATGGGCTGCCTGGGGAGGTGGTGGAGTCACCATCACTGGAGGTTTTCAGGAGAAGACTTGATGGGGTGCTTGGTGCCATGGGTTAGTTGTTTGGGTGGTGTTGGATTGGTTGATGGGTTGGACGTGATGATCTTGAAGGTCTCTTCCAACCTGGTGTATTCTATGTATGTATTCATTAGATGTGGTTTTCTATGGTATTACCCATTGTTAAAGACTTTAAAAACAAATATTATTTCAGAATGTGTTAAGTTTTGAAGTGAAAATTCTTAAGTTCTTAGCTAAGACTGAACTGCAGTATAGTGAGTCTCTGCTCAAATATAGTTACACATGGGATAGTGGAAATTAATCTCAGTTTACACAGGTCTGTGTTTCAGAATGGTGGTTTTCTTAGCTTGTTGTATTGTATCAGCAAGGCCTGTTTCAGTGCTTCAGACAGACTCTGTGCCAAGCAGCTTGTGCTCTGGTATGAAACTCTTATCATGGGGAACCTGATGTGGCTGCTGGAGTGAAAATAAAAAGGAAGAGACTGAAGCATGTGGTTTACTGGTGGAATAAGTGAAATTTGTAAGGTTCCAGTAAGGTATCTTATCAATGGATGTTGGCTACCTCGACTTCATCAAGGCTTTAGACATTGTCTCTGTGATATCCTCCTAGGGAAGTTCAGGAAGTGTGGGTTAGATGGATGGACAGTGGGGTGGAGGAGAACTGGCTGAATGACAGAGCATAGAGGGTTGTCATCAGTGTCTGAGGACTGTATCTCGTGGTGTTCCCCAGGGGTCAGGACTGGGTCCAGTCTTGTTAACATCATTCATTAGTGTCCTGGATGAAGGGATAAGAGTGAAGCCTCAGCAGATTTGCTCGTGGTACAGAACTGGTAGGAGTGGCTGACACCTCATTGGGCTGTGCTGCCTTCAGCCAGACTTGGGCAGGCTGGAGAGTTGGGTGGAACGGAATCTCAAGAAGTTCAACAAGGACAAGTTTAGGGTCTTGCATGTGGGGGAGGAAAACCCCCCCGCACCAGTACAGGTGAGACATTGACCTGCTGCAATGCAGCTCTGTAGCTGGTGGGAATGCTTGTGGACAAGTTCACCATAAGAAAGCAATGTGCGCTCATGGCCAAGAAAGTCGATGGTGTCCTGGGCCATGTTAAGAATGTGCACAGCAGGGCAAGGGTTCTTCCCCTTTACTCTGATCTACTAGAGGGTGCTGCCAGAGTATTGTGTCCAATTCACTGCTCCCCAGTTCAACAGACAAGGAGCTACTGGAGAGAGTTCAACGGAGGCTCCAAAGATGGTGAGGGAACTGGAGAATATCTGTGAGAAGGAAAGGCTGAGAGACCTGGGGCTTTTTTAGCCTAGAGAACTCGCAGTGTAAGTGGGGGTCTTATCAAGGTTGATCAATATCTAAAGGCTGGAGGTCACAAGGATAGAGCCCAGCTCCTTTCAGTGGTGCCCAGTGATGGGACAGGGGGCAGTGGGCACAAACTGGAATCCAGGAAGTTCCTTCTGAACATGAGGCAAAACTTTTCCTGTGAGGGGGCCAGAGCCCTGGAGCAGGCTGCCCAGATGGGTTGTGGAGTCTCTTCTGAGAGATTCCAAACCTGCCTGGACACAATCCTGTGCAACTTGCTGTGGATGGCCCTCCTTTTGGTAAGGATTTTGGAGTAGATCTGCAGATACCCTGCTAACCCCCCTGATTGTGAAATTCCATGTATCTCTTTTTCTCCATTTAAATAGTAGCCTTCCCATATGCATGTATTTTATTGTGGCAAAGTAATTATTCAAGGTAGAAAAATTTATATGAACACTTGTAGATCCTACCTACTTTCACAGTGATGCTTGTTCCCTTTTCATGCTAAAACCTGAGTTGTAGAAGCAGTCTTGCAGATAATCATCTCAGGGTATTTTTATGGGGTGGATGTGGTAACTGGAGATGAAGACTGTGGTCTTGCAGGAGTTTGGTGTTAATTCTGCATGGCCATATCTTTATCCTTAATTTTGTTTCTCTTTGTGTTCAAAATAGTACTTGTTTTTATTGCTTTATTTTTATTTGTTGAAAAGGTTAATGAATTGCTTGACCTTTAGCAAACCTGGGAAATCTGACAGCTATTTTGGTGTTAAGAATTGGTGGTTTTGGTTAAGTGCTTTTATTTCCCCAGAAAAGTATAATGCCAAAATGATTTGCATTTAAGATGAAATTATCCTTCAGTACATGTTACCAGACCAGCCATTGTTGATGTTTTTTTTTTCTTTGTAATGAAGAATTCTAAAATACTGAATTTATTTGCTGTAGGAAACCTGTTTATTTGTAGCTACATCTAATTCATCGGGTTGCCATTTGGCTGATGAGTTTCCATTACAAGAAGGGCCCTTGCTTTGAAGCCAGATAGTTTAATATTGAACTAATCTCTGATGGCTTCAGGGGCTGTGTCCTAAAACTGGGGATTTTCCTTCAGTGCTGGGGCTTGGTTACTTCGTCTCTTGCACTGAGAATAAGACCTCTCCAGGAAGTTCCTCCTCTTCTGTTCCTCAATCTGGTGACACCTACTTGTGAGTGATCCATTACATCAGAAAAACTAGAGTTTTCCAAGAATGGGGGTGTTTGGAGGCTGACTCTGGCTTTTGGATTGCCAGCTGGGACAGTTTGTTAGCCTGCATTTATTTCTTTATATTCTAGACAGATAACAGTTTTCTATGACAATAAAGATGTCTGGAGGGAGAAACATTAGAGCTATTAAAAGCAGCCCCTTTTTTTTTTTTTTTTCTTTAAATGCAGTCTTTGAGAGCTTTTGGTGGAGGAATAATGAATTAGATTACAAGAAGGAATATGTATCTTGTTGCTTGCCAATATATGATGAATTTATTGACTGCAGTTTGGGGTTGGAAAATGAAATTACATACACTTGCAATGAAATCTGACATCTAAATAGTACGTCTTAAAGCATCCTGGCTTGCTTGGATCATTTTCTGACTTCTGAGCAATATTAAATATACTAAAATATTTAACAAGTATAAAATCTTTAAAGTATGTCTGTAATTCCTAAAGCAATATTGATGAAAAGTAATTTAGGCAGACAGTAAGACCCCAAAAAAAAAAAGTATTCACTGAGTGTGTCATACCTACAGCTTCAGTTGTAGCAGACAGAGGGAAAGGTTTAATTTGTTTTACCTTAGTACATAGCTAAAAAGCTAATAATCACAGGAGGGGAGGAAACAAATCCTTAAGTTACCAAGAGTCTCTGCATCTCTTTGAAGAAACATTGTACTGATGATACAGGGTTTCTCTTTTTGTTTTTTTTTAAAAACTGTATTAGTTGTTATTGTTACTGTCTTCATGTAGAGAAATCTGTAAAGGAGCCCTGTCATGAAGTACTACGTATTGCGTAGGGTGGGGTGTGTGTGTGTTCAAATGAACACTGTGAAGGCCTCCTTAGAAATGAGGTTAGACCTTGCATGTTCCCAGTGGAGGAAGAAAAATTCTTAGCTTTGTTCATTTGTATGGAATGATGCCTTCCAATTGTGTGCTCTGTGTTGGTGTCACTCTTCTGGTGGAGTTTCAGTGGTCCAAAGTGTCTTGGCTCAGTAAATACTGCTGAGGTATACAGGAATGAGTATCTGAGGAGCTAGCTGGAGATGTGCGGTGGAGGTCTGCCTTTTCTTCCAGGCAGCAAGTGACAGGATGAGAGAGAACAGCCTCAGGCTGTGCCAGAGGAGGTTTAGATTGGACATAAGGAAAAATTTCCTTTCTGTAAGGGTTGTCAAGCCCTGGAACAGGTTGCTTAGTGGACTCCAATCTCTGAAGGGAGTTATAAACTGTTTTGATGTGGCACTGAGGGATATGGTTTCATAGTGGACTTAGTAGTGTTTGGTTGTTGTAATACAGTTCTATTCACCCCGAGCAAAGCTTTCAGGACAAGATGTAAGCAGGCAAATACATTTACTATGTTATACAGCAAAGTTATCTAGTCTATCAGAAGGCACATGTGTCACATCTCCATTGGCATGCATGTAATTAGTCAACTATCTTATGAAGAGAGCTAGTTGGTGGGATCCTGTGAGAGGCAGATATGACTGATAAGCTCAGAAAGGTTGTGAGATCCTTAAGGACAAACTCTTCCTAGTGCAAGAACAGTCTATTCCAGTGCTCAGGAAAAGTAATAGATCTATTGGGAGGCCTTGTACTTCCAGAGGACTTAGACTGGCTGGAGGAGTGAGCCAACATGAACCTCATGAAATTCAAAAAGGACAAATGCCAAGTCCTGCACTAGGAAAGGAGTAACCACTTGGGGCAGTGCAGGGTAGGTCTTGTCTGTCTGGGGACAAACTGCTGAAAAGGAGCTGGAACAAATTCAGCAAAGGTCAGGAGTGTCTTCCCTTGGGGGAAAGGCTGAGAAAACTTGTCTTTTTCAAGGTCAAGTAGTGAGGATTTTGAGGAAGCCAAATAGCAGCCTTCCCATATGTATGTTGCCTATTGAGAAACTGGCACAGATACTTCATGATGATGAGGGCAGGTGCGCATATTGAAGCAGGAGAGGTTTGGAGTGGCAATAAGGAAAACTTTTGTCATGATAAGACAAGTCAGACATGGGAAGAGCTTTCCTAGTGAGGCTGTGCAGTCTCCATCCTTGTAGGCTCTCAAGATGCGAGTGAACAAACCCTTCAGAAATCTGATCTCAAGGCTGCTTTGAGCAGAGAGTTTGACAAAACTTCTGGAGACCTCTTTGAACTGGAATGATTCTGTAATCTTGTGTTTTGATGGCAGGGTATGAAAATAGGTTTGGTAAGTGCAACAGAGCTGTTGTATTCCTTATAAGGAGGGAAAGAACCACCATGTGCCGCAATGTGCAGGAGAATGTGGCTGAAAATGTGTACCCCAGAGTCATTGTCCTTGTTTCTTGTCTGGTGTGGTGGTTTAAGCCTTAACTGGAGTTTAATCTACCAAAAAATAATCTGGAGTTGGTTTGGAAGAAGTGATTTAAAAAAAAAAAAAAAAAAAACCAAAATCAATAACAGGGGATCACAGTATAACTAAGGTTGGAAGAGACCCCAAGGATCATCAAGTCCAACCTGTCACCACAGACCTCACGACTAGACCATGGCACCAAGTGCCACGTCCAATCTCCCCTTGAACACCTCCAGGGACGGTGACTCCACCACCTCCCTGGGCAGCCCATTCCAATGACGAATGACTCGCTCAGTGAAGAACTTTCTCCTCACCTTGAGTCTAAACCTCCCCTGGCACAGCTTGAGACTGTGTCCCCTTGTTCTGGTGCTGGTTGCCTGGGATTTACAAGGGTGAGGAATAAGGATGAATAGGAGAATATACAAAACCAAATTTGGATGGCCTTGTATCTCCCTCTGTGTGTGGATTTCAGTCCTTTAGAGAAGCGTGGATGCGGCAGGAAGAAGATCAGGCCTGACCACATGGCAGAACCAGGAGGCCAGCAGTGGCTGTGGGTCCTTTCCAACAGGCGAGGCAGGAGCAAAGAAAGACTATGGCTCCCATGCGCCCCCCCCCCCCCCCCCTTATAGCCTTGCTGGACAAGAAGGGGGAGCAGAACAGACCAACTTAGACCCTGGGGGATTCCTCCTCCCAGGAGGGAGAAACCATATCCACCTGGATCAGATTTCTTTTGTCCCCTGGAGGAAGCAGGGCTCTCAGAACCCTCCCCCCTGCTGGGTGGTGTAACCCAGCACATCTGGCTTTTAGGAAGACTAGATTTGAATAATTCCAGCACCTGCTGATGGTACAACTAATTGCAGATAGATGGTGCATGGAAGGAGTAAAACTGGAGTATCCTATGATAAATGCTGTGGGAGGCTCTGCAGAATGCCTTGTGACTTTGAATTGTTTGGTATTTTCACTACTTATGAGTATGGAAGTTCACAGTTTGGCTATGTGTGTGCCAGTTCAGCAAGAATTACCTGTAAATAAGCCCTCTTAGTTCTGTGCCCTTTCAGATATTAATTGCTTTCTGGTACATTTTTGTTGCAATAACATTTTTTGCCTGCATAAACTGAACAATGAAGTTAACTGGAGCTTCCACAGTTTTATTTTGTAGAATTTCCGTTATTTCCAGAAAAGGAATCCCCCAGAGTTTTGTGAATGTCCAGGTTAATTCCCTGCTCTTCACTTTTCTGTGAGAAGCCTGAAAATTTCAGGCAGTTTGCAAACCCACATTCGTGGCTGAAAGAACCTTTCTTCCTTTTCCTAGCAGCAACCATGGAGGCTTGGTTTGCTAGTGCTTGTTTTGCCCTCCCAGGTACAGCTCTGGGTACTCTTTAGAAGTTTTTAAACTTAGCTAGTCCTGAAAACCCCTGTGAAAATAAGTAGGAATCCCCATCAACCAACTGAACTTGTTTGTTCATCACTGGTAACCTGGAAGGCCATGATTTGCATCTTGCACATCAATTTTAGGTTTGGTTTTCATGGAATCATTTTGGTTGGAAGATACTTTTAAGTCAAGTCCAAGTGCCAATCCAGCATTGCCAGATTACCATTAAACCATGTCCCTCACCATCACATCTACAGAGATTTTAATGTCCCCCAAGGATGGGGATTCCAGCACTGTCCTGGACAGCCTGTTCCAGGACCTGACAATCCATTTGGGGAATTCTTTTTCGTGATGTCTAACGTTAACCTTCCCTGGCACAACTTGAAGACATTTCCTCTTGTCCTATTGCTTATTCCTTGGGAGAAGAGACCAACCTCCGCTTTGCTTCATCCTCCTTTCACTTGCAGGCAGCCACAAGGCCTCCCCTCAGCTTCCTTTCCTCCAGGCTGGAGAATTCCAGTTCCCTCAGCTGCTCCTCAGAAAACTTGTTCTCTAGACTCTTGGTGATTTTGATTTCCTGTTGACCTTTTTGGGAGGGAGAAATTAAAAAAAGTATTTCCAATGGCAATAGAGGTATTTGTGAGAAATACCGATGAGTTGTAATGGCCTTTTGGTCTGAAAATCTTGGAAGCCTCTAGCATAGCTGTCATGGCAAGAATATGTTCCAAGGAGTTTGTCACTTGGGTTGAGTAAGGTTCATCCTACTGCTCTTGATGAGGGAGGCAGATATATGGTGTAATACATGGTTTTATAGAGGAAGAGCAGCTTCATCAGAAGCTTCTGACACTCAGGCAACAGTCTGCTCTGGGTATATATTTTTTGACTTGTGATCTAAACTTGAGTGTACTTACATCTGTGATGCTGCAGTGCTCTCTTGTCACTTCCTGTATCGTCACTTGTTGTCCCTGAGTTTCTTGAAGGTAACTTTACTTTCAGTGATGTATATTGATATTCTTTGGGTTGAAGGTTCACTTTTCATGGAAGCATTTTATTATCAAAAGGTGAAACGACTTGTAACTCGCCAGTCTGCTAAAGATGCCGAGCTTTTAATGCTGTCACTGTAACAGCAGATCTTTAGTTGTGCCTGACATTCGTGTCACTGGATTGCAGGAGCATAGGGAAGGTGGAATTAAGAATGGGAGATGAATCAAGTGTTGCATAAATTAAAGTTCTCACTGTGTGGCATGCAAGGTGTTCTCTGAATAGTTTGAAGTGTCCTTGTAAAATGGTGCTGAAATTAGGAGGAAAATTGAGCAAATAATTCAGATTCTACATCTGTTTTGTGTGGGTCGTCTAGGTTTTTTTTCTTCTTTTAGTTCATAGTAATTTGGAGTTCAGGGCGCTGAAAGTGCTTAATTCACTCCATGTCCTCAAAGTGCAGTATGAATCTCATCAGGAAGATGGTGTAGGGTTGAGTATATGTGGTGAGAATGTTGAAGATGGCTAAAAGCCTTAATTTAATGTTTGAAGACTGGGATTGTTGAATATGGAGAAGGTAAATAATTGTATGAGAAATATCTAGAACTTTAGGAATGCTCATGTTGCTCATGGAAATCAAACTTTGCAGCCTGGATGTTCCTGAGGCACTCCATGGTACTGTATTCCCAACATGCATCCAATTCAAAAGTTGGTTTTGATTGTTCAATTCTCGGAGATATCACGACTGCACCCTTGGGCTGCCCACTCAAATTGCATTTTGAGGGTAGAGACATCCTGTGGCATATCAGACATCAAGTGTACAAAGCTGGAACAGGAACAAATGGCAAAAGGTGTTGGAAGTTCTCATACAATTGTCATGTTTTTAAGCTTTTAATCGGATGTGACAAATAACCTTTTCTAATGGTCTCATGTCTGAACATGTGTGTCCCTGTAATAAATTGTGTCCAGTGACCTAAGCCATCCAGAAACACTGCACAAGAAGTGTTTTGTACAACCCTCAAGCTCTTGCAAAGTAGAATTAAACAGAACTTTTACAGGTAAATTGGTAGTAACAACTACAAGGCACCCTAACCAGCCCCCTGAAATATCTTATGTGTATCTCAGTATAGTGGTAATTTCCACGTGAAACACTCTTAATTATGCTCCAAGAAGTGATGTGTCTGTGTCAATGTTAACCTAGAGTTCTGATTTGATTGTGCAACTGGAATGACAGTAATGAATATGAAATCTGTCTTTCTTTCATTGAAATGAAATGTTTATGTTCAACTTAGTATGAAAAAGAAGTGGTCCATGTGTGGGAGGTGTTCAAGTCTGGAACTGCAGTAATTGATTCTACCTCTCCTCCTGCTCCTGGTATTGCTATTTTTTCTCAATGTTGTAAAAGGAACTAAATAAGTATTCTGAAGGTTGCAAGGGTTCTGCAAGAGCTTTTAGGAATTGTTAGATGTTTTTCCCCCCTACATGAGGATCAGGGAGAGAGCCTGTGTATCACATGAATATTGTCAAATATTGAGGGGACATTTGATCTGTTCAGGGATTCTCATAACTGGTCTTGAAGGAAGAGCACCTTGGTGTCAGGTTCTGTCCTATTCCCAGGTCTTAAGCTGAAAAGATTCATTGTGAAGACAGTCAGCTGCTGTTAGTTTTTCCTCTTAGTAATGCTTTTCTCTGTGAGGCTTTTTGCAGATAGGCAAAATTTCTTTCAGTGGTGTGGTGGTTTTAGGCTATGCCTTTAAAATTCAATTACAGATTTTGAGCAGAAAAGTAGAAAAATATAAATAAATCACTATTGGGTGTAAAAGGGAAAACTAAGGTTTATCCAAACAAATCCATTGGAGGGATATCTGCTATAAAACGGGCTGTAGCAAAACAATTCTTTCTCTTTTCTGGTCACTTCTCTGCTTGCTGCACTCAGCAGAGATTAACCTGCCCTTTTTTTTTTTCCAGCTCACCTTGGCTTGGCTGCATTGTTTAGTTAAATCTAACCCATTGCTTTCTCTCTGCTCCTTTTCTCTCTTGGGACGGGGAGGTGGGGGTGGGGCAGTGGAACAGCTTCCCTGGTCTCTGGCCAGGGGGATTTTTGTGTTGTTTGCTAATCGTAAATCTGTATAATATTGTAAATACTGCATCTTTTGTACATATTTACTGAATTCCATTGTAGAGTGTAGCTTTGCTTGTAAATACAGGTTCCATTTGCTTCTAACTGAGTTGGTCTGGCAAAGTTAATGCTGGGGAGAAAATTTCAACCCACCACATGAAAAAAAAATTGGCGCCTATTCAACGTGGGGCGATTAATTCCTGCTCAGATTAAGGAAACACAATGCAGCTGTTTTGGGTTTTGTGGCATCTGCTATATTCTGCTCTGTGATACTGTACAGGCGGTGTGTATCAGCCATGATGAATAATCTAGGTAGCTATTTGGCATATCGGATATTTCTTTGGTTTAAATACAAGCTGAAAATGCTGTGTGACCGCTGCATGGGATTTCTTTGGGTGGAAAAAATATGATAATGTGACTGTAACTGTTCCTGCAGAGATACGAGTTTAGTGTTCCTGTTAGAGTTATGTAAGCAGCTGGGACCCCAAAATGATTTATTTGCTATGTGTGATTTTGCTTTCAGTGATAGTAAATGTGTGCCTGTTAATAGCACTGTATTGAGAGAGACGTGAAGCAAACAGGTGTTATCTTTGTAGATGTAGCAGAAGGAGACGTTGGAGGTCTACTGATGGGACACAGAAATAGGGCAAACAGCTGGAAGTGGGCAGGGAAAGCGGCTCTGAGTGAAAATGGCTGTAGGTCTGGCGTTCAGCCCGCAGGGGGCAGATGTAACCCGCTGAGGTAGCGCCCATACCTAAGATGGTGGCCACAGCGGCAGTGCCAGCAGTTGAGATGGTGGCCATGGCTTCACTGGCAGCCCTTAGGCAGGAAGCCACTAGGCCTCAAAGTCCAGACGCTGATGCTGGTTTTGTGCAAAGCCCTTCTACGTCTGCAAAGTCTGCTGTAAATTTAAACGCAGCTCCAGTTAAATTGCAGCTTTGGATAAAAGGGGCAGGTGCAAGGCAGATGCAGAGGAACATCAAGATCCCTCTGCTGATCAGGGACCTTCTGTTAAAAAGGATCCTTCTGACTATGGTGACAAAGTCTGCCTTAGAGATACAGCTGAATTACTGAGGCCATCGGTGGATAGTGGAGATGCAGGACAGGATATGAGTTCTGGTAGGTCAGGAGCTGATGGAGGTGCTTCTGAACTTAGAGGACCTACAGAAAATATCAGCAGGATCATGGGGACAGCAGCTACAAGAAGATGAGGATGACATATAGTCAGCTAATGCACCCAGACAGGAGATTAGGCATGTAAAAAAGGATTATATTAGAGGAAAGAATGAGCCAATTCTGACATGGTTAGGGGGATGCTACAATACAGGTGCCCCTGCTTTAGTGGTGGGGGACAAGTCAGCATCTCAGCTTGGAACCCTCTCAAAGGATAGTGAAGTAGAGCAGCATTTGGCAGGTGTCTGTGGGCACGTTTGTCTGTGGGCACCTCTTATGAGGTACCTATCCAGAGATTACCTTCTATGGAACCCTAAGTCTTGGAATACCATGGATGAGGGAATTAAGTGTTAGAATGAGTTTGCTGTGAGAAGTGATGTATGGAGACCATGGTACTCTCAATCTTGATGAAATTCCTGTGGGAACAGGTAATTCTTATGTACCACATACTGTGTGCTCTTTGGTCTCATGTGGATTTATCTGCTTAAAGGTGTGTGTGCTCAGAGTTAACTGAGTGCAGACATTTGCTCTGAATCTTTCAGGACAGTTGAGTGGTACACAAAGCATTTTTTGCCATAGCTACTGTAACAAGCATATCAAAAGTAATTACTTCTGCACAAGTAATGCCTGCTGCTAAAGAGGGACCCATAGCAGGTGGGTGTGAAATGTCTCCAGAGAAAGAGATTCCACTGCCTCTCTGGACAGACTTGTTCAGTGCTCTGTTACCCTCACAGGAAAGATGATTTTCTTCCTGTTCAGACAGAACCTCACTGGGTTTCAGTTTGTGCCGGTTGCCCCTTGTCCTATTACAGGGCACCACTGAAGCATCTGGCCCTATCCTCTTGACTTCTATCCTTTGGATATTGATGAGCATTGAGAAGATCCCCTCTGTCTGCTGGTCTCTAAGGCTAAACAGTCTCAGGTCTTTCAGCCTTTCCTCCTCACAGAGATGCTCCAGACCTTGTAGCCTCTGCCTCACTCTCTAGAAGTCATTTGTCTGTCTTGAACTGGAGAGGCCAGAACTGGACAGAGGTTTTCAGATGTGGCCTCACTAGGGCAGAATAGAGTGGGAAGAGAACCTCCTTCAGCCTGCATGCACCGAATGCACCCCAAGGACCCTTGACCTTCTTGGCCATGAGGGCACATGGTGAGCTTATTGTGTACCAGCATTCTCTGATGCTTCCCTGTGGAGCTGTTCCAGCAAGTCAACTCCTAATCTGTACTGGTGCAGGAGGTTATTCCAGCTGAGGTGCAGGACCCTACCCTTGCACTTGTTGAGCTTCATTATTTCCCCTCTGCCCAACTCTTGAAAGTGGCTTGTGAGTTGTTAGAACCAGCTGTTTTCTGATACTGAAGCACAAGATTTGTGCATGCTGAAGCATAGAATAGAATACATAGAATAAACCAGGTTGGAAGAGACCTTCAAGATCACCGCATCCAACCCATCAACCAATCAAACACCACCCAAACAACTAACCCACGGCACCAAGCACCCCATCAAGTCTCCTCCTGAAAACGTCCAGTGATGGCGACTCCACCACCTCCCCAGGCAGCCCATTCCAATGGGCAATCACTCTTTCTGTATAGAACTTTTTCCTAACATCTAGCCTGAACCTCCCCTGGCACAGCCTGAGACTGTGTCCTCTTGTTCTGGTACTGGCTGCCTGGGAGAAGAGACCAACATCCGTCTGTCTACAACCTCCCTTCAGGTAGTTGTAGAGAGTAATAAGGCCACCCCTGAGTCTCTTCTTCTCCAGGCTATTTTCTGCTAACTAGTAGAAGATTATGTTGAAAGTCAACTGTTGGCGGCTGCTGCTGTATGATTTATATTAATTTCTAGTGCTGCACTGAGCTTAATTAGGAAAGCCAGGGTAACTGTCTCAAACAGCTTGTGCAGAGTTCATGGGGCCCTTTCTGAAGCAGTGTGGATGAATTAGTTTTTAGCAGTAAATGGTTCTGCATTTGTGGATGGAATTGATGCTGTTGCCTTTTACTAGTTCAGAGCATGGAGTTATTTGTTACTATATCCTGGCAAAGTTTTAGACCTTGGAGCAGAGCCAGCCAAAGCCAAACCATGGGCTGAATTTCTGACAATGCAGTTGAAGTTTATCATGAGGTAGACTCCTGGGAAGGCAGCATGGGTTGGAGTTTTGTGGGTTTGAGGGGATTTTGGTGTTAATTTCTTAAATTAGTCTTCTTTTTTAATTTATTTTTTTCTTTATTTTGGTTACATTATTCATTGGAAATCATCTTGTGGGAGAAGTGCCTCTTTAGGACACATTTGTTACAGACCTTATTGGTAATCTCCTGTCTTTGTTCTTTCAGAAATGAGAGATCACAGGTGCTCAACTTCTTGGTTTATATGTGCTGAAAGTTGCCCATATTAGGCATCACTCTAACATTTCCTCTGAAATGTCAGCCTTTGTCTTCCAGTCTGTGCTTTGTCTGGGCATCAGAATAAACCCCAGTTCTTTCTCCATTGTCCTTCAGAGACCTTCTGGGGATTATAGGTCAAAAAGACCAGATAGCTGGCTAAGATAAAAGGATATGTAATTAAAAGGCTTGTTAGGACAGGAGACATTTGGAGCAGTTTGATTTTGGTATCTTGAAGGATAAAATGAAAAATATTGATAAAATTAATGAAAGAAACCCAATGACTAAATTAGAAGTGTTTGCTTTCACCTTGGTCTTGATACCACTATGCAAGGGAATTGTTTATCTACTATACACTATCCTCTCTGGTTTTACAGTAAACTATTCTTACTCAAATAACCTCTTTACTGAACGTAATGACCAAGACAATGAAATGAGGGAATGTATCCCAATATTTCTACATGAATCCTCTTATGAACCAGTAAGAGATCATTGTTCAGGCCAAAGAGACCTTGTGGGTTTAATGGTAAATGCCTTTGCGTCTCTCTCAATTTATTGAAGACAGTGTGGTTGGCAGGTCAGGGTGGATTCTGCCCCTTTGCTCTCTTCTGGTTAGACATCACATGCAGTGCTGGGTTCAGCTCTGGAGCCCTCGGCAAAGGAGACACATGGACCTACTAGTGCTGGGCCAGAGCCCAAAAAAGATGCAAGGGCTAGAGCACCTCTGCTGTGAGGTCAGGCTGAGAGAGTTGGGGTTGTTCAGTCTGGATAATGGAAGGCTCTGGGGAAACCTTCCTGTGGCCTTTCAGTCCTTAAAGGGGTCTCTAAGAAGGGACAGAATTTTTAGCAGGGTCTGTTGTGATCAGGACAAGGGGTGATGGTTTTAAACTAAAAGAGATACAAACTGGATACAAGAAGACAATTTTTAAAATTATTTCTTTTTTTTTCACACTGAGGGTGGTGAGATGCTGACCCAGACACTTGCTCATAGAAGTGGTTGATGCCCTATCCCTGGAATCATTCCGGGTCAGGTTGTCTGGGGCTCTGAGCAACTTCATCTAGTTGCAGATGTCCCTGCTGACAGTGAGAGTTTGAACTAATGACCTTTATAGGTTTCTTCCAACGCAAAACACTTCGTGATTTTATAATTCACTGGTTAGAGAATCTTCAGTATGATATTAAAGAATGCTTTATATGTGGAGTTTATTGTCTTAAGATGATAAGAAAAGCTTTATTTTACTCTTTCATCTTCAGGCTGCAGCAAGGTGTTACTAAAACTCTTCCACTTGTCAGACCAGGCAGGTTAAGTATATTGTCTGGTGCTGCTTCCTGAAAGCTTTGTATAAGTTGTTTTTCACTTAAACAGGAGGTAAACACTTAGAGATGCCTTTTCTCCTGCCTCAGGGGAACTGTGTGCAGCTACTGCTGCAATTCCTTTTTTGTAGACGGTTTTGCATGTGTAGTGAACTCCTCAATTTTCAGTGATCTTATGTTGAGATGTGCTAGTAATGTTTTGGGGAGCATGGAGCTGATAATTGCAGTTTGCAGATATTACTATGTGGTTTTTGAACTCTAAATTTCAACACAGAGGAAAGACATTTTCTTCCTTTCTCTTGCAAGGTGATTTGTGTGCCTCTGACAATGTTTCATGAAGCCAGTTTATCTGATTCTCATTTTTTGCTTCATTAACTGTGTTTGATTTCACCTAATGCTAATCATCTGAAAAGTAAGTGTTGAAGCTAAGGCAGTCATTTGGGCTAGGGGTGAGATACTGTGGTTCATCCTATCTTGTGTGTTTCTCCTTAACCTCTGGAGCTGTATACAAGAGTGACTTACTGCTAATCAGAAACTTACAGAAATTGAGTTTCTGAGAAGCAGCAGGTGACATTCTATTGCTACATTTAACTGAGGCCCAGTGTGTTTCTGTGTCTGTCTGTTGAGATTGCTGAACAAGAGGGGACAGTCTCAAGTTGTGGAGGGGGAAGTTTAGGCTTGATCTTAGAAGGGCATTCTTCACAGAAAGAGTGATTGCCCATTGGAATGGGCTGCCCACGGAAGTGGTGGGGTCGATGTCCTTGGAGGTGTTTAAGAAAAGACTGTATGAGGCACTTAATGCCATGCTCTAGTTGATTAGTTAGGATTAGGTGATTGGTTGGACTTGATGATCTAGCAGGTCTCTTCCAACCTGGTTAATTCTGTGTTTCTGTAACACATGGGCTGCTTTCAATCTCCCCTATAGTTTGCAGAGGAGAGGAGTGAATGCTTTATTCAAAAAATGAATTAATGTATTTCTGAAATGACAGGCAGCATCTCTGCTTACAGTCAGCTTACTTTCTCCTTAGTATTTTAGTTGTTGCCTGTTAAAACAGCTGCTTTATTTTTCTGCACCTTTTATTAAATTATAGAATGGTTTGGGTTGAAAGGGACCTTAATGATCATTGAGATTGAACCACTCTGCTGTGGGCAAGGACACCTCCCATTAGTCTTTTTTCAGTGGTGCCCAGTGATAGGACAAGAGCTAATGGGCCCAAACTTGAACATAAGATGTTCTATCTAATCATGAGGAAGAACTTCTTTACTTTGAGGGTGATAAAGCACTAGACCAGGCTGCCCAGAGAGGTGGTGGAGCATCCACCTCTGGAGTCAATGAAAACCCACATGGATGCTTTCCTGTGCAACTTGCTTTTGGTGAACCTGCTCTACTGGGAAGGTTGGACTATAGATCTTCAGAGATCCCTTCCAACACCTATTGTTCTGTGAGTCGCATCTGCTTGTTTTTGGAAGCACTTCTACTCACTGCATCCTTCTGCCATATCTTACTTTCTGACTGCTGACATCTTAGAACTCTGGAAAGCT
Source organism: Dryobates pubescens (assembly GCF_014839835.1). Classification (NCBI taxonomy): domain Eukaryota; kingdom Metazoa; phylum Chordata; class Aves; order Piciformes; family Picidae; genus Dryobates; species Dryobates pubescens. The sequence continues at coordinate 118,787,852 of NC_071657.1, read as the reverse complement.
GACTGTGGTGGTGAAGTCATCAGTTGACACCAGTTTAGAGAGCAGCCAGAAAATGTTTTGTTAGCAAATCTCATTAACTGTTATTAAAGAAGTTTGTGTGAGGTAATTGTTGTTGGGAGAATTTGGCTTTTTTATCTAACTTCTAAATATTGAAAATAGTGATAAAACATCCTAGTATCATATTGGTTCCAGTCAGGTACAAGCAGTAATACACGACTAAACACAGGGCTGAAAATACTTGCATAATCCCTGTGTCAAAGCGGAGAGTACTGTAGCTGTCTGTGAACAGTGAAAGCAAGCTGGTTTTGCTGAAGTTGGAAGAAGGCACTTTAAGCCCCTTCCACCTTCTTCGAAGGAAATGCATCCTTCCTCCTGTGCAAGTGCCCTTGGTACTTTTATTGTGCATGTATTTGAAATGTGAACAGTGGCTATTTCCAAGCTGGCTTCTTATGCTCCACCATTAATGGTACATGAAATAAGTCTTCTTTCATTTTCCTACTACAGCTTGACTTCCAGATTAATCTCTAAAATGAATGTACTGCTGTCTGGAATGTAGAGAACTGGAAATGTTATCCTCCAGACTTAAAAAAGTTAAGTCAGTGATTCTCACTTACTGGACCTTGTTACAAATGCTATTTAAATTCTTTTCCTTGTGTCCTTCTTGAATCAGCAGTGATAAGAATGAATGTGCTGTAGTTTGTATCTGAGCTGAAAAACCCACACATTCTGGAGTAACTGTTTTCCTGTACTGATACAAAACATCCATGGATCAGCCTGTTTTCAGACCTTGAATAAGCAGGAGATACTTGATCACAACACAACAGCTGTTAAAGGTTCACTCCTGGTATCGCTTCTGGTGCCTTTTAGGTGAAGTGCCTTGGTGATACTGTGATTGCTTTCAGCCTGTGTGGAATTCCGGTGACCATGTCATTGATAAATAAATTTCCAATGTGATTTGGAGATGCTTCAACCTTTTTTTAAATTTTCAGAGTATTCAGCTTCTGTTGGAAAATTTTTAGTCACTTGAAAACTTAGTGCCAAGTTGTTAAATTGCTTTAAATCTAGTGTAGAGGTTTGATGCCTTGATTGATCTTTCCATGCAACTCCAGCCACTGAGAAATCTAGTTAATGGGATCAGCAGATGTATTGATGAATCTTATCTTTGGGTGAAACCTTTTTTTTTTCCTCCTTTCTTTCCTCCATTAACCTTTAGCTGTTAAAGACACACTTTCACTGCTTGTTTATTCACATCATTGTATTCTGGCACCCTACAGAATTTGGTTTTATCTTCTCTCTTTCCAAGAACAACTTTGAAAGTTATTAATCAGTGTTACCTGAATTAGTCAGAGAGGTTGATTTCTCAAGGAGAATTATTTGCAGGTTATTTTCACAACTTGCAAATGAATTGTAACTGGACATCTTTGTGGACCTGGTCTAATTCTTCCATGTCCTTGTGCTGAGGACTCCAGAGCTGAACCCAGCACTGCAGGTGGGGTCTCAGCAGAGCAGAGGGGCTGAATCCCTTTCCTCAACCAGCTGCCCACACTGCTGGGAATAATTGTGGATACATTTGGCATCTGGGGTATGAGCAGATATGCTGTCTTATGCTCCTAAAGTCCTTTTTCTCAGGACTGTTCTCTAAGAAGCCAGGTTACCCTTAATCTAGTTGCTCATGGGAAAGAGAACACTGTAGTTTTAAACTTCTGAAGGCAGAGAGGATTTTGGTTGGCATTTGGAGCTATGAGTATGCAGCTGGTTTTGGAAATAGTGTAAGCATTGGTGAAAGGCTTGAGTGTCAGAAGGCTGATGAAGCAACATGATGCTGTATCCTCCAGCAACTACCACTCTTTTGTGATCCTTTTACTGATTTGCCTTTTCCCTCTTTCTGCTGATTTATTGTGCAGCTTGGTTTGCTGTGAAATGGCAGAGTCCCTATCTCTGGAGGATTTTAAAAGATGTGCAGATGTGGTGGTGAGGGACATGGTTTAGTGGTGACCTGGCAGAGGTGGGCTAACAGGTGAACGAGATGATCTTAAAGGTCTCTTCCAACCAAAATGGTTCTGTGATTATATGATAGGACAGGCTCTATCATAAGGTGTATTAAGATCTTTTGGAGTTACCAGTATGTAAGTGTATACGGAACACCAAGTTTCCATGCAGACTGTAAAGTTAAGGGAATAGAAATACATTTTTTGCAAACGTTATTTGTGTAAAAGAAACAAGAGAGGGAGGTTGTTCCTTATGTGTGGACAGGCATTTGTATGGCATGCATAAGATCAGAAAATTATTCTTTATTGCATTACTTACTCATGCCAGCTCATCCAGTTCAACCGCTTAGTAGGAATCTTCACATTTTGGTGTATGAGGCCTCTTCACTATGCTTGAAACCCCATTTACATGAAAGTAGGACCCCCTGTCTCACTAACAATTGGCATGTGGACATTTAACAAGGAAATTCAGTGCCTAGAGCTACTCTGAGCCTGTGTTCCTACCAATGGAAAGGTGTATGAAGTCTTCCACAGAGAGCTTTCTGATTCAGAGTGATGTGACTCTTACTCCTGGCCGAAGTGGCTGCAATCCAGAGCTGTAATTGGGTAAAACTGACTCTTTAGTTCTGCTGATAGTGTGCAATCACATCTGGAGAGCCTTCTTTAAAGATGATAGTAGCAGATGGACTGAAAATCAATATGGGCTATTTATATAGCCCAGACAGTATGGAGAATCCTGTGTAGAAGTGCTGGCCTGCGCAATGGCAGTTAGTAATTCATTACAATTAGTGGTGACTTCTAAATGTAAAACTAAAGGGATGTTTTACTTTACACTTACCTAGCCTTACAGTGTGTATGGTGTAGAGATTGCTAAAACAGACAGCTGAAATGACAAGTTTCTCAACTAAGGGTATTTCGCCAGTGATAGGCTTGTAGAGCTGTGTGATCCTTCTGTTTATTATTAATAGTTATTTAAAATGAAGAAGACAGAAAAAATTACTTATGGTGAAATAGCTGCTGATTTAACTTCATATATATACTTCATTATAGACATGAGAATCATGGAGTGGAGCAGATCACAGAATCTTGTTGGTTGGAAAAGACCTTTCAAACCATGAAGTCCAACTGTTATTTAAGTCTACCAAGTCTGATACTAAGCCCTGTCCTGCAGCACCACATCTCTGCATCTTTGAAACCCCTCCAGGAATGGGAATTCAACCATCTCCCTGGGGAGCTTGTACCAGTGTTTGACAGCCATTTATGGGAGGAAATTGTTCCTAATACCCAACCTAAATCTCCCCTGGTACAACTTGAGGCCACTTTCTCTTATTGCCAGTGGTTACTATGGAGAAGAGACCAACCTTTCCCTCACTCCAGTCTCCTTTTCAGGTAGTTGTAGAGAGCAATGAGATCTCCTCTCAGCCTCCTCTTCTCCAGGCTAAAGAACCCCAGTTCTCTCAGCTGCTCTTCATAAGACCTGTTCTCCTGACCCTTCAGCAGCTTCATTGCCCTTCTGTGGACATTATCCAGCATCTCAATGCCCTTCTTGCACTGAGGGGACCCAAAAATGAACCCCAGGTTTGAGGTACAACCTTACAAGCCCTGAGTACAGGGAAGAAGGCTTGACTGAAACGATTGACAATTCCTCTAAGAGCATTGAGAAAGATAAAAGTTGCAATGAAACTCCACATAGTGCTGGAGCTGGCAAAGCTTGGAAGTCCTAGAGAAAATAAAAATTATATACAGTTAATGTTAACTGGCTTCTTAACTCAATCCACTTATTGCTGATGAATGGCTTGTTTTATTAGTTAGCACATTTTAAGATACATTGCCTATATATCTTCATCTCTTTCATGCCACCATGCGTCTGTTACCTGTTAGATCTAACTTAAGTCCTCCAACAGGGGATGTTCCTTCTGTCAAGTGTTTGTCTTTTTTTTGGTAATGAATTCCTAGTTTATGTAAGGAAATTCTTGACAGATTTTTGAGTGTGCTCTGTACTGTGCTGAAATTCCTGTAACGTTTTTTCTGAATAAACATCAAGTCTTGACAGAAGAGTGAGACAAATAGACAATCTTGCATTTGAGACACAAACCTCTGTCTCTTGTGTCACCATGACTGTTGTCATTCCCTGCCTGTCTTCAGGACAGGCAGTCTGAGCTTAGTATGAACAGGAAAGTACTTGATGTGTTTCCTGGGTGATCTGAAAACCAGACTGATTATTGCATAGTGATTTTGACATGGAAGAGCTCACACACTTACTATTGAGCCATGTTTGACTGCAAGGACTGGCTCTGCAAGATGCAACAGAATGGTCTTGTCTTGCAGAGCTTTGCTTGTGTCTGTGCTTCTTGATTCCTACCACACTATTCTCTTGTGGCCCATTCTATGAGGAGAGGCTGAGGGAGCTGGGGCTGCTTAGCCTGGAGAAGAGGAGGCTCCGGGGAGACCTTCTTGCTGTCTACAACTACCTGAAGGGAGGTTGTAGCCAGGTGGGGGTTGATCTTTTCTCCCAGGCAACCAGCACCAGAACAAGAGAACCCAGTCTCAAGCTGTGCCAGGGGAGGTTTAGGCTGGATGTTAGGAAGAAGTTCTTCATAGGGTTATTTGCTATTGGTATGGCCTGCCCAGGGAGGTGGTGGAGTCACCATCACTGGAACTGTTTAGAAAGAGACAGGATGGGGTGCTTGGTGCCATGGTTTAGTTGATCAGATAGTGTCAGATGATAGGTTGGACTTCATGATCTTAAAGGTCTCTTCCAACCTGGTTAATTCTAGTCTATTCTAGTCTAGTGTAATTTTTCTGTTATGCATTGGTCTCATTCTAAGTTTTACCCTCAGGATTTTGTAATTTTAATTTCATGTGTATTCTGTGGATTTATCTGGGTTTGAACTAGAGCAGAGCTAATTCTGGTCAGTGATTTGACTTCTCACTTCAGGCTCTTCTTGTGAAGTGCACTTGCCAAAGTTGAGGGCAGGTTTGCACAGACGGGGGCTGCTTCTAGCAGTGACAACACTGATGGGACGAGTCATTGCCAAGGACTGGGCTGCAGAAAGGCTCTTGCTCAGACTTGCTCCTGTGCGCACCAAGGACATCACTACATCTTTTGTCTCATGCTGGGGTGCAGTAAATAAGAGATGGCACCTTTGAGGAGGAGCAGACAGGACAGGTGACCTGACCAACAAAGGATTCCATCCCATGGACATGATCTTCAGGATAAAGCTTGAAGGATCATCAGGGACAAGTCTCCTCAACATTCAGCCTGTGAGGAGAGCTCTGTCCACTAAAAAGAGGATGTTCCAAGAGAACACACTTTGCTTTCTCGATCACATACTGTCTTGGTTCCAATTTCAATTAGTGTAAATTGATCGATAGCCACATTTACATTGTAAATTAGATGATGTAATGTATGCGAAAGTGCCTTTGGGAAAGGGAAATTACTAACTATTTTTAAATTATGCACACTTAATTGCATTGTTTTTGTATTTAATTACCCTATGAGCTTGTTTAAGTGTTGTTGCACATTACCAATGTTTAACAATTAATTCAAATTTCTGTCCTTGGAGGCGTGCTTTGAGTTTGTACAGAATCTGTGGTTGTAGGAAGTGCTGCTAATTCTGATTTCAGATGGAAGAGTTGCAGTTTGGTGGTAATTAAATTTGAGTCTGCTGGAAAGCAGCTCCTGAGAAGGACCTGGGAGTTTTGATGGACAACAATTTCATTGTGAGCCAGCAGTGTGCACTTGTGGCCAGGGAGTTCAGTGTTCTGGTGTGCATTAAAAAGTGTGTGGCCCTCAGGCTGAGGGAGATTTTCCACCTCCCCTAGTCTGATCTAGTGATGGCATAGCTAGAATTGATGTCCAATTCTGGGCTCCCCAGTTAGAGAAAAGGAACTAGTAGAAATAGTCCAGTGGAGGCTAAAGGGACTGGAACATCTCTCCTGTGAGGAAAGTCTGAGAGACCTGTGGCTGTTTAGCCTGGAGAAGAGCAGCCTGAGAGTGAACCTTCTTAATGCTGATCAATATCTAAAGGATAAGGGTCAAGAGGATGGGGCCAGACTCCTTACAGTGGTGCCCAGAGACAGGACAAGGGGTAGTGAGCATGAAATAGAACACAGGAAGTTCCGTCTGAACTTGATGAAGAACTTCTTTCCTGTGAGGGTAGCATAGCCCTGGAGACCACCTAGGGAGGTTGTGGAGCCTCCTTCTCTGGAGAGATTCCAAACCTGCCTGCACATCATGGTCCTGTGCAACCTGGTCTGGGTGACTGTGCCTTAGCAGGGATTTTAAGCTAGATCATCTTCAGAAGTCCCTTCTACCCCACCATGCTTAATCAATAATGAAATCAGTTTGACTTCAGAACTTGGAATCTTAGTATTTTCTGTAGTGTGCAATAAATACTTTTATGGCTTTCTTAAACATTTTTAGGAGTCTTGAGTAAGATTTCCTGTAGTGCAACTGATATCCAAAGCAAACTGAGATATGTAACTCTACCTGTGAATTTTATGCTCTGAAGTTACCTGATTGACAGTTCTGGTGAACTGAAGCTTCTATGTATGCACAGACAGCACGTAGCAAAGGTAGGGGTAGATGGACTTACACTGATTTACCGGTGCACTTTAACCTGGACCCCAAGTAACCTATTTCAAGGGTAACGCAAACTTTGCTTCCTTTTTTACCTGTTTGAGACAAACTTGAGCATGTCAGGAATGGTGCCAGTATTATTTTTTTTTGCTGTTGAGTAAGAAATAATGTACATACTTATTTTTTCCTGCTCTAGTGCAAATTACTGTATGCTACTCCAGTACCTGTCACTTAAAGTTGGCTACTCTCTGTGAATTAAGACCAATGGAGTTGATACTTTGTCTTTTCTCTGCTGTTCAGCTGAAGTGGTTGCTGTTGATGTGTTTTGTGTGATGGATAGAATTTAGGTATAAACACTGCAATTTGGACCATCCATTAAGTAGAGTGAATTGAGGTTGTTAGAGCATTGTAACATGTGTTATGCATCTCACATTGGAGTAGAGGGTGGGGAAGGTGTTTTAATAGTGGAAGACCCATCATGTGTTTAGGAGCCCACAGCTTTATGATGCGAAGGTGCCAGGCTGCTGACGTGTGCTTTCTAAGTCAATATTTATGACTCTTAATGTGCAGTTAGGAATTTTCCTAGTGATGTCTTCATTAACTTCCATGTCTATGAAGTCACAGTTGCCCTGCCAGCTACTGAGACAGATGATGGGCTAGAAGATGGCCCTAAGGTATATTTTCCCAAGTGGTTAATGTTCATATTTAATGTGCATTGGGACATGAGAGCTGCCTTGTTGGATCAGAATGATGACTGGAATGGCCTGATGCTCTGTTGTCAATACCAGATGCTACAGAAGTGAATGCAAGAAAATCTGCAGTAATAGTGAACATTTTTCCAGATAGGAAAGAAGTCCTCCTGTTTCAGGCAGTGGTTGGTGCATTGCTTGAAAATCTGTTCTTCATCTCTGCTTTGTAAAGCACATAAAGTTGTCATCTTTCAATGGTTTTTCTCTTCTTAATTTCTCTCACTTCTAGTAGCTGGTGAGGCCACACTTTGAATACTGAGAACAATTTTGGGCTCACTCTAAGGAAGACACTGAGGTGCTGGAGTGTGTCCAGAGAAGCTGGTGAACAGATCTTGTGGTGAACATGCCTTGTGAGGTGTGGATGAGGGAACCGGGGTTGTTTAGCCTAGAGAAAAGGAGGCTGAGGAGAGATCTTTCTCGTCTCATCTACATAACAAGCAAATGGGTGGAACAAATGGCCTCAAGTTGCAGTGGGGGAGTTTTAGATTGAGTATTAGGAAAAATTTCTTCACTGAAAGAGTGGTCAGGCACTGGAACAGGCTGCTCAGGGCAGTAGTGGGGTCATTGTCCCTGGAAGCTTTCAAAAGAAGGGTATATGTGCTGCTGAGAGGCACGGTTTAGTGACGACCTGGAAATGCTGGTTTAATAGTTAGGTGTTATTTTGGAGGTCTTCTCCAGTGTTAATAATTCTGATACTCTTCTGGCCTTTAAACAGTTTCCTGAAAGATTTCCTGTTCACTGGAGAAGTCGGATTGTTTTCCTTGACTTTGGGCAAATTCATTCTCGGGGTATTACTTAGTTAAGTATTCTCTAAAAGTCTTTGGATTGTATCAATTCAAAGGGAGTCTTTAATAACTCAATGCACGTGCTCTTTAAAGAGCATTTAGTTAGGGTGCCTGATAATAAATGTTTCCATTAATGATTGTTTTGAAAATGAAGACTAATGGGCAGATCTCCAGCTCTGCAGGCCAGAGGCTGTTTGATTAATTTGTCCATACTTAATTCCTGATTTCTCAGGCTAATCTTTTTAGGCTGCAGGTGTCTACTTTCTACTTCAGGTGCTGCCTTCTTGCTGCAGTTTTAGTGTCACACTTGAATGCTTTTCCTGTGAAGGAACTGCTTTAGAGTGAGGAAGAGGTCTTGTGACTAGCGAGGACAGAGCAGGTGGAGAAAAATGACTAAAGTAGCTGCATTGCATATACCCTTGTGCACCGACGGGTAGTAGACCAAGGAGATAAAATTGCTAATAGCTTCTCAAGCACTGATGTTGTTGAAAGTCTTGCCCTTGCTTGTATTGGGTGACCTTTGAAGTTCCAAGAGGAAGTGCATACTGTGTGTTTGAATCCTTAGTAACTCTTGTGAAGTGTGTAAGCAATGTTTTGTATGTAGCTCCTGTGTCCTCATCAGAGCCAGGATGCTGTTGTCTTTCTTGGCCACTTGGGCACACCCATGCACTTGACTCACTTTTAACCAGATGTGGATCAGCAGTTGCAAGTCCTTTTTATGCCAGGCAGCTTTACAGCCACTCTTCTCATTCCAGGTCTGGAATGTTTGTTGGGTTGCTCTGGCTGAAGTGCATGACCTGTCACTTGGCCTTGTTTGAACCTCTTGCAATTGGCTTCTGCTTGCTGATACAGCCTGTCCCTCACTAGAGGCTTCGTACCCTCAAAGAGTTTAGGACCCTGGGAAAAATACCCAGATAGACATTCTTGTTAATTTGAGTTCATGTGGGTTTTTTTGTGGGCTTCTAAGCATAAGTAGAGGATCAGTTACAAGGGTTAATCAAGTAGCTTTTCACACAGGGGAGATCTTGTAGTGGTATGAAGTGGATTATAAGAAAGCTGGAGAGGGACTGAAGGCATGTATCAATAGGAGAGGAGGCAATAGTTTTTAACTAGAGAAGGGTAGATTTGAACAGGAAGAATTTCTTTGAGGATGGTGAAACACGGTAATAGGTTTCTCAATGAGATGGTGGAGGCCCCATCTCTGGAGACACTCAAGGCAGGCTTGATGGGCCCTGAGCAACCTGATCTAGTTTGGGATGTCCAACCACAGTGGGGGTGGACGAAGATGACTTTTAAAGGTCTCTCCCACCCCAAAGCATTCTACGATTCCATGATCTTTGACTGTCTTGTCCTTTTCTGTACTCCTGGAGGTTTGTTTTAAGTGTTTAAAGAAACTGAATTTACCTTTTTGTGTGGATAGGGCAGTGAGCTATTTTGGCCGTGGCCTAGGGGCCAGATGCCTGCCAAAGCTGCTCTATCACTCCCCTTCTTAAAGGGACAGGGGAGAGAGGAAAAATATAACAAAAGCCAGTAATAAGGTAGAAGCAAATTTAATAACAATAGTAAGCAAAGGCAATAGACTGCACAGGAAGTGAAAGCAGAGGGAGAGAGATGTTGGTCTCTACTTCCCATCAGCAGGACGATGATTGCTCTTGGGAAACAGGGCTCTCTAAGCTTGGTGCTTCCTTAGGAGGATAGACAATGTGGATGAATCCCCTCACTTCCTTCTTTCACTTCCTTCTTATATCTGAGCTGATGTCACATGGCATGGAATACCCCTTTGGCCAGTCTGGATCAGTTGGCTCAGCCGTGTCCCCTCCCAAGATCTTGTCCACCCTTCAGCGTACTCTTGGGGCAGGGAAATGTTGAAGAGACACATTCTGGATACTCACTCAACAGTAGCCAACACTGCTGTGTTATCAACTACTGCTGCAAAACACAGCACTAGAAAGATGCTGTGTGGAGAATTAACTCCAGCTCAGCCAAACCAAATACAGGCAGGGAAAGTAACTGAACAAAGTACATTGCATTTAAAAAGAAATCTATTATTAGAGGTTAAACAAACTGTTTCTAGATAGTATGTATCTTTGTGTGCTTGCAGGAAGTGAAAATGATTCTAATTGTCTTATCCATACTCCCTAGAAAGTTAGAATCTGCAGAAAGAGGCAAAAAAGTCTCAGGCATTTGTACTGTCACATTAGACATAAATGACCATATGTTTCAAACTGATCCAAAAGAATAGTTAGACAAGTAAGATGAGGAGGCCATCAAAATGGCAAAATGTCTTTGTGCTTTAACAGTCACTGCTTGGTTTGCTCAGATGCAAGGAAGAGCTCTGTGGCTTTTAGCATGTTGTGTTATTCTGTCTGTGCTTAGAGTCTGGTCACTCTTCTAAACACTCTGCAACCTGCTGCTAAATCTGAGCGTGGTAATGAGCCCATTGGCACTGCTGCTGGTGGTCTTCCAGTGCCATTATCCAGAGGAGAATACTGCTTATCAGACAGCTATCAGCATCCCGCTTCACATGCTAAGAGGACACAGCAGACTTTTTCTGGCTGTAGCACTCTGGCTTTTTGATTCCAGTTCTCATTACTGACTATCTATCAAAATTGTCCTGTGAGGTAAGCGGTGCATTAGCACATTCAGGTGTGAGAAGTAGTGGAGCTGAACCTATTTTACACTCTTGTAGGAGCATAGGAAAGTGCTGGGATGCAAGTGTGGCCTCTGTAAATGCACTTAAGTGAAAATTGTCCACATTTGTCTGCTCTGGGATGTACTTACTTGGAAGTTGACACTGATTTCAGTATCCTGAAGAACTTTAAAATACTCAGCCATTTCCACCACCATCCATTCCCTCTATGTACTTTTTGGCAACTGCCATATGCTTATTGCTTCCAGCTTGTGATTAGTTCATCAGTCTTGCACCCACCAGTTTCTAATTCTTCAACAGTTTAATGCCTCGCTCTGTTTGTAATGCCTCATTGTCTGCTCAGAGAGAAATGTTGTTGCTTTTAGAGTCGTAGTACCTGGAGAAGACCTTTCAGAACACAGAATCCAGCCATATTGGCTAGAAACAGTTCCTTTGTAAAATCCTCTGATAATAAATTAAATTCCCTCTCTTCCCCTGGAACAAATCCCTCCTACATGTAGAACTGCCATTTTTCTACTGAAGCATCATAAAGTTCCCATTTGGGAGCTACCTAATTACATCTTACAATATTATATTGAATGATCTATGGCTCCACTTTAATTCCCTATTAGTATTTGGCTGATCGATGGGTAACCTAATTGATTCTTAAGGTCAAATGTCTTTATTGGCTCATACCTTAATCTTTTCTCATTATGACTTAAACATTCTATGGTCTGTTGGAGTTCTTGTACTCATTTTTGCACACCAGAACAATAAATTTCATGGCGTAGATGCTGGTGAACAATGCACTTAGGCCACGTTGTGTGTATTCTTGGGTGCGGGTCTAAAAGGCTGTGAAATACTGAGGGATCTGTGTCGAGAAGTGCAGTAACAGTTTGGTTATGGGTTTTCTGTTTATTTAGTTGATAAGGTTGCTGTGATAAGAAATAAATTCTTGGCCTTTATGGCAGCTTAATCATTTCAATCATAAGGAAAAACTTCTTCACTGTGAGGCTGACAGAACAGGCTGTTCAGAGAGGTGGTGGATTCTTGTTCTTTGGAGACATTCAAAACCTGCCTGGATGCATTTCTGTGTGACTTAATCTAGGTGATCCTGCTCTGGCAGGGGGATTGGACTAGATGATCTGTCAAGGTCCCTTCCAACCCCCAAACATTCTGTGATTACGTGGTTTTGAGTGTGCAAACGCAGAACCTGAATTGTTCTTTTTTTGGCTTGTGGTTCTTATGGAGAGGCTAATGCATGCTGCAGTACAGAAACAGGATCCTTGCCATTGCCTGAGAGTTGGTTAAGATTTTTTATTCTTTTTTTTCCCCCTTCTCAGTACTCATTGAGTAGCTGAGCTTAATTTGGAGACAGAGTATGCCGTTAACTCAGTATCATCTCTAAGTATCCCTAAATAGCCTCAGAGGAGGAAATGCTGAAGTAGTGTAAATAAGATGATTGTCCAAATGAAGGGTTTTCCCTTTTCATTGGGGGTTTGTGAGAATAATGTGGTACTAGACTTGTGTTTGCCTGTACATTTTCATCTGCATTAATATAATTTTAGGCTGAGGTCTCGCTTGCCATTCACAAGCATCATTTATCCACATAACTGTTTCAGTCATCCAAGCAGTTGTTGCGTCAGGCAGGGTGTATATTGATTAATTCCACCTTACTTAAGATGCTTATAACTGAATTAGTTGGCCAAGGCTCCTAAGGAAGCTGCTACTTCGTTTATTCATAAAGTTTGCTGGTTTAAATGCCTGCTTCAGGATGAGAAGAATTGTGGACTGGGCTGTGAATTATGAGAATGGGGACTAATGATGTTGGAGATAATGTGGAGATGCTAAGGGTTAGGGTTGGTCTGGCCACTGGACAAGTGACAGACTCTGTATATGAAACCCTCTGCTTCCTGAATCCATGCTGGCTGGGCCTGATCCCTTGGACGTCCTGTATGTGCTGTGTGATTGCACTCAAGATGACCTGTTCCATAATCTTGCCTGGCACTGAGGTCAGGCTCACAGATCTGTAATTCCCTGGCTCATCCAACTGGCCCTTCATGTGGATGGGCATCACATTGGCCAGCTTCCACTCATCTAGGACCTCTCCAGTGAGCCAGGACTGTTGAAAAGTGATGGAGAGTGGCTTGGCCAGTTCATCTGTCAGCTCTCTCAGCACCCAGCTCCTCTTGTTTGTTACCCAGGCTGTGTGCATTAATGTACATGAACTTCAGATGGGCTGCTGACCAAAATTAACTCTGCTTTAGCAAAGGCCAGGACAGCAGAGAAACCAGACTCCTGGAGACAAAGTCACTAAGATACATGGCTGTTCGTCACTGGCTTTTCTGTGGGCATCTGTTTCTTTAATACTCTGGTTGCTGCCTAATATAGCTAAGTAACGCCTTCCAAAAAGGTGGTACTAGAACTGGGTGCTGTCTCAGTTTTGTGTTCTAAGCACTATTCACCTTCTAAGACATTTTACCTTTATTTGTCAAATAAACCCCCAACCCCCCGAAAAACCCAAAACAAAACCCAAGAAAATTACCTAAGCAAGTGGTTTGCTACATCTTAAGGCAGTTGAAGGGAGTTGTATCCCCTTCTAGAACTGAACATGCATATTATGCTTAAGCAATAAGTATTTTGGAATGAGTTTAGACCTCTTTGGTTAGTGGGATTTGAGCCAGATGCTTCATGGAAATAAGGGAATTACCCATATGGGTGTACTGGAACAAGAGTGCTGCAGAGTTAGAGGTACAGTTCAGCTGGTGTAGGTGCAGTTTTATTTCAGACAGGCAGATCTAGATTAAGATTTATATTGGAATAACCCTGCATGGAACTATCTGATTTTTTTTTTTTTGGATCCCTTTCGATTGCTGCACCTTTGTTGTCATTTTCTTCTCCTCTAGGTAAACTTACTCTTATTGATTGCTATGAATCAACATTTTATGCAAAGTTAACAGCTGTTCTGCTGAAGTTGATATAATTTTAGGTTGTCAAGCTGCTACATTTTCCCAAATGGAAAATATTGCTGTGGCTAGTTTAGAATCACAAAATAGTTTGGGCTTGGGAAGGACCTTTAAAGGTCATCTAGTCCAACCCCATTTTAGTCAGCCAGGACATCTTCAACTAGATGAGGCCGGGACATCTTCAAGTAGATGAGGTTGCTCACAGCGTAGAATAGAATAGACCAGGTTGGAAGAGACCTTCAAGATTATCACATCCAACCTATCATCCAACACTACCTAATCAACTAAACCATGCAACCAAGCACCCTTTCAAGTCTCTTCCTAAACACCTCCAATGATGGTGACTCCACCACCTCCCCGGGCAGCCCATTCCAATGGGCAATCACTCTCTCTGTGTACAATTTCTTCCTAACATCCAGCCTAAACCTCCCCTGGCACAGCTTGAGACTGTGTCCTCTTGTTCTGGTGCTGGTTGCCTGGAAGAAGAGACCAACCTTCTCCTGGCTACAACCTCCCTTCAGGTAGTTGTGGAATGCAATAAGGTCACCCCTGAGCCGCCTCCTGTCCAGGGTAAGCAACCCCAGCTCCCTCAGCCTCTCCCCATAGGGCTTGTGTTCCAATCCCCTCACCAACCTTGTTGCCCTCCTCTGGACACATTCCAGCAAGTCAATATTCTTCCTAAACTGAGGGACCCAGAACTGGATGCAGTACTCAAGGTGTGGCCTAACCAGTGCAGTGTGCAGGGGCAGAATTGACCTCCCTGCTCCTGCTGGCCACACTGTTCTTGATGCAGGCCAGGATGCCATTGGCCTTCTTGGCTGCCTGGGCACACTGCAGGCTCATGTTCAGCCTACTGTCAACCAGTACCCCCAGGTCCCTCTCTGCCTGGCTGCTCTCCAGCCACTCTTGGAATGGTGCCAGGAAAGGGGCATCTACCACCTTTGGGCAGCCAGATCCAGTGTCTCATCACCCTCACTCTAAAAAATCATTTTAAAAAAGTATTTAGTTTGAGTCTCTCTTTTTAGTTTGACGCCATCACCCTTGTATGCTGTGGCAGTAGGCCCTAGAATGATAGGTTGCTTCAGGTTGGAAGAGGTCTTTGCAGGTCATGTAGTCCTCTGTAGTGAGCAGGGACACCTTCAACTGTTAGGTTGTGTTGTTTGGCTTTGTGTTGTTGTGTTTTGTGTGTGGTGGTTTTTTGTTAGTTTGGTTTGTAAATTCCTACTCCATGTATCAAGCTGTATTTGGATAGAGGTACTTGCAAAATCATCTCTAAGTGAGGTTGTTTATCTTGGTTGTTTTTTTTGGAGGATGAAACAGCCTTTTCAGTTTGGCTGCTTCTGGAAGTCTTTAAAAGTGTAATATTGGCACATCTTCTACTGAAGGAAATAGCAAACCATTTCTGATCTCTGTGGGTCAGATTGTTCAGAAGTAGGCAGCTGCCTGTAGATGCAGAGATAGTTAATATTGAATGGTATCAGAGTAGTAGCATGCACAACTGAGCCCTGGAATATCAAAGGGATTTGGGAATGGACCTGTTTTGTGTTTCAAAACCTAATTGCATGGATTTTGGTAGCCTTAGAGCTGTTGTTCAAGCTCATGGGATTAGTGGGTCTCATACTTTTTCTGCCTTTGCCTGGAAAAGTTTATTCGTACACTTTTAAGTTGCTTCCCTGTTTTTTTTTCTCTACTTCACCAGACTTTCAATTAATTTACCTGACATGATTTAAGTGAAAATGTTTTCATATCTGCTTGTTTAAGCAAAACTGGCAGGACTGGAGGGGACACTTTTTGGTAAAATAAAACTAGAATTATGGGTATGCAGGATATTGGAAATACTTTGTTAGGTAAAATGTACATCTGAAAATGCTGAATTTGTCACAGAGGAAGATGTTTCCCTTGGTTCCATCCAAATAAAATCAGCATTTCATGTCTTCCCTATTTAGATCTCAATCCCTTCCCCTGATCTTACTTCATAAAGGCAATTGTTTAATTCAACACATACTGTATGTGTTTTACTTTTAGAAAGAATTCATTTCCAAGTTGTTTTAATAAGAGTAATTTGTAAAGGCACTTGTGTTGTATGCTAAAATTTGAAAGGTGGTTATAGCACAAGGAAGGACTCCAACTGCTTTATAGAAAACAGAATATAAATAACATGAAGTGCTGTTATGCAGCTGTATCTGTAATTAGGAATATGGTGTTTTCCCTTAACATTTCATTTAATTTTCTTTTAATTGTAGTTAATGATGAAGAGCTAAAGAAAAGAATAGCTGAAGAGCTGGCATTAGAGCGAGCCAGGAGAGACTCTGAAGCTCAAAAGAGAAGGTTGGTCTGTTAGTAACAATATTTAAAGCAAACATGTACTTAATGCTTTTATTGGTGTTACTTATCCACTTTCTATACACAGTTATATTTTGTGCTCTAAGATAAAATGGGAGGTAAGATAAGACCTTTGGGCAATAAAGCAAATTTTGATACTAAATGCATGTTAAAACAATAAATGGACTGAAATGTCCTTGTAAGACCTGATAGAAAATGTTGACCTAAATCCCTTTTGACCTCATGAGCCTGGTGGTTTTTTGCTTGTTTGTTTTTTTTAGTCTTTAAGCTCAATCATTTTGATTTCTCTTGAGTCCAAATAATCATTTTGTGATGTAGAGATGCAAATAGCTTGAGAGCAGTGCAGAGGTGAGTTACTTTTTACCCCTCAATTTCATCAAAGGTAAATTTTAACAGCAGTAGAAATAGTACTTCTTGTTATTTCTTATTTCTAGGTATTTCTGTGAGGTCCAATATGATTTGAACTGCTTTACTAGTACAGCAGAATGCTTTCAAGTGATAAATTACTGGAATAAAGCAGTTTGAATAGGAAACACTTTCGATGTCATTCCTGTATATTGAAATGTTACTCTATTATACAGACTGGGCCAAAATGGGGTTCCCCCAGGGTTCAGTACCAGGGTCAGATCTGTCAGTGATCTGAATGAGGGGACCAGGGGCACCCTTAGTAAGTTTACAGATAATAGCAAGTTGAGTGGCAGTGTCGATCTGCTTGAACATAGGGAGGCACTTCAGAGGGACCTGGACAGGATGGATCAATGGTCTGAGGCCAATTGTACTGGGTCCTGCATGTGGGTATCAACAACCCCAGGAGTGCTCCAGATTTGGGGCAGAGTGGCTGGAAAAGTATCTGGAAAGGTGCACAGTAGAGAGAGACTTGAGGATGTTGGTTGACAGCCAGCTAAGTATGAGCTAAGCTAGTGTGTGCCAAAGGTGGCCAAGAAGTTGGTGAAGGGTCTGGAGAACAAGTTGTAGGTATGACTTAAGAGAACTAGAGTTGTTCAGATTGGAGGAAAGGAGGATGAGGGGAGACCACCTTCCTCTCTATAATTTCTTGAAAGGAGGTTGGAGCCATGTGGGAGTTGGTCTTTTCTCCCATGGAACAAGTGATAGGACAAGAGGAAATTGCTTCAAATTGTACCCAGGAGAGGTAGATGAGGAACAGTTTGTTTCCTGAAAGGCTTGCCAATCCCTGGAACAGGCTGGCCAGGAAAATGGTGGAGTCACCACACCTGCAATTACTTAAAAGCCACATAGATGTGATGCTGGATGTGGTTTAGTGGTGACCTGGCAGTGCTAGGTTAACAGTTGACCTTGACCATCTTAAAGGTCCTTTCCAGCCTAAATGATTCTGTACTTAGAGTAATTGGCAGTTTTATTCTGAAAAAGTGGGCAGAGTCCTGCAGACTGCAGCAGGAGACTTTGGATGCAGCATTTTAAAACTGTACTCCTCGGTGTTCTTGTGGCTCTGAGGAGTTACTGCTGAGTGAAAAAATTCTAGTTTGAATTTGAAATGGAATTTGAACTCCGTTGACTTTTGTCTACAGTCATACTTTCAGTGATTTTTTATTTTCCCCCCCCTACATAGCTAATATGACACACTGAAGAGAAATGTTAGCCCACACATTGTCCTCCATTCTGAGAATGGGAAAAAGGCTCATTATGGTAGATTAAAAAATTAGAATGCAATTAGTACTACTTAAACTGTCTGCATATATCTCAGTTGTTTCTTACACATCATTATATTATTATTTAATTGAGTTAGTTTGATGGAGTGTATAATTAAATAGGGCTTCATGAATGTCCCAGGCAAACAAATCAAGCTTTTTTGTTTGAATGGGCAATAATGGAAATCAATATGTTCACGTGAAACCTCCTCTGTACAACTGGGCTTTGACAGGGAAGCTTCTGTTGCATTTGAGCTTCATGTTGATCGCTCAAGAGTTCCACCCAGGGCTGTGCCGGGGGTTTTTATATTGGACATGAGGGGGGAAAAAAAAAATTCACTGAGAGGGTTGTAAGGCACTGTAACAGGCTGCCCAAAGCCTTTGGTGGAGTCCCCATCCCCGGAAGGATTTAAAAGATGTGTAGATGTGGTGCTGAGGGACATCAGAGAAGGGCAACAAGGCTGGTGAGAGGCCTTGAGCACAAGCCCTATGAGGAGAGGCTGAGGGAGCTGGGATTGTTTAGCCTGGAGAAGAGGAGGATCAGGGGTGACCTCATTGCCCTCTACAACTACCTGAAAGGTGGTTGTAGCCAGGAAGGGGTTGGTCTCTTCTCCTAGGCAACCAGCACCAGAACAAGAGGACACAGTCTCAAGCTGCACCAGGGGAAGTTTAGGCTCGAGGTGAGGAGAAAGCTCTTCACTGAGTGAGTCATTTGTCATTGGAATGTGCTTCCCAGGGAGGTGGTGGAGTCACTGTCCCTGGAGGTGTTCAAGAGGAGATTGGACGTGGCACTTGGTGCCATGGTCTAGTCATGAGGTCTGTGGTGACAGGTTGGACTTAATGATCCTCGAGGTCTCTTCCAACCTTAGTCATACTGTGATACTGTGATCGTTTAGCAGCAGACTTGTTAATGTTGGGTTAAGGATTGGGCTTGATGGTAAGGTCTTTTCCAGCCTAAATGATTGTACAGTTCTATGAAACATGATGACAATACGAAAAGGTTTGTTTTCAGATTTCAGTATTTTGTTATTTGACAGTGTTCAGTAACATGCCTGAAAGTATTCCACAATTCATTTTTCATGAGTTGTGCATTGGTTTGGGAAGTGTGGGTTTCAGATTGGCTTGTCCTATACTTGACTTAGCAGGGAACAATGCTGGAAGCTTTCCTTTATTTGTCTAAGGATTAGTGTGGAGGATGTTTTACAAGATCTTTTGAATGTACATCTTTTTGCTGTCTTAAAATTAGATTGAAGACATTTCCTTTTGAAATGTAATATATCAAACAAATTGAAAAAAAAACCAAACCAAAAAACAAGACAAATATCAGGTTTTGTTAGCAGTGTTAATCCTCTTCTAATTTTTCTTATTTGTAATAAACAAAGAGGGGTTTTTATTATACTTTTTACATAGTATGTGTAATTCAAACTATATTTTAGCCAGAGCATAAAGACTCTTTCCTTTTTGCATGAAAGAACTTTAAAAGACTCAGGTGTTTACATAGCTTTTAGTTAAAGCCTTTGTAGGCTGGTTGAGGCTAGTGTTTTAAAAAAGACATTCAAGAAGTGCTGTAGTAAATGTGGAGCTGTTCTCCTCCAGATCATGTTCTCCTGAGCATGAGGTGAACACTACCCTTCTGATGTAATTTGTATTATTCAGCTTCAGCATATCTATTTTTTTATAGTGGCCATCCAGTACCTGAAGGGGGCCTACAAGAAAGCCAGGGAGGGACTTCTTATAAGGGCTTGTTGTGATGGGATGAAGGAGAATGGATTGAAGCTTGTAGAGGGCAGATTTAGACTGGATATTAGGAAGAAATTCTTTACAGTGAAGGTGGCGAGACATTGGCACAAGTTGCCCAAGGACGTTTGAATACTTCCTCTCTGGTGGTGTTGGATGAGGTCTTGAGCAACCTCATCTAGTGGAAAGTGTCCCTGCCAGTTCCAGGAGGGGTTGGAACTAGATGATCTTTAAGGTCTCTTTCAACACACACTGTTCTATTATTTTATGAATATATCAACAGTTGCATGAGGCAGAATGCAGTGTAGTGCAGATTTTATCAGTGGAGGGATGTACCATACAAATGCACTTGGGCTGTCCAGGGCCTCTTGGTATGAAGCCTGATGGTGCCTTGTGTGATTGAACAGCCACAGGAAGAGCTTTGGTTGCTGCTTCTCTCAACACCTCAAGCAGACTCTTGGACAGGAAAATGAGGATAATAAGGCCTGACCCCCTGAATGTCAGGTTTGCAACTTTTAGCTAGGAAAACTAATTCAAAAGTGCTGGACATACACTTTTCTGTGTGTTTTGTTTGGGAAAAATGTGTTAGGTTTATTAGCCTGCCATTAGTGAATTTAACTAGTACTCTAGTATTGAAAGCTATTTGACCTTTCACTTCTGATCTATTGCTTATTTAATTTGATAGCCCACTACTTTCATGTTTAAGAGACATGCTGATGGTGACAGAATTAAAGCTCTTTTGGTTTTACGTTCATTTAATGATTTTTTTTTACGGTGTATGGTGTATTTTGTATGTGTACATTTCCTTTCTCAAAACCATTATTTTTTTCCCCCTAAGTGAAACAACATTTAAGTGTATAAATACCTGAAACTTGCAACTGCTTGTGTCTGATTTCAGAATCTAATAGCACATTCCTCTGTGCAGTGCATGACTGCGTTTGGCTCTGATTGCAGAATGTATTTCACTCATTTCAGGAAGGAAGTTTTAATTTTAACTTGCTACATAATTACTCACATGCACATAGTACAGATGGACTACTCTTATATAAAGTTAAGATCTGTGCTGACTTCTGGGATTAGAGCTAAAGGATGACTCTTCAAATTGTATTTTAATGCAGTTGCTGCACTCACAATACATGAAATACACAGGTGGCTTTTAAAGAGTTGCGCTGTACAGCTCCATGAAAGGAGGTTGGAGTGAGGTGGGGTTGGTCTCTTCTCTTTAGTATCAGGTGACAGTACAAGAAGGAATGACCTGAAATTGTGCCATGAGAGGTTTAGGTAGGACATTAAGCAAAAATTCTTTCTTGAAATAGTGGTCAGGCATGCTCAAGGCCCTGTCAAACGTGGCCTTGAATACCTTTGGAATGGCATAGGGCATCTGCAACTCCTTGGGCAACCTGTTTCAGTGTCTCAACACCCTCACTGTAAAGAATTTCTTCCTAATCTCCAGTCTAGATCAGCCCCCCTCAAGCTTCAGTCTGTTCACCCTCCTGCTATCACTACAAACCCATGTAAAAGGTCCATACCCAGCTTTGTGGTAGCCCCTTTCAGGTACTGGAAGACTGCTGCAAGGCCTCTCCGAGAGATTTCTCTCCTCCAGGCTGAACAGAAATAACTGTCCTCATAAGGAAGGTGCTTCAGTCTCCCAAGTGGTTTGAAAAGTAGAAAGAACCTTGGGAATTTAAAGTTCCCCACAGGTAATGCTGAATCTTTGCAGGATTTACTTCTCAAAGGAAGTCCTTATAGAGGTTGTAGAATCATTTTAAGCTGAGCTGAAGGTTACTAGCTACAGTCATGAGAATGTGTGGCTTTTAGTCTTGATGGACGTTATGGAAGAATTCCACCATGTTAGACTTCCCTGAGTCAGGATGATGCCTCATCTCATTGTTGTAGTACAAATAATGGAGAAACATAACTGGAAGTACTTCAAAAAAGCTGCCTTTCAGCTGATTGTCCACTGGGAATGTACTTACTTGGGTAGGCTGCCCAGAGTGGAGACTCTGCCCAGTTATGGAGACTCAGCCCTGGAAGTATTCAAAAGTAGGTTGGATGGGGCCTTGAGCAACCTGGTCTAGTGGGAGGCGTCCCTGTCCATGGCAGAGGGGGTGGAACTAGATGATCTGTAAGGTTCTTTCCAACCCAAACGATTCTATGAATACAGTCACTGTGTATAGAAGTGTGGTTTGTTTTTGGTTTTGTTTGGTTTTTTTTTCCCCATCATCTTAGAAGGAAGCCAAGTTTGTTCTTTCAGAAATGAGCAGACTTGTACATAAAGGAAAGATGATCACTTGTCTCTTATTCGCTTTTGTGTCTTCTGACTAGTGTTGGAGATAGACCAAAGACCAACAAACTCATACAACCTGACTGGTATAGGCACTCTAATGCTCTCCAATTAGCTGTTGAAAAAAGCAATGTATTAACTCCCTCTTGTGTTGCCTAATAAAATTAAACTGACCATAAAGTCTGCTCAAGAGCCAAAGCTGATTCAGGGTTACTCCCTTTACTCAGCCCAACCATTGTTTCTCACTTAGCTTTTTGAACATTTAAAATACTTAAAGAGGAAACATTTCAATTTTGATAAATTGACTTGTATTGGATTACAACAGAGTTTTCAGCAATTCCATTAGCAGATGTGAGCAATTAATGTCAGAGCTATGATCTTTTAGTCCTGAAAGTCCAGGAACCTTGAGTCTGTCAGAACATGATACTGGAACTGTTGTGCTGTCCCTGTTGACCTGTGTGCCCGAATCTAAGTCTGTGGGAATAGCTTGATTGTTTTCTTTTCTCTGCTTATTCTTGATAACCTCACCAAATATGTGGCTTTTTTCCTAATTTCCCAAGAAGCTGATGAGTAAAAACTGTTGATACTATGATTCTGGAGAACAGACATGAAGAATTAAGTGATTTTACCTCTCCCATCTTTAATGTCTATACTAATTAGAAGTTTATCTGCTATAGATGCTGACTTTGTTTTGGAATATAAAACTGTTTGTTAGTCTGATACTGTATGGATGGTGCTCAAGGAACATTTTGCTTATAAGGGTTTACATTATTAAAGGCACAGATACCTTGAGATAGCAAAAGTTTATTTTATCAGCATAAAGAGAAAACTTCAGCTGCTCACAACCTCATCAGACTGAGAGTCCTTCTCTAAAATAGATAGAAGACCATACTTAGAGGCAGGTGAAGGATGTGATTTCCCCTAGAAAATGAACATTCATGAAGGATTACTTAGCTTGTTTTTGTCCCCTTGAAAATTGGGGAAATTTCAGTCTTGGTTTGTTTATCATTTATCTCAGGCTAATTGTATTTGTGGCTTTTGAGTCTATGTTCTTGGCAATGTTTCCTAGTTTCTAGTTTTATAGGAGTTGGCATATGGCAAATATTTATTCTATGTGGGATGAGGTGTTTTTGCAGAATGCTCTGCATGATGTTCCCTTGAGCTGGCAGTGTGCACTTGCAGCCCAGAAGGCCAACCATGTCCTGCTCTGCATTGGAAGTGTGACCAGCAGGACAAGCAAGGCGATTCTCCCTTTCTACTCTGCTCTCGAGACTCCCACGTGGAGTACTGTGTCCAGTTCTGGTGCTCCCAGCAGAAGGACACTGAGCTTTTGGGACAGGCCCAGAAGGTGGCCACAAAGATAATCAGAGGGTTGGAGCCACCTCCCTTGTGGGAACAGGATGCTGGAGTTGGGACTTTTCAGCCTGGAGAAGGGAAGGCTCTGGGGAGACCTTACTGTGGCTTTTTAAAATATAAAAGCAGCTTATGAGAAAGATGGAGAGACTTTTTTTTTTTTTTCACCAGGGCCTGCAGAGATAAGGCAAGGAACACAGGTCTAAACAGAGAGAGAAGGTTTAGCTTGAACATGAGGAAGAAATGCCTTATGACAAGGTGGTGAGATGCGCTGCCTGGAGAGGTGGCAGATTCCCCACCACTGGAAGTATTCAAGGCTGGGTTGCATGGAGCTCTGAGCAACCTGATGTAGTTGAAGATGACCCTGACCCATGGCAGGGAGGTTGGATGACATGACCTTTAAAGGTCTCTTCCAGCCAAACCATTGTGTAGTTCTGTCATGGCTTTTGATAACTCTTGGCTTTTGCTTTCTTTTGTCTGTTTTGTCTCCTCTGAGGACTTTAACTTTTATCTGGAAAACCCTGTGAAAAATGCTTTTCTTGAGTAATGCAGATGATAGATTTTTCAAACATTCCCTGGTAATGAATTGCTGGAGTCTGTTCTGCTTGGCTAGCTGGGCTCCATATGGTGTGGCATTTTATCTGTCATTAGCTGGAAAACTTATTGCAACCTCTGTGTTTCTGAACATCCTCATCTGTTAAAATAGAATCTTTTTCAACTCTAAATCAGCTTTTAAAGCCGTGTAGACACTGGTGCACGAAGGTGGCTCGCAGTGGTAGGTTATTAGATTGCAGCCATTAGCTTCATTATGTTTTTGTTGTTGCTGTGCTTGGAGTAGGGTCCCTGTATAACTGCAATTCACTTCAGGGTTTAATTGATACTCTGATGTGTCTGAGTGCTTCCCCCCCACCTTGTTTTGTCATGTCTCAGCAGTACATTGCATCTATGACAAGCTCTTAGTAAACTTGGAGTAGTCAGCTTTTGCAGAGGAGAACAACAAAATTTGCCAGTGAAAATGTGTAGTGAAAGAAGAATAAAGAACAAGATTGGAGAAGAACCCTTTGGGAAACTACACACCAAAAATGTTATATTAAAATCAATAGCAGGGCTTGACCTTTCTGTGCTGCTCTATATTTTAAAGCTTACTATTGATTTTGGTTTTAATAACATGTTTATTCTAGTTTACTGGCATAGCTCTGGAGAACATAAGGAAAAAAGAAAGATTGATTTACTTACAATATTCATCCTGTAATTTACCAAGGTAAATTTATAGAGAGCATATTAATGTAGCTTCAGTTCATATTGGTAGTGAGTGCACTAAATCTGGTGAAAACTTCTTTTTTTAAAAGTAGATTTATATCTAAATTATTGTATTTTTCCCAGGTAATTGCTTATGTTGAATTGGGGAGGCTGGCTTTTTCTTGCACTAGGCTTCTGCCACAGGGATTTCTTAAGACTGATTAGCTTAAGTGTGAAAACAGTCACAAAAATATCTTCTCTACTCCTGACACTAGGATGGAAAGATGGAAGTACTTGGAAGCAGTAAAAGTGGTGATAATTATTTTGAGTTCCAATAGATCAAGAGTTTAATATCTTCTGGCATGAGTGACCATCCTGTTAAAGACAGCTGAAGATACTAACCAACTGAGAATCGTGTTTAGGAATGCAAGAGTTGGGACAACAGAGCTAGCCCAAAGCTTGCCTTGGTGAGCCTTGCTCTGAAAATGCTCCATGAGGTATATACTGCACAGAAAGCTTCGAGGAGTGTTTGAAAATATAATTGGGAGAAAGTGCTTTTAGATGGAAATGTTGTAGTTTAGTGTGTGTGGAGTTAAATGCTGTGGAATGGAAGGTTTATTTTAATATCTTCTTCAATGACCTGGAAGGAAGGCTGGAGTGGACCCTCAGCAAGTTTGCTGGTGGTACATGTGGAGGAGTGGCTGACACTCCATCAGTCTGTGCTGCCACTGAGACCTGGACATACTGAAGGGTTGGGCAGAGAGGGGAACCTTGTGAAGTTCATCAAGGGCAAATACAGAGTTTTGCACCTGGAAAGGAGTAACCCCTTGCCACCACTACAGGTAAGGGGTTGACCTGCTGGAAAGCAGCTCTGCAGAGAAGGACCTGGGAGTGCTGCTGGACATGTTCATTGAGTCAGCTATGTGCCCTTGTGGCCAAGAAGGACAACAGTCTTCTGGGGTCCATTAACAAGAGTGTGGCCAGCAGGTTGAGGAATGCTCTTCTCCTCCTCTGGTTTGTCCTAGTGAGGCCATAGCTGGAGTCCTGGATCCTGTTCTGGGCCCCTCAGTTCAAGGGAAAGGGGATGTACTGGAGAGAGACTAGTGGAGGGCTGTGAAGATGCTGAGAGGATTGGAGCATCTCTGAGGAGGAAAGGCTGGGAAACCTGGGGCTGTTCAGCCTGGAGAGGAGCAGCCTCATAGGGCATCTTCTCAGTGCTGATCAGTATCTAAAGGGCAGTGATCAAGAGGATGGGGTCAGACTTTTTCCCAGTGACATCCAGCAACAGAATAAGGGGCACTGGGCACAAACCAGAACATGGGAAATTTTGTCTGAACATGAGGTAGAACGTTCCTATAGGGACACTGGAGCACTGGACTGGGTTGCCTGGAGATGATCTGGAGTCTCCTTCTTTGCAGAGGTTCCAAATCTGCAAGGATGTGATCCTGGGCAGCCTACTCTGGATGGTTCTGCTTTGGCATGGAAGTTATACTAGATGATCCCCAGAGGTCCTCTACATCTACCATGCTTGGGCTTCTGTTGTTATTGAGATGAAGCTTTGTGAGTGCTGGCAGGCTTATGTAACCTATGGATAATGGTTTCCTTTGTTCATGCACCTTTATCCAGTCTGACTTTTCTCAAACAAGCACTGGGAAGCTTAACCTTTTTCTAGTATCCCAGTATGTATGTCAGAAGGAACCCTGGCTGTTGAAGTAGGAGAGGAAAAAAGGGGACATGTTTTAGTGATAAACAGGCCTTTGGAAGATAAGTCATAAATTAAATACATACTTGAATGAAAGTTAATGTGACATCTGATGAGCACCTCCCCTCTCGGAATGCTGCACATAGGTGTGCAGGAGTCTCTTTCCATATCTGAAAATGAAAAAATGGTAGAGAGAGGACTTAAAATAGTAATTGGGTAAGATTGTAGAGAGTAAGAAGTGTTTCTGGAGTGTAAATCAGTACCAGGCAATGATAAGGGCTATTTGTGTATCAAAATACTCATATTTGGGTCTAACTGAATTTATAAATATATAAAAAAGGAAAATTACTTCCTTGGAGTGTTCAAAAGACCACTTCAGCTTCAGGCTTGGGGAACCTGGCATTAAGACATCAACAAATTTTGGCATTGCTTCTACAGGTTGACTTGTACTTATTCCCCTTTTCTAGACCTGCCCTTTCATTGTTGTTTTTCCCTCTCTCATAGCAGAAGTTGTCTTCATCTGATCTCAAACACAGCACAAGATTTAAAAGTGAATATTTTTCTTCCCCACCTACAATATTACTGAGGTTTAGAGAACTATGGAATAATACTGTGCTGTCGCAGGGAAAGGAATGAGGAGGGTCAGACTGGGTTAAGACTTCTATGGGCAATGGAAGAAGTCAAGATTAAGTATGAAGACATTCTGGGTTCAGGCAGAGGTTAACCTATAAAACTGTTACTGTCATCAGGTGGGCTTTTCCAACTGATGCTTGTTTGAACAGATAACTCTATTAGGGAAGCCTCAGTCACCTTGAATTCCAGACTTTTTAAAGGCCTGAAAGCTTAGTGCATACTCCTAACTGCAAAATGACATGGGACCAAAAACATTTGAATTACACAACTGGTTAGAAGGACCTTGAGGATCATCTGGTCCAGCCTTTCTTGGGAAAAACACAGTCTAGGCAAGACAACCCAGTTTGCACCTGTGCTGCTTGTGGAGTAGAGGGTTTGGAAATACCAGGCTACCTTAGAAGCCAGGTTTTATAACTGTATACTCTTCTGGGAAGGAGAAACAATATTTGGCAATAGTAGAGTTACTCTTCAAACATTCAGTTACTGGTCTGACCCCATTAATACCATTGTCTAGTTCTCAGTATATACAGAGATGAATCTTGGTGACAGGAAGTGGAAATGGGAGAAAGCAGTGTGCTATAATTCACTCCTACCTTTATAACCCCCAATTTTCAAGGGATTGTTTTTCACTTTGGTTTTGGAACTTGGCATCTCAACTGACAACTCATATACCAAGCTTCATCTTGATAAGTTTATTTCTAGGAGAGATAGAAAAATGACTTGAAGCCAGTTGAGTTTATATGGAGAGAGCATCAGCGAAAATAATACTGCTTCATAGTTTGATTCCAGTAGGGAGGAGGTAAACTCTTCCCCCCTGGCAATTTTAAACAAACCTTTGCTTTCAAACTGCTGAGCTCATTCATTTTGAAAAGTAGCAGACGAGTAGGCATAGAGGAGAAACACTTAAATTGTAATAATAAAAAAAATTGTGACTGTCACTTTATTTTAACGGATAATTAATGTTGTCATAATTTCATGACTGCCTTTGCAGATCCCAAGAGGAGTGATATTAAGTTTGAAAGTAATTTCAAGTGGAGTTATGTAGATATTGGGGGGAAAAAAATCTTAGCTAAATACATACACAAATTATGTAAAGCAGTTTTACTATTCTGGCTTTGGTTCTCTGTATGCCTCTGGCATAGAGGTAGAGATTTGTTGGTCTAGTCTGACTTTATATAATACTGATCTATATGCACATACTTTAAAAACAGTGGCTGTATCAAGTGTAATTACAAAATCCCCTCAAACAGCCTTTCCTTCCTCCTATTACTCATCCTCCCTCCCCCCCAATGCCCCCTGCTAAAATCCTCCACAACCCGAGTATCTTAAGGTCAACTTAGCCATCAAGCACCACTGAGTAGGTGTGATGCTGAGGGACATGGTAGTGCTGGGTTAATGGTTGCACTTGATGATTTTAAAGGTTGTTTGCAGCTTAAATGACTCTATGATCTTTTCTAGGGTATGAGAAGCCATTAGACTGAAAACATTCAGTATCTGTATTTCAGTGTGGATGGGCACCACTGAAAAGAGTTTAGCATCGTGCTCTTGTTTCTTGTCCATTAGCTATTGATCAGCATTGAGAAGATCCCCCTTTTTCTGGAGTAAAAATTTCTTTTTCTGATTCAGCACCTGTCTCTTGCTTTGTGGTGGAGAGCAGCACTAGCACCCTTCTGTATATGCTAACTAGCCCATTAGCACCTTGTGAATGAGCTCTGTCTACACTGGGAAGGTGGCAAAGGCTCTGGAGAACAGGTCTTACTGTTGGACTCGGTGACCTTAAAGATCTTTTCCAACCAAAACAATTCTGATTCTGTGATCTGTCCCTGAAATATTGTTGATAAATCGAAGAGCTGTGTGTAATTACAGGGTTGGAAATTGTCAGCTTTGATGTTTTGATCAAGGGCTGGCACAGAAAATAATGTGGCTGTTAGCAAAGATATTTTTTTTTTTTTTTCCCAGTTGACAGATGCAGTGTGGAGACTGGAAAGAGTGACATCAACTGGCTGTTGCTATTTGAACTCATTGTAGGTGATTTGGAAGTAAAATATTTGAATTAGGAGGTATTTGAGAATGGAGAGAAATGATGAAGTGGAACAAAGTCTTAACCAAGACAATTTGCATTAAATTCTGCGGATTTTTTGGGTTTTGTAACAAATTTCAGCCTAAGCATGTAATGTCTTGCCCTCCTTGTTATTGCTACTGGACATGTCCAGACTAATTTAAGAATTGTAAGATACTTTGTGACGGACCAAAGGCAAGCATGAAATGGAACCTATTGGATGGAGGAGTTAACACTGTGGGGAAAATTGCTTGCTGCGTAGGGGTCTATTTTGGAGTTGCTGTCACTTCTGCTTTCTCTCATATTTGTAATGAATGAAGTGCTGATTGTAACCATGTATGGGCAGCATTAAGGAGGAGCAGGTCACCGGGAGGAAGTAGTGGGTCTAAAAGAGGCCACAATAATGATTGAGGGCTGGAATCTCTGCTATGAAGACAGGCTGAGAAAGTTGGGGTGGTTCAGCATGGAGAAGGGAAGGCTCTGTGGAAACCTTTTTGTGGTTGTCAAGTATTTAAAGAGGGTCTGTAAGAAAGATGGAGAGAGACTTTGTAGCAGAGCCTGTTGTGACAGGACAGGGGTGATGGTTTTAAACTGCTAGAGGAGATTTAGACTAGGTAGAAGTAAGAAATTCTTGATACTGAGGGTGGTGAGACTGTCCCAGGTTGCCCCAAGAGGTGGTAGAACCATTCCAGGTT
Organism: Dryobates pubescens; assembly: GCF_014839835.1. Classification (NCBI taxonomy): domain Eukaryota; kingdom Metazoa; phylum Chordata; class Aves; order Piciformes; family Picidae; genus Dryobates; species Dryobates pubescens. Next base: position 118,758,441 of record NC_071657.1, on the reverse strand, counting down.
AAGTTGAATGGGACTCTGAGCAACCTGATCCAGGTGAAGATGTCTGTGGTGGGTAGAAGTTCCCTCCCCCCCCAACATTAACTTTGCCAGACCAACTCAGTTAGAAGCAAATGAAGCTGTATTTACAAGCAAAAACTGCACTCTACAATGGAATGCAATGAATCTATACAGAAGATACAGTATTTACAATATTATACAGATATTTACAATTAGCAAACAACACGAAACCCCCCTGGTCAAGAGACCAGGGAAGCTGTTCCACTGCCCTCCTACCACCTCCCTGTCCCAAGAGAGAAAGGAGCGGAGAGAGAAGCAGTGGGTTAGACTTAGCCAAGCCAGCCGAAGCATGCAGATTATCTTTTGTGAGCAAAGCAAAAACAGCCAAGATCAGAAGAGAAAAGGGGAGAATTGTTATGGTATAGCCTGTTTTATTCCAGATATTTACCCAATGAATTTATTTAGAATACTCTTTTGTTTTCCTCTTGACACTCAATAGTGCTTTATTTATATTTTTCTACTTTTCTGTAACTACATTTTAAAGGCATAGCCTAAAACCACCACAATGTCTCTGGTCACTGCAGGGAGTGTTGGACTAGATGACCTTTCAAGGTCCCTTCCAACCTAAACCATTGTATGAATTTTAGGTAAAATAGTGGGTTTCTCATTAAATTTAATAATATGAGTTGCAAGCATAAGAGAATAACCATTTTATACTCTAAGATTATAGGAAAATCCCACTCTTGATTGTGTGCAGTTTGAGGTAAGCCAAGAACCCCTCACATGAAACATTTATATTTGCTTTCATTCCATTAATCTGCAAGTCAGAGATGCTGCTGGCTCACATTATAGGATAGAAAAACCTTCAGAACCCATATCCTGAGTGTGTAACTTGGCATCTCTCTTCTCCTCCTCATGTATTTTAACTTCTTTCGGAGCTGTCAGAAGTTACCTGGCTTTTTCAGCTGTGGAAAATCAGCTGGGATGATTTCAGTTGGCCTGTCCAGTGCTTGGCTGCACTTTGTTTATGATGTAAGACGGGAAGCTACATCACTAGGTCTGGAGAACATTGGCATAGATTTGGAGGGCTTTCTCTTCAGCATCCTCTAGATATACAGGACAAATTGTTACTTGCATTTGATGGGAGAGGGATTCCCAGCATATTGGTGACTTCTGTTATCTTCTCTCCTCCCACATACCTAATGATCATGAGAGCTCTTTGTCAGTTGTAGAGAATTTGTCAATTTTGACTGTGCATGCTGCTGTCTGTGAAGAAGTGGAGAGCTGTCTGTATCCATGTAGTCACATTTGAGTGTGATGCGCATCTTTGTCTTTTAAATCTTTCCAGAGATGGGAATTCCACCACTGCCCTGCACAGCCTGTTCCAGGACTTGATAAACTTTTTGGGGAGGAAATTGTTCCTAATGTTCAAACTAAATCTCCCTTGGCACAACTTCAAGCTGTTTCTTCTTCTCTTGTTTTTACTTGGGAGAAGAGACCAACTACTCCTTTCAGGTAGTTGTAGAGAGCAAGAAAGTTTTCCTTCATCCTTCTTTTCTTCCTTAGCTGCTTTTCACAAGACTTGTGCTCTGGACCCTTCAATGACTCTTTGGACATGGTCCAGTACCTGAGTGTCAGTCCTGAAGTGACAGGCCCTACATCGAAGTAATATTAGGAACAGCCCCCTTCACCTGTAGGACCCAAAACCTTGTGTGAAGAGAGAATAACATTTTAATGGGTAAATTGTTGTCAAAAGTAACTTTCGTTGAGAAGAACTTTTTTGTGTTGTCTTCCTGAAACTTTTGTGAAGGAAAAGACATCTGAATAACTTGTTTCTGTATCTCAATCCTTAACTACATTTTGCAGAGGTAGGTGAATGTTAGATAATATATTTGACTTTGCAGTCAGATGAATAATAATTTGCAAGAAACTGAGTAGGAGAAATATTCATTTCACACTTCTCAGTCCTCAATTCAACTTCAAGTTTTTTTCCTGATGTCTCTTGCTTCTTTTCAACTCCCTTGTCAGCTACAGTGATTTTCAACCACAGCCTTCTATGGCACATTCAACATGCACTCATTAAATATTGAAACTCTGTACTCAGAAACATTATTCATTCATTAATATTGGATCATGGCCTAAACTGCATTGTTCAAAACATTTTTGGATGTTATGAAAGTCTGTCAGAAAGCATTAACAGACTTGCTTGTGTCAAACTAAGGGAAAAAACCTGATGAATAGTTTCCACTGTAAACATATTGTCCTTCTATCTTGAGTCAGTGGAGGCTTTTTGAGTTGAAGGTGTGTCCCCTCCCATCTGTGGGGAAGGACTGTGGTGGTGGGCAACAGATTCACTATGAGCCAGCAATGTGCTCTTTTGGATAAGAAGGGCAATGGTCTTCTGGAGTGCGTTGAGATGAGTGCATCCAGCAAGTGGAGGGAGGTTCTCCTTCCCCTCTACTCTGCCCTGGTGAGGTCACATCTGTAGTCCTGTGTCCAGTTCTGGGCTCCCCAGCTCAAAAGAGGACTACTGGATACAGTTCAGTGGAGGCTATAAAAATGCTGAGGGAGCTGGAGCATTTCTGTGAGGATAAAAGGCTGAGAGACCCAAGACTGTCCTGCCTGGAGAGAAGTGGACTAAGAGGAAGTCTTTTCAATGCGATGAATATCTAAAGGACAAGAGGGTTAAGAGGGTGGAGCCAGACTCTTTTCAATGGTGTTCATTGACAGGAAAAGGGGCAATGAGCACAAAGTGGAACCCAGGAGCTTCCATCTGAACATGAAGGAAAAGTTTCCTGTGAGCGTGCTGGAGCACTGGAACAGGCTGCTCAGAGGGACTGTGGGGTCTCCACTGGAGACTTTCAAAACCCATGTGGGCATGATCCTGCGCAGCCTGCTCTGAGTGACCCTGTTTTACCATGGAAATTGGACTAAATGCTCTTCAGAGGTCCCTTCCAACCCCCACCATGCTGGAATTCTGTGTGATATATAAATGGAAGCATTTAGAGATCGTGAAAGATGAAGGAAGTTGGCAAAACCACCTTTACTAAAAAGAACCAACTCTCATTGTCAGAAATTATGCAGATATATTCTGTTGAATACTAAAATATTTTAGGTTTATGCCTTACTACACAGAGTTCATATTTAAGCATTATTTCCAACTTCAAAGGCTAACATTTCTTTAGAAATGTTTTTTTCTGGAGGAAAGGATGATTTTCCTGATAGCTAACTTTGGAACAGGAAATATTTTGATTTTGGTTGGCTGTAGGTAATGAAAAATGACACAGTTCATGCTTTGGGCTTGAATGAGTTTATCTTGGATCAGCACAGATTCATCAGATTGTGTAGCTTGGAGACTGTAATAAAGATACAACAGCTGGCAAGTAATCATTTCCCTGAAAAAATAACAAAAAGAAAATGTTCTCTCTGTGATAGCCTAATAAATTTTCAATATCCAGAAGTAAGGGCTGGCAATGATACATGGCTGTATTTGCTCTAATAGCGTGGTGTTTACCAATTTTGGATTTCCTAGCGTTTCCTGATTAATTTAGAATCAAGCGTTCAGTGGCCATTAAAGCACGAAACTAATAGTTGTTGTTTTTAACATTTCTCAGTGTGTTGCTTCTGTGTGTCAATTAAATGGTGCCTTTTCCTTAATGATCATCTTCAACATCTGCAGGTGCTTTTCAGGAATGGCAGAAAATGGCTATTTTGAAGTAAACAATGTGGTGAATTCCTCCAGATCGGGAATTAAATTATTCATCTTATTAGTGTGGCTGACATGGTTCATGCTGGGCTAGATTACAGCTCCTTGTCCAAAGTTCACATGGCAAAATGAACAATTTTCTTCTTTTGAATTAATTTCCATCATTTTCAGATTGACTTCTACAATCTTTTTCCCAGCACAGCAAAGTTTTATCATATCTCTGTTTGCGTCTCTTAAAAGAGATACAGAAAACAGAGCACTTGTCCTATCAGAGAGGTTGAAATGTTTGTTTCTTCAATTCTAACTCTTCAATAATTGTGAAGTGGAATTTTTTGACTGATTGTGTTGGACCTGATATGATACTTGTCAGTTATTAATTGTAATCATAAGTTAACTGAGGAATTATCTTTTGTTACTGCTTTTTCATTATTTTTGTAACAGTTAAAACTAGTGTAATTTGTATATAAATAAGGACTTTAAAGTGATATATTCAGAAAGTAAAATTTACAGAGGGTTTTGTTTTTAATGCCTAAGTTTTCAATCTGTTTTTTCTTTGTATACATTATTTTAGATAAATGTACTCAACTGTCTCCTGTAGTAAATGGCCAAGATGAACTGGGCAATTGATTTAGTTGGTTATGGGTTCTTTCGGTTTGGTTTTGTGTTTTTTTCCTCCATGGTGCATGTGATGGTCAAATCATATTTGATGAGATAGTTGTGTGCTGGCTGGCGGCTCTCCCTTGATGCCTGCTAGCTCAGTGACAGTTGATGATACAGCTTCACTGACATATTTTGGTTATTTTTCATAGAATCACAGAAGTGTTTAGGTTGGAAAAGACCTCTAAGAGCATCACTTCCAACACTCAGCTGTGGCCATTAAAACATGTCCTGAAACGCCTTGTTCAAGTCTGGGCTAGCTTAGGGAAAGGTCATAACTGAATTACTTTAGGAGCTTCCATGGCTGTATTGAAAGAGGTTTTCTTTGGTTATGGAGTGAGCATTTCAGGCTGTCATAGATCACAGAATAGTGGGGATTGGAAGTGACCTCTGCATATCATCTTCTCCAACACTTGTGCTGAAGAAGAATCACCCACAGCAGACTCCCTACAACCACAATATTCAGGGAGGTTTGGAATCTTTCCAGAGAGGGAGACTCCACAACCTCTCTGGCAGCTGGCTCCAGCACCCTCCCAGCAAAGACTTTCCTTATGTTCAGATGGAACATTTTGAGTTCCAGTTAGTGCTTCGTGTCCTGTTTTTGGAGACCACTGAAAAGAGTCTGACCCTATCCTCCTGTCCCCCACCCTGTAAGTTCTGAAATGATACAGCTCTGAAATGTTTGATGCATTCATGTTATTCTACTGAATCTTGCATGCCCTGTGTTTGTAGCTAGTTCAAAGCTGTATGATATCAAACCCCACCACATTCACTGATTTTTAGAGGAAACAGACATGAATGAAAAAGCAGAATGCAGAAGTGAAAAGGTTATTCTGCTGAAATCAGATATCCTCCCTTGGCTTTGGTCTGACTGTCTGCATTGGGAGATGGTTAGGACAGATGTTTTGATCATGTGGATAACTTGCTTTGATTTTTGTCTTTGTCCCTTCTGCCCACACCACAAAACATCTAGATCTAACCAAAAATTGGTTAGTGTATCTGAGAGCACCCTTCAGAATTCTTTTCATCTGTCTGCTGGTGTGAGGCTGCTCCTGGATTGTCATGTGGTAGGGGTTGTGTTCAGTTTTAACAGAATCTTGTCTAGGTGAAATGCACTGCAAACACTGTTTTGATAAAAATGATGTCAGGAATAAAATGGTCCAAAATTTGTCTTATTGTGGAACCTAAATATTATAATATAATAAAAATATCCAGACTGTTATGCCTCTGTTCTGAGGTTGATAATTTGGATGTTAGTGCATCAGGATTGACCTGGCCTCCTGCAGTTTCATGGAATCATACAATGCTAGCAGTTGGAAGGGACCTCTGTAGATTGAGTCCAGCCCCCTGCGAAGCAGGACTGCTTAGGGTGGGTCAGAGGAATGTATCCAGGCAACTTTTGAAGATCTCTAGGGAAGGAGACTCCACAGCACTTTGGGGCAGCCTGCTCCAGGGCTCCAGCAACATTACAGTAACACTCACTCCCATGAGTGAGTTTGAATCCATTTGTCCCTCATCCTATCACTGGCTGTCAGTGAAAAGGGACTGGCTTCACCCTCCTGACAGCCACCCTTCAGATATTTGTAGGCATTGATGAGGTCCCCCCTCAGCCTTTTCTTCTCCAGACTGAACAGCCCCAGGCATCTCAGTCTTTTGTCATAAGAGTTGATCCAGTTGCTTGATCATCCTTATTGCCTCCAGGATTATTATTTTTCCTCCCTCAGTGTCTTTGTTTTTTTTGAAGAGAAAATCCAAACTTCATCTATTTAGGTTTGCTGTTTGTGTTCAGTGATTGTACTGCATGCAATGGCATTGTGCTCTGAGTGACTCCAAGGGGCTGCTCAAATTTAGACATTTTCTCCAGGATGAATCTGGATTCAAGCATTTCATTCAAATCAGTAAACTTCATAGCTGTCACAGTATTCATTTACAAAGGAAATTATTTTTTTTCCCAATAGTTAAGCTCCTAAATCCAGTATTTAGAGGCAATGAGAACCTCAAGCAGACCATTTTTAACTTCTGTTTTGAGATGAGCAGAATGTTTGCAGTACTGAGGGTTATCAATGCAAAGGTGTGTCCAGTGCAACTTCTTTTCTTCTGACAAAAACATTTTTCCCCTCAATATTTTAATGTTCAAATATTGTCTATATTTAAAACATATATATTCAGGAGGTGACCCACTTTTCTACTTGGGAAGCATGCTTTTATTGAAACATATATAACAAATGAGTGTTAGAATTTTAGCACCAAAAACACCCACCCCGTGACATTCCCTAGGTATTCATGGATTTTAATATTGATACCTTTGTGCTCTACTGAAACCAGATTCCCAGAAGGATGGGAGATGATCCATGTAGGTTGGTTTGAAGGATTGTAGTTAGGTGTGTGTCCAGTAGGTTATGTCAGTCATTGACTACAAGGATGTTCTTATGCTTCCAAGATAAAAGAAGGTTGAAGTACTACTGAACAAACTAAAAATTGTTTTATGTGCTAGATGGATCAAAGAAACATTTCAGGAAGCTATGCAAACAGTTTCCTGTCATCAGGATGTGGGCTTTGTGTTCATGCAAGTAGCAAAATTCAAGGTAACAGTTATTTTTGCTATTGCTTTACTTAGTGTAAGCACTTAACTACTGTCAGTTACCTATCAGTGGGTAGATCTGTACCTAGATGGAAATGCTCCCTTCCACCAGAAGAAAGAGATTGAGCTGCTGGAACATATCCGAAGAATGGCAACAAAACTAGTGAAGCTGGAGATCTGGTGAGGAGCATCTGAGGGAACTGGGGTTGTTTAGCCTGGAGAAAAGGAGGCTGAGGGGACACCATACTCTTTACAACTAGATGATCTCTGGAGGGGTTAGACTGGGTGATATCTGGAGGTCCCTTCCAACCCCTAACATCTTGTGATCCTGTGATTCTCTGAAAGGAGTTTGGAGCCAAATGAAGGTCAGGCCCTTTGAAGTAAGGAGCAGTGGGATGAAAGGAAATGGGCCCAAGTTGTCAGGGAGGTTTAGATTGGGCATTTAGAAAGAATTTCTTCACTGAGAGTGTTTAAGCCCTGGAACAGGCTGCCTAGAGATGTGGTGGAATCACTGTCCTTGGAAGTTCCCTGTTCCTGAAGACCACAGTAAAGCAAATGTTGTTTGTGCTTTCAAGAATTGCAAGAAGGGAGATCTAGGGTTTAGGACAAGAGATGATAGACAAACTGGAACACAAAAAATTCTATCTAAACACAAGAAAAATGCTGTAACTGTGGTCCTGGCATCACTGTGAAGGATTGTCTTGCCCTAAGAGGTTGTGAAGACTACTTGTGGAGATATTAAAAACCGAAGTGGACAAATGCATTAATTTTTTTGTAGCATTGGCTCAGTGTTGAAGTCCTAAAAGACAGTGCTGTAGAAAGGCAGAATTGTTGTTGTCTGGGTATGATTGTATGCTCTTCAAGAGTTCAGTGTGTGAAGTACTGTGAGGCATTCATATTGTTCATGCTTTTTGTGTGTTTTCCAGTAGCACCATGGAAAAGTGGTGGCATTGCCTACTGTGTTCCATTAAATCACTGCTCTAACTAAATAGCTGCACACTTCTTGAGACAGTATTTCATAATTATTTAGGAGTATTTTAGTCAACCTATTAACTGTGGAGAAAATCGTGTAGCCAGCAGCCTTCCATGCTGTCTCAGCACCTTTCAAGAAAACCCACTCTTCTGTTCTTTCTAAATGATCACTGTGATGTATAATGTTTCTTGTCAATGGGAGCTTTGTGCTTAAACTAAGAGCTGTTACTTTGAGCCTTTATTGTAATTAAAAATGTTACTTTAAGTGCTGTCTTCATATGGAATTCTCAGAGTACTCCCAGGACAGGAAGAATCCAGCAGGAGTAGGGAAGTGATTGTGTCCCTGTGTGTGGCGCTGGTGAGGTTGCACTTCAAATACTGGGTTTGTTTTTGGGCCCCTTGCTACAAGAGAGACACTGAGGTGCTGGAGCGTGTGTAGAAGGTCAATGAAGCTGGTGAAGGGTCTAGAGAATAGGTCTGGTGAGGAGTAGCTGAGGGAACTGGGATTGTATTGTCTGGAGAAGAACAAGTTGAGGGGAGACCTCATTGCTCTCTACAACTCCCTGAGAGGAGGTTGCAGTGGGATGGGGGGGTGGTCTCTTCTCCCTAGTATCAGGTGATAGGATGAGAGGAGATAATAGTCTCAAATTTTGTGCCAGGGCAGGTTTAGGTTGGGTATTGGGAAAAATGTCTCTACAGACAAAAAGGAGCAAAGCACTGAACAGGCTGCCCAGGGAGGTGGTGACATTACCATCACTGGAGCTGTACAAGAAACATAAACATGTGGACATGGTGAGGAGAAAGTTCTTCACTGAGAGAGTCATTCATCATTGGAATGGGCTGCCTAGGGAGGTGGTGCAGTCACCATCCCTGGAGGTGTTCAGGAGGGGATTGGACGTGGTGCTTGGTGCCATGGTTTAGTAGTCATGAGGTGTTGGGTGACAGGTTGGACTCGATGATCTTTGAGGTCTCTTCCAACCTTGGTGATTCTGTGACATGGCACTTTGGGACATGGATGAATGGTCACAGTGGTGTTAGGTTCAACTTGATCTTTGAGGTCTTTTCCACCTGAAACAAGTCTATGAATCCGGGATCCTAAACTGCAATCTTTGACTCCCTGTAAATTGCACCTACCTATTTTTATTTTGTACTTTGGCTAGATGATAATCTAATTTATTACTGTAGATTTAGCTGGTGTTTGCCTTTATTCAGCAGCCATCCCCGCTGAATGCCAGTGAATCGAAATTGTAATGTCAAGAAAGAGAACTACTGTAAGTTGATGTAAGCAAATGTTTGCCAGCAGCACGTATCTGCCTTTGTGTTTGTTTCATTAAGCTCTTACAAGCCACCCAATTATGTAACTCAAATAAATGGAAATTGCTTGAAAATCCTACGCATTTTGTTAAAACTCTGGTGAATTTCAATCAGTTGATTCTTATTTAGAAATTTTTTATGGTGAATAAAAGTTGCCTGAAATGAAAAGGTTCAGTGGATGCTTCAGGAAGTTAAGTAGTTGGTTGGTGGTTGTTTTTGTTTTTGGTTGGTTGGTTTGGTTTTGTTTGTTTTGTTGTTTTTTTCCCCCTGTAGTTATGTTGAGATCTGAACCTGATCACATGAGTGAGGATTATAGTAGATAAAGACCTGAACTTTTTGCCTTCATATATAGGGAAAGAACTCATCACTTAACTGGTTAGTGATGTCATTTTATATGTGGAGGGTTCAGTTCCAGAGGCACAAGGAATATGCTGGACAGAGTACAGCGAAACATACAAAGATGCTGAGGAAACTGGAGTGTTTCTGTGAGGAGGAAAGGCTGAGTTACCTGGGCCTGTTGAGCCTGGAGAAGAGCAGCCTGAGAGGGGATCTTGGCAATGCTCAGCAAGACATAAAGGTGCGAAAGAATGAGGCCAGACTCTTTCCAGTGGTCCCTGGTAATAGGACAAGGAGCTACATGCATAAATGGGAACCCAGGAGGTTCCATCTGAACAGGAGGAAGATGTTCTTTGCTATATGGGTGGTAGAGCCTCAGAGCAGGATGCCTAGAAAAGTTATGGGGGTCTCCTTTTCTGGAGAGATTCCAAACCCACCTGGACCATGAGGATGATCAGAGGCTGGAGCACCTCTCCTGTGAGGACAGACTGAGGGAGTTGGGGCTATTCAGTCTGGAGAAGGGAAGGCTCTGAGGAAACCTTATTGTGGCCTTCCAGTATCTGAATGAGGCCTACAGAACAGCTGGTAAGGGACTTCTTAGGGTGTCAGGTAGTGATAGCACTAGGGGGAATGGAACAAAAATAGAAATGGGTAGATTCAGATTGGCTGTTAGGAAGAAGTTCTTCCCCATGAGGTTGGTGAGGCAATGGAACAGGTTACTCAGGGAGGTGGTGGAAGCCCCATCCCTGGAGGTTTTTAAGGCCAGGCTGCATGTGGCTCTGGGCAACCTGATCTAGTGTGAGGTGTCCCTGCTCATGGCAGGGGGGTTGGAACTACAAGATCCTTGAGGTCTCTTCCAACCCTAGTAATTCTATGATTCTGTGATCCTGGGCAGCGTGCTGTGGGTGACCCTGCTTCAGCAGGGGATTGAAGTAGATGACTCTAAGTCTTTTCCATCTCCCACCATGCTGGGATTTTCTCATTACATATGGGAAAATGATGTGGGCAGATATCATAAGTTTTCAACATGTTACTGCACTAATACTAATGGTAGGAGTCAGAAGTGATGCACTCTTTCCTGCTTTTCTATCCTTTAGTCTATTGGAATGGAAGATTCTCAGGGGATCAGTTTGCCAGCAACAGTGAGACACGATTGCTGACAAAGGATGACACAACCTCTTTTCTGGGATTTTTATCCCTTGGTGTACTTAAAAATCAGGAACATGTAGGATCAGGTGTAGGGTTATGCAACTTTGGCAGGGATTTTATAGGTGCTAATTTAGGATATCTGTCCTGGTTTTAGCTGGAACAGAACTAATTCTAGTCAGTGATTTGACTTCTCAGCTCAGGCTCTTCTCAGGAACTACACTTGCTGAAGTTCAGGGCAGGTTTGCGCAAACAGTGGCTGCTCCTAGCAGAGAATGCTGATGCAGGGCAATGTCACTGCTGAGGGCTGTGCTGCAGCAATGCTCTTGCTTAAACTTGCTCCTGTTCATACTAAAGCCACTGTTATACCTATGTTCAGGTGTAGTATGTAAGAGATGGCACCTGTAGGGAGGAGCAGACAGGACAGGTGACCCTAAACTGACCAATTAGGAATTCCATCCCATGGATGTCATCTTCAGGATAAAGCTGAGGGATCACTAGGGTTAAACTTCTTATTCAGTGGCTGGTGTTTCAAAGACTCTGTCCATGCTTCATTTGATTCTGTACCATGTGTTCCTGAATCCAGTCCTGCAGTTCTGCGCCTGAACCTGGTTCAAATCTTGACAATGTCTTATCCTCACATTTTTCTTGCTGTGGTAGGATCCAGTATGGCTGAGAAAATTTTCAGAACCAGAATGGATCCAAGGTGACATTCCTGGACCTATTTTAATAGGCTGGGTAAAGTTTAAAATAGCAAGTGTTGCCCAGAGTTCTCTGTGTCAAACCAGCATTGTGCAGCCATTCTTCTGTCACTGGTGTGGTCATACCCAAGGCTGTGTTATTGTGTGGGATGCCAGAGCTTCTGATGAAAAGCTTTGTAAGGACGCACTAAAAGGCGAGGAGTCAGATGACTCAGGAATGTGGAGGAGATTCTGGGTCTTGGAGCAATTTTGCAGCAGAGGACACGCATGAGTTTTGGCAGAAGTAGAAAAGAACATCCCATCCCTCTGTAGTGTACTTAGCAGGGAAGCTGGATTTAGCAGCAGTCAGGTTGAGCTATCAAAGGGTTTAGCTTGACATTAGGAGCCCATTATTTTTAAGTGTTAGGAAAAGGGACTTTATTCTTTTTGCAAGAGAGGCTGAGATGTTGCAGACATTGATAATTCCAAAGGCAAGACTTGAGACGACTTAACTGAGTTTGTCAGCTACAGGAGTAATTTGCCAAGGATTGCATGTAAACATCTAAGTGTTCTTTTAATTGAGGAGAATTTAGTACGTGGGAGCTTTTGGCAGCCTTTCTCAGTTATTGGCTGATTCTATACACCTTGATTACTCTGCTAGGTGTGTAAAGAGACATTTTTAGGGCTAAACCACTTTGTGGGAAACAAAATCCAGAAAGGATGAAGAAGGAGCTTACTTCAGTTTCAGGAAGCACCAAGTGCCTTCTCTGCTGTCTCTCACAAGAAAAAGCTGCTGAAGCTTCTATTTTGACACTTTTTTTTTTCTTTTTAGACAAAATGTTATTTCTCCAATGCAAAAGACAACCAGAGTGTTTTGACTGCACCATTGATTGTGTGAAGGATTTGTTATATCAATGCTGCCAGAATAATTTAGGGGACCTTGGGAAATCACTTAATGGAATTTGGTCCATGTCTGCATAATCTGACTTTTTTTGCTAGGGTAATTGAAGATGCTGCTTAATAAACTTTTTATAAAGATTCCCAGTTGGTTGCTGTGTTTCAGAAGGTTGTGTCTGAGCACAGGAGTAATACATCTTGTAATTGTCTTTTTTCCCCCTCCCCACCTCACTTAAATATTTTCCCAGGGGAAGAATCTAATGTACTGTAATGCTAGTACCTTTTACAAAGTGACCCTACTCATTATGATTTGTTCTCTGAAGCTCCCTTGACAGTGTATAAATGCACTGAGAATACTTAAGCTTCCTCTCCATCACTCTTTCAAAAATGTATTTGAAACCCTATGTTTCATAGTGCCATTACTATTCTGAGTTCCCTGATGCTGACTCTGGGTTTGGTGTCATAACATGCATGCAACAGACAAATTTTATTAGCTAAACAACTCGTATCCATGTATTTTCATGGAAATGAGATGTGGTGTGCTTGCATCAAGTACTTATAGGGAAGACTTCAATATATTTGTGGTTTGTGACATAAAAATGTTGAGAATTTTCTGGGGCTGGAGTTGCCTTTATTAACTCTGTTGCAACAAGTTCATGGCTATTTTCATTTTACTCTCTCAAATAGCTGGGAAAGGTTTATTATGGTTGTTGAATCATTTTATAGCTTGGTAAATAGATGCAGTATTTGGCTTTATGGTGTGTCCAGAGGTAGGGAAGCAGAAAAGAATGGAGCCTTTAGCAGGAAATTGGGTTTTTGTGGAAAAAGGGGTCCTTAAAAGCAGAGCAAAACCAGCAAAGAGATTTAGAGCTGTGTGTGTAAGAAATGTGTTTTCACAAAGCTCTGGAATTAATGGTATTGTGTATGATTTAATGGATAGTGATACTGAGGCTTGTAACTTTTGGATATAGTGATTTGGACTCTTCAATCTGAAAGAAAGTTCTGAAATTCTTTGTGACTATTTGTATTTAGATGCCTTAACAAGCAAATAACGGTGTATTACAGTGACTGCTTTGAAAGGGATTGGGCCTTCTGGTTTCTTCTTCCATGCAACAAGTAACAGGACAAGAGGAAATGGGTTCAAAAAGTTCTACACAGAGAGAGTGATTGGCCATTGGAATGGGCTGGCTGAGGAGGTGGTGGAGTCACCATCACTGGAGGTGTTCAGGAGGAGGTTTGATAGGGTGCTTGGTTGCATGGCTAAGTTGATTAGGTGGTGTTGGATGATAGGTTGGATGTGATGATCTTGAAGGTCTCTTCCAACCTGGTTTATTCTATTCTATGCTATTCTATGTTGTGCCAGGTTGGGTATCAGGACAAATCTATTCACATAAAGGGTTATCAAGCATTGGAGCAGGCTGCCCAGGGAGGTGGCGGAGTAACCATCCTTGGAGGTGTTTAAAAGATGTGTGGATGTGCTGAGAGGCGTGGTTTAGTGGTCGTGGTAGGATTGATCTCTAGGCAAGTGGTTGGACCTGATGATCTCGAAGGACTCTTCCAACCTTGACAGGTCTATGATTCTGTGTCCCTTTTGGAAAACACACCTTCAATCTAAATTTTCTCCACCTTCTGTAGGTTGAAACAAGAACAGATGTATGTGCGTGATGAGTTTGGCAAACTTCTGGAACGAGAGAGGATTTCTTCAAACGAGCATTTGACTCGAGCCATCCTTCGCGAGAGAGCCGCGACGGAAGAGGAACGTCAGAAGGCACAGCGATTTGTAAGTTCAGGAACTGTTCTAAAATCTCAGGTTTTTCAAACAGATGTCTGCAGACTTGTCTCAAACTATTGGTAGAAGGGGAAAGCAGGTATCTTCTTTGTTTGTTCTTTAATATTACTTAATACCATGTCATTGTGGATTTCTTTCTTGTCAAATGTTTGCCTTAAGAGTAGCTGATAAGAAGGCTGTGAAGGCTTCAGATATCTTTGTGTGTGTAGTATTAAATGTCTTTTTTCAGAGGGTACAATAGTAATATGGTGGTCTAGGTTTATGTACTAAGCTTGATTATTTATTTCAGGTTAAGATGTTGTAGAAAATAAGTGTTTTTCCAGGAACTGCTCACTTGTTATCTAGAATCAGAAAAAACATTAAGGTTGGAAAAGATCTCCAAGATTAAATCCAACTGTTAAGCCAGCACTGCCAAGTCACGGCTACACCACATTTACATGGGTTGAGTATAAGCAGTAAAGAAATTGATATTTGCAAGGGAAAAAAAACCCAAACCAACAAATTTGAAGATATTTGTGAGCATCCTTATGAAAACAAGTGGGATTACCTATGTCAGTAACTATATAGATACTTAGCCCTCTGTGTCTGAAACAAAATCACTCAGTTACCAACCAATAAACCTCAAAGATTTGAACTATTCACCCCAATAAGCAACAGCTCTATCTCTGCTGGAAGTAAAACTCTTCTGCCCACCTTATTTTCCCAAATCACAATTTAGAACCAAACCAATTTCTCCTAAGCACACCTGAGTACTAGTATCTTTTTTAGACATTTCTAAATGCTTTTTCTGTGGTATGTCATTGTTGAAGAATAATGGCAGTATGGCTAAAAAAATGGTTAGTGTATTGTCATTTCAAAAGATGAGAGGAATTGTGGCCAAAGTTTAGGCTTATGCTTATGTTCTAAATTCTTGGATTTTGCAGGAGATGTGAGAGCCTAATGAGGAGTTAAAGATTTCTAATGGGGAATATTATTTGCATAATGACTAGGGGTATTACATCTTTTGCTTACTGCTGTAGTTAGCGCTGTGCTTTGGAGAAGCACGTGCCTTTCTCATCAGCCAAGTGCGTGAGAGATTTCTTAAGGAAATCAAACCAGTTTATTTAGCCATTATACCAATTTTATTGTTAAATTTGTATTTACTTCAGAATATTTAAGCTAGCACTGCCTATGTGGAGTGGTTGTGAATTGCTGTTAGCTAACTTTGAACCTTTTCAACGTGGGGAGTGATATCTCAAGATGGCTGGTGTTGCATGTTCAGTTGGAAGAAATATGAGTGGTGCTAATGAAATGAAGAAAATACTTCAGAATCCTATGGGATGTCCCCTTGTGGAGGACAGCATGACTTGCTGCCTATCCATGGTGATGACAATGCTGTCTGGAATTTTATGGCTGACTAAAACTTTTGTGGAAACATAGGCGCATCAGGGCATGGATTTTGCACATCAAAGGAGCAGCAATTTACCTGAGTTATGCTAGTGATTTGGTTTTGATCATCTTACTGTTTTAACCTGTGAAATTTTAAAAGATCATGAGGGCTTTTTTTAGTGAAAATTGCTGCTCACATTTGCTATTTCCACTGCAAATTTGACATTTCTGCTATGGTTTGTTCATTTTTTGAAGTGTACTGTGGGATAGCGAAGTGGTAAATAAGATTTGTGTGTTTGTTTCCTTAAAAATGGTCTGAAAATTAAACCATTGAGTGATGCTCACCTTCCTTGCAAGTCCTTCTGTAAGTTACCTCCTTTATTTTCCTGTAACTGGTCAATTTTTATTCCCTTGTCTTCATTGCTTCTGATTATGTTTTATGTATTCAAGCTGAATTTATGAGCTGTGTAACACCGGGTTGTATATCTTTGTGTACCATTTGTCAGGTAGAATGAGTAATTCTATGTTCTAGTAAACTGCTACAGTAGGTTTGTATTTTATGTAGCTTGGATTTGATCTGACAGTCTCTTTCTGGAGGGGAAAAAAAAAAGAGTGTTTCTGAAATGTCAGCAGCTTTATCTAGTAAACTAATTCCTTTGCTGCTGCTAAATTGTTGAAGTAGTGCCCAGGAAAAGAAATGATGGTTAGAAAGGATGATTTTTTTTTCTTTATAAAGGCTGCTAATTCAGTTTTCATAAACAGACAAAATTGTTGGATTGAAGTAGTATTTCCCATTCTTCAACAATTTTAACACCAGCTGCTGCTTATAGTGTCAGTTTAAGTGTTTACACTCAGAGTTAGCATTAACTCTTCATACAATGCAAAAATGTGGAGAAAATGGAAGTAAACTGAACAGGTAAATGAGTAAAAGCTTTGGAGGTGATGAGAACTACAGGAAGACAGTATTTGTCTCAGAGTGAAATGTTAGTTCTCAACACACCTAAAATCCACCAGAGCTTGGACAGCAAGGAAAGTTGGAGGAGAACATCTTTAGTAAAAGAATCTGTTGCAAGCTTTTAAACTGAGCAGAATGTGGAGCATTGTGACAGTTTTTAGGCTGGATGTGGAAACATCAAGCTCACAAAATCCCATCTTTCTCCAAACCCCCTAAAGTATGGAATCATAGAACCATGGAATGGTTTTGGTTGGAAGGAACCTTTAAACATCATCTGGTTCCACCCCCACTGCCACAGACAGGGACACTTTTCACTAGACCAGGTTGCTCAAAGCCCCATCCAACCTGGCCTTGAAACCATTCAAGGATGGGATATCCACAACTTCCTGGACAGCCTGTTCTGATGTCTCACCACCCTCTCAGTGAATAATGACAAAAAGTATTTTAAAGAACAAGTAACTAAAGGTCTAAGAGCTCACACACATGTATGTACATAGAATAGAATACATAGAATAAACCAGATTGGAAGAGACCTTCAAGATCATCGCGTCCAACCCATCAACCAATCCAACACCACCCAAACAACTAACCCACGGCACCAAGCACCCCATCAAGTCTTCTCCTGAAAACCTCCAGTGATGGCGACTCCACCACCTCCCCAGGCAGCCCATTCCAATGGGCAATCACTCTTTCTGTATAGAACTTTTTCCTAACATCTAGCCTGAACCTCCCCTGGCACAGCCTGAGACTGTGTCCTCTTGTTCTGGTACTGGCCGCCTGGGAGAAGAGACCAACATCCATCTGTCTACAACCTCCCTTCAGGTAGTTGTAGAGAGTAATAAGGTCACCCCTGAGTCTCCTCTTCTCCAGGCTAAGCAACCCCAGCTCCCTCAGCCTCTCCTCATAGGGCTTATGTTCCAAACCCCTCACCAACTTTGTTGCTCTTCTCTGGACTCGTTCCAGCAAGTCAACATCCTTCCTATGTATGCACGCTCATACCCACGTACTGTGGAATGAGGATGTAGACCCAGGAGCAGACCCCGGAGGATGAGCAGCACGGAAGTGATGAGGCCATGGCAGCAAAACACCCTGAATTACTTTTTGATGTGTGTCTTCAGAGTGGAGTCACTTCTGAAAGTTTCTCTGTCAAAACTTTTCTTTGGTGAGGTTCTGCTCAAAGAACGTTGTAGATCTTAAGTTTCAGTGGAAAACACTAAAGGAAATAGTTTTACCAAGAGCATCTCTTCAAGCCTGGGTGGTATTTGTAAAAGGTCTGTAAGAGACTGGGAGTTGATAGCTGAGCTGATGATAGCTGAACTGCTTATGTGCTGTGTAAGCTCTTAAGGAAAGCTCCCTTAGTACAAGTGGACTTGGAAGGTGGCTGATGGGATGTCAACTTCTTCAAAAACAATTCTGAGTGAGATGCAGAGGTTTACAAACTGGCAGTTGTGATGTTTGTGCCAAGGTAGAAATTACAATTTAGGATGGAATTTCCAGACCCTGACCAAGGTCCTAGAAATCCCTTGTGGAGTCAGTGTGAGGATTTGATCAACTGATGATGCTTAATTCAGGAGAAATAAACATAGATGCTGTTGGGTCTTTCAGTGACGTCTTCAGGTGACTTTGAGGAGCATTTCAGACATAGCCTATCTTGCAGATTTTGGGTCTAGCCTTTAAAAAGCAATGCCAATGAGACTCAGTGTGCTGAAGAGCTGGTGAGGTTTGTGTCTCATCTGGCTTCTCACCCACCTCTGGCTGTGGGATCCTTCTATCTCCATTGTGGTGGGGCTGATATTTGGTGCTGAGATGAGATGACTTGGGAGAAATTCATTCTGTTTTTTTTCATCTCCTGTCTGGCAACTGATCCAAAGTAGCTTATTTGGCAGGGTCAGGTGTATGTCCGTTAGTTGTAAGGGATGCTTTGCTGGTGAAGAATTTACCTCTTTTCCCTAATCATTTCCATTTCTGCACTACAGTTTGCCTCCTTTACTCTATTGTCAATGCAGATATTGTGGACTGCAGCAAATGCATCACAAATCCATCTTCGAGGCCTTTTTCAAATGCAGATGTGCCCACAATTTGCTTTTATAGCTTGACTACAAAAATAGCTCTAGTGAGGAAATCGTGGACTCTGTATGGAGAGGAAATTGTTGGGAGAAGAAAACAAAATCTTCTTGAGCTGGCCTTGCCATCAAGGAGAGTGTTTTGTACCTTTAGCTTTACTTAGTCTTCAGACATGATATTTGCAGAGTATCTCTGGAGTGTTTTCATCAAAGGATAAAGTGCACGGTGTGCTTGAAGTCTTACACTTTAGAACTGCCTGTAGTACTGCAGCTGATTTAAAAAGAAAAGATACATTTTTTTCCTTCCATACCCATATGTATATGGTATTTTGTTCTGCCCTTCACTTTTGAAGGAGGACTTTGAGGGTGCTGGAGCACCGGAACAGGGAGTGCAGAGCAGTCTTACTCTCTGGAGAGTCATTTTCTCTGGGGAGAGTCAAAATGCGCCTGGACCTGATCCCATGCAACCTGCTCTGGGTAACCCTGCTTTAGCAGAGGGGTTGGACCAGGTCAGTAAAGATTCCTTCCAGCTCCTACCATGCTGGGATTCTGTGACTTCATAATAAAGTCTTTTATTTCACTTCAGCCATAAAAAGTTGTAGTACTGGTGTAGCAAGAGTGGTTCAGTTGAATGCCCATACTTCCGACCACTCCAAGACTTACATTAGGTTTTCCTCCAAGACAGCAGACCTCTCCTCTTTTGCAGTATGTATTATTGAAGATTTTTTTTTTTCTGCACATCTAAAAATTGTGGGTTGTTGAATTGGGCATAGTTTTGTTGAGTGCCTTTAAATGTGGTAGCTTGGCCATAAATAGTTTATTCATGTTCCATCACTTGAGTCATTATGTGAGTCAGGGTGAGACATAGTGAATATGGAGTAAGAAAATCAATAGTTATCGAAAGTGCAGAGGACCTGTTGTATTTCCATCTCTTTATAATGACCTGGAGCTTACTGTTAACATATTTGCTTCACTGTCTGGACTGAAACGAGCTGTCATTAGGACCCTATACAGTAGAAAATGGTTTCATTGAGCTGCCAGTGACATCAAAGTCTCATTTTCCTTTGAAGAGGCACAGAAATATTGTTCTATTCATGTGCTGTAACCATAACATTAAAATTGGATTCTTGCTATCATTAGAAATCTGTATCCATGCTAATACAATTAGATGAATTTCCCCATGTGTTGTTCCAGGCTCTCATTGAGGCACCTGTTAGAAAATTAAATCAGTTGCTGCTGTTGTGTGGGGTTTTTTGTTTGTTTTGTAAATTATTTTCTACCAAAGAAGCTCTATTAATGAATTCCGTGTTGAAAAAAAAATCAATTTGGTAGAAGTATCCTTATATTAGAGAGCACTTTTTACACCTTGAACGAATGTGAGAATCAGAGTATTGGATATTTTATTTTACCCTAGCAAGATCATCTTTGAGGTGTATAATTCTGCTTTCCCTTTTCTGGTCCCTGAATCAATAGACAAAACACATTCCTCAATAGATAGGAGCCAAAGTGTGTTGAGTTGTTAGCAGTGAACGTGATCTATGGTCATAATTGAATACAGGTTGTTAGAACAGAGCCTTTCACTCTTCAGTGTCTGAACTCTTTAGACCTTTTTCCCATCATCCTTGGGTGCCTGGTCCAAATCACCCCATCCGTGTGCTATGCAATGACCTTCTCTTTAGTGCTGCATTTTCTTTTTTTCCTGTCCTCAATTCATTAACTGTCAGGAGGAGGTCCCCTATTTTCCATAAGCAGATGAAGTTCTGACCCTTCCTGCTCTCTTCAGAGAGTCCTGTGCTAACCATATTTTAAGGCTGACTTCACTAGAAAATACCAGGGGGAAGAATTATTAAATGAGTTAAGGCATTAGTTCTCAAGAGGAAAGAAGTCTGTTTACAAACCTGCACTACTTATTACATACCTCATTTAGCTCATTCATCATTTTAATAGAAAAACGCATCTTTAAAGATGATTCTGAAATAATTTGAGGTAAACTACGCAGCCTGAGGCAAAAAATGATTGCTTACTGTAGGTAGGACCAAGCTGGTTCTAAAAAGTAGGGTGTGACTGGTGGCTGTATCTCAGAATTTATGATAGTGAAAACATGAAAGGCTCAAATATGAAAACTAGATTTAAGGTTTGAAAACCACAAGGTACAAAATCCAGTGATGGTTGTTTCATCTCTCCTGTGTTGTGTGTGGTGTGGTTTTTGTTTTGGTTGATTCAGTACATGGTTCTTTTTTTGCCATGCTTTGCTGTTCTTAGGGCTTTGGTGCAGCAGATACCCACTTGGATGTGATCCTGTGCAGCCTGCTCTGGGTGGCCTTGCTTTAACAGAAGGGTTGGACTAGATGATTCCCAGAGGTCCCTTTCAACCCTCGCCATGCTGGGATCCAATGAAATAGTATTTTTTTTCTCTAGTACTTTTCTGATGTGGGTGAACTTCACCTGTTTTGTTTCTGTTATAGAAGACAGGGTGGAAGACAAGAGTGGAGGAGGAAGTTGTTTTTCAACATTGTGTGTGATCCGTCTTAAGATCAAGTTAATCGTGAACTACCAGTGTGTTCTTGTGAACAAGAAGGGCAGTGGTCTCCTGGGGCGCATTAAGTGTTGCCAGCAGATCAAGGGAGGTGGTTCTTCTCTATGCTGTCCTAGTGAGGCCACATCTGCAGTCCTTGTATCCAGTTCTGGTCTTCCCAGTTCAAGCCAGACAGGGAACTACTGGAGAGAGTCCGGTGGAGGTCTATGAAGATGCTGAGGGTACTGGAGCATCTCTGAGAAGGCAAGGCCGAGAGAACTGGGGCTAGCCTTTCAGTGGTGCCCATCAACAGGACAAGAGGCAGTGGGCACAAACTGGAATGCAAGAAGATCCACCTATACGTAAGGAAAAGCTGCTTTCTGGTGGGGTTGCTGGAGCACTGGAATGTGCTGCCCAGAGATATTGTGGAGTCTCCTTCTTACTTATCTTTGTTCCTGTACAATCTGCTGTGGGAGACCCTCCTTTAGCAGGATGTTTGGAGTAGATGATCTCCAGAGGTCCCTCTCAACCCAGACCAATCTGTGATTGTATCATCTTTGTGTTTGTTTTTTGTTTTGAGGGAGAGAGGTTTAGTTATCTTTTAGGGAAAGAATGGAGATATAATGAAAAAGTCATTTGCATTTTGAAACTATCAAACTCCATTGCACTACAGGTGTCTAACTAAGTTTGAATAAACATAGTATCATGGATGTGCTTTATGTCTCTCCTGACACATGTTGCTTCCCTCCTGATACTCACTCCTTTACTTTCTGACAGTTCTGCTGCAGGGGAGATATGTTTGGGATAGGAATCTGGCTTTCTGTCTTCTGGGATGTTTAACAGATGATGTGGAACTCTACTGTAGGAATAAGAAGCTGTTGCTGTTCAAATAGAAACTGATAATTTGTTTTTCTTTCCAACAATGCAAGAAATGGGACTTCCTGCCAGAAAATTGTGTATCAGGAATGGTTTCCCTCTCTGGACAAATATATGTGTCCTGAAGAAATGGTAAAATACCCATTTGCACCTCGAAAATTACTTTATTAATAAAGACTGAACAATCTTTTCTCCCCTTGATATAGTAAAACAGTAAAAATAATTTAAAACAGCCTGGGGTTGATTGTGCTCTTCGTGCTGGAGGTTGTAATCCCAGTGTGATCTGTCACGTGAACTGTTATGCAAATGCTTTATTTCATCTCTGAAACTGCCATTAAGTGCCTGAGGTAAGAAGGTGCTTGCCTGTATTTTTTTTCTGTCCCTTTAAAACTTTCATTGTGATGTTTAAACTATTTCTAAGTGGAAAAAAGAGGCTGAGGGAGCTTGGGTTCTTGAGCCTGAAGAAGAGAAGGCTGCAGGGAGACTGTCCAGGACCTGAAGGGGGCCTTCAAGAAGGATGGAGAGAGACTATTTACAAAGGCCTGTAGTGATAGGATGAGGGGCAGTGGTTTCAAACTCAAGTAGATCTGGCTTGGATGTTAGAAACAAGTTCTTCACCAGGAGGGTAGTGGAACACTGGAACAGGTTGCCAAGGGAGGTAGTTGAGTATCCATCCCTGGAGCTAACAGGGCTCTGGGCCACCCGATCTAGTTGAGGATGCCCCTGCTTACTGTAGACTGGGTTGGACTAGATGACCTTTGGAGGTCCCTTCCAACACAAACTGTTCTGAGTTTATGAATCATTTTCTCCCTCTTTTTTTTTTTCACTTGGCATCATTTGAAATTATACATAATGGTTAATGTTTTGTTTTTTTCCTCTGTAAGATAGGAAAAGCAGTAAAAATAGAAAATGTTGAAGGCAAGTGAAGTACATACACTGAGCATTTCTTTTTGAGTATGTTCAAAGAGAACAAATTTTAGAGAGTCAAACAGCATTTAAAAACGGGCTGCTTTTTTAATTCTTATATAGCAAACCCCAAGATATTTGACAGAAGCAAAATTAATCACTGTGTTATCTTGGCATCCAGATGAAGATCTAGTGCTTTACAAAGCCTGCTGCTCCATCAATTTGTTCTTTTGGTTGAATTCAAATTGAGTTCATTTTTATAGATTCACTGCATAATACTCTCTTCTCTCCTCCCTCATTCATTAACCAATTTGTTCTTGCTACTCCCTCTTTATTGAATGGCTAACAAAATTGCCATGCTATTTTTCCAAATGAATATCATCATTCCTTGTCACAGCCGGGCAAAAAGTAAGCATATTAATCCTTTTTCCTTCTTTCCCATCTTCCAGAGAGAAGTCTTGTTTCTGCCCTCCAGATATCACAAAGAGAACTGTTTTAAATCCCATTCTCCTGAAGCTTTCAGCACAATGCTTGTATATAAATATTCCTATCCAGACTCCTTTCGATTACTTCTGGGCCTTGGGAACGTGTACCCCTACCACTTGCATGACACAACAAAAGCTAACTCACGAGAGTTGTCAAGACTTGTCCTCGAACATGACATGAGACAAATCCATGCAATGGATTACAACGTGTTCATCTGACAGAAGTCTTAATACAGACAGGCTCCTCTGTTTCAACAAAACCATTTGCTGCGTCTTGAAACTCTTGTTCTGACTTGGATTTAATATTTGTTTACTCTCAGGTTAGGTTAGCTTTGGCTAGGCAAATATTCTCATCTCTCTTTTAGAGTACTCTACTTATCTTCCTTTGGGGTCAGTTAGAAGACCTATGAGCAGAAATGTTGTTTAGGAGTCAGATGGGATGGAAATTAAGAGCGATTTGCTTTACTAACGACCACCTGAATAATTAATGAAAATCCTTATTTCATGATATCTGTAGCTTCTCTGTGTAACATGGATATTTTGTTTAGGAACATGCAGCTGAAAAAAAAAGAGGAGACCAAGCCATTCAAAGAGGACAGTTTGAAAGTGATCTAGCCACCTGTATATTAAAAATGACACTATTGATAAAAAAGTCACTGTATTGATTAGTTGTCCTCTTGTTGTCAGTTTATCTATCACTGTGTGCTGGTGCAGCATTGGCTATGATCAGGACTCTGCCTGTTCTGTTACAAACAAGTTCTGAGATAAGGGTTGTACTCCTTTAGAAGTATTGAGCTAAAAAAAAAAGAGGGGGGGGAGAATTTGAGGTGAGTAGCGGTAAGATGGAAGAGTGGTAAATAAAATGTTCCCCATGGCTGTATTTGATAGGTTTATTTTGTGGATGTCCTTTTATTTTTCCATATCTCCCCCTATTTTGGGGTTTCTCCCCTTTTTAGAGAGCAGTTGAGAATCAGGATCCTGAGTTTTGTTGATGGAACCTGCTTAAGAAAGGGAGAGATGTACTTACATCCTGGAAATCCTTAAATAATAGAAAAGGAGGGTTGGGTTTTCTTTTGTTATTGTTGGTTTTTTTGGGTGTGGGGTTGGTTGGTTGGTTTGTTCCCCCTCCCCCCCCCACTGGGAGAGATGTTGTTTCTTTGTTTTCATCTGTGATCTACAACTTGAAGTCCTTTTGCATTCACCAAATTGTATATCCCTTTCCTATTTAGAATGTCTTCTTCACTATAATGACAAATCCCTTTATTTTATTTTTTTCCATTGAATGCTTATTTTGTGGTACCCTAAATTAGGGACTGGACCCCATACCCTAGTTTTAACTCTACCTTGAGCACTGTAAGGCATGGAATTGATCTTCCAGCCTTAGTACTATCAGGACTATGTTTATGAAGTAATTTTCCTTATATATTACTGAAAGTTTAAGTCTGGTGCTGCTTGTATGAGGAGAAAGGAAAATACAACCTAGGAAAGCCCTGTTTAATAACTTCAAACAAGTGAAAAACAACTTAGACTGTCATGTTGCTAAGGCTAGAGAACCATCTACATTATCAGCAATGATGGTATATTTATCTTTAGCCAAAACCCAGACCTAGCTGACGCCCGAGATTTGTATTTTAGGTCTTTTAATAAGTTTTCTGTTCTTCGTGCACATTGACATTCTTTATTTATGGATGTAAAGTTGGGTGACTTCTGTTTCTGCTATGAGTTATTAAAGCAGTAAAACTTCACTGTCTCCACAAAACAAAATGATGACTGTGAAATATTGTTGCATGCATTTCCTCCTGCTCCCACAAAGTTTAAATGCAGTTTATACAATTGAAAAGTTCTGTTGCCCCTCCTTGTCTGTCAGGTCTTGGTTACCACATTTGGTTAACAAAGCACCTACAAAGACAAATCTTTGTGACAATCTTCTCCAGGAAGAAATGATTTAAGTTCCAGCAAACAAAGCTGGTGAAAGGTCTTAGAGCTGGAGAACAAGTCTTACAGTGAGTGGCTGAGGGAAGCGGGATTCTTCGGTATGGAGAAGAGGAGGCTGGGGAGAGACCTCATTGCTCTCCACAACTTCCTGAAAAGGAGGTCATAGTGAGGTGGGGGCTGGCCTTTTCTCTCTCATAGGAGGTGATAGAATGAGAAGAATTGGCTTGAAGTTGTGCCAGTGGAGGTTTGGGTTGAATATTAGGAAAAATTTCTTTCCCGAAAGAGTTGTCAGGCATTCATGGAAGTTATCCAGGGAGGTGGTGGAGTCACCATCCCTGGATGTGTTTAAGAAATGTGTGGACATAGCACTTTGGGACATGGTTTGATGGCCATGGTGGTGTGAGATTGATGGCTGGATTTGATCTTAGAGGTCTTTTGCAACCAGGTCAACCCTTACCTGTGCTGGTGCAGGGGGTTATTCTTTCTGGGATGCAGGACCCTACACTTGCCCTTATTGATTGAAGGTTTTCAGGAGGAGACTTGATGGGGTGCTTGGTGCCATGGGTTAGTTGTTTGGGTGGTGTTGGATTGGTTGATGGGTTGGACGCGATGATCTTGAAGGTGTCTTCCAACCTGGTTTAGTGTATGTATTCTAATGAGGTTCTCTGCTGCCCAGCTCTCTAGATCATAGCCTGAATTGCAGAAAAGGCATAATGATAGGGTATAGTATATTTGGAAGGGAGAGGAGTGATACATGTTAAATATTCTCAATATTTTATATAATTTTGAATTTTCTGTGTCTCTTCATATCAAGGTCCCTTGGAAACTGTTGAGATGGAGAAGGTGTTGTATTTACATCAGCTGTAGGCAAATGAAGTTAACAGGCATTTCAGAAAGTGTGAGGGAAGGAAATGGGAAGTCCTAACTATCTCTGTGGGTTTGGGTTTTTTATGTAGATATTTAGAATTTTTTCAGTACTATCATCTCACATGATGTATTCTGTGGTAGGTGTACTTGGAAAAGAAACTGGTCTGCTTCCTGTTTTTAAAGGAGGGCAAAGTTTGAAATATAAAGGTTAGTAAATTGGGCATGTTAATGTACCACTTGATTTTGGTAGTAAAAATGTTTCCCATGATAGTGCAATCCTCTGAGGGCTGTTTAATTTCACTGTTCTCAATAACATGGTGTGTCACCTCCATTCTGCAAAGTGCAGTGGAGCCTGTACCTGGAAATAAAGGCTCCTTCCAAGAAATGCAGTGGTGATAGCCTTTGTATCTGCAATTGTGTGTGCTCATCTCTCTTGCTCTGAGGCTGTGTATTTGGAGAATCTGACATCTGGGGCTGTGTTGCTCCAAGAAAAAAAATTAAACTTCAATTCATACAAGTCATGCAGAGAATGGAAGGCAAGCTCTTTTCTTTTCAGGTGGTACCTTCCAGTTCAGAACTTTCTGATTTCAGTGTGTAGCCTACAAAGCCTTTTTTTCTTTTCCTATTTCTTGTATATTGATTTTTTTTTTTTAAAGCAGAAACTAGTTTCATCCATCTGAACTGATGTTTTAAAAATTTCATAGGAATGAGAAGACAGAGGGCATCTTCTCAATATCTAAAGGGTGGAGGATGGGGGCAGACTCTTTGTAGTGGTGCCAGCATGAGTACAATGGACAGGAGGCACAAACTGGAACCCAGGAGGTTCCATCTAAACACGAAGAAAAACTTCAGAGTGCTGGAGCGCTGGAGCAGTCTTTCCAGAGAGGTTGTAGAGTCTCCTTCTCTGGACAGATTCTAACCTACCAGGACATGTGCTTGTGCACTCTGCTGTGGGTTATCACGCCAGGGGAGTTGGAATAGGTGATCTCCAGAGGTCCCTTCCAACCACTACCATTCCATGATTGAAGGCAGATGTGGTCACAGATGAACTTTGAAAGTTAACTTGTACTTACTTCCAAAATTAGTTTACTAATTTTCAAGTCACTCTCACATTCTTCCTGCAAACACACTCCAACACTGCACTGGACCAAACATATCCCCCTACACCTAGAACGCCTTTTCAGTATCCTAGCTTGTTCCATGCTTTTCTATGCTAAATGCCCTGGTAGAAATTATTTTGAAATACAACTGTTAAAGGTATGCTAATGACTGAGCTGTGACAGCTGCTGCAGAAACAAGCCTGTTGGCTCAGGCACAGCCCCATTAACTGTCTATCATAAAGTACACTGGACTTGCTCATTTATTACTCCTGCATAGCCCAAGGGGGTAAAAGGGGGAACAGCAAGAGTTGCTTTCTCTGAAGCAAAATCATAAGCCACTTAACTTATCATCGTGTCATGATCCCCACTGTTTATATGCATGATAATTAGGAAAATGAGAAGTAATGAAATTTTATGTATGTATTTACAAGCGTGAGTTGAATCCAGCTATCTGTGAAAAAGACAATGCAGTGTCTCAGCGTGCTAACAGACTGGGGCATCTTCCAAGCTCACAACTAAATTACAAGTATAGGCCACAGTAACCAAGGAGAAATGAAGAAGCATTATCATAGTATTTTGTCATGGCTTTCCTAACATGAGCGTTGACAAACTTCTTCCATATTACTGAATCATGGAATGGTGGGGTTTAGGAGAGAGTTCTGGGCACCATCTAGTCCCTCCCACTGCTAAAGCGGGGTCATCCACAGCTGGTCATAATGTCCAGGAAGGTTTGGAATCTCTGCAGAGGAGACTCCACAACCTCTCTGGGAAGCCTGCGCCAGTTTTCTGGCACCATAAAAGTGAAGAAGGTTTTTCTTTGTGTTTAGATAGAACGTCCTGGGTTCCAGCTTGTGCCTCTTGCACCTTTGCAGTGTTGAGCACCCCTGAAAAGAGATTGGCCCCCTTCTCTTGACCTCTGCCCATTAGCTACTGATATCGAGAAGAGGCCCTCTTAGCCTGCACTTCTTCAGGCTAAAGAGCCCCAGGGCTCTCACGCAGCCTTTTCTCCTCACAGAGATGCTCCAGTCCTCTCAGTGTCTTTGTGGACTCCTCTGGACTCTCTTCAGCAATTTCTTGTCCCTCTTGAACTGAACTGCCCAGAGCTGCACCCAGTATTTGACCCATTACTCCAGGTGGCCTAACCTAGGGCAGAGTAGAGAAGGAGGAGACCTTCCTTTGAGATGCTGGCCACACTTTTCTTAATGCACCATAGGCTGTCTTGTCCACAATAGGAAGTTGCTTGCTTATGGGAAACTTGTTCATGAGGACTCCCAGTTAAGCCTGTGAATAACCCAGAGAGCAGCTTTCTGCAGTGGTTTACTGGATGGTTCTTGTCTTTAGAGCTAGAAAAACTGTCCTGAAATCTTAGGAGGAAGAGTGTTAATGTATGCAGCAGTAGTGGCCAAGTCTTTTCTGGCATGTCAGGCCACTGAAGGGCTACAAAGTATTCCACTCATGACAGCAGACTTGAAGCAATGGCTTAATGTTCATGTTGTTTCTGGAGCAAGAGAAGAAATACTTCTGTAGAATATCTATGAGACTTTGTTTTAATGCTTTTGAAGGTAGGGAAGAGAGATATTGGAAGGAAGGATAATGAGTGGGTGTTGTTTCTGCCTTGGTAATGGGGGATCTTCTAAGAAACAGATAAGTAGGTCAGTTGGATCTTTGTTTTACTTTGTAGTAACTCATGTAATATTTTAATTTTCTGTCTCACTTTTATCTGCCTGTTTGAAACACAAGGGAAAAAAAAATCTGTAATTCCTTCTTTTGAATGTAATGATGTTGGGAGAAGATACTGAACTTGAGAGAATCATCCTTTGAATGTGCTACCTGCAAGTGTAGAGCAGAAGAACAGTGCCTGTCATCTTCTCTTGTGGTGTGACGTGTCTTAATAATTAATTCTAGATTTGTATATGAACAGATTTGATGTTAAGGAAAAGAAAGGAGTCATTTATTTTGAACAGATGTTTTAAATGCTGTCTGTTTGTTTTGTTGTTGTTCCTCCCCCCCCCCCCCCCCCCAAATGAAGCATAATTAATACAGCAATGCAGCAATGTTTAATTTGATTTTATTGGAGGTAGAAGGAGGAGGTACCCTGAAACTGATGTGATGAGTCCTGCTCTCCTGGCAGATATCACTTTTCTTGGAAGTCATGTGAATGCTCAAACTTCTTAGATATCAAAAAGAGATTTTATTTATTGCTAGTGGAGGGTTTTCTCTCTTTATGTGCATGAAATGTATTTGGCCCTCAGAAGAGTTGAAGTATGTAGCATCTTGACTCTTATTTCTCTTCTGTCATGGTGTACCTTGAGAAAAAACATAGAATGGCTTGAGTTGGAAGACACCTTTTTAGATCTTCCAGTTCCAGGCTGCCTACCATGGGCAGGGACACCTCACACTAGACCAGGTTGCTTAAAGCCTCATCCAGGGATGAGGCATCCATAACTTCTCTGGGCAACCTGTTCTAGTGTCTCACCACCCTCAAAGTAAAGAACTTCTTCCTAATGTCCAATCTAAATCTACCTGGCTCTGGTTTGAAACCACTGCTGCCATCACCACAAACCCTTTTATAAGGGTTTTCTCCAGCTTTCCTGTTGGTCCCTTTCAGGTACTGGAAGGCTGCTGTAAGGGCTCCCTGGAGCCTTCTTTCTCTGGGCTGAACAATCCCAAGTTTCTTGGCCTGTCTTTGTAGAAGAGGTGCTCCAGCCTATGAATGGGAAGTGATGTTATTTGGTGCAGAAGATAACACAAGGCTTTTGTGTGGATGGTGTTACAGTGAAGAGATAACTGCTGCTTCTCCCAGTAGCTTTCAGTGCAAGTCTGGTCAATACAATGGAAGAAGAATAGAAGTGTTCAGTCACATTTCTTCACAAAGTAAATTTTACTGTCACTTCAGGATTATTTTAAATGTGTGATGGTTAATTATTCAGAGAACAAATAAATCTGCAGTCTGTGCTTCCTTGAAAGCTCAGTATTTCAGTGTTCTACTGTGTAGTGAGTTGTCTTGCTGTAAGCTTGTACCCGAAGTATAGGTGTACAGCTTCCATATGTGCAAGCAGACACATTTTCTCAGCCTAAACTTTCAGCCAGTTGAGAGTGTAATCAGCTGTGCCAGAGCTCTTAACTCTAGGACTGTTTTATAACTGAAGAAAAATAGGTGTTTTTAGGATACCTGCTGGCCACACTTTTCTTAATGCAACCCAGGATGCCATCAGCTTCAAAGGTCCCTTCCAACACAAACCGTTTTATGGTTCTATGTTGGAATAGGCAGATTCTTTAAAGTCATTTGCAAAGAACTGGGAGTTTGTGGTCTTATACTGATTTACTTTTTTCCTTTTTGTATGTTTTATGGTCCTGGCTTTTAGTTTTGAACTTTTTGCTGTTAAAATTTCTTTGGTTCTTTGGGCAGTCACAGATTTCTACTCATTCACATGTTCCCCAAATTTCCACCATGTTCTACAAGATTATGGAGTGATTGTATCCATTAGCAGGAGATGAAAGTTGATCTTAGTGCATCTTCTCACCGTGGTGATGTTGGTGATACCATGCTGGGCCACGTGGAGGTTTGATGAAGGGATTTTCCTCAATTTCTGGAGGAAGTGACAGCAAGTTCTGTGATTTATTGAATTTCCTGCAGCTCAACAGTTCTCTGAATCACTTTAAATAAAATAGGTGATGTAAGTAATTCCTTGAACTTAGAGTTTGTAGAGAACAATTTAAGAAATCATTGTCTGTTGTAATTTTAAATGGGTTGAGTACCTTGAGTGTGGAGCTGCTAACAAAAAAATCAGACCTTGTGCTACTAGTGAGTAGAAAAAAGCTATTTTATATTCCATTAAACTGTTACACATCATAAATAATGTATGCTCAGCTTGCTCTGTTCTGTAGCAAAGATGATAAACTAATCATTTTAGGAGCATTTTAATGAATATAATGGTTTTCCTGACTGACTCTGTAACAGAAACCCTGCTTCTCCAGTATTTCCCATGTCACTGTTTCTGTTTAACTGAGTTAAAGTACAAGAACACACTTTAAAAGTCTCTTTTTTTCACTTTATTTACTGTAATATCTATATATATAAACACTTTCATATTTATCAGAAATAAATTGGTTTTTTCCCCCCTCTCATTACCAAAAAGTGTGTAAACATCTCATGTAATATTAAAAGCATCTTAGAATGCTTTGGCTTGGAAGGCTGTTGCATCCTGGGCTGCATCAAAAGAAGCATGGCCCACAGATGGAGAGAGGTGATTCTGTTGCTCTGCTCTTGTGAGACCTCACATGGTGTACTGTGTCCAGCTGTGGGACCCTCAAGAAGGGGAACATGGACCTGCTGTAGTTGTTCTAGAGGGCCACAAAGATGATCAGAGGAGCTGGAGCACCTCTCCTATGAAGCTGCTAGCTTCAAGCATGAATCCAGAGAGGGCTGGTGGTAGAAATTCCAGTTCAGAGTCTGCCCCCACCCTCTGGATACTTGCTTTTTAGCTATTTATCAGCACTGAGAAGATCCCTCCTAGTCTGCTCTTCTCCAGGCTGAACAGTCCTAGGTCTCAGTCTTCCCTCATCACAGATATGCTCCAGTTCTTTCATGACCTTTGTAGCCCTCCCTTGGGCTCTCTTGAACTGGGGACAAAATGAGACCCTGTCCTCCAGCTGTAGCCTCACTAGGGCAGAGCAGAAGGGGAAGAACACCTCCCTTCACCTGCTGGCCACATTCTTCTTCATGCACCCCAGGTGACCATTTGCCTTCTTGTGACTGTTTGAGGCTGTGCCTTTAAGAAAGGCCATAAAGCCACGTTGCTGGCTCAGGGGCAGCTTGTTATCCACCACTCCCAGTTCCTTCTTTGCAGAACTGCTTTCTAGCAGCTTCTTACCTGTACCGATTCAGGGGGTTATTCCTCCCCAGGTGCAAGATTCTATGCTTGTCCTTGTTGAACTTCATGAGGTTCTCCTCTTCCTGACTCTCCAGCCTGTCCAGGTTGGCAGGTTCTGACAGTGTAAGTTCATCCTGAGAAGGAAAAATGTTAGGATATTAATTATTTTTTCTGCAGTGAACCCAAATATGTTCAGAACAAATGTTTCGTATTTCTTGTGTCGCCTCCTGAGCCCCGCAGTTTAGGAAAGATGTTGGGTTGCTGGAATGTGTCCAGAGAAAGGCAACAAAGCTGGTGAGGGGTTTGGAGCACAGCCCTGTGAGGAGAGGCTGAGGGTGCTAGAGGTGCTTAACGTGGAGAAGAGGAGGCTCAGGGGAGACCTTAGTGCTCTCTACAACTACCTGAAGGGAGGTTATAGCCAGATGGGGGTTGGTCCAACCTGGCTTATTCTGTTCTATTCTACACAAAATACAATGCCTCATATTTCACTGATGCTGTGGACAGAACAATGCTTAGTAGCATTTTGGTGTATTTAAAGATGAATTTAAAAGGATAGTATTGATTTTTGTGTGTGTGTTCAAAAGATTTTTAAATGGGAGGAGTGGGTCTCAGTAATATAAATATCACCTTAAGGTTGTTTAGCAAGAAAAGAAAATCAAGTAGTTGTTTCTGTCAAGAGGGAGAAACCTAGAATGGCTTAGGTTGGAAAGGGACCTTAGAAATTATATACTCCAACCTCCCTGTTGTGGACAGGGATGCTTCTCAACTATATTTGGTTACTCAAGGCTTTGTCCAATCTGGCTTTATACATCTCCAGGGAGGGGGCATCAAAAACCTCTCTGGGCAAGCTGTTCCAATGTCTCACCACCCTTGTACTGAAGAACTTTGTAAGATCAGTCTACTTTCTTTCAGCTTCAAACCATTCCCCATTGTCCTGTTGCTAGACACCCTTACAAAAAGGTTCTTTCCAGCTTTCCTGTAGGATCACTTCAGGTATTAGAAGGCAGCTAAAAGGTCCCCCCAGGATCTTTCTCTTCTCCAGGCTGAACAACCCTAGGTCTCTCAACCTATTGCTATAGCAGAGGGGCTCCAGCCCTTGGGTTGTCTTTGCGGCAATCCTCTGGACTCGCTCCAACAGTTCTCTGCCCTTATGATTGGGATACCAGAATTGGAAGGGGTATATGACTATCTTGTTGTTATCACTTGCTCCTTTAAAACATTTCTACTTTGAAGATTGGGTCAAATATTGCAGAAAATAGTTTGTAGAGAATGAAATTGATGGATCTCTGCCAAGAGTTTTCTTTGACTAGGAACTGTCCTCTGACAAATTAGCGATCATTCCCTTTCTGTAGTACATTGCAGGAACAGCAGCCACCATATTAAATCTTAATCAATAACAATGTTTCACTAATTACAGGAGCGAGTGTATATATTGGATAAATTGCTGTTTGTAAATGTTGTATTATATTAACTAAAACAGCTAATTACCAGCAGCAGAATAAACATAAGGTTTCCTAAAAGCTTCAATCCGTAGCTCGGAGCAGTCAGTGCTGCCTAATATCTCAGTCAATGTGGAAAATAAGGTAATGACATTATAAATACATTTATAATGCAGGACAATTTCTTCTCAAATGCATGTAAGTATTATTGCTTCACTATGAAATATGATTTATTTAATGCATTTCAGCCCCCATAATATTAAGACATAATTGAGATGGGGGGAGAAAAAAAAATGGCATGCAGTCAGAGTCTGCATGAAAGTGAATCATGGTCTAGATTGCTGGTAATTTTCAAGGCACTTAGGGGAATCATGAAATTTAGATAATGCAGTCTTTGCTTTAAAAAATGTGAAGAAAACAATCGTCCAGTCGTTCAAGTTTTATGTGACTTCAACTGGGATGTTTTTGTATGCTAATGGAAGTCTCGCTCAGAAGGAATAAACAGAAATGCTCAAGTTTTACACCCATATCATGGTTAAGGAATGGATACAGATCTGCTGAGAGATGGACTTTTTATGGTGGGTATTCAGGAAAGTAGAAGCCAGTCGTGTCTCATTTGGATAAAGGCACTGGTACAGAGAGGGAATGAATGAGAACACAAATGATGCCCGTGATCCTGGATGGGAATCGTTTAACTGGAGCTGGGAGTTCTGAAGATTATTGCTTTCCAAAAGCTGGAAATCACGGGTCTGGGATTTATGGTTTAATTACCTGCTCAACGGATGCCAGTGATTTCACTACATCTCTGAGCCCCCAAACAAGGAACAGCAGTAACTGCAGCTATACCTGGGCAATCCCAGTTTTTCTCAATAATGCCCACCACGCTGTGTTTAGCCTAACATAAACTGGCAGCTTGGAAGGAACTGGGAGTGTGTGATCTTCAAGCACATATATAACATGTAGTGATAGGAGGACCGGCATGTGGTGATAGGATGAAGGGTATTGGCTTCAAACTTAAAGAATCAGGATTTAGGTTACACATTAGGACAAAATTTTTCCTTGTGAGGGTGGTGAGGTGTTGGAATGGGAGCCCTGTAGAATATAAATCACACACCAATGCTAATTATTTCAATTGGCAGCCAGACCGTCACAGGACTGAAGCTGAAATGAGAAGTCAGAGAGTCCCAGCATGGTGGGGGTTTTAAGGGACCTCTGGAGGTCATCTAGACCAACCCTCCTGCTAAAGCAGTTTTGCCTAGATCAGGTTGCACAGGAATGCATCCAGGTAGAGATTTGAAAAGCCTGGAATCATTTTAGTTGGACAAGACCTCAATGATCATTGAGCCTGTCAACTACCATGGCCATCAAACCATGTGCCAAAGTGCCATGCCCACACATTTCTTGAACACCTCCAGAGATGGTGGCTTCACTACCTCCCTGGGCAGCCTGACCACTCTTTCAGTACAGAAATTTTTCTGAATATCCAACCTAAACCTCCCTTAGTACAATTTCAGGCCATTTCCTCTGGTCCTATCACCTGATACTAGGGAGGAGAGACTGACCCTCATCCAGAGGAGGATTTAGTGAGGTAAGAAGTCAGTAGATCTCTCATCACTACCGTTTACTGCCTGGACAGACTGGTCTCTGTGGTGAGCACCTCCTAGATCCGTTAATATTAGTGGAGAAAGTTAAAAGCTTCAGCAGCTCCTCATCTTTTCCTTTTGCTAGATGTGACTGTGTTCACCAGATGGCCCAGTAGCAATTCATGCGAACACTTCCCTAATTTGCTCTGGGCAGAGTCCGTTTGCTGAAATAGTTTAAATGAATGGTGTGAGCTTAAATCATTCCCTCCCTGCTAGATTCATATGAACAGCTCCATGGGCATGTCAGTGGGATCAGTAACCTTTTCAGTGGGAGCAGCTGCACCTGGAAGATGATGTCGAGTCTCATTTGACCCAAATTAATTTAAGTCTCTGAATGATTAGTTACTTTGTGAGCAGTATGGACTGGAAAAGTCCATGAGCCTTTCCGATATTAACTGCAGCTTACTGCATGTAATCACTTTTTTAATAAAGGAGAATTGTGAGGCTGGCAAACCACATCGGTTTTATTTTGTTTGACTAATTAAAAAGCATGGTAAGGATGAATAATAAACAGAAAGAATTGGTAACTTCACTGAAAGCCCACGACTCCCTTGCCTCTGTACTTCCCCTACGCTGTTGCCAAGAGATTTTGTGAGGATTGATTAAAATAGTTTGAAATAAGGCACTGTCTATAGAAGTTCAAAGTAATTGGTATAAGTACTTCATTAATAAAGAGAGTTTCCATAGAATGAATTCTATCTTGGGAGCTCTCAAAGGGCTTTTGCAAGTTAAATATATAATTAAGTACATTATCTCACACTATTCACAGAAATATATTTTATTATTTATATCCCCCACCCCCCATCCTGTGGTAGAACACAGTAGCAATTTATGGTGTGAAGATCTACTGTGTGAAATGTTGCTGTTAAATGAGAAAAATACAGTACTGGTATTGTTGAAATTTAGTGTTGCAAGATGGTGTAGTGCTAGACAGAAGAGGAAAGTGGAAGAGCAGTATAAGATCAGCCTAAAATGAAGCAGCAGATGAATAGACAGGCAAGGCAAGTATTGCTTTCGGAGCAGAGCATGTTGAATTAACATCCATTATGGTCTGCAATTCTGTGTGGAGCTTTAATGACTTGTAGTCAGGGACTGAACTCTGTCTGGAGATAGTAATTGCAAGCCTATCGCTTCTGAACATAACACTGCACTGGGTAGCTGGTTTTTGTGTTATGTCTGATCTGGTTAAGTGGTCAGTATTTATCTGGGACCAGATTTGTGTAGAAGCACTTTGTGAGCAGAGCCCTTGAGTAACCAACGAATTCTTGAGTTTGAGAAAGTGGAAGTAGACCTGCACGTGATGGTACATATATATTATTAATGTTAATCATAGCATGATTTTGATTGGAAGGGACTTCTAAAGGTCATCTAGTCTAATATCCCCACAGTGAGAAGAGACACCTTCAACTAGATCAAGTTGCTCAGAGCCCTGTCTAACCTGACATGGAATGGTTTCAGGGGCATCTACTACCTCTCTGGGCAACCAGGGACAGTGTCACTCCACCCTCAGTGTAAAAGTTGTCTTCCTATATGTAGTCTAAATTTCCTCGCTTTTAGTTTAAACCCACCACCCCTTGTCCTGTCCATAACAAGCCATGCTCAGGAGTCTGGTTCTTGCTTTCTCCTTGGCCCCTTTAAGCACTGAAAGGCCATGAGAAGGCATCCTTGGAGCTTTCTCTTATGGAGGCTGAACAACTGCAACTCTCTCTGCCTGCCCTCACAGCTGAGGGGATCCCTCAAATGCAGTAGGAAGTGGGGCTGCTTCTGGCAGTGAGCTGAGGTTGTGTCAGAATATTTTTTCTGCTGGTAGTTTAGTAGCCTTGTAGAAGCTTTTTATGTGTGTAATAAGATTTAGGTTTTGAGTAGACTGATTTGGTTCTTTGTAGTTCCTTCCTTGTTCTCATGTATCAGTGACTTTTCCCTCTTTTGCTCATCCTGGAGATGCCAGATTCTTTGGTAAAGACTAGAAGTGATGGCCGTTGCTTGTCTCACAGCCTTACTAGGACATGTCAGTCCTGCCTTACAAGTACTGGTCTTTACATGCTGGATGACCTCATGATGCCTGCTTGCCTGCTGGCCAATCAGGCTGCTGTAGTAGAAGTGACCGCACAGCTGATGTGCTTCTGATCTCTCCTTAGCTACACAAGCTGCTGTGGCATTCAATGGGGGCAGTCCAGGTATGGCAGCAGGAGGTTTCTTTCCCTTTCTTGGTGAGCAGCAGATGCTAGAGGAGAATTGCAGTTGGTTGATGGCACGCCTGTTTTTCTTGGAAATCTCTCTGAGCGAGCAAAGGTTTAGAGGAAAATTGGAGACAATTTGTGTTTCTGAACAGAAAACAACTTTCTTGGAAATTATTGCTAATTTTAAAGCTTTCTTTTTTTCTTTATTTTTGTGTTCTTCAAAGCTTCAGCTGGTGGTTGTCGTGACTCCATGTGTAGTAGGAAATGGGTTTCTTTTCTCACAACACCTACTCGCTCAGTAGGAGTCTTGTTTTGCAGTGTATGAATACGGTTTCGTGTGGTGTGCCATAGCATATGAGTGTCTATATTTGAGCTTCTCAATTTGTCATCGTTGATGCAATACCCAAGTACACTGAGGGGGAAAATACAGATTTCTTTTTCACTGGGGGAATTATGTTGTGCTGGATGAAAGCAGTTTCTGAAACCAGGAGGTAGTTTTGAGGCTGCACGCCCAAGTGTTTGGTTGCTAGTATAGAGAAGTTGTTGCTAGTGATAAGCCTAAGGGTGGCACACAAGTATTTGAGGTACAGTGTGCTAGCAAGGTCCTTCAGTTTGCCATCGTATTGATGGGTTAGTAACCATGGGAACATCTGACAACAAACAGGTTAGGAATTAAGAATCCTTCCTGCAGGAAGGTGGTGGTACCATAAGACCAGCTGAAGTGCATCGACACTTAATTCACGGAGAACAAACAGGAGGAGCCAGAAGCTGTTGTTTATCATGAAAACTGTTGTCTAGTGGCCATCATGGAAATGTGGTAGGATGTCCTGTAGAGCTGGAGTGCTGCAATCAATGGCTGCAAACTCTTTAGAAGAGATAGGCCAAAAAGGAGAGGTGATGGGGTAGGCACCCATAGAATTGTTTTGGTTGGAAAAGACACTTAAGATCATATGTCAAATCATCAGCCCAGTACCACCATAACCATTAAACCATGTCCTGAAGTGCCATGTCTATGTGCTTTTTGAACATCTCCAGGGATGGTGACTCCATCACCTCTGGGCAGCCTCTTCCAGTGCCTGACCACTGTTTCAGTAAATAAATTGTTCCTAATATCCAACCTAAACCTCCACTGGTTCACCTTGAGGCCATTTCCTCTCATTCTATCACCTGATACTAGGGAGAAGAGACTGACCTCCACCTCATTAAAATTTTATTTCAGGGAGTTACAGAGGAGTGAATGCTCCCTTCCTTACCTCTCCAAGAATGTCACCACTCCTGGAGGGATTGAAAAGCCCTGTAGATGTGGTGCTGAGGGACATGGTTTAGTGGTGACCTGGCAGTGATGGGTTAGTGGTTGTACTCAATGATCTAAAGGTATTTTCCAACCCAAACAATTCTCTGATTCTATAATTTATTGGTTTTTTTTTATTGAGGCATAGCTCTAAAATCCTCCTTATTATCTCTCAGAGGTGCATTTCTTCATCAAGTAACACCCTTCACAAAGATATCCTCACATTTGGTAATGTACTGAGATAAATGACCATTAACACAGAACATGAAAAAGTAGAGGTTTTATCAATGTGTTCTGTCATTTTGTGCAGTGGTTTTGAACATTGCCTTTATTTGGAGTTTATTCTTGGTTTGGGTTTTTTGTATGTTTGGTGGGGTTTTTTGTTTGTTGATTTTTTTTTTTTTTATCCCCCCCTGTTTTGTTTTCTCTTTTTACAAAAATCTGACACCTGTGTTCTGAGCACTGGTAAAGTACAAAGTAGTACACAAAAGATTGGTACTAGTGGCAGTTACAGGGAAAAAAGTATTTCTCCTTTCCATCTCTAGCAGTGTAGTGAAACAAAACTTCATTTACTTAAAGAATCACAGAATGGTGGAGTTTAGAAGGGACCTTTGGAGATCAGCACTTCTGCTACAGCAGGTTTGCCTAAATAAGTTGCAGAGGAATGCATCCAGGTGGTTATGGAATATCTGCAGAGAAGACGACTTCATAACCTCTCTGCGCAGGCTACTCCAGAGCTTTGTCACTATGAAAGGAAAAAAATTTTTTCCTAATGCTGCCTCCTGTGTTCCAGTTTGTTGCTCCTTGTCCAGACACTAATGAGGAGAATGAGATTTCTCAAACAAGTTTAGGCCACGGACTTACTGCTAGGTGTGAATAAACATGAGTTTGTGGAATAATGCTGAGGATACAAAGTGTGAGGTTTGGGTTTGAAATATCTGCTAACATACATGTCTACATGTGGATGAATTTGCATGGATATAATTTTGTTTTCCAGCTGAAATCTCCGCAAATGAGTCAAATATTGAAAATGCAATCAAAATCAGCATTTTATATAAAAAGTAATATACAAATACACATCTAGATTCAGAGGGGGAAAACAATATAGTTTTCAAGAGCAGAAGGTTAGTGAAAAATCACAGGATGGTAATAGTTGGAAGGGACCTCTGGAGATCAAGTCCAACCTCCCCTGCCATGGCAGGTTCACCTAAAGAAGGTCACACAGGAATGTTTCCAGGCAGATTTTGAATGTCTGCAGAGACAGACTCCACCATCTCTCTGGGCAGTAGAGTAGTGCTCTATCACCTTTATCTTAAAGAAGTTCCTCCTCATGTTTAGGAGGAACTTCTTATGTCAAATGTGTCCATTACTCCTTGTCCTGTCACAGGGCACCACTAACAAAAGAAAGGCCCCCATCCTCCTGTCACCCACCCTTTAAATATTGATAAGCATTGATGAGATCCTGCCTTAGTCTTCTATCTTCCAAACTCAAAAGACACAATTCTTTTAGTCTTTATGAGGTAAAGTTCATGGAACATGTTGATGGATGAATTTTGAACTTGTCAGTTGGTAGCACATAAGACCTTTAATGGGGAAGGTCGTGAGTTCAAGCCTGCAGTGGGCACTAGTGTCCTCCCTACTCTAGTCATGAGGTCTGTGGTGACAGGTTGGACTCGATGATCTTTGAGGTCTCTTCCAACCTTAGTGATACTGAATACTGAATACTAATTAAAAAAAAAAGTATTTTCTACCTTTTCCAGGTTACCATCTCATGGCTACTTTTCCCTCTGATTTCCTATGTAATTCTTACCAAGTATTTGAGAAAGGAAACAGAGAATGTTCTGTCTTTTCACTTCTAATAGCTGGGTTTGGGGTTTATTGGTTTGGTTATGTTTGTTTCTTTTTTCTGCTTGGGTGGGGGAAATTATTTTAAAGCTGGAGTATGTGATAATATTGAAAATGCAAACAGTATATAGTTACAAATGTTTACAAATAGAGATATTTTAGCAGCTGTTACTTAAAATACTTCCTTTTCCATTGGAAATTCAAGTTAGGTGTAATAAAAACAGTGACAGCAACTTAACAGAATCACAGAGTGGTAGGGGTTGGAATGGAGGCTGAGTTGCATCCCTCTGCCAGAGCAGAGTTGAAGATAACAGCCTTGAGTGCAGTTCATATCTCATTATGCTTGGGTTGCACTTGGTACTTTGGGTTTCTGTTAGACTTGTAGGACTCAACCCAGATGCTTACCTGGCATTTTGGTGGGGGTGGAGAACCAGATGGTGATTGAAGTGCCTCAGCCTCTTGAATGCTCAGAGTGGGTAGTTCTTAAACAGAGACTTTTCCAGGGATGGCTGCTGAAGCAGATAACCTCATATTGCCAATTATTTTGTTTCTCAACAAATGAGCCATGAACTTGAGGTTCAGGGTTTTTAGCACAGCTTGATGCTTTCAGCCTGCTCCTAAATGTTGCCAGAACCTTCTGCAAAGACTTTGCAACATCATTGAACAGGATTATATTTTTTTTTCATATGTGGAGAAGAGAAGGCTTCAGGGAGGCCTCATTGGAACCTTTTAGTACTGAAAGTGTTTTGCAAGAAAGCTCGGGACAGTCTTTTTAGCAGGGCCTGTTGTGGTGGGATGAGGGGCATTGATTTGAAACTAAAAGTGGGAGATTTTGACGGGAGAGAAGGAAGACATTTTTTTACAGTGAGGGTGGTGAGACACTGGCCCAGGTTTCCCAAAGATGTGGGTAGATGCCCCATCCCTGGAACTGTTGCAGGTCAGGTTCTTGTGGGCTCTGATCTAGTTGCAGTATTCCCTGCTGACGGCAGGGGGTGTGGACTAGATGACCTTTAAAGGCCTCTTCCAACCCAACCCATTCTATGTGCAGATATCAAGAATTAAATTATCTGCAGTTTGTAGTACATCTGCATTTCGAAACTCTCTCCTGTTAGAGAAGCAGCTGATAAATTGCCCTTCAACAGAAACTGGTAGTTTGGTAGCTACCAGTGACTGCACCCAAAGTTGTGCTGGTATTTCCAAAGGGTAAATAGTTCAAGCAGTGTCAATCCTGACAACTTCAAATCTGCCAGAAATGGATAAAATGTGAGTGGTAGGACTGACAGCTATCATTAGTAGATACTCAGAAAGAAAGGCAAAACTACTTTTTGGGATTTACTGAAAAGCTGAGGTTGGAAGGGACCTTTGGAGGTCATCTAGTCCACCCACCCCTGCTAAAAACAGGCTCATCTGGAGCAGGTTGCTTGCTTTTTTCAAAATCTATTCTTAGCAATACTTTTAAGAAGATTAAACCAGTTAAAAGCTTGGTTCTGAAAAAGAAAAGCCCACAAAAAAATGCTGTGCTTTGAATTATTACTGGCTTATGGTGGAAGTCTTAACATAATCACTAAGATAGCACTTGGAGCACACACCGAGTGAAAATGGATTCTGGAAGTACAAACTCTGGAATGGTCCCCAAGATCAAATTCTCAACATACTATAATTTTAATGTGTGCCACATTGTCTTGATTATATTTAAGAGTGTTGCTTTGTGTTGATGGAATCATAAAGGTTGGACAAGACCATGAAGATCATAAAGTCCAACTGTGAACAC
Organism: Dryobates pubescens; assembly: GCF_014839835.1. Lineage (NCBI taxonomy): Eukaryota > Metazoa > Chordata > Aves > Piciformes > Picidae > Dryobates > Dryobates pubescens. Next base: position 118,716,253 of record NC_071657.1, on the reverse strand, counting down.
TGCCAAGTGAACCAGTGATCCATGTTCCCTGGCACCTCATCTGCATGGTTTTTGGCAATTCCACCACTTTCCTGGGCAGCCTGTTCCAGGACTTTACCACTCTTTCAGTGAAGACATTTTTCCTCATGTCTGACCTAAACCTCCCCTGGCAGAACTTATTCCTCTCATCCTATTGTATGTAACCTGAGAGAAGACACTGACTCCAACTTGACTACAACCTCATTTAATGTAGTTGTAGAGCCTTCTTTTCAGGCTAAACAACCCTAGTTCCCTCAGCCACTTCTCACAAGGCTTGTTCTCTAGATCCTTCACCAGCTTCATTACCCTTCTTTGTTCTTCTTGTAATGAGGGGCCCAAAACTGAAGGCATGATTCAAGATGTGGCCTCATCAGTGCTGAGTATAGGGACATAATCATTTCCCTGGCCCTGCTGGTCACACTACTGCTAATACAGACCATGATGCTGTTGGCCGCCTTGGCTACCTCTGCACTCACTGACTCAGGTTCAGGCAGTAGTCAGCCAGCACTCCCAGATCCTTTTCTCCTGGGCAGTTTCCATCCACTATTCCCCAAGCCTGTAGTGGTCATGGGGATGATGTGACTCAAATGCAGGACCCAGCACTTGGTCTTGTTTTGCCTCATTCCATTTGCCTTGGCCAGTGGATCCAGTCTGTCCTGATCTCTCTGCTGAGGCTGCCTACCATCAAGCAGACCAACATTTCCACCCAACTTGGTGTTGCCTGCAGACTTGCTGAGAATCTTGCTGCTTCACAATGTGGAAAATGGAAACTGAGCCTTCCAGTTTTTAATTTTGCAGCATAGAAATTCATACTTGTTTCTAGTTGGATTTACTTGTTTAGTCACAGTTGCATTTGAGTCAGCTACAGAATGTCCTGTTAGGTGCAACTGGTAATGTCCATCCTTCTTTGTACTGTAGTTTCCATACTTGTAGTGATTAAAAGAAATTTTTGTGAAGCAGGAGCTGGCATTTGAGGGAAGAATCCACGATAGGAAAAGTAGTCTGTAAAATTGTAATGTTTATTTTTCACTCTCTGACTCTCCTAAACACATTCTATCAGTGGAATCTGTGCCCTGCTTTGATCTAGTATAAATCATTTTCAGCTGATCATGTCATTTTGCTTTTTTCTGTTACAATGAAGATCAAAGTGACACAGGTTCACCACAAGTGTTCAGCAGCTCCTTTCAGTTCTGGACTTTAAAATAATAAGATTAAGTTAATTTGTTCCTGTCTTAGATCTCTCTCAAAGAAGGTGGCAGTTAGGTTGCTGATTATTCCTGCATGCTGAGTTCTTTGCCTTTTTTTTATTAATAAATAAAAATATTACCCATGGTGTAAAATAATATTTGCCATTTGTTTAAAGCTATGCTACCAAGAATCACTCAAAACTATTTAATAAGAACTGTTTGTAACTGAGTCCTTTGACAAAATTTTCCTTGTTCCTGATGTGTTTAAAGAGTTTTGGGTCTACCACCACTGATTTCTGAGAGGAAAATACCTTCAACTTTGCTTCATAAGCCACAGTCTGAAGCTATCTTTAAGGTCTCCTGTTCCAAATGTAGGAAGTAGGCATGTAGATTGGTTTTTTTTTGTGGGCTTATAAATAGATTAGCATTTTACAAAGTAGGGGTGAGAATGGAGCCAGGTTTTGTGATGATCAGTTTCATTAATCCATAGAATCCCAGCATGGTAGGGGTTGGAAGGGACCTCTGTGGATCATCTAGTCTAGCCTCCAATTCCTGTAGCAGGATCACCCAGAGGAGGTTGCATGGGATCACAATATCAGAGAATCACAGAATGCACTGGGTTGTAAGGGACTTCTAAAGGTTAGCTAGTCCATCTCCAGGAATCAGGGACTGTGTCAGCTAGCATGTTGTTCAGAGTTCCACAAAGCCTGGCCTTGAATGTTCAGATGGGTTTTGAAAGTCTCCAGAGAAGGAGGCTCTACAACCTTTCTGTGCAGCCTGGTCCAGCACTCTCATAGAAAAGAAGTTTTTCCTTATGTTTAGGTGGAACTTTCTGTGTTTCAGTTTGTGCCCATTGCCCCTTGTCACTGGGCACCACTGAAAAGAATCTGGCTCCATCCTCTTGGCCACTATCCTTTAGCTATTGATCCGCACTGAGAATATTTCCTCTCAGGCTGCTCTTCTCCGGGCTAAACAGCCTCAGGTCTCTCAGCTTTTCCTTCAGTCTCCTTAGCACCTTTATACCACCTTGTTGGACGCTCTCTAGTAGCTCCTTGACTCTCTTGATCTGGGAAGCCCAGAACTGGACCCAGCACTCCATCTGTGGTCTCCCTAGGGCAGAAATGACAACTCACTGCTATAGAATGTTATTGTAAAGGGTGCTGCAGGAAACCAGGAGTACTCATAGTGGGAACAGATTAAAAATAAAAGGGGAGCCTCACTCTCTGGTGTGTTTCTGATATGATATTGTTAATAAGCAGCTCATTAATTTTTCTAAATTGTAATATTTTGAACAGTGGGTAAGGTTGTAGACATAATTTCTCTTTTTAAATCTAAATTTCTTTGCCATTATGGTTTTATAACTGTATAAACCTCAGTGAGAAGATAATACAAATTATTAACCTATTCCATTTATCTCAGTCTCTTAGATGTTTTTTATTCCTTTTTATCCAGAGTTTTTTTTAATACCAAGGCAATCTCTGAATTGCTTACAAGAGTAATTATGAATTTCTGAACATTTCATGTAATTTTTTTTCCAAGCTCTGGAAACATTAGGAATAATTTTACTTCACACATCGTGAGGAAAATAGCAGCGTGATTGTATCTTTCACTTCTTCATGCTGTGGGTGTATCTTAATTTAAGAAAATCCATTAATATCTTCTTCTAAAATAAAAAAAAAAAAATCCATGAGAAAACAAGAAGATTCCCAAGAGGCCCCTCCTCCACTTGCAATTCAGAAATGTACTTTTAATACATCAACTTCTCCAACCATACTTTGCTATTTTGATACCGCTGTCCTTTGACAGTGTCCAGTCTCATCCAGTGCTGTCAGCTACCCTCAGCTGAAACTTTTCTTCTAGCACTACCATCTTCTCTGCTTGATTTGCTCTTTTTTTGCTAAAATTCCTTGATGACAAATGATGAGTCTTGATTTTAGAGCTTGTGCAGACTTAAAAGTTCTACATACCATTCTTGAGAGGGTCAGTTGTTGGTGAAACATTAGGAAGAGGTGGTCTTCTGGCCCACCTCCTTGTCCAGTTCACCACCTGGGTTATCATTTGCAAATGATTATTAAACAATATTCTGCTTTTTTCCACTTGCCATCCTTATATTTGAAGATCAGAATCTAGCCAAGCTAAGTCAGCTTCCCAGATCCCAGCATACTGCACAACTTTTTCCTCTTTCTTGTGTGGTACCTGATAGGGCAGGGCTTGTTTTGTATCCCTATGAAAATTGATAGGGAATAGTCTTCCTTATCTCTAGCATGAGTTTCAGTTCCCACAGCAGTGATGGCCAGCAGTAGTTGGGTGCTGGTCTCTGACTTTCTTTGGGAGAAATATGTCTTCTATCTTTTTACCCAATTTCCTAGCCATACGCTGAAACTTTCAGATCTTCTGTAGCCTTTGGAGGAGGATAATATCAGCCCTCCACATTTTCTTGCAGGATTTTATTTTATTTTTTTTTTCTGTTTGCCCTTAATAAACATAGAATGGTTTGGATTGGAAGAAACCTTAAAGATCATTTAGTTCCAACCCCATTGCCAGGGGAATGGACACTTTCTACTAAAGCAGGTTGCAAAAAGCCCCATCCAACGTATCGCAGAACACTTCCACGGAGGGGGCATCTGAAACTTCTCTGGACAATCTTTTCAAGGACCTTACCACCCTCAGAGTGAAGAATTTCTTCCTTGCATCTAATCTAAGTCATCTTCCTTCAGTGTAAAACCATTACTCCTTATCTTATCACTGTGCTCTAAGAGTTCCTCCTCCTATTTCTACTAGGCTTACTCTAAGTGCTGAAAGGCCACAAGAAGGTCTCCCTGGAGCCTTCTCTTCTCCAGGCTGAACAGCCACAATTCTCTCAGGCTGGCTTCAACAGCAAAGGGCTTCTAGCCCTGCCATCATTGCTGTGGCCTCCTCTATCCCTGCTCCAATGGGTCTGTATCTGTCTTGTGCTGAGAACTCCAGAGCTGCCCCCCAGCTTTGATATTCCCTGTGTCTTAAAGAAAAGAAAAAATGACATCCCTCCAGAAGAATCTAGGGCTAGTCGTGGTCCCACTAAATTTGCCAGTGGATTTGTAGCTGTGGATTGGCTTTTGAAGGTGGTCTTCCAGTCAATCTACCTTGAGCTTATCACCATGAATTCTGTATTTGACACTAGACTGAAGGCAGTTCAACATGGGGGAAAGTCCTTCAGTCCCTAGTTCAGGCTTTCGTCTGGTTTTGTTGCAGAGCCCCTATCTTGTTTACAGGATGACAGAATGCATCAGGTTGGAAGGGATCCTGGAAGGTCATCTTGTCCAACCCCACTGCAGTGAGCAGGGATATCTCCAACTACATCAGGTTTTACCTTGAGTATTTCCAGGGATGGGTCCTCATCCACCTCTCTGGGCAATCTGTTCCAGTCTTTCAGCATTCTCATTGTAAAGAACTTCCTAATGTCCAGCCTAAATCTGCCTGGCTTCCGTTTCAAACCAGTGCCCCTCATCTTATCACTGCAAGCTCTACTAAAAAGTCCTTCCCCCTGCCTTCCTGTAAGTACTCTTCACATAGAGAAATGCAGTGATAGGAATTTTCTGAAGCCTTCTCCAGGCTTAATAGTCCCAACTATCTCTGCCTGTCTTCACAGGAGAGGTGCTCCAGCCCTCTGGTCATCTTTGTGGCCTTTCTCTGACCCTGCTCCAGCAGGTCCATGTCATTCCCAGAGATGAACACAGTACTCCAGGTGAGGTCTCACCAGAGCATCCTTTTAATAACCCAAAACTTCCCCAGCAGTGCACTGTGAGAGATGAATAAACATTTTATTAGATCTATTTTGCCCGTTTATGATCAGCCATGTTTTGTTCTGCAGAACCCTTTTTTTCCCCTCCCCCTTCCCCTTTAAGGACAGAGAAAAGTTGTTACTCTACCATTTTGAACTTAATCTAATTTAAACCATTCTTTACTATGCTCAATTTCATGCAAATTCTAGTGACATTACTTCTGTCCACGTTTAGGAAATTAAGCCCTGATTCTCACTGTGGGCTAGAGCAGTCTCTGTTGCATGACAAGCAGGCTTTAAGGATGCTGTAAAAAACATTAAATCCCTGCTCCACAAATTGAGAGAAGAGTTTTACTTTCCAGCACTCAAAATGTTGGGCAGTACACAAAAGATTGTGTAAAACCAACATGGTTTAACAACTCCCAAAATGCAGGAGGGCTGGGGGGTGTTGCCATTATTATAAAAGAGGTTGGCACCTGATGTTTTCCTGAAGCATTCTATTGATTGGGGTGAAACCTCTTCTCTTCAAAGCTTTCAGCTGCAGACTTTCTCACCCACAACATAAAATGGTCATGTTAAAAAATGCTGTTCCTCTGTGAAATGTATGGGCAATAGATTCTCCAAGTGTTTCATAGGCAGCCCTCAGACCCATGGAAACATCACTGATGCCCTGAAAAAGGAAAAGTAAATAAATCAAACAGTTGAACTGAGAGCACAACTCCCACTTGTGCTTACTCCATTTGAGAGTGATTTTGCTTGAGATGCAGTAAGGGTGTTGTGTTGAACTTCATTAATAGGCATTGTCCCCCTGTACTTGGCACTGATGGGGCTGCATCTCAGATAGTGGGTTCAGTTTTGGGCCTCTCACTCCAAGAAGGACATGGTGACTTGGCAGGGCTGGGTTAATGACTGGACTTGATGATCTTATAGGTCTTTTCCAACCAAAACGGCACTCTGATTCTATGATTCTGTCATGCCCTTGGAAGCTGTTTGCATTGGAGCCTTAAATCTCTTCTGTTTAAAACTGTAAACAAACAAAATGTAGTGAATATCAGAGTAGTCCTGATGACTGATAACATTTACATCACTGGTAGATGATGAGGTTACACTGGGCTTTGAGCAGCCTGGTTTAGTGCAAGGTGTCCCTGTCCAGACAGGAATGTGAGAACTTGATGAGGTCCCTTCCAACCCAAACCATTCTATGACATTAAGTTAGAGTAACAGTTAATACAAGTTTAGCTCATTTCTACCACTCACATTCTCTAAGAAAGGAAAAATTCTTGACATATGGCTTATTGGCTGTTAATTGTGGTCTGTGATCTTTTTCCTTAGCTCCTGCTCTCTTGTATATGCATCACATTAAATCTGCAGATGTTCTCACTTCTGCTAATTGTCCATATTGCGTTTGTGTGGTGCTGAACACAGCCGAATCCCAATCCGTGTTCAAGGCTGAGCTGTTCTGTTTGTGATGCAACAGGAAACAAAAACAGAAACCATCATGACAAGGGATGATTTCTCTGGTGAAGGATTGTAGTGAGACATTCTTGTGTTCTTGCTAGAACACAGGAAGTTCTACCTAAATGTGAGGGAAAACTTCTTTGGGGGTGATGGAGCGCTGGATCAGGCTTCACAGAGAGACTGTGGACTCTCCTTCTCTGGAGAGATCGCAAACCCACCTGGATGTTGTGATGCTGCACAGCCTGCTGTGTGTAAGCCTGCTTTAGTTGGACTAGGTGATCTCTAGAGCTCCATTCCATCCCTCACTGGGGTTCTGGGGTTCATACCTATTTCTACCCAGCCCCTCGAGTGGCAAAATTTGTTTTTCAAGCTATTGACTTCTTACTATTTCGATTGAATTTATGCTTCCAATTTATATTCACTGTTGATACTTAAGTCCCTGGAGTGTCAAAGCAGAGTGTAAGTTGTAGCTCTGAAAATTTTGCTGATTTTCTGGTTTTTTGGGAAGTTGAAGAGAAGAAGACAAGAAGCAGATATGAGAAGGGAGAGGACAGAAGAGCCCTCCCTATTCGTTTACTGTGGTAAACTCAGAACATGGATTCACTCTCCTTGTCTTCAGTGTGCTTCTCAGCTCTTTTCTCTTCTTCAGGCTGGGATATTATGCTTTTTGCTTCATGGATTTCTCTGTCCTAAGAACAATAAGGCTAATGGTAGGGAATTTGCTGAGCAGAGCAACTCTGCAGTCTGTGTTTCTGTACGAGTCATTTGAACCAGTTTGGAATTCTGGTTTCTGTCTAAGCAGTATTTAAATTTACTTCCCCGATGATCAGACAGAGGTCTTGGGTTGGTTTATGCCTCAAGTTGAATTTAACAACAGTTCCTTCCACTATTTAGCTCTAACCAGCACACAAATGAGAGGCAGTTTTGCAAGAACACTTCTTGAAGCTTTCTGAGTGGATCTGTGTAATCCCTGTAGAAATTGTCATCTCGATTGTGAAAGAAAAAAATTGGCAAAGCTTATTTAGGGTTTTTTTTCTTTCTTTCTTGGTTATGTAAATATAGCATCAGAGCAGCTGACTGAAAGTGGCTGCAATTTCTAACTCATTTTTTGGTCATACACCACAAGAAAGCAAGTAGTTCTCTGGAGGCCCTTTGTGATGTACAGGTCGTACAAGAAGGGTAGGAATTTCCTCCTAGTCTCTTCTAATTCAGTAGCTTTAATTGTCAGAATGATGAGATTTACAGTCTTGAAAGGAATTCAGTGTCTTTGCAACCTTACAGATCCAGCTGGGTATGTTTTCAGAGTTAATACAAACATCTCCGCTTCTAGGATTTTGCTAAGCGATTGGCTTCACTGATAACTTGTGGCAATGAATTCTGCAGGTTAATTATGCATTTAATTGGTTCCAAATTTGTTGCTTTTCAATTTCACTGTTCACTGAGTATCTCCTCAGTCCTGTATTATGAGAAGGAGTAAATAAGAGAGCCTGCCTTACCTTCCCTGAACATTTAATTATTTTATATACCTCTATCATGTACCCCTCTACACACACACAAAGTCCTTCTGATGGTTTTGGTCTTCGTGTAACTCCAGCTTCTCAGAAGCTTTTCTGAGTGAACAGAGCTCTGGTAGGATCTGGAAGTTTATTTAGTCTCTGTCGGTCTCAGTGTGGTGCTGTCTGCTGTTTTTCTTTCTCTCCATAAATCTCTTTCTGGTTTTATTTGGCTGTTGTTACAATAAGGGCAAGTTCTTATTGACTTGCCTGCAGGAATATAAAGTCTTTCTCTGGGGTTTACAATCAGAAGAAAAATACTTGCCATGACTGGTGGAGGTTTTTGCTTCCTAGCTGTATCATTTTCCATTCACTGGATCCCTGCCTGTCTTCAGGCTGCCAGATTCTTTTACCTTAAATAGCTTCATGAATCAAGATGATCTTGAGTTGCAATTATCTCAGTTTATCCCTTTTTCTGTGTGACTGAATTAAAATAAATTGTAAACTGAAACATGGAACATTGACCCCCTAATCTCTGGGTGGAACTTTTTGGCCATTTCTCTGTGGTAATTTTTATTAAATCTTTGAACATTTCACTGGTTTTTATGATGATTATTTGCTTTTCATTTTTCTTTGTGTAAGGCATTGTTGAATTATGTTTGAATATCCCATTAGTTAACTGTTTTATTCCTTTGTAGTAAAATGCAGAACCGTGTTTTCGTAATAGCTAGTCTGCCCTGCTGTGTTAGAGAATTGCTATTGTTCTGTCAACAAATTCCCATGACAAGTCAGAATAAGGAACAGAAATGTTATTGTCAGGCCCTCTCTTAAATGCATTTTTTGCTTCCAATTAATAATTGCCACCTGTAAGATTGGGGGTTTTTAGTTGCTCAGTCCAAAATTCCCAGTGCATTCCAATGCTTGCCACCTGAACTCTGCCCCATGAGGCCACAACTGGAGTAGTAGGTCCACTTCTGGGCTTCCCAGCTCAAGGGAGACAAGGAACTACAGGGAGAGAGTCCAGTGAGGGCTGCAAAGATGCTGATGGGACTGGAGTATCTCTGAGGAGATAAAACTGAGAGATGTGGGGTTGTTTAGCCTGGGGAAGAGCAGCCTGAGAGGGGATCTTCTTGATGCTTGGCAAGACCTAAAGGGCAGAGACTCTTTTCAGTAGTGCCCAGTAGCAGAACAAGTGACAACAGGCAGAAATTGAAACCCAGGAGGTCCTATCAGAAGAGTCTTCTTGACTTTGAGCATGCTGGAGACCTGAAGCAGGCTGCCCAGAGAGAGAGAGGTTGTGGAATTTCCTCCTCTGGAGAGATGCCAAGCCCTCCTGGACATTGTGATCCTGGGCAACCTGTTGTGAGTGACCCTGCTTTAGTGGGGGGAGTTGGACTAGATGATCTCCAGAGGTTGCTTCTAACCCCCATCATGCTGGGATTCTGGGATTCTCTGAACTGGGCAGGACATTTAAAAAACCTTTTGTTTTCCTGTGTTTGTCTAGCATGGTCTTCACAAACATCAAATGTTTGTCTCTGTGCTGGTCTTGTATTCAGTTTGCTTTTTCCCATCAATTTTATAGATTTTGATGTAACTTCTGTGCTGAGAATATTATTTATTGTTGTTAGAATAATACAAATGCCAGCAGAGCTTGAAGTATAATTATGTTAAACATTGCACAGATGCGTAGTGAGTTTCAGGCTCTGCCCTGGAGACTCGGCAATCAAATGAGGAGAGAAAGAAAAGTGCAATGAAGGGAAGTTGGACACAGAAATTCAATGACACGTGTTATAGGATTATACAAAAGGAAGATGCTCACCAATAATCAATACATAAATCAATCCCCACTCCTTTCAGAGGGACTTTACTGAAGGCAGTAATTAACTTGTGGGTTTATTTCAGAGCAAGTTGCTGAAACTTTAAAGTAAATCCTGAAAGAGCAGCATTGTAATTAGGTCATTAAAATACAAAGAGCAGTAAATCTTGCTGTCTCCTCTCTTCCTGCCATTTCCTTCTGCTTTCCCAAGGCTTTGCTTTCTGATTTTCATAGGATCGTAGAACCATAGAATTCTTTTGGTTGGAAAAGACCTCTGAGATCATCAAGTCCAACCTAACACCACCGTGGCCATTAAACCATGTCCCAAAGTGCCATGTCCACACATTTTTCGGACCACTTTCAGGGATGAGGATTCCACTCCCTCCCTGGGAAGCCTGTTTCAATGCCTGCAGTAAAGAAGTTTTTCCTGATACCCAATCTAAACCTCCCCTGGTGCAATTTGAGGCCATTTCCTCTTGTTCTATCACTTTATACTAGGGAGAAGAGACCAATCTCACTCCAGCTTCCTTTCAGGGAGTTGTATAGAGGAATGAGCTCTCCTCTCAACCTCCCAGACTAAAGAATCACAGTTCCTTCAGCTGTTCCTCACCAGACCTGTTCTCCAGGCCGTTCTCCAGCTTTGTTACCCTTCTCTGGACACAGTCCAGCACCTCAATGTCCTTCTTGCAGTGAGGGGCATAAAACTGAACCCAATATTCAAGGTGTGGCCTCACCAGTGCCAAATAGAGGTGCACAAGCACTTCCCTGCTTCTGCTGGCCACACTATTGTTGATCCAAGCCAGGATACTGGTGGCCTTCTTGTCCACCTGACCACACTACTGAATCTAGTTCAGTTAGCTGTCAGCCAGCCTCTTCGCCATTCTGTTCTGGTGCTTTTCCACTGGACAGTTTCCAGCTGCTTTGCCTCAAACCTGGATCGTTTATGGGGTGGTTGTGACTCAAGTGCAGGACCTGGCCCTTGGATTTGTTAAACGTCATACAATTGACCTTGGCCCATTGATCCAGCCTGTCCAGAACTCTTCGCAGAGCCTCCTTACCCTCAAAACATACCAACACTTACACCCAATTTAGTGTTGTCTGCAGACTTCTGAAGGTGCACTCACAGAGTGCATCAGTTTGGAGGGGACCTTTGGAAGTTGCCGTGTTCGAGCCTGCTGCGACAAGCAGGGATATCTCCAACTAGATCAGGTTGCCCAGGGCTCCATCAAATTTGATGTTGAATGTCTCCAGGGACGGGGTTTCAATCACATCCCTGGGCAACCTGTTCCAGTATTTCACCACTCTTATTGTAAAGAATTTCCTCCTAATGGCTAACCTAAATCTACCCTGCTCCAGCTTAAAGGCATTGCCCTTCATTGTATTGCTACAAGCCCTTGTGAACAGTCCCTCCTCAGCCTTCCTGTAGGTAGGTCCCCTTCAGATATTGAAATGGTCTTCCCAGAACCTTCTCTTCTCCAGGCTAAATGACCCCATCTTTCCCAGCCTGTCCTTATAGGAGAGATGCTCCAGCCCTTTGATCATCTTTGTGGCCCAACTCTAGACCTGCTCCAGAATCACATCCAGGTGGATATAGAATCTTTCCAGGAAAGGAGAAAGTAGTTCAGGTTAGCAAGATCCAATCTCAAATCCAAAATATTGGTGCCCCATTGTCTTAAAAAATACTTTTTTTGTGATGGCTTTGCCAATATCCAAAAGAGAAGGTACTGCTTGTATTGTATCTTTCAAATTGAGAAACACTTGATGTAGTTACGAGTGATTCACTTTTGAGTCTTAAGCAGAAATCAATATCTTGAATAGCTGAGAAGAAATAACTCTGCTCTTATTTTGTATTCCAAAGTGGATTTACCTACGTGGGCATCATCATTTTTTGCTTTTAGTGGAAATTGCTTCCCGGGATAAGAGATTGAGCAGCCAGTTCCAATAATGCAGGTTCTGTTGGAAGGAAATGATATCAATTCATTTATAGTTTTGATCATTTGATACAAGAAATAGGATATTCACAGATGGAAAATAACACTGGAGAATGTGATGTCCCTGATGCTGTCGGACCTCTAACAAACAGAGGACGCAATAAATTTTCAGTTGGATTTCAGATGAGATTGACTTTGAAGTGGCCTTCAATGACATGTTGAGGTTTTGTTGCTTATATAAGTGCAGCATCTGTAAGTATTATTTCACTGCTTACCTCCAGTCTCTGAATCTTTCGTTTACACAGCAAAAGAAATAAGTTGTGGCTTTAAAAAATGTTGGAATTAAATAACTGGCCAGACGAGAGCTTAGGTATTGTTCAGCCAGGCAGCCTAGTTGGAGGCCTGTAGCTTGCGGTGCTCCCCAGAGGTCAGTACTGGATCCAGTTTTGTTCAACACACTGACTCATCAATAACCTGGATGAAGTTGGACCCTCAGCAAATTTGCTGATCATACAGAATTAGAAGGAATGGCTGACACCCCATCAGGCTGTGCTACCAGTAATTGAGACCTGCACAGTTGGTCAGGGGTGAATCCCAGGAATTTCAACAAGGACAAGTGTAGGTAGGGTCCTGTGCCTGGGAAGTAACCCCCTGCACCAGTACAGGTTAAAGGTTGACCTGCTGGAAAGCAGCTCTGCGAAGTACCTAGGAGTGCTGGTAAACAGCAGGCTCATCATGCACTAGCAATGTACCTTTATGGCCAAGAAGACAAATGGTCTTCTGGGGTGCATGAAGAAGAGTGTGGCCGGCAGGTTGAGGGAGGTTCTTCTCCCCCATCTACTTTGCCCTGGTAAGGTCGCATGGAGTTTTGGATCCAGTTCTGGGCTCTCCAGTTCCAGAGAGGCAGGGAACTATTGGAAAGAGTCTAGCAGGGTCTACAAATGTGCTGAGGGGACTGGGTTATTCATTCTGGAGAAAACTGAGAGGAGATCCTCTCAATGCCGGTCATTATCTATAGGGCAGGGGATCAAAAGGATGAGGCCAGACTCTTTTCAGTGGTACCCAGAGATAGGACAAGTGGTGACTGGCACAAACTGGAACTCAAGATGTTTCCTGTGAATGTGAGGAAAATATTCTTTACTTTGAGGGTGCTGGAGCCCTGGAGCAGGCTGCCCAGAGAGACCATGGAGTCTCCTTCTTTGAAGAGGTTCCACACCTGCCTGGACATGATTCTAGACAACGTGTTCTTGGTGGATCTGCTTTATGAGGAGGTTGGACTGGATGATCCCCAGAGGTACCTTCAAAGTCCCACTGTGCTGGGATTCTGTAATTGACATGCCAGCATTTTACTATTTCTTTTGGCACTTGAGTGGTGATCTGTGGTGAGAACGCTTCCTTGAAGTGTGGTTCCCGTTTTTTAATCTTTGTTTTAGAATACATAGAATACATAGAATAAACCAGGTTGGAAGAGACCTTCAAGATCATCGTGTCCAACCCATCAACCAATCCAACACCACCCAAACAACTAACCCACGGCACCAAGCACCCCATCAAGCCTCCTCCTAAAAACCTCCAGTGATGGCGACTCCACCACCTCCCCAGGCAGCCCATTCCAATGTGCAATCACTCTTTCTGTATAGAACTTTTTTCTAACATCCAGCCTGAACCTCCCCTGGCGCAGCCTGAGACTGTGTCCTCTTGTTCTGGTACTGCTTGCCTGGGAGAAGAGACCAACATCCGTCTGTCTACAACCTCCCTTCAGGTAGTTGTAGAGAGTAATAAGGTCACCCCTGAGTCTCCTCTTCTCTAGGCTAAGCAACCCCAGCTCCCTCAGCCTCTCCTCGTAGGGCTTATGTTCCAAACCCCTCACCAACTTTGTTGCTCTTCTCTGGAGTCGTTCCAGCAAGTCAACCTCCTTCCTAAACTGAGGGGCCCAGAACTGGACACAGGACTCGAGGTGCGGCCTAACCAGTGCAGTGTACAGGGGCAGAATGACCTCCCTGCTCCTGCTGGCCACACTGTTCCTGATGCAGGCCAGAATGCCATTGGCCCTCTTCGCTGCCTGGGCACATTGCAGGCTCATGTTCAGTCTACCGTCGACCAGCACCCCCAGGTCCCTCTCAGCCTGACTGCTCTCCAGCCACTCTGACCCCAGCCTGTAGCTCTGCATGGGGTTGCTGTGGCCAATGTGCAGAACCCGGCACATGATGTACTGATTGAAACTGTGCCAAATATTGGCTTGTGGTGCTCAGCAATCACCCATTCTTTATTTTTTTTGGTTGTAATTTGATCCACAAATGTCAAAATGCTTCTGTAAAATTACCATCACGTAATTTCTGAACACAGTAAGAAGGATGCAAATATTTACAATGCAGTACTACAGTGGTATAGCAACAGTGCTGGAAGTAGAATTTAGTTCTAAACCTAGTCACTGGCAGTTGTTTTTCCTGTATTTTACAGGATAATGGTTCTTTTGCACCATTTTTCTTGTGAGAAATTCACTTTGGCTCATATGGAGCAGTTTTTGCTTCTTTAAGATTAGTGGAAAACTGCACACATTTGACATAAGACTGAGACATCAGAAGCTGGCAGAAATGGTTATAGACATTATTTGAATTGCTCCAAATACCTGGCAGCAGTACAGATAGTCTTCAAAATGTTTGATCTTCTTGGACAGTTAGTTAAATGAAAAGCATGTAGAGGGGCTTCAGAAAGAAGTCACACCTGCCTTTTATTCCTGTTGACATCCAGGTATGTAACACAGATTTGTTTAGCATCCTTTTTTTTTCTCTTTTGAACTATGACTGGATGTAAACATGAGGTTTTTCTGCATGATGCTGATGAATAGGTTAGTTTTGAATGTGTTGGGATTGTTTTGAAGAAAATGAAGTCTTCAGAATTGGTTGATTTTGAACAGAACAAGCCAGATGGTTCACCCAGCAAGGAGCAGAGTTTGTTGACAAGTGCAGCTTTTCTTACAACTCACGTTGCTCAATTTGTAGAAGCTTGGTCCAACTCTGATCTTTCTGCCCCTTGTTTTGAGAATGGGATGGTAAAAGAGATCAGACTGAAGGAACCTGGAGGCCTCTCAAGTGATTAAATGACGCAGCACTTACCTACTTATCTCAGCACTGGTGAAGCCACAGCTTGAATACTAAGTTCAGTTTTAGGCCTCTCACTCCAAGAAGGACAATGTAGTGGTGGATCATGTCCAGGAAAGAACAACAAAGCTGGAGAAGGGTCTGGAGAACAAGTCTTGTGAAGAGTGTCTGAGGGAACTAGGGTTGTTTAACCTGGAGAAAAAGGAGGCTCAGGGAAGACTTTATAGTTTTCTACAACTCCCTGAATGGAGATTTGATCTAGGTGGGTGTTGGTGTCTTCTAAGCAACATGTAACAGGACAAGAGAAAATGGCCTCAAGAGGTTGCTGCAGGGCAAAAATTTCTTTCCCAGAAGGGTTGTCAAGCATTGGAGCAGGCTGCACAGGGAGGTGGTGGAGTCTCCATCCCTGGGGGTGTTCAAAAAAACCTGTAGACATGACACTTCAGAACATGGTTTAATCATAGAATGCACTGGTGTGGCAGTTTTAGGCTATGCCTTTAAAAGTTAGCTGCAGAGTTCAAGCAGAAGAGAAGTATAAGCAATTCACAGTTGGGTGTAAAAAGGAAAAGAAAAGATTATTCTAAACAAATTTCATTGGGCAGATGTGTGAGATGTACCCCTAGCATCACACATCCCACTTCATTCTTTTCCCTTTGGCTGCTGGGGCTGCTTCACTGGAAAGCATCTTATCTAACGACCTTGAGATAAGAACACTAAGGACTAAAGATGCTTTGAGCTAACAGTGCTCCTAACTTCCTTTCTCTTTTCCTTCTAATTAAACAGGGGCGGGGGGGGGGGGGGGGGGGGGGGTGGGGGTGGGAGATTAGGGGAGAGCAGAGCGGTTCTCCCACTCCTTTTTGGGATCCTGGAAAGGGGTTCAGGGGGGTTTCCTTGCTGTTTTCTGATTGTAAATACCTGTATAATATTGTAAATACTGTATATTTGTGCATATTCATTGCATTCCATTGCAGAGTGTAGTTATTGCTTGTAAATACAGCTTCCATTTGCTTCTGACTGAGTGAGCCAAGCTTTTGTTAATGTGGTGGTAAATTCCAAACCATTACAACTGGGTTGAAAGAGACTTGTAGAGGTCATCTAGTCCAACCCCACTGAAGTAAGCAGGAACATCCCAAACTAGATCAGGTTGCTCAGAAGTCCACCAAGCCTCCACCACTTCCCTGGGCAACCTCTTCCTCTTCTGATAGTGAAGAACTTTTCCTAATGGCCATGGTAGTGTTGGGTTGGTGGTTGGACTCAATGGTTTTAAAGGTGTTTTCCAACAAAAATTCGTTCTACTGCCCGTACTGCTTCTCCATGAACCCTATCCTACACAGAGGGATGAGACTTTGCTGATGACAGAGGCACAGTGAAGGTTGTTCAGTCTCCATGCTTGAAGGTTTTCAATACCCAGCTGGATATGGTCTTGAGCTAACAATCTGGCTTCTTAGTTGACTGTCTCTGTCAGGAACTACATGACCTCCTGTGGTTCTTCAGACTACCGCAGCTCTGTGTATCTACTACCCCCTAAATCAGCCAGCTTCTTTAGCAGGTGTGCCACATTTTCCTTGTTCAGCTTTTTCCTTCTAATGCTATAATAGAAACTCTTCCTGTTGGGACAAGAACATCAACAAACTTCTGTCTTGGGGGTCAGCAATGCTTCTCTGGATTTCAGCTCCATGTTCCTGTAGCTTACACTAGAAGCTGGAATCTGTCACTCTTTTTGTTTGACATGGGGGGGGGTGTTGATTGCTTGCTTTGTATATTTTTTACTTCTTTGGTCTCTAACTAGATGTAGTAAATGACTCTTAATGTCACATTTTCTGTGTAAAGCAGATCCTAACTTGTTCATAAATTCAATTTTATACTTTTCTCCATTAGCCTCCTCTCATTGTGATCTTTTTTGTTCTTCACCACTCATTCTTTTAGGACTTCATTATTCTTAGAAAATGTACTGTAGCACATTCACTGGTAATTACAAAAGCTTGTTTTAATTACAATTGTCAAAGACTGTTTTATGATGCATTATTGTTGCTGCTGTTTCTAATTCATAACTCTACCTTTACAAGTGGAAATTAACACAGTGGTTTTTTTAGTGATGTGTCTGGATCATTTTTTCTGGTTAGGAAGGATTTTGTGAGTATTGATAGCTTCAAAATGAAATTATTTTTGGGGAAATGGAGAAGTATGTGTTCCTAAGAATATCCATAAGTTACTCATGTTGCCTGCTCAGAGTGTTGAGTATATGTTGAAATACAAAATGAAAATTTAAAACTCATTCAATCCAACATGAGTGGAGACTGAGACACATTTTCAGTGGGACACTTTATCAGTGAACAAAGATCATGATTTTGCTGACCTTAATATAAACAAGTAATGAACCTTTTTTATCTGATACCAACATGCAAATGTGACCACACAAGGTTAGAGTTTGACAGAATGGTTTAGGTTGGAAGGGACCTTGAAGATCATCTCGTTCCAGCCCCCCCTGCCATGGGCAGGGACACCTTCCACTAGACCAGGTTGCTCAAGGGAGGGGGTATCTACAGCCTACATGGGCAACCTGTTCCAGTGTCTCACCATTCTCATTATCAAGAATTTATTCCTAATACGCAGTCTAATATACCCTCTTACAGATAAAAACCATCCCCTCCTACCCTATTGCTACAAACCCTTGTAAAAAGTCCCTCCCCAGCTTTCCTGTAGGCTCCCTTCAGGTACTGGAAGGCCTATCCAGAGCCTCTCTTCTCGATGTTGAACAGCCCCAACTCCCGCATCCTCCAGCATGAGTGGAGGCAGCATCCCACTGAATTAAAGATTCTATGAGTGAACAAAGATCATGGTTTTGCTGACCTTCATACAAGCAAGTAATGAACCTTTTTCATCTGATACCAACGTGCAGATGAGACTACATGGGGCTGTATGTGGTGAGAGAATGTAATCCACTGTAAAAGGGTCTGATCAGAGCAGTATAGTGGACATCAAATGCTGAATAATTCTTTAGCATAATTGTGTAGTGTTTGAGGGCTCTACAGAGATGCTGAGATGAGTGGAGCATCTCTGTGCTGAGAGACCTTGGGCTGTTGCACCTGGAAAAGAGCAGCCTGAGAGGGGATCTTATCAATTCTGATCAATATCTAAAGAACAAGGTACCCCAGAACTGGACACAATACTCTGGGTGGAGTCTCAGGAGAGCTGAGTAGAGGGACAGAATCACCTTACTTTTCCTGCTGGTCAGACTTCTTTTGTCACAGCCCAAGCCAAGCCTTTGCTACTGGGGATACAACTGATACACATAAACTTTGTCTTTTGTAAGGCAAAATAGAACAAAGAAGCAGCTGACTGAGAAGGTTTGTTCAATAATTGTCTTTCAAGAATAGAAGGCTCAAGATAGCTGGGTATAGCAAGGTTCAAGGTGCCTGCTGCTTCTAATTGCTATTCTTTAAGGAGCTGCAGGGGATAAACCGTTATCGGGTAGTTCAGGAGAAGTTTGTAGGCAGATTTCTGAATCAGCTCTTGAAGCAGCTGGCAGTCCCTGGTTTACAGCTGCCCCTTGGTGCATACTCTGAGCTCCAAATTCACTAACATCCACCAAGCTCACAGCAGAACACTGCTGAGATGGCTTCAGTTTGCATTTTTCTGGCAGAGAATAATTATCTGCTTCAAGATAAGAGTCCAATTTTACACTAAATTTATAAATCATCATCAACCATCTGAAAGTCTTGCCAAGCTGCTTCATGGTCATTTCATCATCACCCACCCAAGAACAGGGTAAGTGGACAGGCAAAGGGTGGGGCTTCCAAGTCACATTCATGGCAATGAGTGAGACCAGATATTTGGTCTGGGGGATGGGCTTCTAGAGCATCCTGTCACAACAGGTGTACAAGACTAATGGGATTTGCCAAATGAAATGCTAGCTACAGTGATGAAGGCTTTCTTCAGGGGAAATATCTATAGGTCTTCATGTGGGCCCTGTGAACTTTGAAGAGAAGGTTAATGGATTAATAAGCAAAAGAAATCGGTGGCAGAGGGCTGGCCTCTGGCAGCTCCAGAGGAACAAATACCTCACAGGAGCACTGCTGGCAGGTCAGGATGAATGAGATACACCAGTACCACAACAGAGTAAATCTCAGTGACCTCTCACCATTATGCTGCTGCTGCTGGAGATGTTCCGTTTGTTCTGCAACCTGAGGCTTGCTGGGTGAACATTTCTGAAGCGCCCTGTCACTCATGTCACTCAGGTACAGACTCACAACTGTCACCTTTTAAAACAGAACCGTAGAATCCCAGCATGGCAGGGGTTGGAAGTGATCTGGAAATCATGTTGTCCAACCACTCTGCTAAAGCAGTCATTCAGAGCAGATTCCCCACAATCATATTATTATATTTACAGAGGTTTGGAATCTCTCCAGAGGAGGAAACTCCACAACCTCTCTGGGCAGCCTGTTTCAGGACTGCAGCAACCTCACAGCAAAGAAATTTTTCCTTATATTTAGGAGGAACTTCTTGGGTTCCAGTTTGTGCCCATTGTCCCTTGTCCTGTCACTGAGCACCACTGAAAAGAGTCTGGCCACATCCTCTTGCACCCTGTTCTTTAGATATTGATCAGTATTGACAAGATCCCCTCTCGGGCTCATATCAGGGCTGATTTTGAAAACGAAACCCAAGTTGTCCTTTTGAATCTTGGCCTGTTTTCCTTGTAGATGTGAAGAACATGTATTTGATACTAGTGATCTATTTTTGAAGCTGTATTTTGAGTAGTCTTGGGAAGATGGGCTGCCTCTCAAAAGCGTCCTTCTGAAGCTGTTTCTTAAATAACACCCAAGGAAATGCTTTCTTCATTTTTTACTTTGTGAAGAAGCAATGAACCTCTTCCAGGTATCTCATTTACAGCTAAAGTGCAGCATTCAGCTAATTGAATACATGGCTACTGTGAATTATTTTGTTACGACTGTTTGATATTCACTGGGATCATGTTGTTGCAGCCCCATAAATATCATCTTACCTTCCAGGGTTTTATTTCTGCAGTGAATTCTCTTCTGTTGGCATATTTATATTGTCTCCTGTGATAATTTTTTTTTTTCCTATTTTCTCATTGTTTTTTTCTAAACTTTGCTGTGTCTGCCTCACTGGACAAATGCCAGGGACTGAGCTTCTTACTGGTCTACCAGTTCCATGATATAGAGAACCAAATCTGTGGATACATTTGTTATTTAGAATCATAGAATACCAGGTTGGGAGAGACCTCAAAGATCATCTGGTCCAACCTCACTTGGCAAAATTTAGTATCTTATAGCAATATTTCTACTTTATCAGTGATATAAAAACTCTGATAGGGTCACGGCAATAAGGGTGGTGCTGAGGGATATGGTTTATCACCAGACTTGGATAGCGTTAGATGACGGTTGGGATGGATGATCTTCAAGGTCTTTTCCAACCAAAACAATTCTATGATAAGAAGCATGACTATAATTTGCTTCTTGGGCCCCATGCCTTTTAGTGTAGTGCAGTAAATTCCAGCTCTTTTGATCACTGATAATCTTTAGTGGCAGAGAACCAACCCCAAAAAATCAACCCAAAAATCTAACAAACTTTCCAGGGCAAAACCTTCTGTTCAGATTGACTTTCTTGGAACAAATGTTACTTGCATTCCCCTGATTTTACTGACTTTCATGTCTATACATTTAGTGATCAGAATCATAGAATCCCCAGTTGGAAGGGACCTCAAAGATCATCTCATCCAACCTTTCATGGCAAAAGCTTTCTCTAGACAAAATGGCTGAGTATCTTGCCTATGGATCTTCAAAGTGTCTGATGCTGGGGACTCCACCACTTCCCTGGGGACTTTATTCCAGTGGCTGATTGTTCTTACTGTGAAAAATTTCCTCTTGTGTCCAAATACGAATCAAAACCAGATGAAAATAATTTAGACTCAGCTGGAGACAGAGGAGAATCATAGAATGGTGGGGGCTGAAAGGGTTGTCGAGATCATCCAGTCCAACTGCCCCGCTAAAGCAGCTTCACCTAGAGTAGGTTATTCAGGATTGCGTCCGGGTGGGTTTTGAAATGATACAGAGAAAGACACTTCACAGCCTCTCTGGACAGGCTGTTCCAGCACTCCAGCATGCTCAAAAGAAAGATGCTTTTCTTAATGAGGATGAGTTTCATCTCCTCCACCACTAGCGTGCCCTTGGCCAGTTGTAGCTTTGCACCCTGAAAATTTTTGCCCTTATGACTTGTCAGTAATGGGGTGAATGATTAAGTCATGATGCTTTTTCATGGGTTTTATTTTCTTGTTAGCTTCCAAAGTCAGTTTTGCTCCTTGGTTTCAGGTCATCAATAGGATGGTGTGGAACACTATTGAATAGAAGGAACTGAAGTTTTCATTCTATTAGATATTTGGGAGAGGATGCTTTTTGGTAGCACCACCTGCAAAGAATTTTCAGCTGTTCCTGTAACCACCAGGTTTGGGAGATCATACAGGGATTATCCAGAAAAATGAAAGTCATGATCAATGCAAAGCCTGACTGGTGGGCTGTACAATATTTTGTGTAATCAGCTTTGGGAAAACCTGTAATTAGTGAACAAAGCTGATATAAGTGGTGTTGGACAGAGCTGTGGTGTTCTCCATGGCACTATACTGCAGAGGTTGTTTTTGGACAAGCAGGGGTACTTTTGGTGAAATTGCAGATTACATGTGTCTGACATGCATTTTATTTTGGCATCCTTTGTATTCACCATTATAGAATAAATTTAATTTGATTTCTTGATTTCTTTTGTTACATGCTTCAGGATATAGAAAAAAAGGTAAGGAATATGAAGTAAGGAACAACCCAAAATCTGAAGTTTTTACTTTGTGATTGGTCGGGGCAATCCCAAGCACAAATCCAGGCTGGATGGAGAGAGCAGTGCTGAGGGGAAGGATGTGGGTGTGCTGGTGGGTGAAAAGCTGGACATGAGCTGACAATGTTCACTCACAGCCCAGAACCAACCATGTCCTGGGCTGATCTCCAGTAGTATGGGCAGCAAGTGGAGTGAAGGGATTCTACCCCTCTGCTCCACTCTGCTGAGACCCCACCTGCAGTACTGGGGCCAGCTCTGGAGTCTCTAGCACAAGAAGGACATGAATCTGTTGGAGTGGGTTCAGAGGAGGGTTGTGGAAATGATCTGAGGGCTGAAAGTCCTTTGCTGTGAGGCCAAGCCGAGGGAGTTGGTTGTTCAATCTGGAGAAGAGAAGACTGTGGGGAGACCATATTGCAGCCTGCCAGCATTTGAAGGTGCCTACAAGAGAGCTGGAGAGGGACTTTTTTACAAAGGCATGAAGTGACAGGACAGGGGGTGATGGCTTCAAACTAGAGGCAGCCTGATCTAGATTAGACGTTAGGAAGAAATTCTTCACTATGAGGTTGCTGAAGCACTGAAACTGGTTACCCAGAGAAGTTTTGGAGGCTTCAAGCCTGCAAGTGTTCAAAGCTAGCTTGGACAAGGCCTTGGGCAACCTGGTCTAGTAAGAGGTGTCCTTACAGGGGGCTTGGAACTAGATGATCTTTAAGATCCCGTCCAACCCAAATCATTTTATGATTTTTATTATTTGGTTATTTGACAAAGAAATAAAAGTGAATCTTGGCAAAGATTTCAGTCCTATATTTGTACAAGTCTAGCACAATACGTGGTAAGTTTTCTGAGGTGCTTCAATCAGCATGACCTGGAAATAACACTTTTAGTGATGGGAGTGCAGCAGTTTGCCCATTTTGCATGATGTTGCTAACACAGGAACTTTTTGCATCTGGGTTTGTTGTATCAAGTACCTGGGTGGAAGTAATATATTAGAAATAAATGACTAATGTTGAATAGGCAATTGTAGTAATGACCATTGCTAGTTAATTACTAGTCACTAGAGATATTTTATTATTAAACCATTATGAGCCTGGAATGAATTTGGGCTGATAATTTAGGCATTAAATCCTCCACAGCTTGTTAAAAATCGTTTGTCTTGTATTTCCTCTGGAGGACTTAGCACTTTGTATGTATTCTGTGTGCATGTGTGCTCTTTTAATGTCATTTATAGTTCTTAATGAGTCACTTTAATAGCAGATATTGGTACTCATGCAGACAAGAAGACAAAAAAATGTCACCTTGCTCAGTAGCACTGGAAGCAGTGTCTCTGAAGTGAATACTTAGGTCATAGAATCATTTTGTTTGGAAAAGACCTTTAAGATCATTGACTTTCAACCACTATCTAATTCTACCAAGTCTGGTGTTAAAACGTGTCCCTCAGCACCGCATCTCAGCATCTTTCAAAAACCTCCAGGGATGGGGATTGAACCATTTTCCTGGGGAGCTTGTTCCAGTGTTTGAGAACCTTTTCAGTGAAGAAGTTTCTTCTAATACCCGATCTAATGATCAAAATTATCCTGTATTATTAGTTACTGGACATGGGAATAATCCTACAACTTAAACTCATCTAGCAGTTGCCAGAGGAGTTAATTATTAATTAAAAGGGAGAACAGAGTTTTAGATGTACATTTTAGATTTACTTTTGTAAATATATACACTTTTAGTTCTTTCCAAACATTCATGTGTTTATAATTAAGCACATGCTAACTGCTTTCCTCAATGGGGGTTTACAGAAAAAAAGGCTACTTCAATAAGAATTCTTTTGACCACTGCCTGCAAATACATGGAAGCAAGTTCAGCTTTTCTCAGGTCATATTAATCATAGAATCACAGAACGGTTTGGGTTGGAAAGGACCTTAAGATCGTCTGATTCGCACCCCACTGCCATGGGCAGGCACACCTTCTGCTGCACCAGATTGCTCAAGGTTCCATCCAACCTGGCTTTTAGCGTGTTCAGGCTTGGAGCCCACACAACTTCTCTGGGCATCCTGTTCCAGGGTCTCACCAGCTTCACAGGAGAAAACTTCTTCCTAATGACTAACCTGAATCAGGCTGCTTCTAGTTTGAAGCCGTTAGCCCTCATCCTGTCATTACATGCCTTTGTAAAAAATCCCTCTCCACTTATCCTGGAAGCCCTCCTTCAAGTACTGGAAGGCTGCTATAATGTCCACTTAATAACAGTGAACAAATATTGTCAAGTATTCAGGCTCCCCATACGCTTTTTTTTTCAGTAGATCTAGCAAGTTTCCTGAAGTTCAGAAGTGGTCTACAAAGAAAAACAAATCATCTCAGTATGGTGTGCTTGGTTCTGTCTTTGAGATGTTTCCAAATAGGTTTGGACAAACTATAGCACAGCTGTTGAGGAGGGAAGGATGAAGACACAGTACAATAGACAATCTCTTTACATTTTCAGTGCAGCAATCATCATCTTATTAATGTACTCCTTGGCAAAACCGAATGGACTGCAGCTCGCAATCGCTGTAGATTCCTCACTGGTACAATTTATAGTCCATCTTTTGCTTTGCAAGAGAGGCTCTTTCTTGATCCAGTTTTATCTTTCTATTTCTTTTTTTAGGCCAGGCAGCTGGAAGAGAAAGACAGAGAACTGAAGAAGCATGATGCTTACTACAAAGAGCAGCTGGCTCGACTGGAAGAAAGGGTAAGCCTTCTTTCCCTTGGAATGAAGAGTTTTCTGTTCCGTTATGGTTTACTGTTAAGCAAAATGGCTTTTCTAAGGATATAAAGATTACAACTATGGCCAGAGGGTTTGGGGTTCTTTGTATTAACTGCTACTGAGTCTGCCTTAATATTGACAAGAATGGAGGCTTTCATGTTGAAGATATTATTTTCTGTACTGAGATCGTACATTTGCAATGAGATTTCATTTGTCATGGTAATTACACATCGAGAAGCGATCCAGATGAGGTTACTTTCATACAAACACCAATGAAGAACCGGTGTAAATGAATGAGTGTCCCCAAGTAGTCTTAAAATTGCATGTCAAGTGTGCAGATATGCTGAATTTCTGCTTTCTTTGTGGTCTACAGATGCTCTGCTTGAGTGGAGATGGTGGTTCCTCCAAAAGCCACCAGCACATGGAGAGTTTAGTGTTAATTGCAAGTTGTTTATGCCATGTTCAAAAAGCACTTCTGTGTCTTTTTTTTTTTTCACAGAAGACTTGAAACTAAGCTGTACAGAACAGCTTGGTAAGCTGTGTGACACACTTAGAATGTTTTAACATATTGCTGCTAACATTCTAAGTCTTTGTAGGGTATTATTTTCTAGGATGTTAATTTCAAATAATCACTGCTGTCAACATTTTCTAGATCCCAGCTTGGTTGTAATCTTCAGCTTGAATACATTTGCCTCCTTTCCCCCTCTTCCTACTTTCTGAGCCTACCTATTGTTGATTAATTTGGATATTTTTTTTTCTCTTAGGTAGTTTTGCAAATGATATTACCAAGATACATATTCATTTATGCATCTTAGCAGGATAGAAGAAAAGCCCTTGTTTTTATGGATTAGGAAGAAGAGCATGTTGCATGAATTATCAGTGTGTATAATTGGTCTTAATGAATATTTTAAATAGAGAGTATATCAGATACTGTCTCAGTGTTTTGTCCTGCCTGTTTTGAAGATGACATTAATGAAGTCATGTTCTTGGCAATGAAAAGTAGTTTGAAAGGATGAAGGCAAATTAGTTTAACGATTCCAAAATGGTGCATTATTTAAACAGTTAAAAATGAAGATCCTTTGCTCACTCCTTCCCCACTGCAAGTATCTTTCTTACCCTCAAATAGCTGGCTGGTGTTAGAGGAAAAAATGCATGCAACATCTCATCCAAACTGGCTTCTTATGGAATGGTTGTACATATTATGGAATCACAGAAAGGTTTGGGTTGGAAGGCACCTTTAAAGTCATCTAGTCCAATCCTTCTGCACTGAGCAGGGACATCTATAAGTACATTTATGGCAAAAGGAAGACTAAAGAGGGTGTGGCCCCTTCAGAAAGAAAACAGGAGAGCTGATGACAAGTGATGTGGAGAAGGCCGAGGTTCTCAACGACTTCTTTACCTCAGTCTTCACTGGCAAGGGCTCCAGCCACACTCCTGAAATCACAGAAGAGAATGGCAGGGGCTGGAAGAAGGAACTGCCCACTGTAAGTGAAAGGTCATGATAGCACTAGGGGTATGGATCCAAGCTAGAGGAGGGTAGATTTAGATTGGATGTTAGGAGGAATTTTTTCACCAAAAGTGTGGTGAGACACTGGAATAGGTTGCCCAAAGAGGTGGTGGAAGCCTGGAAGTTTTTAAGGCCAGGCTGTTTGTGGCTCTGGGCAGCCTGATCTAGTGGAAAGTGTCCCTGCTCATGGCATGGGGCTTGTAACCAGATAGTCCTTGACCTGCTAATTCTGTGATTCTATGATCTGCTACTAGATCAGGTTGCTCAGAGCCCCATCCAACCTGATGTGGAATGTTTCCAGGGATGGGACTTCTACCACCTCTCTGGGCAATTTTTTTTCCGGCTAAAAATGTCTGTCCCCATCTTTCTGCCCCTTTAAATATTGAAAGGCCACAAGGTTTGCTTGGAGCCTTTTCTTCTCCAGGCTGAGCAACTGCAATTCACTCCTCAGCCTGTCGTCACAGCAAATACTCCAGGTTTTGAACCATTTTTGTGATCTCTTCTAGAACCACTCCAACAGGTCAATGTCTTTCCTGTGCTGAGAAACCTCTGCTCTTAGTTATCAGCCTTCCATTTTCTCATTCTGGTGCGAGTAGTGCTGTTTAATTTATGGTGAAGGGTGTGTGATACACCATGATTCTGCAGTCAAAAGCTTTTCCTTTACCTTTTTTTAAGGTGCAATGCAGTGAATTAGGTTTTATTCTTAGATACTTTTAAAGTTAAATTAGGTTTGTGATACGCTGCCTTCACTTGCTCCTGTTAAGTGAAGAATTCCAAAATGGAATTGCATTTTAACAGGTGTGTGAACACATCATTGAGGTGTACAAATGTAATCGTGAACTCTAAATGGCTATGTTGGAATACTCCCTGAAGTGTAATCCCCCAAGTGCTGTGAAATAAACGATCTCTGGAATCTCTTGCATTACTTGGACTTCGAAGTCTCCAGGACCGACTCATGTCATGGGTGATTGCTCTGTTTTCAAAGTGGAACTCTCAGAACACTAAGTCTTTTCATTCTGACTTCTTATTGGTAAGCGAAGCAACCTTTGCTGTGCCCAGTGGTCATCCAGATTGTTTCCAAAGTACACGTGCATATCTCTTCTGCACAAAAAAAGAGGTGAACTCTGTGCTCCAAACCTGCCTTTGAACTTCTTCGGAGATGTGTAGATTACAGAATGAAAACCTGCAAAAGCAGAGAGGTCATGTCTCCTTCAATCCTGGCTTTGTGGAGCCCAGTGTCCACTGCCTTTATTAAGGTCATTTGTGAGATTTTGTGTTGGAGTTTCTTAAGCATTGGGATGGAAATAGAGCTTTGTAAGAAAAGGAAAGGCTTAACGTTTTGGAAGTTACAGAGTACAGTAACAGGCTGCTTCTGTTCCTAAACTCGTCCCGGTTTTGGTGGAAGGTACACATAGTTAAGGGCTGTTCAGCAGACCAAGCATCAGAATGGGAAGTAAGGTGGGAGCAGAGTAAATGGAGCTCAGAGAAGTAATGTCAGCATGAAGAAATGTGCAATATGAATCTGTCACCTGTGACAAAGAATGCTAATTACATTCTCAGATCATCCTTACATCAAATAAGCACACTTTAAAAATCCTTCAGTTATGCATCTGTGGTATTGCTGTCTGTTGCATCACCAAGTGTCAGAGCTCATCTGTATGATTAATTGGCTTTTTGATTACTTAGCTTTTTCAATTAGAAGCTTCGTATTTGTGTTCTTCAATGATGCTGGAAAAACAACGCAGAGATTGATAATAAAGGGAGATGACAACAGAACAGATTAGTGTCAGCACAGTGTGCTCCTTATGGAGAAAATTATTACACATATTCAAGCACCAGATGAAGTCTGTCAATTATAAAATATTTCAATGACTGAGTGAAGATGCTCAACCTTTTCAGGGGATTAGTACAGGACGAAATAACTGTGCACCAGTGACAGCTGTGGTACTAAAACATAAACAATTCTATTCTCCAGGCTAATATCTGTTCATAAATTTGGTTTATGTGCTAAAAACCTTTTCATAGTTTCCAAAAACCCCAGCGATTCCCCTACCAGCTTCCAGCATTTTTAGGTCACAGATAGCACATAAGCTCTGAGTTATTACCTGCTCCACAGCAGCAAAGCAAAATGAGATTGTTTAACAATGGAGTTAAAGAATAACCTTCTCCTACTGTATATCTGACTAGGTTGAAAAGCTGTTATTTAAGAGTTCGCACATTAAGCCTGAGGAGAAATTTGTCAGTGTATTTCATTGTCTGCTTACAGGCTAAAGGTGCTTCTTGACTACAGCAAAAAACCTTGAAGTAGCAGTATTCAAATCACTGGCATATGTGGAGTAGCATTACTGGTATTTCTTAATAGAATCACAGAACCATTGAGGTTGGAAAAGGCCATTAAGATCATCGAGGCCAACCGTAACCCAACTGCTGTGACCTCTAAACTGTATCCTGAAGCACCACATCTACACACTTCTTGAATGCCACCAGGGGTGGTAGCTTCACCACTTCCCTGGGCAGCCTGTTCCAATGCCTGACCACTCTTTCTTTTCTTTCTTTTATTTTCTTTCTTTTCTTTTCTTTCTTTTCTTTTCTTTCTTTTCTTTTCTTTCTTTTCTTTTCTTTCTTTTCTTTTCTTTCTTTTCTTTTCTTTCTTTTCTTTTCTTTCTTTTCTTTTCTTTCTTTTCTTTTCTTTCTTTTCTTTTCTTTCTTTTCTTTTCTTTCTTTTCTTTTCTTTCTTTTCTTTTCTTTCTTTTCTTTTCTTTCTTTTCTTTTCTTTCTTTTCTTTTCTTTCTTTTCTTTTCTTTCCTTTCTTTCCTTTCTTTCCTTTCTTTCCTTTCTTTCCTTTCTTTCCTTTCTTTCCTTTCTTTCCTTTCTTTCCTTTCTTTTCTTTCCTTTCTTTCCTTTCTTTCCTTTCTTTCCTTTCTTTCCTTTCTTTCCTTTCTTTCCTTTCTTTCCTTTCTTTCCTTTCTTTCCTTTCTTTCCTTTCTTTCCTTTCTTTCCTTTCTTTCCTTTCTTTCCTTTCTTTCCTTTCTTTTCTCTTTCCCTAATATCCAACCTAAATCTTCTCTGACACAGCTTAAACCCATTTCCTCTCATCCCATCACTAGTTACTTTGGAGAAGAGACCAACACCAGCCTCACTACAAACTCCTTTCAGGTAGCTGTAGAGAGCAGTAAGATCTCCACTTAGCCTTCTCTTTTCCAGACTAAACAAGCCCAAAAGAAAAATTTTCAGCTCAGGGTGAACAGCTTGCTAGCTGGAAGAACAATCCTATGGCCCTTTTTTCCAATGTTGTCTTGTGTGTACCCACATGCACATCCGTCCTGTCTTACTCGTGTTCAGCTCCTCTACATCCATTATCCTTCTGTACTGTCACTGGTTTCAGTGTCAATTCCAAGCCCTAGTGGCTAAGGACTTCATAATCATCTTAACATCTCTAATGTCACTGTGATGTCTAGGTTCCAGTCAACGTCAATAGCTGCATTCATTTTGTGTACAGGGCAGCTGACACCATCTTGTTTCTTCACCCAGTGGGTTTTCACAGAATGGTAAGAGTTGGAAGGGACCTCTAGAGATATTCCAGTCCAACCACTCTGTTAAAGCAGGGTCATCCTAGAGCAGGTTGCCCAGGAGCACAGTGTTCAGGTGGCTGTGGAATCTCTTCAGAGAAGCAGACTCTACAACATCTCTGGGAAGCCAACTCCAGAACTCTGGCACCCTCACAGAAAAGAAGTTCTTCCTTATATTTCAGTGAAATGTCCCATGTTCCAAGTTGTACCTTTTGGCCTTGGTCCTGTTGCTGCGTATAACTGAGCCCTGCTCTTTAGAATCATAAGTGCTGCAAAGGTCCCTTCTCTTCTCTGGAATAAACAGCCCCAGATTGCTCAGCCTTTCCTCATGAATGCTCAGCAGCTTTGTAGCCTTCGGTTGGACTCTATCCAGTAGTTCCTTGTTCTCTTGAACTGGGGAGCCCAGAGCTAGATGCTAGTCCAGGTGTGGCCTCACTATGGCAGAGTAGAGGGGGAGGAGAACTTCCCTTAACCTAACGATCACACTCTTCTTAATACATCCCAGGAGACCAAATGCACTCCACGGTATCATTTGCCGCCTTGGCCACGAGGGCACATTGCCTGCTCATGGTTAACTTTTTGTCCACCAGGACTTCGAGGTCCTTCTCCGCAAAGCTGCTTTCCAGCAGGTCAACCCCTCACCTGTACTGGTGCAGAGGGTTATTCCTCCCCACCTGCAATATCTTACAATTGCCCTTGTGGAACTTCATGAAGTTCCCCTCCACCCAACTTTCCAGCCTGTCCAGGTCTCACTAAATGGGATCACAGCCTGACAGGGTGTCAACCACTCCTCCCAGTTTTGTATCATCAGCAAACTTGCTGAGGGTCCACTTCGTCCCTTCATCCACATCATTGATGAGTCTGTTGAAGACTCTACCCTGATCCCCGGGGAACACGGCAATCTACAAGCCTCCAACTAGACTCTGATCACAACCTTCCAAGGCCCTTCATTCATCCAGTTCTCAATCCACCTCAATATCCACTCCCTTCGCTTTAGAATATATTTGGTATGAAGGAAGCATCAGTAGATCCTCTCAATCTTCTGCTTATAATTTTGGTATCATGCAGGCACTCACGAGAAGTGTCTGTTCATGCTTCTGTTGCTTTCAGAAGGATGCAACTCTCCCTAGTTCACATTTTCTTCAGCACCTCCAACTATTTTCATGTTACACTGCTTCCTAATGCTATTACGCATCATTAGGAGAATCATGCCCCTAGTCATAGGAGCAGAAGGAAATTAATTTTAATATACTGCTGTGTGACACAACTACTTAGTTTATCAGTATGAATGAGCAGGATGTGTATCCCCATATTAATCAGGATCTTTCTCACTTGAGCCATGTTTCAGTGCTCGGGAGTTTCCTAGAAATAGATTCTTAGACTCACAGGATGGTTTGGGTTGGAAGGCATCTTTAAAGGTCATCTAGTGAAACCCTTCTGCAGTCAGCATGGACATCTTCAAGTAGAACATGTTGCTCAGAGCCTAGAGTGGTTCCAGGTATCAGGGAGTCATAGAATGGTTCCTGGGCAACCTCTTTCAGTGTCAAACCACCCTCACTGTTAAAAATTTCTTTCCAATATCCAGCTTAAATCTCCCCTCTTCCAGCTTACATCTATTCCCCCTCACTGCATTACTACAAGCACTAGTAAAAAGTCCCTCCACAGCTTTCTTGTAGGCCCTTTCAGGTACTGGAAGGCTGCTATAAGGTCTCCTCAGAGCCTTTTCTTTTCCAAGCTGAACAGCCACAGCTTTCTCAGCCCGTCCCCATAGGAAATATGTGCCAGCCCACTAATCATCTTCTTGGCTTCCTCTGGACCAACAGTTTGATGTCCTTCTTGTGTTGGGGGCACCAGAACTGGACACAGAACTCAAGGTGAGGTCTCATGAGAACAGAGCAGAGGGCAAAGAATCAGCTCACTCATTTTGCTGTTTACATCTACCACCTCTCTGGGCAACCTGGGCCAGTGCCTCACCACCTTCAGTGTAAAGACGACACCTTGCTTAGTTCTAGTCTGAATCTCTTTTAGTTTCAAACCATCACCCCTTGTCCTGTCGCAACAGGCCCTGTTAAAAAATCTGTCCCCAGGTTTCTTACAGGCCTTGTTAAGTACTTAAAAGCCAAAGACTTTAAGTATTTGAGTAGTGAGCATGGGAACATGCACACTGCATAAGGCACAATCAAATTATTCTGCTACCTTTGGAGGTTTCAGCACTGTGTTAGTTCAACAGCCAATAAGTTACTGCCCTGATAGCTCTTCCGTGCTGGTTCTCTCATTTCTTTTTTTTCATTTCTTTGCTGACATTAGTGGCCTTTGTGCAGCAAGACTTCTACACCACACAGGGCTTACTGATGGAACAGAGCCTGAGAATATAGACATAAGTTCTGGAAATGTGATCCTCTTATCTGCATCCTTCTTTTTTTTTTCTCATGACTGAAATTTTGAGGAAGGATTTGCAAACTGTGAGTTCGGCACTTAATTTGGGGATTCTGCTTTCCACGTAGGCTGTCAAGGAGCATTAACCTTAAGGTAAGATGAGCACATAGAACGCAAAGCTTTGAGCTGATGGCACATACTATACCAGGTGTTAAATAGTATTATCCATCCTGCTTGCTACAGTAAATAGGATTTTGCTATTATGATGTGTCAGGATTTTCAGGGAAATCAAATTTACTGGGCACTAAACTGCCATCCTTACTGCTGAGCAGCTTTATTCTGGGATCTTGCGTTCCTCCTAATCCTGTTGGTAGGAAATGCTTATACCAATTGTGTGGGGAAATGATAATTGAATGATCTTTTCCTTTTTTTTTTTTTTTCTATTGAAGGCTTAGAATGGGCCGAGGCACTTTACAGTGATAGGCCCAGTACTTAGAAAGGGAGTTGAGGCCCAGTTCAGCTTCCCAGCCAAGTGTTGGCTGTTTGTAGGTGTTTGTAATGAACATAAGTGCTAGGATGCAAACAAGACGAGTTCCACATTTGTTCAGATGCTTCAGAGTCTTGTTTACCTTTGCAAATCTCTCAACAACTAAATAATCAGAATTTGTTTGCTGTGGGGGTTTTTTTCTCAACTGTAGATTGCAAGATGTAGAGACAGAGGGGGCCGTTATAAAGCACTATAATAACTCCAGGCATTTTTATTCCCTATGACATATTTTAGCAATTTAAAAGATTTTTTGTTTCTGTTTGTTTTACATTATCAGTCTGTTTACTTTCTTTGATCCTGCATGACTCCATCAACAAGAATTTCATAACCAGAAGATGATTCTGCTCTCACCTCTTGTGTTTAGGAGTTTGCATTCACTAAAGTAAACATGTTTACTCTCTGCACATTTGTGCTACATTCTTTCATATCTTTCAGAAGCAAATAGCAGGGATGTAGGTACTGTGGTTTTAAGACTGGGATCCAGTAAAGTAGGAAGTGGGTTTGGCTGATAGTACTGTGGCCTGAGCACTTAGAGGAGACATGGGGAAGGCTCAGAGAACCTTTTGTCATTGTTCTTGTGGAGAAATGGAATTACTTCTCACACAGAGGTAACTGTTGGACTGGATCATGTTAAAGGTCTTTTCCAACCAAAATGTCTCAATGACTCTACAGAGCTAACAGACATGCTAAGTTCTACTTCTTGATTAAGTGCAGTGTCTGCTTTCTGTGTTGGACACACATAATTCCACTAAAGGCAGCAAAGAGTTTTTTCTCTCAAGTTAAGATGGAACCTCCTGGGTTCCAGTTTGTGTCAGTTGTCCCTTGTCCTATCACTGGGCACCACTGAGAAGAGTCTGACCCCATGCTCTTGAACCCTGCCCATCAGCTCTTGCTGAGCATTTAAAAATTCCCCTCTCAGTCTGCTCTTCTCCAGGCTAAACAGCCCTAGGTCTCTCAGCCTTCCCATAGTATAAAGAAAAACAACTCCACCATTCCTACCCCCTTTCTGTTTTCATGAGATACTCTCAGTGCTGGGTTTTTCCCTTGTTTCCATCTGTATGACTGATTTGCTGCTTCTCCCTCTCTCCCTCCTCATATTATATATATATATATATATATATATATATATATATATACACACACACCCCCCAGTATATCAATACATTAACTCTGTTTCCAAACACTTCTCAGATAGAAGCAATAAAATACATTACTGCTTCCATTTGATGAATTCTATCATATCAGTGGTAATGAATTGTATTATTTCTCTGAAGTTATTGGTGTCTTTTTTAAATGGGTATTCAGCTGCGACAGCAGGTTCTTGCAGTTTCCTCCAAATCAGTGCAGCAGGAGACCTGAGTCTAAAATCAAGATCCATTAATTTCTCATTTTGCACTTGGGCCAGGAGAGTTTTCCATGTCTGTGCTCCTCTGCTGCACCAATGAGATAAAAAGTAGGAGTTCATCAGAGTTTCTCGGTGTTTTGTATTTCCATACTGCTCATGAACCTCCCCCCTGCCCCCCTTTTTAGTACTGACCAGGATGTAATGTTTTTGTCAGTTTAGCATAATAAAGCTGTCAACCCAACCTGTGATCTTGCTTCAAGTTGCCAATATTAGAAATTTTCTCTCTTCAAATTTCATTATATTGGGGGGATAGAGCTTTTGTTGAACGCTTCTTGCCTGGCAGGTTGAGATTAGGAAACTTGCTACCAATTACAATATCTGAAACCTCAACCTGATTGACAGGCTGAGCTGCAGCCTTCTGACTGGAGTGCTGCATTAATGCACTGCCTCCCTATCTCACTAAGCCACAACCATTATCCTGAACAACTGGTTTTAAGCCTTGATTTTTTTTTTCTACTTAGTATCTTTTATTTACCATTTATGAATAAGTAGCTAAGATGGTGGTTATTAGACACACACCTCACCCATATGTTTTTTTCCTATGCCCACCAGATATGCAGGGTGTTCTCTTCTGAGACATTTTCCCATCAAAAATACCTGTTTCAGTCTCATCTTTCACTATCACGTATCCAATCAATAGCAATGCTGAAATGCTGCTTAATAACAAAATCAGGAGTTGTTCCACACTGAACACAGGGTATTGATGTTTCTCTATATGTTTGTTTGTAAATTATTTTTCCATTCTGTATGTGTGTCTTTATATAAATGGGGAGCAAGAAAAAATGTGATAACTCATCGTTCAGGCTTCCCCCCACCCCCGTGCAGTAAAATGTTTGATAACGCTTAAGATGGAGCCACTAGTTTCATAGAGATTGCTTGCATCCATTGTTATTTATCCAGTTAGTGTAAAACTGTGGTTTGGGCTGTTCAGTGAGGACTTGTCATTTTAGTTTAGAGCAAACTGTAGAAAATTCCATGGCTTTCTTTTGGAAGAATGAAGAACATCATGAAGATCAACATGTGTAAGGTGCTGCACGTGGGGAGGAATAACCTCCTGCAGCAGTACAGGTGAGGGCTTGACCTGCTGGAAAGCAGCTCTGCAGAGAAGGGCTTGGGAGTGCTGGTGGACAAGAAGCTCAACATGAGCCAGTAATGTGTGCTCATGGCCAGGAAGGGCAGTGGTATCTTGGAGTGCATTATGGTCAGCAGGTTAAGGGAGATTCTCCTCCCTGTCTACTCTGCCCCTACCTGAGGCCACATCTGGAGTACTTGTCCAGTTCTAGCTCCCCAGTCCATGAGAGGGGAACTACTGGAGAGAGTCCATCAAAAGGATGAAAAGACAATAAGGGGACTGAAGTACCTCTCTGAGCAGGAAAGGCTGAGAGTCATGGGGCTGTTTAGCCTGGAGAAGAGCAGACTGAGAGGGGGTCTTCCTAATTCTTTATTTGCAGATGCCCTCCCTGACACCTGCGATCCTGCTGAAAGGAACAATTGACACTGTCTTTGATGCCACTTAATTGCTACTGGTCCAGAAACTTGAGGTCACTAGGAGTTGATGGTGAATCAGTAATGAGTTCCCCAACCAGCAGTAGAGGAGGAGGAGGATGACAGAATACTGGAGCAGGCTGCCCAGAGAAGTTGTGGAGTCATCTTCTCTAGAGAGATTCCAAGCCCAACTGGACAATGTGATCCTGGGCAACCTACTCTGAGTGACCCTGATCTGGCAGTGGTTGGACTGGATGATCTCTAGAGGCCTCTTCCAACCCCATCTCTGCTAGGGTTCTGTAAATCTGCAGAAGACCTGGGGATAATAAGACATTGGACAGGAAACTGCTTGAAAGAGTCCAGCACAGAGTCACAAAGATGGTTAGGGGAGTGGAACATCTTTCTTATGGGGAGAAACTGAGGGAGCTGGGTCTCTTTAGCGTGGAGAAGAGGAGACTGAGGGGTGACCTCATTCATGTTTATAAATATGTGAAGGGTGAATGCTAAGAGGATGGAGCCAGGCTCTGCTCTGTGGTGCCCAATGACAGGACAAGGGGCAATGGGTGGAAGTTGAGTTGAGTTCCATGTAAGCATGAGGAAAAATCTTTTCACTGTGAGGGTGACAGAACACTGGAACAGGCTGCCCAGGAGGGTTATGGAGTCTTCCTCTCTGGAGAAATTCAAGACACATCTGGATGCATTCCTGTGTGATCTGTTATAGATGGCCCTGCTCTGGCAGGGGGGGTGGACTAGATCTTTTGAGGTTCCTTCCAGCCCCTGGCATTCTGTTATTCTGTGGTAATGCTATACTGGATGCAGACTAATAGTGTCCTGCAGCAAGGATGTGTTTATGTCATCTTTCAAGACTTTTCAAATCTGTGATGCTTTTTATAATGCAGGTTTATAAAGCAGTTTTTTCCTTTATCTCCATTAATTTGTCTCTGTTACCCATTCCTTGTTTCTACAACTTTATTTGAGAGAGTAGCTTCTGGTTTGCTACTGTTTTGTTTTTTTTTCATCATTGGCCAGAACTGACTGATATTTTCCCTCTGCTCTTTCTGCTATATTTCATTATGGGGTTTTTTTTTAGCCTAAAATGCTGGTTTAATCTCATCCTGAAGTCTGTTTCTTTGCCTATAGGATGTCTCAGTGTCATTTTCTACAGAATTTTGGCAGTGACATTTCCTCAGGTGTGGAGGAAGATATTTTTTTGGAGGTGTCATCACACTGTGTTACACAGAGGTACACTTGGAGAAGTGGAAAAGACTTTGACTGGAAATGAGGATGTTCAAAACCCCTAAAATACAAACTGTTAGATTCTATGATTCTATGATTTTGTTAGTGAATACAGCATTTGCTGACCCAAGAAACAAGAAAATAATATTTTTCAGGAATTGGCTATTTATGTAATGCTTTGTGTTTATCCAGCTATCATGTAGCTTTGTGAAGATGATTTATTTCAAAAACCCGTTTCTGTCCCTGCAGCTTTTAAGTCCTCACTGCTTGAATTGTATGGTTTTTTTCCTTACCTTTCCTTCAGTTATACAATTATCACTGCTCTGGATCTCAGCATGTACTCACCTCCTACTGTACTTTAAGAATAGGAATTTATTTACAGTCCCATGATAACTGGTCATCTCTAATCATTATTTTTTCTCTTGAGTGTGTTTCAGTTTGTGATAAAGTCACTTGAATCTTGGTGCTTGTGAAGTCTGAGCACACACAAACACACACACGTTCTTCCTACAAATAAAAACCACAGATGAGGGTAAACTTTGATGGAGTGAAGGATGTGTGCGGCCAGCAGTTTCAGGGAGGTGATTCTGCCCCTCTGCTCTGCTGAAATTGCACCTGGAGTCCAGTTCTGGTGTCCTTAGCGCAGGAGAGATGTGAATCTGGAGGAGGCCACAGCAATGATGGGAGGGCTAGAAGCCCTCTGCTGTGAGGCCAGGCTGAGAGAGTTGATGGTGTTCAGCCTGGAGAAGAGAAGGCTCCAGACAGACCTTCTTACAGCGTTTCAGGACTTAAAGGGCATTATGAGAAAGATGAGGACAGACTTCGTAGCAGGGCCTGTTGTGGCAGCACAAGAGCTGATGGTTTGAAACCGAAAGAGGGGAGATGCAGACTAGAGAGAATGAAGAACACTGAGGGTGATGAAACACTGACCCAGGATGCCCAGAGAGGTGGTAGAAGTCCTATCCCTGGAAACATTCCAGGTCAGGTTCTGATGGGCTCTGAGCAACCTACTCTAGTTGCAGATGTTCCTGCAGACTGCAGGATGGCTGGTCTAGATGACTTTTAAAGGTCCCTTCCAACCTAAAACATTCCGTGAACTTGAGGCAATATTGAATAGTAAAGTAGTCAGAGAGCAATGTGTTGGGCAGCTCTTTCACTCTCCTTCATTCCTGACTTTGAAATCACGTTGTCAGGAGAGCTGGAAAACACTTTTTTCTGCTATTCTCTGCCATGTCTGATGGAAGGACTGGAAATCATAGCCAGCATGACCTACCTGCATCTGCAGTGTGGGGCCAAAAGCTTCTGTCTGCTGGGATGAGTGTCCTGCGAAAGCAGGTGCTGGATGCTAATTAACCCAAGCAGGTCGTTATCCCGCACTGCTGCCTCTTAAGAATACAAATCAGTGGCTCCATGCAATTAAATGTAAACATGTCAGCAGTGCCTAAGCCACCTTTAGTGATCATGCATCTCTTTTGCTTTTTACTTTCAGCTGCTCTTTTCCCCTTGCCCTTCTTGAGGAGCAAGGAAAAGTGACGTGAGAGACTTTTATTTTTAGTTCTTTTTTTTTTTAGCAAGAAAAATGGAACAAAGCTCAGAAATTTGTCATTTGAATGTTAAAAGGCAATGCTTATTGCATTTCATAGGGTATGGCATAATGTTTCAACATATGGGTAGTTAATGAATAAGCAGCTTTCATTTCACCCATCTCTGTTCCCTCCTCCCACCCTTTCTTTCTTTTACAGAACCTGAAGTTTGGGAACAAATACTGGACTAAGTTAACGCTATGTTTAAATCAACACTTAGTGAGATAGTTTGGTGGGACTTCTTTATTGAGGTAGCATACTAAGAAAATACTGCAACTCTCAATTTAACCACCTGAGAAGTCAAATATTGAATGTTTATGATACCTTTTGAGAGTCTTTAGAATAATAGGATCATAGAATTGTTTTGGTTAGAAAAGACCTCGTAAG
Source organism: Dryobates pubescens (assembly GCF_014839835.1). NCBI lineage: Eukaryota > Metazoa > Chordata > Aves > Piciformes > Picidae > Dryobates > Dryobates pubescens. The sequence continues at coordinate 118,677,826 of NC_071657.1, read as the reverse complement.
ATTATCGAGTCCAACCATTACCCTGCCACCATGTCCATTAAACCATGTCCCAAAGTGCCATGTCCCCATGTTTTTTGAACACCTCCAGGAGGGAGGGCTCCACCATGTCCCTGTTCTAATGTCTGACCACTCTTTCACTGCAGAACTTTTTCCTAATATTGAACCTAAACCTCCCTTGGTACAATTTGAGGCCATTTCCTCTTTCCTGTCATCTGATTTTACTGATTAGATGACATTCTGAATCATTCCACAGGAATAATCCTTCCGTCTCTTCCATTTTCCTAGGGATCTTGATGGAAATATTTTCCCTAAATATATTTGTAATTTTAGTATCTTCATACATTTTAAACTGCACAGTGATTTTACTTTTGGGCAGAGCGTTGGATGTGAAAATGTGGAACACAGACCAGTCTCTGTTTTCACTTGTTTTCTCTTCTCTGTCCTTTGTGTAATTGCATTTAAAACCATGAAGTACCTGATTTTAGTGTACTTGTTATTGATACTTGTTTAACTAGGATTTTGTGCATTAAAACTTTCTCTGAGTGCTCTTTCTCTTTAAAACAATGACAAATCAAGTGGCTGCGTTGGATATGCTTGAGAGTAGGAAGGCTCTGCAGAGGGATCCAGCCTGGCTGGATCAATGGGCTAAATCCAGTGGGATGGAGTTCAACAAGGCCAAGTGCTGGGTCCTGCACTTGTGTCACAATAAATGCTTCAGGCTTGGGGAAGAGTGTCTGGAAGGTTACCCAGTGGAAAAGGGCCTGGGAGTGTTGGTCAACAGCCATCTGAAGATGAGCCAGCCTGTGCCCAGGTGGTCAAGAAGGCCACTGACATCCTGGCCTGGATCTACAATACTGTGGCTAGAAGGACCAGGGCAGGGATTGCTCAGTACTGATGAGGTCACACCTCAGATATGAGCCCCTCACTACTAGAAGGACATAGAAGTACCAGAATATGTCCAAAGAAGGGCAATGAAGCTGGTGAAGGGTCTGGAGAATAGGTCTTGTGAGGAGCAGCTGAGGGAACTGCGGTTGTTTAGTCTGGAGAAAAGGAGACTGAAGGGAGGCCTCATTGCTCTCTACAACTACCTGGAAGGAGGTTGGAACCAGGTGAACAAACAACAGGATGAAGGGAAACCGTTTGAAATTGCACCAGGGGAGGTTTAGGTTGGACATCAGGAATAATGTCATCAATGAATGGGTGATTAAGTCCTGGAACAGACTGCCCAGGGAGGTGGTGGAATCACCATCCTTGGAGAGATTTCAAAGCCATGCAGATGTGCTGCTGAGGAGCATAGTTTAGAGGTGGACTTGGCAGTGATGGATTAACAAGTGTGACTTGATGACCTTAAAGGTTTTTTCCAACCTCAACAATTCTATGATTCTGTGAAAACCTTCTCTGCCTAAGCAGTAGTTAGTAATTTTTCACTTTATAAAGCAATAATATTTATGTGAAATGTTTCCATGCTTCTTTTCTTGTAAATAGCCTTTTAAACCTAGAGGCTGAAATAACCTTCCCAGGCACATACCAGCTTCATTTTCACTGCTGCCAATCTGAGTGATATTTTAATTCTTTCTGCCCCTAAAAATACTACAGTCCTGTACCCAATAGATAAATGAGAGAATCCCCAGGAACTGCTCCAGAATGTTTCTATTTACCAGCACAATAAATGCAGAAGCTAATAAATGTCCTCTTACATCAGGAGGAGGCGTATAATGAGTAAATGATGGGAAAAGGAATTTAGGAAATAAATGATCAATCCAATCTAAGTCGACAAACAATTTCTTAACAACTTGGCCTTCGATGGGAGAGAAGGCTCTGTGCAGCCCAGCCAAGCTGGAGGCCAGCCGCTTACATCTGGCAGCTGATGGGTTTTGAGTCTGTTCTGGGTTTGATGAATGATAAGTGGCCTGCATCAAGAATACTGTGGCCAGCAGGAGCAGGGAAGTCATTGTGCCCCTGTACTCTGCACTGGTTAGGCCACACCTTGAGTACTGTGTCCAGTTCTGGGCCCCTCAGTTTAAGAAGGACATTGAGACACTTGAACGTGTCCAGAGAAGGGCAACAAGGCTGGTGAGAGGCCTTGAGCACAAGCCCTACGAGGAGTGGCTGAGGGAGCTGGGGTTGCTTAGCCTGGAGAAGAGGAGGCTCAGGGGAGACCTCATTGCTCTCTAGAACTACCTGAAGGGAGGTTGCAGCCAGGAGGGAGCTGGTCTCTTCTCCCAGGCAACCAGCACCAGAACAAGAGGACACAGTCTCAAGCTGCACCAGGGGAAGTTTAGGCTCGAGGTGAGGAGGTAGTTCTTCACTGAGAGAGTCGTTCATCATTGGAATGTGCTGCCCAGGGAGGTGGTGGAGTCACCATCCCTGGAGGGGATTGGACGTGGCACTTGGTGCCATGGTCTAGTCGTGAGGTCTGTGGTGACAGGTTGGACTTGATGATGTTTGAGGTCTCTTCCAACCTTGGTGATACTGTGATAAGTGGTGATTCTGACACAGCCTTTTCCATGCGAGGTTTTGATGCTTTCCCGTTTGAGTGTGTGTGCATACAGGGAGAAGGGACAGTGGGTTTAATCTTTGGCTCTGTTTCAGCACAGAGAATCATAGAACGGTAGGGGTTGGAAGGGACCTTTAGATACTATCGAGTCCAACTCCTCTGCCAAAGCAGGATCACCTAGTGCAGGTCACATAGGAACACATCCAGGCAGGTTTTGAAAGTCTCCAGAGAAGGAGGCTCCACAGCCGCTCTGGGCCGCCTGCTCCAGTGCTCCAGCACCCTCACAGGAAAGATTTCCTCATTTTAAGATGATACTTCCTCTGTTCCACTTTGTGCCTGTTGCCTCTTTTCCTGTTGCTGGGCACCACTGAAAAGAGTCTGGCTCCATCCTCTTGCCCCCTACCCTTTAGCTATTGATGAGCATCGAGAAAGTCCCCTCTCAGTCTGCCCTTCTCCTGGCTAAACAACTCCAGGTCTCTCAGCCTTTCTTTGTTAGAGGGATGCTCCAGTCTCCACGTTATCTTACTTTTGCTCTTGTGCAAGAATCCTGCCTAGGAGCTGTTGTCTCTAGTGGTCATACTCTTAACCTCGGGGAGAGTCCAGCAACAGTGAGTGTTGAACCAACATCTCAGTATTTTATCACATTTTAAGTCAAAGACAAATATTCCTTTTTTTTTTCCCCCCATACCATTAATTGTTGCACAGGTCTCAGCTTTCTCCTGGTTTTGCTGCAGAAGTGATACATTAAGTAAAATTTTATTCTGTGTGGAGAATTCAATATTTTGGGAATCTTCATATAAATTATTAGCTGGAGAAGGAACTGAAATTCAAGATGGCCAGGGAGGTTTGTGGGAAGAAAACTGGGGAAAAGTGGAGAAGAGAAAAAAAAAAAAATAAAAAATTGAAATAATGGCCTGAGTGACAAACCAAGTGACAACTTCTTATCAGCCACATTTTTGCTTTGTGGAGAGCAAAACCAATTTGTCTTGGGCATTACGCAGATTCCTTTAAAATCCCCGACTCCCCATTCCCTCCACAGGGATGAAACAGACGGCATTGAGATTCTGTATTTGTGAAATCCTTCCTAGAAGCATAACATGTCATTTTTCCACCAATATTTCCAAGGTGAAGGTTTCTTCTCTCATGTGTTGGGTTTCAGGCTGTTGATGGGTTTTGTGTCTGCTAAGCACTCAGTATGAAATAGGTCCAGCTCAGCCGCAAAGGAGCTCGTTGTTGCTCTTGTCATTTTTAATTGGGATATCGCCACAGCTTAGCAAAAGGGGTAGTGAACCATCCGTAACTGGGTGAGGGGCTGGAAATGATAATGCCAGGCTGGTGGCATGTTCAGCTCTTTTTAAGCGTGTCAGAGAGAATTGAAAGTTCCCCCATCTTCTGCCTTTCTAAACTGAAAAGCATTATACCTGAAAGCTGAGGCTTTTCAATATGTTTCTATTCACATGCATATTTCTCTGCCTCAAAAGGCCTTTCCTTTTGAAATATGGAAAGATAATCATGTGTTTGAAATGAGGAGATACTCTCCTGCCACTTTTGAAATCTTTATTTTTCCCCATGTCAGACAGTTTAACTGTTTGCATTACTGTGGGCCATAATCACACAGGAATATGTATTTATGCACATTCAAACACAAAAACAGAGCTGCAGTAATTAGGAAGCAAATTCAAATGAACCGTAGCAGAGGAGTTCAAACATATGTCTAATTCTCAGAAAAGAATTGGAATTTTTCACTGTGTCTTACCTTAATAACAGTTTAATGTTTTGCATGTCTTCTAACCCTGTAATCCATAAAAAGATTTTTTTTCCCCCTGCTTCTTTAAGTTATATATTTATCAAACATAAAGCCTAAAGAAGATTTTCCTTGTTCCCAAAAGACTGTGACAATAACACAGAATGGTTTTTTGCTGTTTGATACTGTATGCATTTTTAAAAGCATTACAGCTAATTGTTACTGCCAGCCAGCTCAAATCTCTCTTCATGCCAAGCTTGCCACTGATTTCAGTAGTTAATCCCCGCTAGCCTGCAGGCTTCTACAGTAGAAGCATAGCAGGGCTTGGCAGTGGTTAACATGTTATAAACTGTAATTACTGCGTTCTGCAGGTACAAATGCTTTGTTTGGACCCATGATTTGTAAAGTGCCTCTGTTGCCTTGCCTCCTCACAGGGTTGCTTCAGTCCCCTCAGCATCTTTGTAGCCTCTGCTGGTCTCTCTTCTTCGTTCCCTGTCTTTCTTGACCTAGAATCCCCAGAACTGGACCCAGTACTCCAGATGTGCCCTCACTACAGCAGAGTAGTTTCAAAACCAGTTTCAAAGTAGTTGCAAAATCTGATTATCCTGCTTCTGTTTCATACTTTAGGAAATTTGTTTCCTACTTTAGGAAATTTGTTACCTTTTGTTGTTGTTGCCTCAGTTTCTCCAAGGAAGGAAAGAACAATGTAATCATCAAAATTTCACACCCTCAGAATGGTTTGGTTTGAATGGGAGCTTTAAAGGTCACCCAGTCTAGCCCTCCTGCAATGAACAGGGATATCTTCCACTAGAACAGGTTGTTCAGAGTCCCAAACATCCTGTAGTGTTTCCAGGGATGGGACTTCAGTTGTTCTCTGATTAAATCTAGAGGAGGTGATACCACACAATTTGCTGTCTAGACTTGCAAATGGGTTAAAATGTGCAATCTTATGTATTAACCATTTTATTCTGCAAAATGTCTAGAAATGTGAGTATGAAGGCATAATTTTCAGTTACTATAGATTCATTTCTTGCTTAACTTCTTGAACTGGTTTTTAAAGCATGAATGAGAGTTTCATTTTTTGAAGAAATTTCCTATTCAAAGCTAGTAAATTGTTAGTTTTCCTATCAGGTGGTTAGAGCACTGCACGTGTGTCATTGCTTACTGCATTGAACCAGCCAAACCCACATATTAAAGACCATTCTACGTTGCACTGAAAGACATTTTTTCAGCAAATCTGACTTTGTGGGATTTGCAGTAGAGTTTGGGGCTGGATGTATGCTTGGATTTTGTGATTACAGCAGTAATAGGCAGATTTTCATGCTTTCTTATCCCCACCTCCCACTGGGTTTTGGTTGTACGAGCTTTGTATTCAAGCAGGCGATGCTGGCAGTGAACACAACTTGCTCAAATTGTCTGTATTGTGTCCACTCCTGGGCTCCCTGGTTCAAGAGGGACAGGAATATACTAGACAGTGTCCAACAGAAGCTATGAGGATGATGAAGGGACTGGAACACCTGTCTTACGGATGAGGAAAGGCTGAGAGACCTGAGGCTACTTAGTCCTGGGAAGACTGAAGAATCTTACTGATGTTTATAAATATCTAAAGGTGGGTGTCAAGAAGAAGGTGCCAGTCTCTTTGCAGTGGTGTCCTGTGATAGGACAAAGGGTAATGGATACAAACTGGAACACAGGAAGTTCTACTTCAACATAAGAAAATCTTCTTTACTGTGAAGTGACGGAGCCCTGGAGCAGGCTGCTCAGAGAGGTTGTGGAGTTTCATCTGGAGACTTTCAAGACCTGTCCGGACACATTTCCGTATATCCTGCCCTAGGTGATCCTGCTTATGCAGGAGGTTTGAACTCAGTGATCTTCAGAGGTCTTTTCCAACTCCTGTCATTTTATGGTTCTGTGAAAAGATGCTTTGGGCAAGAGAAGAGCTGCTCTTAAATCAGGAGCCCCTTTTTCAGTGGATGCTGTTCCTGTCTTGTATGTCAGATGCTTAGCAGCTCTGTCTGTCCTTACCCAAGTCACCTTGACACAGTTCCCTGTAGTGGAAACTGTTTGGGGTGTTCATAGGAAAACCTGGTGATATCTTCACTATCTTGTCCCCTTTAATACCAGTGAACAAGCACACACTGTATTTTTTAGACTCGACACTCCTAAATAACTCATTGCCAGCAGAACACACCCCTTGAAATGAATACAGACCATAATCTATTCATTGCACATTTCAAACAGCTTTCATGATCTTCCTTCTTTCTTCAGCATTTACTGCTCCTCCTGTCACTGAATTTTTTGAAACTTTCTTTAATTATATGTTTAAAATCATGTGCAGAATGCCGAACACTTGAGGATCTCTCGTGGCTGAGCAGTAGGCTTTTGACTGAGCAAAACAAAATATTGCTGTGTTGAATGGTTGGATAGCAGTAGAGTTTGGATTTGCTTCTGTTAGGAAATACGAAGGTTAGTTGTTTAAATGCTTTCTCCAAAGCAGAAAATGACCCTTTTGAATTCAGAAAACTTCAATTAATTCATTTTTTTTCTTTGAATCATTGCCACGAACTGACAAGAGATGATTTCGGATACTTGTCAAATTGGAAAGACTTCATATAAAACTCAAAAATCTGAGCTTTTATATTGGAAACTGGAGTGTAAAATGTTCTGTGTGTTTGTGCCATACAATGGGTAGAATATTTCTGGAGTGGGAGTTTTACCAGGGGTTAACAGAACAAAGATTTATTGACAGTATTTGAGGAGACATACAATGTCTTTTTGACTGGTTGATGTAATTAAGGCAACTTTTCCAACACATGACACTCTTTTCATGTGGCTCTGAGTTTACTGGCACTATTTTACTTCCCTTCTTGTCCAGGCTTTAAGAAATAGTGTGAATGTAGAGATGGAGTAAATAGCTTGTGTGCAAGTACTGTAAGTACAGTTTCTAGTGACATGATCCATGGGACTCAGATTAAATACAAAGGAGGAATCATCCTTGGAGTTGTTGAAGACTCAGCTGGATAAGGTCCTAAGCAACTCACTCTAGTTAGACCTGATTTGAGCAAGGGCAAGGAATAGGTGATTTCTGAAGATGCCTCCTAAATTATCCTATGAGTTGGCATTATCATATAATCAGAGAATGTTTTGGGTTGGAAGGGACCTCCAAAGGTCATTGAGTCCAAACCCCCTGCAGTGAGCAGGGACATCCTCACCTAGATCAGGTTGCTCAAAGCCTTGTTGAACCTGACCTTCAATATCTCCAGGGATGGGGCCTCAACTACCTCCCTGGGCAACCTGTTCCAGTGTTCCACCACCCTTATGGTAAAGAATTTGTTCCTAACATACAATGTAAATCTGCTCCTCTCTAATTTAAAGTCACACCCCCTCATTCCATCACTACAGTCCCTTTCCAGCCTTCTTGTAAGCCCTCTTCAGGTACTGGAAGGCCTCTATTAGGTCTTCCTAGGGCCTTCTCTTCTCCAGGCTGAACAACCCCAGCTCCCTCACCCTGTCCTCATAGGAGAGGTGTTCCAACCCCCAGATCATTTTCATGGCCCTCCTCTGGACCCACTCCATCAGATCCATGTCCTTCAGAGTTGTACACAGTATTCCAGGTGAGATCTTCCCAGATCAGAGTAAAGTGGCAGATACAACATGTTATGTAGAAAAAAATGTAAAAACCAAACCTTGTAAGTGCTTTCATATATTTATTAGGCAGTTCTGTTAATCAATATAGAGGGATAATTTATCTACTTAGATGTCTTGCTGTAAGGAATGAAGCAGAATTCTAAAGGATTGTGGTTGGGTTTTGAGGTCTTTTGAAAAGAACTGCTGTGTGTAACTCTTCTCTCAGTCATTCTGTGTTACTTTGCTGTTCTGTTGGCTTGAAGCAAGTGTATAACAAGAGTATTTGCATCATAGAAGTTGGTCTAAATTACACTGTCTTTGTGTCCTCCTTGGCTGGTTGGTATGGCACTGATGTGTTTTCTCTAACTTAGCTTGAAGTGGAAACTGGACCATAAAAGTTATCAGAGGTCATGAACCCCTCTGCTGTGAGGACAGCCTGAGAGAATTGGGGTTGTTCAGTCTGGAGAAGAGAAAGGTACAGGGAGACCTTCTTGTGGCCTTCCAGTAAGGCTTTTTCATAAGAAAGATGAGGACATAGCATGGGAGGACTATTGTGTGTGGCACAGAGACTTCTCAAGAGGCAGCTATAAATCACACACACAGAACCACACAGAATCGCCGTGGTTGGAAAAGACCTCTAAGATCATCAAGTCCAACCATTACCTAACTGTACCAGAGTCACTACTATACCATATTCTGGAGCACCACATCTAGATGGCTTTTAAATACAACCAGGGATGCATTCAGACTAATGAGGAAGAGGTGTCTGTGATTGTCTGTGGATATCTGTAGAAATACAGGTATTCAGCACAAGTGATCATTTAAAATTGGAAGGAAAACTCAAGACAGCAGTGGAAGAACATACATATGTAGGTCAGAACATGCACTAAATACCTGCTGGATGGTTGAAAGGCACAACAGCTCCAGCTTGAAAGATTCACTGAGCCCTGTGGGAGGGATAATTGAAATGAATAGTAGGAATAAACAGAACCTGGAAAAAGAAGCCCAGTAAATAGCAGGAATCATCTCTAGAGGTCAAAAAACATAGTTACAAATTATGAATGTTTTCAGAGGTCTGCATTTGAATTATTTTGGCCTAGCCTCTCATCCAGCTGTAGGAATTTGGTGGCATGCTGCCTCGTTACTTGAGAGCACTAGAACCACGTTTTAATTTCCACAGCAATGTATTTGGTGCTAATGATTACACTGGGGCATGCTGAGACATTTAATCCATTTCTTTTTTAGCAGTCCTGGATTTTTTTTTTTCTGTAGCATGTTGTTGAGTGAGAAGGCCACCTGCCTTAGTTTTGGCTGCACTGCTTTCAGAAGGCTTTTTCCAAATGGAATGGGTCTGCTGGGATGTGCTGTTGTAAGAGCGTTGAAAAATCCTCACATTAGGTTGATTTAAACATGCACAGAGCTCATTTTGTTTCTTCCTTCACTAAATATGAGAAGAGTTCTCAATCTAGACTGAGTGTAAACTGTAGTTTTCTTGGATTCAGGTGCTTATCAGTCATCCAAACAAATAGATCCAATGTTTTTCACCAAGCAATTTTTTGTATCTTTAGCATTCTTCTTGTGCTGGTCTTGGTATTTCCTCACTGCTCATAATCTGTGTTCAAAGTGGCTGCAGAAGACCATCCTTCAAGTACTTTAGTCACTTCAGAATTGCAGATTTCATTGGGCTGGAAGGGACCCTCGAAGGTCATCTTTTCCAACCCCTCTGCAGTAAGCACGAACACCTCCAACTATATCAAGTTGCTCAGGGCCCCATCGAGTTTGACATCGAATGTCTCCAGGGATGGGGTCTCAAACTCATCCCTGGGCAACCTGCTCCAGTAATTCACCACTCTCATTGTGAACATTCTCCTCATGTCCATCCTAACTCTATACTGCTCCAGTTTCAAACCATTGCCCCTCATCCTATCACTACAAGACCTTCTAAACAGTCCCTCCCCAGCCTTCATATAGGTCCCCTTCATATATTGAAGGGAGTCACCAAAACCTTTTATTGATACTTAGATTTCTTCCATTTTACATTTTGTTGTACAGCATCATCAATCGATCGGTTGATACCTGGCATCTGAAAAACTTCTTGCCATGCTGTTACATAGGTGGTTTGACATGAATCGTGAACTTTGTCCATGGAAAGGATGATCTCTAGATATTCACCTCTTTACTCACCCACTGATCCTAAAATGATCAGAATCTTTTCACCTGGCAGTGATTTAAACAGATACCTACACTAAGATTGTTTGTGCCAGCAGTATCCCCAAAAGTCTGGTGGTCTGGCCAAATGCAAATGTTAAAATGGTCCTGAATACTAAGCCTTTCCTGTGTGGAGACTGCAGCTCGTAATCCCGCAATATGAGGAAATTGGTAGGGTTGATCACACTTGTTCTTCAGACACAGTGTAATATCCTCCCCCTGTACTCTGCCCTCGTGAGACCACATCCAGTTGCAGCCAGTTCTGGGCCCCCCTCTTCAAGACAGGGAACTACTGGAGAGAGTCTAGTGGTAGCTACAAAGATGCTGAGGGGCCTGGAGTAGCTTTGTGAGGAGAAAAGACTGAGACACCTGAGGCTGTTCAGCCTGAAGAAGAGAAGACCAAGAGGGAATCTCCTCAATGCTTATCAATATCTGAAGGGTGTGGGGCAAGGGCATGTGGCTAGACTCTTTTCTCAGTGGTGCCTGGTAATAGGACAAGGGGCAGTGGGCCCAAATGGGAACACAGGAGTTTCTATCTGAACACTAGGAGAAACTTATTCCTGTGAGGGTGATGGAGTTCTTGAGCAGGCTGTCTGTGGAGAGCTTCCAAACCCACCTGAACATTGTGATCCTGGGCAACCTGCTGTGGGTGACCCTGCTTTAGCAGAGGGGTAGGACTAGATGATCTCCAGAGATCCAATCCAACATTCACCGTTCTGTGAGTCTGTATCACCATTCACTGTGCTGAGACAGTTACCTGAGGAAAGTTACCACAACCTGATATCAGTCCAGAAAAACAAAGACAAAACTTTTTATATCTATGATAGAGAGATAGGAAGAAGCCTGTGAGACGATGCTCTTGCCAGGGCTGTTGGATTGAGAGAGACAGAATATTTTAGAATGTCTTTCAAGAACTTTATTTGTGATCTCTGGAGGATTGGCGCCTAAGTGTTATTTGTGGCAGCATTGTGCTTTTCAAAAAATGGTAATCTTGTACTCATTATGCCCTTAGGCAGCCAATCTGACTGAGCAGTGATGGTGGTAGATCTAATAAACAAAGCTAAACCCAGCTACTTTCCATTTATTTGAAAGAAAATGTAGCTAATCTGTGATTCTTTATGTTGGGCTCCTGCCACAAGATGAATTTCACATACAGCTGCAGAGCAGATTGCACATCGACAAGCCAAAATAGATTCTCATGCTGATATCAGATATATGACTAACTGTCAGCATACATATTCATAGACTTGCTTGGAATAGAAAAGGCCTTGGGAGGCCCAACCTCCTGCTCAAAGCAGGATCAACACTGAGGACGAAGGAGGTTGTTCAATGCTTTGTCCAGTCAGATCTTTGAGAACCTCCAAGGCTGAAGATGCTACAACCTCTTTGCATCTCTGTGCTTCTGTGTAATTATCCTTGGAGAGAAATGTTTTTCCTTACATCTATTTGGAACCTCTATTGACCTGACTGATAGAATCATAGAATCATTTGGATTGGAAGAGACCTATAAGGTCATCAAGTCCAACTATTAACCTGATGCTGCCAGGTCACCACTAAACCATATCTCTCAGCACTACATCTACATGGCTTCTAAACCCCTCCAGAGATGGGGGCTCCACAACTTCCCTAAGCAGCCTTTTCCAGAGTTTGACAACCCTTTGGGGGAATAAATTTAATATGTTCTAAATGTCACACATTCTTCTCTAAAGAAGGATATTTACAACCATTGTTTCTTGTTCTCCAACAGCACATCAGTAATGAACCTCTCTCCACGTTGATCACCTCTTAGTGCTATTAAAGCTATCCTCTGGACTAAACAAGTCATGTTCCCTTGGCTTCTCCTTGTAGAACGTGTCCCCACATTTTGCCATCACCTGCATGCTTGGTAAAGATCCTTAACAGGGATGGCTGTGGAATGGAATCCTGAGGAACTCTTCATGTAGCTGGCCTCCAAGTAAGGCATGATCCAAACAGACTGACCCATAATTCCCAGAAGTCATTCTTATGACTGCTTTCATGGGTTATCTGTCTCTGAGAGCTGATCTGAAAGCGTTTGAAACAAGTGGTGTTTAGAAAGATGTTCCCTCTCCTTTGACTGCAGAGGATGAGCAGCATGATCTTAAAATGATGGCTGCTGTAATCCATAGAAGGTGTTTCAACAGAAGATTTGTGAGTAAGCTCAAATTATTTTCCTTTGAGTCTCTACCACCACTGGACTTTGTGAAAGTTATTCCTGCAGCAGATGAGCTGCAACTATACACAAATGTAACAGAAGACTTAAACTAAGCTTTCTGCTGCTGCAGCAAAATATGTGTAGATAGTTTTAGTAGCCAGATAAATATATCTGTGTGTATTCAAATCAAATATTGAGGTATCCCTGTAATCCACTGTTGTTGTTTAACCCCAAAACTGGGCATCCAAGGCTCATGCAGATCCTAGTTGGCCTCCAAGCTGATGTAGTTCTCTGTGCAAAAGTGGTCCATTGAATGTATACTTAAGAATTAATTCCATAAAGGCAACAAACAATGGTAATTTTAAATCCATGAGGAATGTGCTATTCCTAATGCTGCTGTCTGTACCTGATGTCATTAGGAAAAGAAACTTTTTCACTTACCTTCACAGAACCACAGAACAATTGTAAGGGACCTTTCGGGATCATCTACTCTCACTTCTCTCCTTAAAGCAGGGGCACCCAGAGCAAGTTGCTCAGGGTTGTTGTCCAGGCAGGTTTGAAATCTCTCCAGAGCAGAATCCACAACCTGTCTGGGCAGCCTGGACCAGTGCTCCTGCACCTTCACAAGAAAGAAGTTCTTTGTTTAAATGGAACCATCTGTGCTTTAGTTTTTAGCTGTTGCCCTTTGTCCTGCTGTTGGGCATCACTGAAAAGATTCTGCCCCATCCTCTTCTCCTTGCCCTTTAGGTATTAGCACTGAGAATATCCCCTCTCAAGCTGTTCTTCTTGAGGCCAAACAGCCCCAGGTCTTTCATCCTTTCCTCCTCAGAGAGACACTCCAGTTCCCTCAGCATCTCTGTAGCCATTTGCTGGGCTCTTTCCAGCAGTTCCTTGTCTCTCTGGAACTGGAGAGCTCAGAGTGCTCAGTGGTCAGGACTCAGTGCTACAGATGTGGCCTCAATAGGTCAGAGTAGAGGGGAAGGAGATGCTGGCCACAGCCTTCTTAATGCACCCCAGGAGACAACTGACCTTCTTGAGCATGATAGCATGTCACTGGCTGATAGTGAATTTGTTGTTCCCCACCACTCCCAGTTCCTTTACCATAGAGCTGCTTTCCAGCAGGCCAACCCCTCACCTGTACCAGTGCAGGAGTTATTCCTCCTCAGGTGCAGGACCCTACAATTGCCCTTGTTGAACTTCATGTGGTTCACCTCTGCCCAACTCTCCAGCCTGCCCAGGTCACAGTGAAGGGCAGCAGAGCCTGAGAGGGTGCCAGCCACTTCTCTCACCATCAGCAAACTTTCTTGGCCATCACACCTGGCAGCAGCAGTAATACTCATTCCTAAATGCCTGTAAGACAGCACTTGGCAACTTGACATCTTCAAATGCCACTTTCAGGGGAAAAGTGCTTTAGGACATGGAGAACTAATTCCCATTGATACCCTAGGGAGAATGTGATTTATAACAGTGAAAGGAGTGAGACTGAAAAGGAAATTGTAAATAGGAATCATTGTGATGAGGCATCTTGTCATCAGTAGGAGATGTAAATATGGTTGTGCATTTCCATGTGCATCCCGAGACTGAGAACATTTGTATTAAAGATTCAATTACAATTACATGCAGATTAGATGCTTGGCTGAATAGCTGTAAGAACTTTGAATAGATTTGTCCTTTCCACAAAGGTTTTCATTTTCTTTGGCAGCTCTGAGTGTTAACAAATTAGAGATCAATGTTCTACTAGGGCAGCAAAGTGAAGTGAAGCAGATCTTGGGAGAAACTTTAGAGACATTGTAAGTTGCAGGTGACGGTATTAGTGGTGCCTGGAAAACAGAATGGGAAATGCAATAGAAAAGGTCAAAAAAATTCTCTTTTCCCCATTTTCTGCTGATATCTGAGTTAAATACTTTTCCACACCTTGAACCCTTCAACAAACGTTGTGAAATCAAACAAGTAATGTTGGAAGTGAATTGTCTTCTCACAGAACATTTGGTACAGTGCAACAGATGTTTCTCCTTTGTTCCCTTTGAGTTCCTTACAGCACTGCCTCTTTCTCTAGCTTCTTCACTGTTTTGGATACCTGCTTGCTTTTTTATCCTTTTGTCATGGCACAGGTGTCCAAAATCCTCCCTTCAGTCCCTAAAGGTCAAGTCATGTCAAAGGGACACTCTGGTCCAGAGCCAGTTTCTTGCAGGACCTAATGAGGAGATGAGGTTTCATAAAGGCTTGAGAGTAAAGAGCAGATACCAAAATTTAGCTTTGTCTTCCTTACTGTCCAGATGTTCTCTGTAGGATTAGTCCTAGATGAGTGATGAGCCAGCAGTGTTCTCAGGTGGCCAAGAAGGCCACCAGCATCCTGGACTGCATCAGGAATAGCATGGACAGCAGGAGTAAGGAAGTGATCATGCCCCTCTACTCTGGTGAGGCCATACCTTCGGTACTGGGTTCAGGTTTGGGTCTTTGCTCCAAGAAGGACCATCCCTGGAGGAGTTCAAGAAACATGTGGACATAGCACTTTGGGCTGTGGTGGTTATTAGGTCAGTGGCTGGACTTGATCTTAGAGGTCTGTTCCAATCAAAACAATTCTATGATTCTGTGATCTCTGGAGTAAAACTACAATTGCCTGAATAGTGCAGCTGGACCCAATGAAAAAAGTCATAATTTGTATTAAAAAGAACTTCTCTAACGATTCAAGCCACTGCCTGATCTGATGACATTTCAGAAGAAATTACTTCATTCATCTATCATTTTAATAACATTTGGGGTACAATAAAGATGCAGAGATAACTCGAGAATCTGTGTGACGTTACAAGCTTGATTCTCTGTAGCTCCTTCAAATCAATTTGGAGACAAATAGAGGTTTCTAATTGAAATAAAGATGCCATAAAAACATTCATATATTTATAAAGCCATAAGTTAGTATCATTTGCAACCATGATGCATGCATTAGGTAGTCCTGCTGTCTTTTTAATACTTACTCTTCCCCAACTCCTCTTTTTGCTCATTTCTTCCTCTTAGTGGCAGCTTCACAGATTGAGCATGACTGAATGTTTTAGTAGTGTTAATCTTGCTTTTTTTTCTTTATAATCCTCATGGTCTACTTCAGAGTCTGCATAACCATGTGTCCTGGTTTGAGGTAGAGCAGAACTAATTCTGGTCAGTAATTTGATTTCTCAGCTCAGGACCTGCGCTTGCTAAAGTCCAGGGCAGATTTGCACAGACAATGTCTGCTTCTAGCAGTGACAGTCCTGATGGGCAGAGTCACTGCCAAGGGCTGGGCTGCAGAAAGGCTCTTGCTTAGACTTGCCCTTCTGTATATCAAGGTTACTGCTACTTCTTGTGTCCCATGTTGGGATGAAGCAAGTCGGAAGTGGCACCTGTGAGGAGGAGTAGAGAGGGCAGATGCCCCTATGTTGTCCAACAAGGGATTCCATGCCATGGACATCATCTTCAGTGTAAAGCTGAGAGATCATCAGTGTCAGGCCTCTTCTTCAATGGCCAGTGTCCAAGGATGACTAGTCTGCATTCAATCCCAATCTGTGTGTTCCTGAATCCAGCTCCAGAATGTGCTTTCAGTCTGTCACCAAGTCCAGTTTGGGATTCCCTTGTGCCTGTCATAGAATCATAGAATCCACAAGGTTGGAAAAGACCTCAAAGATAAACAATTCCAACCTGTCACCCAAGACTTCATGACTACTAGACCAATGGCACCAAATGCCACATCCAATCCCCTCTTGAACACCTCCAGGGATGGTGACTCCACCACCTCCCTGGACAGCCCATTCCAATGGCTAACAACTCTCTCTGTGAAGATCTTTCTCCTCACCTTGAGCCTAAGCTTCCCCTGGTGCAGCTTGAGACTGTGTCCTCTTGTTCTGGTGCTGGTTGCCTGGGAGAAGAGACCAAATCCCTCCTGGCTACAACCACCCTTCAGGTAGTTGTAGAGAGCAATAAGGTCTCCCCTGAGCCTCCTCTTCTCCAGGCTAAACAACCCCAGCTCCCTCAGCCTCTCCTCATAGGGCTTGTGCTCGAGGCCTCTCCCCAGCCTCATTGCCCTTCTCTGGACACGTTCAAGGGTCTCAATATCCTTCTTAAATTGAGGGCCCCAGAAATGAGGGGCCCACTGATGCTGTCCACAGCATCGGTGGTGATACTGACATCATTGTCATCAGGGGGATTGGATTCCATATTGGTTTGTATCTTGTGTCTGTTTAGTTTTATTGTTATTATTTTCCCTAAAACTGGGTTAGTTTCTCTCCCAACCCATTAGTCTTGTTCCCTTCCTCTTCCCTTTAGGAAGGCAGAGGCATTCATAGAGAGCATCTGTCACCTGTTCAGTGGCCAGCCCAGCCCTAAGCCTTGATTCCAAGGTGTATGGTCTGGTGATGAAGCACCTTCCATGGTCCCGTTTGTACTCAGAACACACTCCTGCATGAGTTTCCTTTGCAGAAGTGCTGTGATGGGTCTTTGGACAGCAGTGGCTGTGCCAGACTTTGTTCCTATCAGAACAAAATGGGGACACTGTAATCTTGAGACTAAATTCAAAACTGTTAAATGACTCTATGGGCTCTTCCTACCTTCTGCTTTGGAAATTGTCTCTTTTAAAGCTGTGTGTCAACAGAATGAATAAACCAAAATGCTTCTTATCTGCAAATAGGTTTGCAAAAGATACTGAGAGAAAATGGCCAGAAGTTCAATTAAGGGATAAAAGAAAGTTTAACTTCAGCAGGAACAGATTAAATAGAGGTAAAGAAAACTTTCCAATTTGCCATTCAGGAAACACGATCGTCTTTGCCTGCTGATGCTTTGAGTCCTTCTGTGGGGCAGGATGACAAGGAAGAAAAAGGTCTTTAAATTAAAAAAATTCTCTCCTGATTCTCAGAGGTGCCAAACAGCCCCAGCTCTTCGTTCCTTTGCTGGGTGGAGCAGGCGCTGAGCTGCTCTGAAGTCAAGCTGTGCTCAGTTTTGTCTTTCACAGCACTAACTCGAAGCAAAGGCCAGATTTGTCTCTTTTGTATGGAAGTCAGATGTCTTTTTTTCTTTGTCAGATAAACTGTTAACTGCATAACTATTAAATTAAATTAAATTTTAAAAGCTTAAATAGGTTGCATGAATGTTACTCTCATATTGAATTTGGGGCTTAAAAGATAAATGTCAATGCTGAAAAGAAGTCGTGCTATGTCTCTGCAGCAAAACCAGCTTCAGCACATTTGTAACAAAGTAGTGCATTGTAGGTGATGTATCCTTAGTGAAATTAAATGAGGGCTCTCAAGTTCTCCTGCTTCTTTTGATAACCTTTTACCAGCTTGGATGACACAAGATCTTTCAGAACTTTCTCTGGCTCAAAACCTGAAGATTTTTCAGCAGAGAGTAAAAATGCACTTTCTGCTTTGAGGTCCCACATACAGACAAAATATCTGACCTTCTTCAGGTTCTGGAGGAATTTATTTTCTTACATAGACCTTTGAAATCAGAGCTGTCTAGCTAAATAATTCTTCTCCTATTCCTCCAGAATATGTTCTTTGAGAACCTCCTGCTCTTGCTTTTGTTCAGGGAAGATTATTACAGGGGCAGACATGATGAAAATACTTCTGGGAATGTTCAGATATCATTTTTATGTACCTGAATTAGAGCATTATTTATACTGATTATACCTCCCTGTATTTGTCAGGGAAATTAATTAGGTTCAAAATTAAAATTCGAGTCCTCTTTTCTTTAACACTTCTTTCTTTAAATTAAAATCCAAGTCCTCTCTGCAATGCCAGCATGTGCTCCTCTTTGTTGCCTTCTTTGAAGGTAGATCTTTAAAGGCACTTCTTCCTCAAGAACAATTAACCTTCATCTTTCTTTTTGAAAAATACTACTTGTCACTCAATTTTGGTGCAACCTATGTGGTATCTTTGGGCCATAGACACTCAAGGAAGTAACTTCGTATGTGGTGATCCTATTCAGGTCAATTAGATTCAAGTCATGTGTGAAATTAGTCACTTGATAAAACACTGAGTTTTTGCAGGTTTGAAAACAAAACTCTTCTGAATGGCTTACTGTCTGTGTGGAAACTAACACAAGGTTACCTATAACATTTATTAATAATTACAAATATTTGTATTTATCATATTTAAAATATTGAATATACAATTTAGCAACTACATTTTAAGAGTTTTCTGTAAAGAAGCTAAAATTTGGCAGTTTGGATGCTTTCTGGGTTTTGTCATTCCAGGGAGAACGTGTGTAAACTTGTCTTGCTCCAGTTCAAGAGCACAATTGAGATTCACCGAGTCACAGAATGGTTGAGGTTGGAAGTGACCTCTGGAGATCATTCACCCTTACCTCCCTGGGTCACCCAGAGAAGGTTGCCCAGCATCACAGTGTCCCAGTGGATTTTGAATTTCTCTAGAGGAGACTTCACAACCTCTCTGGGCAGCCCATTACAGTGCTCCAGCAACCTCACAGGAAAGGCTGTTAGTTAAGGCTAATGTTCTTTATGCGTGGAGAATGGTTTGTGGCTAATGATCACAAGAACCTTTTGTGCTCAGCAAGAGGTAGGTAAGGCATGACGTCTTGGAACCTTTAGCTGTTGCTGGCATTTTGTGTGTTGGAAAATTGAACTCTCACTTTTAGGTTATGACTACTGAGCTGTTCAAATCTGGAACAGCTGGGTTCATCCCTTCTGGCAGTCGTGGCAGTTTGGGACCAGGTTGTAATCATTGTATGTGCTGGAGGATGGGTCAGCATGAACCACCTGCGTGTTCTGCTCTTTATCCTACACATGTGTAGTTAATATTTGCCAGAGTCCTGAGCTGGATGAGTATTTGGTCTGGTCCGTGTAGGCAGTTGAGGAGATGGCAGCTAAGGAGCATGTACAGAAGTGGGTCAATTTCCTCCAGCTTTAGCCACTTTGAAGTCAATCACCTATTTTGATTTTGTTATTCAGGGCACCACTGAGTTGGCAGCAACAGAGTCATTCATGTAATTCTGAATACTCTGTGAGGTAAGTTGGATCTGCTAGCCAGCAACCTCTCTGGTTCTGGAGCACAGCTCAGGGATGAGTTTAGACTAGATACTTGATTTAGTCATCAAGAGCCAAATTTGCTGCTTTCTCTTGGTATCGAAGTCAAGAAACATGCCCATATCATGCAAGAACTCCGTAATACGTACAGAAAGAGCATCTTCTGCATAATCTGGGATGATATTTAATTGCCACAGCCCTGACACTTCTGTTCTTTCTTGGAATTTTGTAAGGTCTTTCATAACACACTTCCTGCACTTTCATGCTTTTTGCAATAAAAGGGTCTGTAAAGATCTACAGAAAATTATCTTTTGGTTAGACAGCAACACAGAAGACTTGAAAGAGAGAAAGATGTTGTGTAGCTCTGGAAGTGAAGACCATTTTATAATGCATGTGCCCAAGACCTAAACCAAAGAGATAAGAGAACTTGGCTGTGGTATTTTCTGCCATTTTAGTATCTTATTTAGTAAAAGAATCTTAAGAATATTACATAGAGGGTGTAGATATCTGGAATGTAATGGACATAGCTGAGCTTTGTATGTTCACGTCAGTGGTGTTTGATGCAGCATGGCAAGGTGATACTGCATTTCTGTTCCCTTCACTCTGTCTGCCTCATTCATGCACACTTTGAGGAGAAAATTGCTGGATTTGGAGTATCTGCTGGAACTGGGGAAGTTTCACAGGCCTGTAGCAGAGCTGATTTCTGATAATCTGCCACTGCTACTTACCTGAGAATGGTACTGTAGCTTTTTTCCTTCCCCTTTGTGTTGAACGTGGGGACTATATATGCAACATGAATTCATCCATGCATTTATCTGGAATCAGAGAAAGTTGGAAGGGGCCTTTCGTGGTCATCTAGTCCAACCCCCCTGCAGCCAGCAGAGACACTTTCAACCAGCCTTCTGGTGCAGTCTGCAGGACCATCTTCAACCAGAGCAGATTGCTCAGAGCCCCGAAAGAACCTGACCTGGAATTGTTCCAGGGATGGGGCATCTGCCACCTCTCTGAGCAGCCTGGGACAGGGTTTTACCATCTTCAAGGTAAAATGTTTCTACCTTCTTTCTAATCTAAATCTTCCTCTTTCAGTTTAAAGGCATCACCGCTTGCCCTGTCTCAACAAGCCCTGCCAAAGGTTTGCCACCCTAGGCTGGCTCACCTCTCAGCTTCAGTTAGACTTTCTCCTAGGGACTGAGGAAATTACTTATGTTAACAGGGCTATGTGACAGCATCATTTTTACCCTGTGTTTGGAGAAACAACCGCTTCATTCTTATCTTGGGGATTAGGGAGGACTTCTAACCTGAAACTCCATCTCAGGATTATAGAGAGTGTATCTCAAAAGGAGAACCTGAGTGAATTTCAAAGAAAGATCCGATCCAAGAAACACAGCACACTTTATCTGAGGTAACAAATGATTTCTTGATAGTGGGATTAAAACTTCTTGGCATATCTAGCAGCTCAGTTGGTCACTTGAACCGCAATTAAAAAGTAGAAACAAGTCGACTCAGAGTACTGTTTTTGTGTCAGAAATGCTCCTTCATGCTTGAAAATGATAAAAAATTGCAATCGATCCTTACAACTGTTGTGTTCATCTTTATTGATCAGGCAAAAGAAAGATAAATGGCAGCCCAAATAAGATTATAGTAAATGTTAGTGTGGTTGGGGACTGTCGGATGATAGAGAGCTATTCATCATCTCCAGCGGTGACCTGTCCACGCTCCCACCGCAGTCACTCTGCTGTCTAATCGCATACCTATTGATTTCATCTATGGCCAAGCAACCTGGATGTGGCTGTCATTGGGCAGCTGAGATTGCTAAATGCAAGGGGGTCACTGGGGTGAGGAGGATTTCATTTTCGTTTTCTTACCGGCCAACAATGATTTATGAAAAAATAAATGACCCCCAAGTCACATGTGTGGAAACCTTGATTCTAGGACAAAGGAATGATTAGGTCTGAATCTCAGAAGCAGGACTGCAGTAGACCACCATGCTCTTTGTGATCTGTACCTGACCTTTGACTGCAGTGGATGTTGCACAATTTGTTATAATTTGTGGTAAAATATGAGACTTGCAATACAATTTCCCCTGGGTCTGGAGGTGTTTGTTTGTTGTGTTTGGGGGTTTTTTGAGTGATTTCTTTACATTGTAAGATTATGATTCACAATGAAGAAGCTCATGAGATTCTCCAATGGGAAGGAAAAATGTTTCTTCTTTTATTTTTCTTGATAGCTCTGCCTCTTTTGGCATTTCCATCGAGTGTTTTTGCTGCAGTGGGCTATCATACCTGCATTCCTCATAATGTTGTTTGCTACAGATAAATCATGGAATTACAGAACTGTTGAGGTTGGAAGAGACCTTGGAGATTGCAAGTCCCCTAGAGCTTGAAATCCCACCACTACTGCTAAGTCACTATCACTAAACCATGTCCCTAAGTATTACATCCACATGTCTTTCAAGTCCTTCCAAGGATGGCGACTCCACCACATCTCTGGACAGCCTGTTCCAGGTCCTGACAACCCTTTCTCGGAAGAATTTTATGCTATTATCCAACCAGAACTTCCCATACCACAACTTCAGGCCGTTTCCTCTTTTCCTGAATGCTGCCCAGGATATCTTTACTAACCCAGTGATCATGGAGACTGTGTCATCTTCAGCTTTTACAAAAGTGATCTCTCCATTTCTCAGGAGTTTAGAATTTATTTTCCCCTAATAATGTAACAGTAGAAAGTAATAGGATGAGAGGAAGCAGCCTCAAGTTGCACCAGGGGAGGTTTACATTGGATGTTAGAAGAAACTTCTTCACTGGAAGGATTCTCAAACACTGGAACAGGCTCCCTAGGGAGGTGGTAGAATCCCTATACTTGGAGGTGTTTAAAAGACACAGAGATGTGGTGCTGAGGCACATGGTTTAGCACCAAACTTGATAGAATTAAGTAATAGTTGGACTTGATGATCTTAAAGGTCTTTTCCAACTAAACTGATTCTGTGATTCTGATTTAGGCATATTGCCTTTTCATACCTCAGTATCTTAAATAAATAAAAGTGTTTACCCAGAATGGAATTGGAACGATGCTTTCAATGTAGGGATGCTTTCTGTGGAATGACACTTTCCATGGGCTGCATTGTACAATCCAAGTACATCTGATGTTTCCAAGACGTGAAATAGTGCCATGGCATGAATAACTAAACCATAGTATAAGCAGGTAGGTTGTGAAAGTAAGGATTCAGAATAGTTTTTATGTCATCATGCAGTGTGTGAGTGCAAGAGTTTTGTTGCCATGTTAACGGTACTCCCTGTGATGCTGGATGATTCAAGAGCTTTGACGCTACAGAAGAGTTCTTGCAAGTGCCAACAAAACCTTTATACATCTCCACGACCTGTTTTTCCCACTATTCAGAGAAAAATGGTTTTAGGGAACTTTTGAACTGCTTTAACTTTTCTTTATTCCTCCAACTGTGAAGCCAGGTGCCTTGGTTATTGCATCTTATGTCCAACTGTGCTAAGGATATAAAGTCCTCTTGAAAAATACCAACTGTATATTATCTAGACATGAAGCATTACAACATTATAGTGATTTCTCTTTGAACATCCCACTGCGTCCCACTGAGAAACTTTACCAACTATTGCAAAGTTCTGTTGCTTGATGATTCAGTCTTGTCTCGCCTGCATTTTAGCAATTAGTGATTTGGTGAAACTGAGCAAAAGTCATTCCTGGGGTTAGGGGAGTGGAGAATATGTTGGGAAGCTGCCTGGTTTTAATAATTAAAATTAGCAAATGATTTGGGCACAAATTGGAACACAGGAAGTTCCATTTGAACATGAGGGAAACCTTTTTCTCTGAGGGTGCTGAAGCCCTGGAGCCAGCTACCCAGAGTGGTTGTGGAGTCTCCTTCTCTAGAGAGATTCCAAATGCACTTGGACATGGTCCTGGGCAACCTTGATGATCTCAAAGGTCTCTTTCGACCTCAACAGTTCTGTGATTCTGTGAATGCTCTGAGTGACCCTGCTTTAGCAGGCAGGTTGGACTAGGTGATCTCCGGAGGTCCCTTTCAACCCCCACCATGCTGAGGTTCTGTGATTGAAGCATCCAGGAAGTTTGGAATATTCAAACAACTCTATCAGAGGCATTATCAAGGCAAAGAACAAAAAGGAAGTCCAGCCATAGTTAATTTACTGTGCAGTGTGGTAGTTTGAGTTGAGTATCACCTGCACACTGGATGAGGATTGATGTGTAAGTAATACAAACAGGGATGTACAGAGAAAGATTCAATATTTTGATATTTTTTTCCTAATGGAGAAGCTTCAAAGGTTCCAGCAGCAGCTGATGCTAAATGCCCTTTGTCTCTTTACAGTTTCATCTCCATGAGCCATCTCTTTTGCATAACCTTCCAAAACCAGGGGGGCACACTTAAAAAACACCCCAAAAACTCTCAGAAACTTTGCAGAATACTTGATTTGAGGGTTAGGGTCTGGGGGATTTTGGAGCAACTTAAATTGATAAAATATCCACATTAAAATCATACAATTGTTTCAGTTGGAAACGACCTCTAAGGTCAGTGAGGCCGACCATCAACCTAACACCACCATGGCCATTCTTGAACATCTCCAGGGATGGTGACTCCACCATCTCCCTGGGCAGCCTGTTCCAGTGCCTGACCACTCTTTCAGGAAAGATTTTTTTTTTTCCTAATGTCAAACATAAACCTCTTCTCGCACAATCTGAGGCCATTTCCTCGTGTTCTATCACCTGATGCTGGGGAGAAGAGACCAAGGCCTACCTCACTCTAATCTCCTTTCAGGTAGTCATAGAGAGGAATGAGGTCTTCCTTCAGCCTTCTCTTCTCCAGACTAAACAATCCCGGTTCCCTCAGCCACATTCTCTTAACACCATTTATGATGAGGGTGATGAAACACCAGCCCAGTGGTGGTAGATACCCAATCCCTGGAAACATTCCAAGTCAGATTGGATGGGGCTCTGAGCAACCTGATCCACTTGAGGGTGTTCCTGCTCACTGTGAAGTGGTTGCACTAAATGGCCTTCACAGGTCCCTTCCAACCCAAACCTAATGTGTAATTCTGTGCTATTAGCATGCATATAAGTGATGTTATACAAAATCTGTATTTTTTTTTTCAACTTTTCAGAGTGCCCAGTTCTACAAAGTTACCACAGAGGAATACAAAAAAGCTGCTGATGAAGTGTCATCTCGGTTCAAGTAAGTCTTTTTCACTCTTATTCTTGAGCCTGGCAGCTAGGTGAGTTCTTACCCACGTTAAAATGCACAGCAATTCCCCTTCCCCCCCTCACAGATCCTATCAGTCTGTGCTGATTATAGAAATGAGAGAATTTGGAAGGATTTGGAAGCATAACCATAAGGTGCATGGAAATTAGATGCGCAGTTAGTAATATACTAATTAATTTACATTTGATAAGATTCATGAAATAGCCTAAAAATACATTCCCTAACATTTTTTCTCTACTGGAGAACCAAAAATGTAGTTTCAGCTTTGCATTACAATAGCCTTCGTCCTGTGTGCGTGACGTGAAAGGATTTAAATTAGCAACTTCACGTTGCCCTGAACAGTGAAGGTCAATTGAAATAATTTTTATTAGTACTGAGGAAGGTTAAATGAAGATATAGTAAATTGATGGATCAAAGTGGTTCTGACCCTTAGCCTTGGACTCTTCCCTTGCTGCTGGTTCATCCATTAGGTAGAAGGTTTCATTTATGAAAGATACAGAGAGAACTTTTTAGAACATTTTCATCTCAGCAGTAACCAAGAAATGCTGGAGAAAATTCATTATTCTGTGATGGATTTTGGGTCTGTGGAGGGATTCTCTTCTAGGTTTTGGGTTTTGATGAGCATGAAGAGAAAAGGTCTTTCTGATTTGCTGATAAATAAAGTTCTTAACTGTGAGATAAGAATTATTTTATCTCTTAGTACAAATTCTTAAATATTCTCTAGTGTCTGTGTGAAGTATTTGTACTGGTCAGTGGTGCAGAGTATGGTGAGGAGCGAATTCATCTGTCCCTTGAACAAGAGGGACAAAGTGACCATTGACTTAAGGTCTGGTTTAAGCGCAATATGGAGTGTTTTCCATGACATTTGGGAAGCCTGAAATGGTGTTTTTCATTGTTTTTTTAAATCATCAGTCATGAAATTCCATCAAGGGGGTATCTCTCCTTCCTCTGTTAGTGGCTATTTGAAGGGTTTGGAATCTAATTAGTAGCTAATGTCACTTTGATTATTCCAAAGGAAGCTTTAGTTGTGATTTGAAGCGTAAGTTGATAGCTCTATATGGTTATTGTGGCTAGAGGTGGAAAATGGCTTCAGGTTTGGGTTTTTTCCTCCTGATATGTATGTGATTTCCAAAGTAAATCAAACATTTTTGGGTTCCTCTTTTGCACAAATGAAGCTGGTAGATAGAGCCAGGGCCAGTACTTAGCAAGTCAACTGTGCCAGGGGAGGTTTAGGCTCAAGGTGAGGAGAAAGCCCTTCACAAAGAGAGTTGTTAGCTGTTGGAATGGGCTGCCCAGGGAGGTGGTGGAGTCACTGTCCCTGGAGATGTTCAAGAGGGGATTGGACTTGGCACTTAGTGCCATGGTTTAGTAGTCATGAGGTCTTGGGTGACGGGCTGGACTTGATGGTCTTTGAGGTCTTTTCCAACCTTATTGATTCTATGATCTAAGAGGCAACATTTAAGAACTTTAAGAAGAGCATTTTGAAGGGAAGCCTTTATATTTGCCTTCCAGTACCTGAAGAGAGGGACTTTTTATGAGGGCTTGTACTGATAGGACAAGGGGCAATGGTTGTAAACTGGAGCAAGGGTATATTTAGATTGGACATTAGGAAGGAGTTCTTCAATATGAGTATGGTGAGACACTGGAACAGGTTGCCCAGAGATGTTGTGGATGCCTCATCCCTGGAAGTGCCTAGGACCAGCATGGGTGAGGCCTTGAGCAACCTCATTTAGTGGGAGGTTTCCCCCTGCTGATGGTAGAGGGGTTGGAACTAGATGGTCTTTTAGGTCCTTTCCAACTCAACCCATTTTATGTTTCTCGGTCTGCATAATCAAAAAAAAGTATTTCCTTTGAGAGGGATTCCCAACACTTGAGGAGACTGGTCTTCTCTTCATTTTTTAGAGACTAATGTTTTAAATATATTGTAATGCCATCATAGAATCATGGAATGGTTTGGGTTGGAAAGAACTCTAAAGATCATCCAGTTACAACCCTGCCCTGCTGTGCTTCCTGTACACTTCAAGCCAAATTTCCTGAATAATGCTCTGGAGTTTTTGATCAGAGGATCCAGTTTGGGTCCATTGCCTTAAGAAACTGAAAAGAAAAAGGTACCTGAAGTATGCTCATAAATTGTGATGGAGTTGATCAAGTATAGAAAATATCAATATTCCTTTATATTTAGAAGTTTTCCTTATCTGAAATCCTTTTAAATGCCATGTCTTTTTTATTGAAGGTGTAAATTCTGCAGATGTTATTTTATCACTGCCTTTTGTATGGATCGTGCTGGATAAATTATGAATGATTTAGTGAAACCCAAAGACTCTTTTGGTGTCATGAGGCACTTCTCATGTTCAGTTTAATTGCATGTGAGGATTGAGGACAGGGTTTCAAGCAATGAGCTTGTTTAATTGGCTGTAAAAAAAAAAAAAAAAAGACTTAAATAAGGTTGAGCTGCTAAATTTTGTTAATGCATAAATCAATATGCTGCATGTCAGTGTGATTTCAGGTTCTATGTGCAAGATTAATCGATCTAATTGTGGTACTATTACAAAATAGTCTCACTTTAATTTAAGTATGTTAGTTACTAGGTTTTATTGAGGTAACAAGGTAACGGGGGGACACAGTCTCAAGCTGCACCAGGGGAAGTTTAGGCTCGAGGTGAGGAGAAAGTTCTTCACAGAGAGAGTGATTCGTCATTGGGATGGGCTGCCCAGGGCGGTGGTGGAGTCACCATCCCTGGAGGTGTTCAAGAGGAGATTGGACGTGGCACTTGGTGCCATGGTCTAGTTGTGAGGTCTGTGGTGACAGGTTGGACTCGATGATCTTTGAGGTCTCTTCCAACCTTGGTGATACTGTGATACTATAACCTGAATTGCTTCAACTTTTTCAGCTCCCTCTTCCAAGAGCAAGGAGAAGTAGATAATTACTTCCATATTTCCTGGATTTTCCTTTTTCTTCCTCCATTTAGAGCCTGTGCTTCATCAGGATAATTCACCCCATTAAGGGGGGGAAAAAATGAAATATCCCACATAGACTTGTATCAGAGAACTGGCAGATCTTCTGTACTTTGTCTGCAGTCCTTCTTGATGGCTGTTTATTGCCTTCTCCAGCACTGCCTGGATTAAACCCATATTCCAAATGTTCATGATAAATGTTTTATCTCGGCGAGGTCCTGATTCACATTGATCAAATTCTGAATTTATCAAATGGTTCATCTCTTTAAGACACTAATTCACATTGATCAAATCCTAAATGACCAGGTTCAGTCAGTTCCTGCAGTACACAAATCACATTAAAACAACATTACTAGAGCATGCTGCCTTTTCTAATGGAGGAGTTATGTTACCCACAGTTACATTACAGCCAGAATTATTATATTATGAAGATGTCTCTGTTATAATGAGAAGTTTACACAAGAACAAAAGAATGAAATGTTACAGGAAGAGCTGGGCTTTGGGCAAAGATTTGAACTTTAACTAATCAAATTCTACATTTTCATTGTGGGTTTTTCCCCCCTAATTTAAAGGGCTGGTAGCGGGAGATTTGGCAGCTGTAGTGGTGACATTTTATTCCCTGGTGGTGTCTAGAGCCAAGTAACATCTTGATTATTTATTTAGGAACAAAATAAGTAGATAGGGCAAATTTGACCTAAAATAAATGTTTTTACTTTATCTTCTGTGGATTTTGAGTCCTTTTTGTACATAACAGACTTCATGGATGCACAGTAGTGCTTTTTCCAAGATATTTTGTTGTTCCCTTCCTGCTCCACTGCTCTCTTGTAGAAAACATGAAGCTGTTTGCTGCTGGTTCCTTGGCCAAAACATAGTCTTCATCCAACCAGGCTGCTGGAGAATTCAGGTCCTCCTTGGGGATCAGCTGTTCATTTTGGTGGTGTCTGTGTAAAGCAAAGCAAGTGTGAGGTTTTCCCCAGCATCTCAATGTGTCACTTCAATGTCACTTCCAAACTCCTGTGTCTGCAACAAAGCCAAAGTCTGGATCTTGTGTGTCACAGAGCCTCAGAATGGTGGGGGTTGGAAGGTACATTGGAGATCAACTAGTCCAACCGCTGCACCACTAAAGCAGGGTCATGCAGGATCACAACATCCAGAGGGGTTTGGAATTGCTCCAGAGAAGGAGACTACACAACCTCTATGGGAAGCCTGGTCCAGAGCTCCAGCACCCTCACAGCAAAGAATTTTTTCCTTATGATTAAGAGGAACTACCTTGTTCCAGTTTGTATCCATTTCTCATCTTCTTGTATCTGGACACCACTGAGAAGATTCTGGTCCCAATCCTCTTGAACCCTTCCTTTTAGCTATCGATCAGCATCGAGAAGATCCCCTCTGAGGCTGCTTTTCCCCAGGCTATACAGCCTCAGGTCCCTCAGCCTTTCCTCACCAGAGTGGTGCTCCAGAGTGTTGCAGTGCAGAATTTCTATGTTGAAAGACTCATTCCAAACACCATCTTGTGCAACCTGTTCTAGGTGATCCTGCTCTGGCAAGGGTGTGTGACTAAATGATCTCCAGAGGTCACTTCCAACTCTTATCATTCTGTGAGTCTGTGACTCATGGATGAGAATATCCAGCACTAACATGTTTGCATCATCTAGGAGCTTGGGTCTTTATTCTGAGTTATGGATTTGATTTCCTCACTGTGAGACTTTTGCTCATGAACCTTCCCATCAGGAGGTGTGCCTCTGGGAATTAGAGGAGCTTGTTCAATTACACACAGAAAGGTTTGGGATCTGCTGCTTCACACGGTACAATCTTCACACATTGGTAATGTTTTAGAAACAGTTTTACAAACTAAATCAATACATCTCCAGTGCTCTGATCATTGATGGAAGTGAGGGCTCTGTGATAGCCAGGAAGCAGGCTATTACAGCCCTGAAGATTCATTCAGCAGGGGGGTTGATTCAGGGTAGAGTGAAGGGAATAAATTATGAAATGTCAATATCATGTCTTCCTTTAATTGGTTACTTCTATATTGTACAGCATGGTGTATTAATGTTTGCTGAACATGAAGTTTCAAGCTCAGTTCTGTTTGGTGCTTATTTGTAAATACTGGGAAACATAAAGAGTGCTTCCTCTCACTTGTCTTTGAGCTCATGTTCTTTTGAACTGGGAAAGGCAGTTTGTAATGAAGCCACATTGAGTGAGTACCAGTGACATTTCAATCTCCAAATACAACTGTCTCATAAAGCAGTGATGCCAATTTTCTGCACATTAAAAGAAAAAAAAAGACAGCATAGAGAGAAAATAAGCTTTTTAGTGACAACATTGGATTGAGAGCAGGGAAGTCACAGAATTGCAGGATGGTAGGGGTTGGAAGGGACCTTTGGAGATCATCTAGTCCAACCCGCCCTGCCAGAGCAGGTTCTCCTAGAGCAGTGGGTTTATTTTACTGTTCTCATTACCCTTCTGATGTTGGGCACATATGGTGACTTTCAAGGGACTCTTCCTGCACTGTCTTGTAAATTAGGAATGTTGATAGTTCCTTAATGCAGAGATATCTTCAGTACTATCACGTTATACTCACACAGTGGTGTAACACAGAAACACTGTTTTCATGAGACCTTGCCTGGAGTAGTGCGTCCAGCTCCGGAGCTCCCAACACAAGGATATGGAACTGTTAGAGCAGGTCCAGAGGAGGCCATGAAGGTGATTACCTGGAAAATCTCTTCTGTGAAGACAAGCTGAGAGAGTTGGGGTTGTTCAGCTTGGAGAAGAGAAGGCTCCACGGGGGACCTTGTAGCAGACTTCCAGCATTTGAAGGGAGCTCTTGTAATGTGTGGTGACAGAAGAAGGGGTAATGGCTTCAAACTGGAAGCTTGATTTAGATTAGACATTAAGTGGAAATTCTTCACTGTGAGGGTGCTGAGGCACTCAAACAGGTTGCTCAGAGAAGTGATGGAGGCTCCAGCCCTGGAATTGTTCAAAGTCAGGTTGGATGGGGCCTAGAAAAACCTGTTCTAGTAGGAGGTGTCCCTGCCCATAGCAGGAAGTTTGGAACTAGATGATCTTTAAGGTGCCTACTGACCCAAACCATTCTATGATTCTGTGTATCCAGGCAAATAGTTACTGCCTTCTTTTGTTTGCTTGTGCAGATCCACTGATGACAAACTTAACGTTTTCTAGTTGCTAACTGAGCTGGCATTAGGTGCTTTAACACCTACAGTTCGAAGTACAGATAATAGTTTATCTAAGTACAGATTATAGTTTATCTATTAAATACTAGGTAGTATTTTTCAAGCAACAGAAAGTAGAAAGCTCTTTAGAAATCCTTGGACAGAGCCTGCAGGATTGCCACCTTCTAGCTGAGCTCCCTTTGCTCAGTCAAAAATGACAGGCTCAAAATAGGAACATCCTAAATGAATATTTTCTCGTAAAAATACAGCATGTTTATGTTGTGCTTTGTCATGAAACTATTATGGATGCCTTTCTGTGTGACCTGCTCTAGGGGATCCTGCTTTGACAGAGGGGTTGCGCTCAATGCTTCATTTCCTGAGGTCCCTTCCAACCCCCCCATTCTATGATTTCAGTACTTTTTGTTCCGACAAGACTGGTGCTGTAGTATTCTTGACTTTTTTCCCCCTGTGTGTTATGCCTGAGGACAGTGATCCTGAGTTGCCCACAAAATACCACAGATGCTTAGGACTGGTATGGTTATAATTTATGCAGGAAGGAGAGCACAATGTTAAATCCCATCAATGCAGCTTAAACCATGGAGTTTTTCATAGCGCCAGGGCTATTCAAAGAGTCTTATTTCTCTTTCTTTCTACTCTTCCACTCAGCCTTTTTGTCCCCCAAGGCTGCTCCGCTGTGCAGCTGCAGGAACAGTTGTGCTGACACTGTACACGGGGTGGCAGAGCTGTGAGAGCTGCCTACATTGATTTAATCTGTGCTGTTGTCTGATATATAACAGCTTTACAGGTAACAAGCAAAGTGTAAATGGTGCTTTGCAGAGTGGATGTGGTGCTGTCACCCCTCTTCGGTTTAAGCCAGTCCCCATTCAGAATGCATAGAACTGCTCCAGGTAGGAAGAGAAATTGATAAAGGGGCAACAAATCTTTTTGATCTCCGTTACTTATCTTCTACATCCACAGTCCTGTTCCTTTTGAATGCAAAAGGAGTAAAACAGAATCTGGGTTTTTTGCTCACTCCTTTCAACGAGTACTTGGTCCTGATAGACTTCCTTGAGGGCTGCCGTGGCACTGCTCATTCAAGCAACATGTTTGACTTTCTGCTACTGCTTTGTGTATGTGATTTTGCTTTGACACAGCATTCCCTCAGCTGGTGAAAACCTTTGCACCATGCATGCCTTGTGCTTTGAATTGAAGCAAGGCAGAAAGAATGACTTATTTCTGCCTTTCAGACAGTGGCCCATTGCTTTGGCAGATTGGCTTGATGAAGGGACTTTGGTGGTCAGTAGTTACCCATCTCAGTCGCTCTGCAACCTCTAAACATGTACAAGAAGCTATTAGAATATTAGCATTCTATAAACCCTTTGTTTAGCACCATTTACCTATGAAATGACAACCACTTCATAAATGACAACTTTAGTTTTCCCTACAGCAAGAGAGATACTTAACTTTCTTCCTTTGATCAATACGGTCCATTAGGAATGAGAGTCCTCAACAGAGAGGGATGAAATATTAATTGTGCACTTTTCAGCTAGATGCAGATTTGTTCTGAGTGAAGTGGGAGCAGGGGATGCTGGCAGAGGATCTGTGTGTTTTTCTGTTCAGGCCTGTTTGCATGGGGATGTGTGTTTCCATTGAAATATTTGAGCTGTAATGGGAGCTTTAAATGTACTTCTTTGGGCAGGAGATAGGTTTGAAGCATTGACTGTGTTTTGTGAGCTTTATAGTACCTTTAAAATCCATTATTCAAAATTTAGATGACACATTAATTAAGAGGGCAAAGCAAGCTCTTTCCATGTTTGCCATAATCCTTCTTTCCCATTTGTTTCCTCTCTAGAAATCATGGCTACATTCATTAAAGCTCCCCTCAGGCTATCACTGGTTTTTCATGCAGATCCTTTACAGTCTGGAATGGAGAAAGCAATCTTAAATTTAATTTTAGTAAAGCACAAAGTCATGACTAGGAATTTTTTATTTGATATGAATTAGTACTTACAATAACAAAAGGTTTTCTGGAATAGGTCTAGTAGGATAGTTACTGCAGAATTTTGTTATTGTATGATAACAACAGTGGCCTGTTGCCTCTTTATCTGAACATCCTTTTCCTCTTTGGGTGAGTCTGGTTGCTGTCTTCAGAGGGAAAAGTACATGCTCGTGTTTCACTCCACCATAGGGGAACCTCATGAATTTCAACAAGGACAAATGCAGAGTCCTGCACCTGGGTAGGAATAACCCACTTCACCAGTACAGCTTAGGGGATGGCCTGCTGAAAAGCAGCTGTCTAGAGAAGGACCTGGGAATTCTAGAGGGCAGTAAGTTCACCGTGAGCCAGCAATGTGCTCTTGTTGCCAAGAAGGCAAGTGGTCTCCTAGGTTGCATTAAGAAGAATATGGCCAGCAAGTTAAGGGAGGTTCTCCTTTTGTTCTACTTTGAGACTACATCAGGATTATTAGGTCCAGTTCTGGACTCCCCAGTTCAAGAGAGACAGGGAACTACTGCACAGAGTCCCACAGAGGGTTACAAAGTTGCTGAGAGGACTGGCACATCTTGGCAAGGAGGAAAGGCTAAGACACCTGGGGCCCTTTACCCTGGAGAAGAGCAGCCTGAGAGGGGATCTTCTAATGCTGATCAATAGCTAAAGGGTGGGAGTCAAGAGGATTGAGGCCAGACTTTTCAGTGGTGCCCAGCAATAGGACAAGGGGCAACAGGCACAAACTGGAACAGAGGATGTTCTGTATGAACACAAGAAAAAAACTCTTTTCTGTCAGGGTTACACAGTCCTGGAACAGGCTGCCCACAGATATTGTAGAGTCTCCTGGAGAGATTCCAAACTCACCTGCACATTGTGATCCTGGGCAATGTGCTGTGGGTGACCCTGCTTTAGCAGAGAGGTTGGAGGTCCCTTCCAACCCCCACCATGCTGGGATTGTGTGACAGATTCTCTGTATTTGTTTACAAAGTGATTTTATAGTCTGCCTTATGAAAGCAAGTGAGGGAAACTCTTCCTTCATGCATCAGTGGCCAACAGCTAAATTGTCATCTTCCCTAGTTTTGTCCCCTGGAAGTTGACAGATGCTCTCATTAAGGTCAGTTCTTGCTTCTGGCTGCAGTTCCATGAGCCAGTCACAACCAGCAAGGACTGACCCTTCCTGAGGTGGTTGGCGTGTCAGGCTGTGGAGCAGTACAGCTGTCTGCCTGTTCCCTTTCAAGGGCTAAAGCCTCTTGTTTTAATACGTTAAGCATCCTTTGTTGGGATTTGGTATAAATGGGCCTAAATGATTTCCCAATTACAGCATTAAACCAAGGAAAGTTAAACCCCACAGTCTCTTCTTTTTGTTATTAATTTGTTCTGTATTTTGTAATCTGCTGTTGCTGAGATTTACAAATACCTTTTGGAAGGATGGGGTTTGTGAGTTCATGCCATCTGTAGGAGATCTCACAGCCCCCACTTCAGAGCACACAGCAGCAAACCTCTCTCTCTGTTTTGCAGAGTTAGTGGTGTGGTTTTTTTTAAGAAGCCTACGTCTGTTTCTGGTCACAGGGTGAAGAATGAATCACCAATTAGCTCTACATGTTAGAACATGACACTTCATGTTGCAGGAGCTTGTGCTGTCTGTTTATTAAGGCCCCCAACTATGTAACCATCCGTGACACAGGGTGGAGAGGCAGCAATCCTTGATCAGCTGCTAATATTTTTACTGTGCAAGCTGTGGGAAGGGGAGGTCAGTGCCACCGACCTTTGTTTTCCCATCAGAGCTCTTGAAGAAGATGAAGTGATCAAAGCAGGATGCCAGGACATCAGCACTATCTCATTACTTTGGAAGCTGCATGCACAGATGCTGCTGGTGCTGCACCAGGCAGCACTGATTTACATTCCTCACACCTCCATTTACAGCTCATTTGCTGCTACTTGTAATTAACCAGTTCTTCCCTATCTTTTTTCCCTGCTTTCTAGTAGTCTTGAGCTGAATCAGGAGGAAAAAAATAGACCACTCTGCTTAGACTTTATCTAAGTGAAATCAGAGTTGTAAAGCCAAAGTATTCATTAAATATTTGGGGAAATAATATCAGATATTTGGGAAGTAATATCAAATCATATGCTTTGTGGCAAAGTGATGTCAGACTCAGAAAATAAGGTTTGTAAAAGTAGTATTAAGATGTCTTCTGAAGTAGCTGAGATGTCGTGTTGCCTCTTACTTTACAGGAAATTAATTCAAAAGTAAAACTTTTTAATATCTGGCAGTAAAAATTATGACTATGTTGGAAAATTATGGCACCTGGCAAGTACACTGCACCTACCTTATTCTGTAGCTAAAAGGTAAAATTATGTAAAAAGGCTAAAT
Organism: Dryobates pubescens; assembly: GCF_014839835.1. Lineage (NCBI taxonomy): Eukaryota > Metazoa > Chordata > Aves > Piciformes > Picidae > Dryobates > Dryobates pubescens. The sequence continues at coordinate 118,642,847 of NC_071657.1, read as the reverse complement.
GGCATTAAAAATATTAATTTTTATCTACTGTGGGAAGTAGGTAAGATATTAGGCTTGGAGAGAACAGGTACAGTCTGGTTGCTCTTTCTCTGAGCACATCTGTGCTTCTAATTACAATTTTATCTTCCAGCTTGTTGCTGTTTCATTACCATTTTAAAAACAAAGTCCACATTTTGTGTACCAGTGCAGGTGAGGAGTTGACCTGCTGGGAAGCAGCTCTGCAGAGAAGGACCTGGGAGTGCTGGTGGATAAGTTAACCATGTGCCCTCACGGCCAAGAGGTGCATTAAGAGTGTGACCAGCAGAGGGGATGGGAGGTTCTCCTCCCCTTCTACTATGCCATAGTGAGGCCACATACAGAGTATTGTGTCCAGTTCTGGGCTCCCCAGAAGAGAGTGGGGACAGTCCAATGAAGGCTACAAAGATGCTGAGATAACTGAAGCATCTCTGTGAGGAGGAAAGACTAAGAGACCTGGGTTGTTTAGCTTGGAGAAAAGGAGAGTGAGGGAGGATCTTCTCAGTGCTAAAGGGTGAAGATCAAGAGGACAGGTCTAGACTATTCTCACTGGTGCCCAGTGATAGGAGAAGAGGCAGCGGGCACCAACCATAACACAGGATGTTCCACCTAAATGTAAGGAAAAACTTCTTTACTGTGAGGGTGTTGAAGCCCTGGAACAGGCTGCCCAGAGAAGTTGTGGAGTCTTCCCTGCAGAGATTTGAAACCCACCTGGTCATTGTGATCCTGGGCAACCTGCTGTGGGTGACCCTGCTTTAGTGGGGGGGTTGGAATAGATGGCCTCCTGAGGTCTCTTCCAACCCCCACTGTTCTGTGATTCTCAAAATATCCAAACACCAGAAATGCTGCTGGCAACAGAACCAGATTACATTTGTTTTATTTTGGACCCCTCATGTTTATGGCTCAGCATCTTGCAGATATTGGCAGAGTAGAGCTGTAGCTGGCAACATCTGGAGAAGGGTCTGCCACCATTGCTGACACCTGGAAGGTGGTACCTGGGAAGTGACGTGGGATTATCATGTCACTCCTCTGTTTTTATAAAGGAGCTTTGCTGTCATTCCGTGCTGCTAGCAGGCTCCAACCAAATACTTAAAATTGTGCCACGTTGCACTTATTAACTCTTAAATTTTTTGCTGAGTAAAACAAAACCATGCAGCAGGCAGTTGGCAACATGTGTGCTTCATGGAAGTTGGTTCCTGGAGAAGCCTTTCTGGGCCTGCTTAGGAATTATGGTTTTTTATATATTATAATGTCTAATAATTTGCCTGCCTACTGTAAAATTAACTTAAATTAGTCCATCTGTGTGATACCATAATAAAATCAATTAAGGGACTTGTACACATGTGACATAGACCTGTATAGGTGTGACATAAGTGCAGTTGTCTCTTAAGGTTAGGGGAATTGACTAAGGTCAGGGGTTAATATGTGCCCAATCTGAGTCTAAAATTAAGTGGTTAATTACTACCAGTTATTAAACAAACTTTATATACCATTCTTCCTAATACAGGAGATAATTTTTGTTGACCAGATTGATTTGGGTCACATTTACAGGTCAGAGGTTATAGTGGTCCCAAAACCTCTGGTTTCCACCTTAAGCAGTGATATTTTGGCTTGCTTTGTTGCTCCTACCAGCAGCACATACTGAAACCTGGGAAAAGGAGCTGAACAAAAGAGCTAAAACTAATAAGTGTACCTTCAAGGAGACCACTCGAGTGCCACGTCTGTGGCTATAAACTTTATAAAGATGGACTCCCCTGTCAAGGGTGTGCTAAGATGGATAATATTCCACTGCTGGTGCTGCGCTGTGCCGTGTGCATTACTGGAAGCTAAAGAAGATCAGGATCGAAAGGTTCTGTGAGACAGGCTTTATAGATCTGTGTGCAAGAGACTACCTTTCTGTCTACCCTCCTTTACTCTTAGTGAAATCTTGCTCTCGCATGAACTGATGAAATGCAGTCTCTTTTCTTCCATCACATAGATTGTTTTTCCCCTGCTTTGAGTCCACTCAGTAATTTGGCCAAAAATACATTTTAACCCTCTCAGTAAAAACAGGGAATTAGTGTAGAGTTTGGAAACAAGTTTTTTAGAGATAAATTCACTTTCAGATGAATCCAGATCTCTACTAATTCAGGCCATCAGCCCTTCCCTTCTAATCCATTACATAAAATCATAGAATTGTTTCAATTGAAAATGTCCTCTAAGGTCATTGAGTCCAACTGTCAAGCTAAGATCACTGTGGCCATGAAACCATGTCATGAGGTGCTACGTCCACACGTTTCTTGAACACTTCCAGGAAAAGTGACTTCACCACCTCCCTGGGCAGCCTGTTCCAGTGCCTTGCCACTCTTGCAGGAAAGAAATTTTTCCCAATATCCAACCTAAACTTTGCCTGTGGATGACCCTGCTTTGCCGCAGGGGTTGGTCTAGATAATCCTCAATGGTCCCATCCAGCCCCTACCATGCTGTGATCCTGTGATGTTTGTTACTTCTGTTAGATTTTTAATGCAGTGCTCAAATATGAAGACCTTTAGTCACACGGATCTCTGCTAAAAGGAATTACTGAAATATTGATAACTTGTGCTTCTTACTACAGGTCCTCAAATATCAGACACATTTTCTTGGGCTCTTTATTTTTGCTTGTGAAAATTGCTATTGTAGTTCAATTTACCTTTCTCAAGCTAGACCCACTGTAAAGTGTAATCATTTTATTGTGCATTGAAAGAAATGAGGAAAGCAGTTATTCCTTCAAAATTTCCCTTGCCACTTAACACAGGTCCCAGTTTCAAGCCATTTAGGAGATCCATTAAGCCACTGGGTTGCTCCTGTGCATGCATTAGTATCAGGCTTGGCGTAATATGGAGCAGACTTGCTGTATCATGGACACATTTATGAAGATTGATAACAGCCAGGGTTCAGTGTTAACTTTTATTGTCAAACAGGCTGCAGGAGAAACTGCCTTGTATTGCTTTTGCTTTGATTTATGAAAAGGTTGCTGCATGAAAAAGACATCACATAAAATAGCTCTGCTGGCAGGACCATTATAAAATAAGGCCCTAAGTAGAGCAAACAATAACTAACTCTAATTATGTTCATTATTGTCTCTCTCATCTCTGTGAACCTTTAGGAGGGTGCGTGCACTCGCCACCGTGTTAGCTTTAAAGTGGACTCGCATTTCCCCCATAGTGGAATGAGCGGGAAAAAATCCTGCTGGTTTATGCAGGCAGTACCCCCAAAGGAGAGCTTTTTTTGCTTGTGCTATAAAATGAAAGAGGTCACAGAAATTTCACCTTGCTTGCTGAAGTGGTGCTGGGAGGAGATGGAGAAAAGGTCTTTAGAAAAAAAAATGCTGTTTCTGTTACAGTTTCTGTCACCGTGGAAATTATTTTGCCCTATATTATTGCTGTTCTCCTGTAAGCATTGTTTCAGACTGTGTTATATTTGGACCCCTTGAAAACAAACCCAAAAATCCCAGCATGGTGGCAAAGATCACCAGTTTTCATCTGTGGATGGCAAGAAGAATTAATTTCTTTCTCTTAGCCTAGTACCATCCTTTGAAAGGAGATGTGCTTCAGCAGGAGCAAGTTGGATTCTTCAGTTAGCAACAATTAGCAGTAAAACTTTAGTGAGAACCAGCTGAAATCAAGGGCCATGACCTAACTGGGAGAAATGGTAGTGGTTGATCTAAAGTTTGTCAAACTTGAGCTACTTAAAAGCATTCCCCTACTGAACTACCTGAAGAACTTGGCAGAAAAATAGCAACTTAAAAATCATAGCTGGGAAAGTTCTGAAACACAAGGCGTCATTTCTTGGATCAAACTGAAGTTTCTTAAATAACCCAGTGTCTTCTGCTGCCAACACACAGCAGTTGTGTAAGGAGAGACCTTTGTAAGATCTTGGACCACAATGTGACCTTGCAGCCCAGAAGCCAACTGTGTCCTGGGCTGCATCTCTGGCAGCAGGTGGAGGGAGATCCCACCTGCAGTGCTGGAGCCAGCTCTGGAGTTCTCAGCACAGAAGAGACATGGACCTGGTGGAGTGGGGCAAGAGGAGGGCCACAAAGATGATCTTGCTGTGGAGACAGACAGAGAGTTGGGGTTGTTCAGCCTGGAGAAGAGAAGGCTCCAGGGAGATACTGCAGTGGCCATTCAGTACTTAAAGAGGGCCTACAGGAAAAAAAGGGGACAGACTCTTTTTTAGGGAGTGTAGTGATAGGACAAGGAGTGATGGTTTCAGGCTGAAAGAGGGAAGATTTTGATTAGGTATTTTGAAGACATTCATTATTGTGAGGGTGGTGAAACACTGAAACAGGCTGCCCAGAGAGACAGTAGACGCCACCTCCCTGGAAGTGTTCAAGGTCAGGTTAGATGAAACTTTGAGCATCCTGGTCTAGTGGAAGGTATCCCTGGCCATGACTAGATGACTTTTAAGGTCCCTTTCAACCCCAAATACTGTGTGATTCTATGGTCTTTGTGAATTTGTGGTAATGTTTCCCTGCAATATCTTCTGGTTTTAAACTGCTTTCCAGGTGCCATCATGTCTTAGAACTGTCTTGGGAAACATCCACCAACAGGCAGTGGAAAATTATGAAGCAGTTAAAAAATAATGGGGAAAAATAAAATAGTGGGGGGGAAGGTGCCTGCTTGGCTTCACAGCTCATGATTTGTTCATGGAGAAAACTTCATTTTCTCTAGTGGGATACTACGAGGGATGTTGAGGACATTATGGTTTAATATTTCTCTAACACCTTGTAGAAGCACATTAAAACTCAGACATATTACAGCAAGGTCCAGCACCCACTTGTTATCAGCATGTTCCCAGGGTGATTATTCCTCTTTGTGTGTATTGGCTAACACCTTATTGTTGTTGCAGCCCAACTGATTATGTTTTATGCACAGAGTGGGTCACCACAGCCTGGTGCAACACCTGGGAAAGTACATGTTGTGTTTGTAGCTTGTTAGAGTAAATCCAAGCCTTCTTTGTTAAAAAACTTCATGCCCAAATGCGAAATGGGCATTTATTCTGCTAGCTTTTAAGATTGCAACCTTCAGTTCCCTCAGGTAATTATCACCCACAGGAGCAGGGAAGCTTGAAGTGTTCACCCGTTGATTGCTTTTTCCATACTGTACTTTTCCTCATTTTTTTCTGGTCAGTAACAGGCCTTTGGGCCTCTTATGACTGGAGAAAATAGGTGAACATATATTGCCCTAGAGAGTAACATTTGGATAATAATGTGCCATGAGTTAGTATCTTGTGGTGCTTCACATTGAGTGCAGCAGTTGACCTTTGTTATGGGTGAGAAATGTGTTCCCTTATTAAAACACATTATATAGCACCTATATAAAAGGAAAAGTGGTTTTTTTAGTGTAGTATAAGGTGCTGTGAAGGTTTTATTACCACGATTTTGGGGATGATCATGTTACTCAGGTGTTTACAAAGCCTGAAGTGACTTGTATGGCTCTTGGGAAATAAGTAGTGGTGGTAAATCTACAACATTGGTACGCTGTTGTGTATTGGATTTGTGCTGCTTCTATGGTTTTGAACTTTGTTTAGGTCTGTCTGTTATTTTTGTGTTTCTGTATTTTGTGTGTGTGTGTGCTTATTATTTTTGTTGTCTCTATTTTGTGTGCATGTGTCTTTTTGCCTGTAATGCTTTTGTGCCGCAGTGATGCAACATTACTGTGAGAAGTTTAACGGAAGGACAGGAGTAAAATCAAAATGGATAAAATAGTCATTGAAGTGGATAAAATTACAGGTTTGTGGGTTTTTGCCAGCTTCATATAGAAGCAGGTTTCAAACTGTTGCAAAATATTTTTTTTTCTCTGTGAAAAATAGTACCATATTGTGTTTTACATAGTGTGTTTTATGTAGTATATAATGCTGGTCCTGGAGCAGCAGAGGTTGCAATCTGGCCAAAGCATCACTTAAAGTTCCCATAGACTAGATCTACCTCCTGAGCTCTAGTTACACATGAAGAGAGTGGTGATTCCCTTGCTGAATGCTGCAGCCTAAATTTCAGTAGTGTACAAAAGCCCCCCATAAGTCCTGATAGTTAGAACTGGCACCACGAGTGTTGTTTGCCATGGTGATCTTTGACTTCTTTGTTCATAAACGGCTGAGTGAGTGGAATCTTGCCAGTCTTCATTAAATCATTTTGGGGGCAGAGTAATGAGACGGAGCTGAAGTGGTGCCACATGCATGCTCTGAAAATAATTTGTGATCTGAATTTACATTATCAGGTAAGCATTGATATGCTGATCACATATGTGTGAAACTGGAGGGGTTTGCTCAGTTTAGAATGAGCAGATTTATCTCTTGTGGTTGGGATTAGTTTGAGTTTTGTTCTGCTGAGTGGTGGAATTGATTTATGTATATCTGAGGCGATAGTTCAGTGTCTCTTAACTTGCCAAACTTAGAAGCTGGGTTTGATCACTGTAAGACCAAGAATTTCTTTAATTATATATGGAATCACAGAATACCTGGGGTTGGAAGGGATCTTTAAGAATCATCAAGTCCAACCTCCCTGCAGTCATCAGGGACATCTTCAAGTGGATCAGACTGCCCAGAACCACAACAACCTTACTTGGAATGTTGCCAGGCTTCTACCACCTCTCTGGTCAATCTGTGCAAGTGTTTCACCACTCTCCTTGTGAAAAATCCCCACTGTTTTGCTTTAAAACCATCACCTCTTGTCCTATCACAACAGCCCCTGATAAAAAGTCTGTCCCCAGCTTTCTTATCAGCCTCTTTAAGCACTTAAATGCCACCAGAAGGTCTCCACGGAGGCTTCTCTTCTCCTGGCTGAACAATCCCAGCTCTCTCAGCCTGGCCCTACAAAGCAGAGGGCTTCCAGCCCTCCCATCATTGCTGTAGCTTCCTCTGGTCCCACTCCAACTGGTCCACATCTCTCCTGTGCTGAGGACTCCAGAGCTGTCCCCAGCACTGTGGGTGGGGTCTCACCAAAGCACAGCAGAGGGGCAGAATCCCTTCCCTCCACTTGCTGCCCCCACTGCTGGGGATCAGCGCAGCACATACTGGGTCTGGGCTGTGAGCGCACAGTGCAGGCTCATGCCCAGCTGTTTTTCAAATCTATAAGGATATAGGTATGCTGCATGGATGGGATATGTTCCATGCAGATAAAACTGCTTCTAACAGAGTTTCTGAGTGAAGATTGTAGTTGCCATGTTATAGAATGGCAGGGGTTGGAAGGGACCTCCAGAGATCAAGCCCAAACCCCCTCACCAAAGCAGGATCACCTAGGGCAGGTCACACAGGAACACATTGAGATGGGGCTTCAATGTCTCCAGGGAAGGAGACTCCACAACCCCCTGGAAGAGAGCAGCCTCTTCTGGGGCTCAACACTGCCTTACAATAAAGAAGTTTTTCAGCATGTTGAGGTGAAACTTCCTGTGTTCCTCATCCTATCACAAGGCACCACTCATAATATTGAGACTGCCTCCTTCTTCTTCACATCCACCCTTCAGATATTTGTAAACATTAATAAGATCTCCTCCCAGGCTTCTCTTCTCCAAACTAAACAGCCCCAGGTCTCTCAGCCTTTCCTCATCAGACAAATACTCAATTCTTTCAATCATCCTCCATTGGACACTCTCTGTCCCTCTTGAACTGGGGAGCCCACAACTGGACACAGCAGTCAGAGCATGCATGCCCCTGTTAGAAGGCTAGAATTTTATCATTATTAACCATGAAACTTTATTTTATCATCCTGGTATTCAATTAAAACTGTTCCTTAAGCTGAAAAAAAAGCAGTACTATGCATCTTAAATTTGGGTAATTCCAACATGTGGTTTCGTTGACAGCTGCGAGGACCAGCTGTGTGTAAGGTACATTTGAGTGATAATATCTTGGTGTAATTTGTATTTTAAGGGGGGGTTGTTCTGGGTTTTTGGGTTTTGGTTGTTTTGTTGGGTTTGGGTTTTTTTTGTTTTTCAGGGAGGGGGATTTTATAAATGAATAGTATTAAATAGAAGTATTGAATCTTAACTTTGTCAGGGTTGCCAGAAATCTTGTATTCATTTCATGACTTGCTCATCAACCTTTTTGTAGCAGGTCAGCTCAGAAGTTCCCATAGCTTGTTGGGCAATGTTTGGGAGTGGGTATATAGGGGATATGTGCATTGATACCATTTTACCTTCGTACAAGGAATGGAGTGGGGTTTTCCTGGGTTAAATAGTGTGGATTTGCTTATAATCATCATAGAATCGTTTGGATCAGAAGGGACTTTAAAGATCACCTAGTTCCAACCCCTCCCCACCACAGGCAGGGACACCTTCCACTAGACCAGGTTGCTGAAGGCCCCATCTAACCTAGCTTTGAAGACTTCCAGAGTGGGAGCCTCCATCACTTCTCTGGGCAACCTGTTCCAGTGTCTCACCACCCTTGCTGTAAAGAATCTCCTGATGGACTTCTCTTACATTACTGCAAAATTACCTTTTGAACCCAAATGTGCTTATAATAACCCCAGTACCCACTAACAGTGAGGACCACTTTTTCTTTCTGTGTTAGAATCACAGAATCATTTTGGTTAAGACAATTGAGTCCAACCATTACTTTACCAAGGGTGGTGCTAAACCAAGTCACTCAGCGCCACATCTTTGCATCTTTTAAAGACTTCCCCGGGCAGCCTGTTCCAGTGTTTGAGAACCATTACAGTGAAGAAGTTTCTTCTAACATCCAGCCTAAACCTCCCCTGGTGCAACTGGAAGCCATTTCTTCTTGTCTTATCACTTGTAACTATGGAGAAGAGACCAGCCCCCACCTGGCTCCAACCTCCTTTTATTCAGGGAGCTGCAAAGAGTGAGAAGGTCTCCGTTCAGCCTCCTTTTCTCCAGACTGAACAACTCTAGTTCCTTCAGCCACTCCTCATTTTTTGGAAAAGGCTGGAATTAGTTTTCATTGCAACTCTGCTGCTAGAAAACCTTACTGGCTGCTTCTCTTCCATATGTCATTGATGATTTCCTAGATCCATCCCTTGTTTGCTTGCCTTTCTGTAGACTCATCCTAATCTCTAGATCTCATCCTAATGTATCATCCTAAGAGTCTGAAGACTCAGCGTGGCAACTAGCATCCATCTGTGGTGAAGGCACTATATGCCCAGAATTATGCCCCAATATTAAAACTTTCCTCAGCATGTGTGGACGTATCCTCCTCCTTTCCTGAGGGTCCCGCCCACTCCTTCCAGCCAAGCAGAGGAAGCTGCCACTCTGCGCAGCTGCGACTCTTCCTTGGGGCTGTCCTCACCGGCCCCGAAGGTTGTTGCTGTGAGGGCCAACCCCGTCCAGGGACCAGCCCTACCGGTCCTGCTGGGCCGACCCCCCAGGACCAGTCTCTGCCCTCCGGAGGGAGCTGCCTGAGTCCTGCAAAGGGAGCCTGCCTACGAGCTAGCCTACATTCTGCCCCCTCTCTGCTGCCATGGGAGGGACAAGGCTGCCTGCCAGCCGTTCTCCCGCAGCCTGGCAACTAACTTCGCTACAAACAAAGGACACAGTGCACCTTCCACGTGCTTTCCACTAGCACTCAGTTCAAAGCACCCGCGCCTAGCAGCATAACATTTCCAGTTCAAGCCTCTGACACGTTGTAATACTCTCTGTATATAGTTAAGCAGCTGCCAGCGTCCCGATGAGTCGCCGCCTGGTGGACAAGCGGTGGAATTGCACCCTTCCTTCCATGAATAGAAAATAATTCTGTAGATACTCTAATTGGGTCCAGATTGTAAATACTAAACCACTTATGGGATGTATTTCACAATCGCGCACTAGAATCTGTATACAAAATAGTGATTCTCCAATTATTGGTGTTTTTAAAATAATAAATTTAATATCGATATAATTCATATTTCATATTAATAAAGTAATGCCTTCTTCATCACACCATCCCATTAGGATTCAGGAAATCTTTTTCTGAACCTCATCCTTATGTCCTCCTGTTGTATGTCTATGCCCAACAAAGGGTTTAAGAATGTGCATAACTTGGCACATGCAAATAAGGAATTACGCAGTGCTTGAAGTTCTGCTCATTTTTATGTGCTTTGCCAGCTTTGGGATCGTAAATTCTCTCTCTTCATCTCAGAGATGATCTTTCCTCCCTGCATGCAATTGAGTAAGTTGTTACAGTGCAAGCTGTAGTTTCCAGTTCACTTGTGCTGGAAGCTGAACCAGTATCCTACCAACAGACCAAGTGTTTGAGCAGGTGAAAACAGAGCATCTAAAAGGGTCAATAGTCCTACTTGCCAGTCTTTGTTCTTAACCAGGTTTTTGTCCACTTACTGAAGTTGACTTAGTGTAGGTATAATTAAATGTCTGTCTTCAAGCAGCGTGTCTGTGAGTATGCTGGAATGTGTCTTTCTTCCTCCATCCCTAAATTTCAAAGGTCAGAATGGTTCGAGTAGATTTTTATTTCCTTTTAAGAAGGCTGTGTGAGAGATGAAATAAATGAGAGGATGACAAACATTGGCTGTGGTTTTGTCAGTGGTAGGATTTTAGGTGAAAAAAATGAAAAAGAAAAAAAAAAAGTAGAAATAGAACTCACTGCAAGAAGGACATTGAGGTCCTAGAGTGGTTCTAGGGAAGGGCAATGAAGCTGGTGAAGGATCTGGAGAACAAGTGCTATGAGGAGCAGCTGAGAGAACTGGATTTGTTTCACCCAGAGAAAAGGGTGATGAAGAGAGACCTTCTGGCTCTCTACTGCTCCCTGAAATGAGGTTGGAGTTAGGTTGGGGGTTGGTCTTGTCTCCCTGGTAACAAGTGATATGGGTAGGTTTAGGTTGGACATTAGAAGAAGTTTCTTCACTGAAAGGGTTCTCGAATGCTGAAACAGGCTGCCCAGGGGAGGTTCTTGAATCCTCATCCTGGGAGGTGTTTAAAAGGCACAGAGATGTGGTGCTGCGGGACATAGTTTAGCACCAGACTTGATAGAGCGATATAATGGATCTTAAAGTTTTTTCCAACCAAAATGATTCTATGATTCTTTGAATATTGACACTGGACTTGATAGCAAGTAGCACCATCAGTAGATAGAGTAAGTTGTATGCTGAGATTTGGAGAAGTCATTTATTTAGTGTCAATGCACACATTTAGCATTTTCAGTTGTAGAGCAGAAACGACTTGTGGTTCTTTTCCACCATTTCATCATAGATTTGTTAGGCAAATTCTTTCTTTTACACCTTGTGGAAAACTCACACCATGTAGTCAAGTGTAAATAAAAGCAAGAATCAACTCAGCAGTCCTTGATCTTTTGCTGGCAGCACTTCCCACACGGTAATTTTGAGGGCTCTGTGTGGGCACAGTTTGATTCTGGACTGCTTCGTACATCAGTTGTAGGTATTGAGAAATCAGATCTGTGGAATTAACTTCCAAATGATTTTCAGAAGAACATAACCATTTGGTTTGTGTTTTACATGTTTCATAATGCACTTTCAAGTCATCACCTACTTAATGTGTGAAGACAATCTTTTAAAATAATTTAATATCAAGAGTAAATTAATTTCAAAACTAAAAATAGTGGAGCGGCAGTAAGGACCTTCATTACCATATGCCCTTTTGTCTTTTTTCCCCTTCTTATCCTCTCTGCAACTTTTCTATACCACAGACAAGTTCTGCAGATCCACCCAGCAGAGATGCTGTTGGAAGCGACTGTTGGAAAGCCAACCCCCTCACCACCACCTCCTCATGTCACTATGGAAAGCACCACTGTCTTGCTGCTGCTTCAGGCTTGTCACACCTCAGCTTTGAGCTGACCTTCTCTAGGTCTTCTCAGCTAGGTTTACATTCCACTCGTGCTGATTCTTTATGCAGTGTCTCAAAGCATGGCCTTGTCTGTCTGCACAGCTAAATCCATCGCTACTCAGGATACCAGTTACGATGATGGCGGCGGGGGGGCTGGGGGGTGTGTGTGCAAAATTCTGTTGTGGGGGTTTTTACTTGCTTTTTTTTCCCTCTGGACATGAGAAGTGAAATCGTGCCCTAATGATGTCTGTTGAAAGCAGTGCTGCAGATAATATCCTACCCCAGATTCACATCATCTCCTTTCATCCTGCCACTGCCTTCCCCATCAGTGTTTGCCTGTGTAAGTCACACGTCTTCTCTTTTGAAGCCCCGCAGATCCTATTTCTGCTTCCTTGTGGTTTCCAGTTCCCTGTTTACTTTCTCTTTGACCCACTCACTCCTCCAGTGTCCAAACAAGCACCAAGTTTCACAGTTCCTTAGAAGGATTTTCTCCTAGACATAGACAACTTTAATTGTGTAACTTCACACAGATGCCTCTAAAAATCCTCTTGGTTGTTCATAAAGCACTTGATGACAATAAGGCTTTAACAGAAACATGGAATCGTTTTGGTTGGGAAAGACCTTTAAGACAATCAAGTCCAACCATTCTCTAACTGTACCAAGTCTGGTGCTAAACCATGTCCCTCAGCACCACATCTCTGTGTCTTTTAAACCCCTCCAGGTATGGGGTTTCAACCACCTGTCTTGTAAGCCTCTTCCAATGTTTAAGAACCTTTTCAGTGAAGAAGTTTCTTCTAATATCCAACCTAAACCTCCCTGGTGCAACTTGAGGCCATTTCCTCTTTTCCTGTCATTTATTACTAGGGAGAAGGGAATGACCCTCACCTTTCTCTAACCTTGATTCAGGAATTGTAGAGAGTAAGAAGGTCTCCCTTCAGCCTCCTTTTCTCCAGGCTAAGCAACCCCAGTTCTCACAGCCACTCCTCATAAGAACCGTTCTCCAGCCACATCACCTGCTTCATTGCCCTTCTGTTGCTAAATTTAGGGCTGCCTGCAACGAGGATATGGATTGCCTCCGTTTCCTTTTGTTTTCACAGAATAGTTTGGGTTGGAAGGTACCTTAAAGATCAACTAATTTCAACCCCCTCTGCCACGGGCAGGGACATCTTCACTAGACCAGGCTGCTCAGTTTGTTGTACCTTATTTTTGTGTGCGTTACAAGAATGTTGAGAAAAGAAACACTCTCCTTTTTTCTTTGTATCTCTTTGCACGTTACCTAGCTCACTTGGGGTCTGGTCACAGTGTGGCTTTTGTGCTACATCAGTAGAATTAAATAAAACAGGTCAGAACATCATCTCCAGCACTCTTCTGTGCTGGTGCATTGGATCTAATTGGTAATGCAATCATTTATCATAGAATCATAGAATGGTTCATGTTGCAAGTGACCTTTACAGTTCATCTAGTCCAACAGGGGTTTGTTTTGCAGCTAACACTTTCCTGGACAGCACCAGACATGGCCAGGGCATCAGCACATGCCGGGGGCCACTCCCAGTTTGGTGTTTGGATGTGGATGTGCTGAGATTCTGGTTTGGATGGGAAGGCAAGATGAAGAGGCACAGCTTGTGCTGAATCATAATGCTTGGCCTTGGGCCCAGGGGATCATCTACTGTCTGTTATATTTAGAGGTACAGAGGTAGCCTGAGATGCCAGGGGTCACACAAATAAAACCAGATGCTTTGATAGGTGTCAGCATCTTAATGAGGAATAAAATTAGGCCCTGGATACTTGTGGCCATCTGAAGACACTGGGTTTTGTACTACGTGATGGTTTTTTTGTTGCTATTCCTCCCCCCCCCCCCCCCCCCCCATATTTTATGACAATTGCCTGAAGTCCTGATCTGGTGGGTTTCTGCCAGATACCTGCACAGCTGGAAACTCATCAGCGATTCAGATTCCTTCAGTCAGAATGTCAGTTTTATCACAAAACCTGCAAAGCTTACCGTGGTGATTGCGAATTTCCTCTTTAGTAGACATTTTGTTTGAATGCCATGAAGGGGCTCCTTTCTCAGTGCCCCCAGGAGTACAATAAGCTATGCTCTTTGAGAGAGGCTAGATGAATACAAAGTTACCTTCATTAAATTTCCTCTTCATGCTTTAGCATAGAATATTTCAAATTTTTTTAAGCCTCTCTCTCATTTTCTTTTGTGTCTTCCATCCTATTACTTTGATGAGATTGTGGTGCATCAGCCTGATGGAAGCAGTGGGTGCATGGCTCCCTCAGAGATTTACCCTAGCACAGAGAAATATTCTGCTGGCATGCAAGGTGCTTGTGGAACAGCTGGGAAAGTGAAAGATCAAGTAATTGTAAACTTAATACAAACACATCGTTACTAGTGTGTCATGTGCTGCATGGTGCAGGTCAGACTGTGGCTCCTATTGGATTTAGCCAAGAAAGGCATTGGAGGTTTTGTATGTGTTGATTCTGTAAAGGAGTTACTGAGTTGCACTGAATGGAGACAGAGGTCTGTCCAGGTTACCTGGCAGTCCTGGTTCACTCATATCAAAGGATAGGGCTGGGCTGGCCACTAGATAAGCGGCAGAAACTCTCTGCAAACCCCTCTGCCTTTCCAAAGGGGAGAGAAAGGGAGTAAGGGAGAGAGACTGATGGGTTGGGAAAGGAACTAAACCAGCTTTAGTAAAAATAATAACAGTAAATGAAATCAATATAAATAGATGCAAACCAATAGCAAACCCAACCCCTGATGACAATGACATCACCATCACCACTGATGGTGGGAGCAGGCATCGGGGAAGTCCCAGACTGGACTTGGCAGCAGAGTGAAACCAGGTTCAGGAGCTGAATTCTGGAAATGGACTCAGGAACACACTGGTGGAGATTGAATGCAGAATGGACAGAGTCCTGCTCATATACCAGCCATTGCAGGAAAGGCTTTATCCTGATGATGCCCATGGGATGGAATCCCTTGTTGGTCAGTTTAGGGTTACCCCACAGGTGCCATCTCTGACTTATTGCACCCCAGTGTGGGACACAACATTTAGCAGTGCCCTTGGTGTGCACAGAAGCAAGTCTAAGCAGGAGCCTTTCTGGATCCCACCCCTTGGCAGTGACTCCCCATCAGCATTGTCATTGCTAGAAGCAGCCACTGTGCATGCAAACCTGCCCTGAACTTCAGCAAGTGCAGTGCAGTGCTGAGAAGTCAAATCACTGGCCAGAATTACTTCCATTCTAGCTCAAAGCAGGACAGATCCTGTGTTGTGTATTTTTCCTTCAGTTTAGTTGTGAAATTCCCAAGTGATTAAAAAGAAATAAACTAATGGGACACCTTCCTTGACATGACTCCTAAAATACAAGTACCTCTCAGGACATGAGATAGTTCAGGGAAGGAACCTTCTGCACAAGGCAGGGTCGGGTCTGAGAGCAGTCCAGGTTACTTTATCCATTCAGGTGTTTAAAGTCTCCACATTTTTACTACACATGCCATGTAATTACTGATTTGACAATATTTACCTTTTCTTACAAGCTTTACATTCAGCTTTTTGTTGAGTCCTGCTCACTGCAGGGAAGCTGGACTAGATGGCCTTTAAAGGTCCCTTCCAACCCAAACCATTCTGTGATTCATTCAAGCACCACAAATCTTTAAATGCTTCTGTAGAATGACCCTTATTTATAGGAATCCTAGAGAAGTTTCTTGTTAGGGAGAGATTTCATTTCTTTTTGGAGGACCTTTCTTGCTGCTGACTGTTTCTGACCATCCAAGAGTCCTATCATCCATCACCAAACAGAAATCAATCTCAAACCCTTTGGTGGGGTTCCCATAATGCATGATGCAACCTTCTCTCCCGAGTGGGAGATCCTGCAGCATGTGGTTTATGGCCAGCTAATGTTCGGCAGTAATCTCATTTAATGTTTTCCCCAAGGTGCAAATAGTGCATTAGGATGGTGTAACAAGCACAGCTGATCAATATGGAGATGGTGTGCTCCTTCAACAGATTAATCCATGAAAATGGACTTTGTTGACTTGAAGGAATTGGCCCCATTCACATTGACCTGCATTGGATCTGCGGTGTCTGGAAGAACAAATAGTGGGCTGAGAGCATGGCTTGAAAAATTAGCAGTGAAAAGTCATGGCATGAAAATAAGCAACTGTGGGGCAGGAGACAATGTGTCATAGAACCATGGAATTGTTTCTGTTGAAAGAGACCTTTCAGATCATCAAGTCCAACTGTTAACCCAGTACTGTAAAGCCCATCAATAAACTATGTCCCTCAACACTACATGTACATGGCTTTCCAATCCCTGCAGGGATTGGGACTACCTCAATTCACTGTTCCAGGCATTGACAACCCTTTGGGGGAAGAAATTCTTCCTAATGTGCAATTTAACCCTTCTGAGGTGCAACCTGAGGCCATTTCCTATTGTTCTGTCACTTGTTCCACGGGAGAAGAGATCAACACTCACTTCACTAAAGCCTCCTTTCAGGGAGTTGTAGAGGGAGAGGAGGTTTGGATTTTTTTTTTTATGTTGGGATTTATTTATTTATTTTTGTCCCATTAATAAAACATTTACTAGAGCAAGCAGAAAGTAAATGCACAACTGATAAAGAAAACATCACAATGTCACAAAATCCTGACAGTTTCTGACACTTCTTTCAGTAGAAACAAGGCAGAGGTGGGTGCTGACATGTTTTAACCAAAAGAGTTCTTCCTTGCCTTGATGGTGCAAAAAAACCCAATTAAAAACCAGATAATGCACACGAGTTAAAAAGAGTCAAGCAACAGTTTACAGTTTTAATTCCATGTCTGCTCTACAGGGTGATGTTTGAGCTGTTCCACTTCATCAGTCACTCTTCAGGTTCTCCCTAAAGGCTTCTAAGCAGCAGGTCTCTCAACTTCTGAATGAAGCCTCTTTGTTTAGCTGTGCTTCATGGGGGTCACCAGGCTTTGATTGTGCAGCATATCTACATTTTCTCCCTTTATTGTTTTTAATTTGAAGAAAGCACTCAACCCTCTCATGGCAGAGCAGAGAGACAAGTTTCCTATGCAGGCTTCCACCAAAATGAAGGTTACTAGGAAAGAAGAAGCTCTTTAAAAGAAAAAGAAAGGCTGAGAGCCTGGGGCTGTTTAGTCTGGAGAAGAGATGCCTGAGGGGAGATCTTATTGTTTATGGATATCTGAAGGGTGGGTGTCAAGAAGGGGCCAGTCTCTTTTCAGTGATGCACTGTGATAGGATGAGGGGCAATGGATACAAACTGGAACACAGGAAGTTCCACCTCAGCATAATGAAAAACTTCTATACTGTACGGGTGCTGGAGCCCTGGCCTAGGCTGCCCAGAGAGTTTGTGGAGTCTTCTTCTCTAGGGAGTTTCAAGACCCATCGGGATGCATTCCTGTGTGATCTGCCCTCAGTGATCCTGCTTTGGCAGGGGGATGGAACTCCAGGATCTTCAAAGGTCCCTTCCAACCCCTACCATTCTATGATTCTATAAAATCATCAGTCTTAGGGTTATAAAGAAGCACATGGTACTTCCTCTCATCCTCCATCATCATACAGACCTTACCATAGTCAGTCACTGTGCAGCAGCTCGTGGTCATACATGCTGATGCCTAGCAGGCTTTTGATGTGCTTGCTTACATCAGCAGAGGGGGGATTAAAGGAAAATCCTCCTCTGTAAGACTACAGAAGTTCGAACTTCCTGATCATAAAGTGTGTAAGCACCTGGGACTGTGTTTTAATTGTGGTTTGGGTGTTTCACAGATGTACAGTAATGAATGAAGAGAGTGAGGCGGATGTTTTATATAGGTACATACTGTAAAATCAAGGTGACTTCACACTCTCTTTCTTGAGTGGCTGCCAAGAAGTCAGTTCCCCTAAGGAGCAGTGTTGTGCTTCACGTTTCACTTCCATACTTGAGTAAAACAGAGCTTTGCCTTGGCTGAGCAGCAAAACAAGACAGAACAGAACATTCATCTGAGGATACTGTGGCTGATGAGTCTTAAGGTTTTTTCCAGCCTTACTGAACTAAAACTAATGTGGTCTGGAATAGATTGTTAGAGGAGCCACCTTGAGGCATTTCTTCTTGGACAGATGGGAAGATGTCCTAAGAAGGGCAACAAAACTGGTGAAGGGTCTAGAGCACAAATCTTGTGAGGAGAAGCTGAGGGAACTGGGGTTTAGCCTGGAGAAAAGAAGCTTAGAGAGAGATGTTCTTGCTTTCAAGTCCCTAAAAGCAGGTTAGAGCCTGGTGGGGGTTGGTCTCTTCTCCCAAGGAACAAGCAACAGTACAAGAGAAAATGGCCTCAAGTTGCACCAGGGGATGTTTGAGTTGGACATTGTAAAAAATTTCTTCCCCAAAAGGGTTGTCAAGGCCCAGAACAAGCTGACCAGGGCTAGTGGAGTCCCCATCCCTGCAGGAATTGAAAAGCCATGTAGATGTGGTACTGAAGGACATGGTTTAGTAGCTATTTGGCAGTATTAAATTTAATGGTTTGATTTCATGATCTTAAAAAGGTCTCTTCCAAGCAAAACAGTTCTGTGATTCTATATGCTAAGTATACAGCTTGCACACATAAAGCAAATGGCTGATTTCAAGGCACATGAGCTGGAACGCATCTCAAATTGTCATGTGTTTTTCCTCTGCCTTTAAAATATTTTATCTTAGGTGAGAAAGCAGTTTCACTGTGGTTTGATTGTTTGCTAGAAATGCCTATCTTAAAAAGGACTTAAAAAGTAAATGTCCAGTTACCTTAACATTTCCATGGATGTTTTGTCTCTGAAAAACTTCACCAACCCCTTTTCTTTTGAAATACGCAAGCATTATATTCCCATTTTAATTCTGTGGCCTTATCAGCATGGGTAGCATTTTAGAAATTAAGATTTTTACCCAAACGAGATTGGCTTTTGAAGGAAGGACTACAGAAGCTTCCCTTCCTTTAGCTTCTGTTGAAGGCAAAAAAAAAAACAAACAATGCATTGCATCAGTCTAAAAGATGGCAAGAGCAATGAGTCCAGACAGTAGAGAAAACAGACCAAAAGTCCTAAATAACTTGCACATCTGGTGCGAGGATTAGAATTGAGGTGATGGAAAGGAGGATGCACTGAAAATAGAGGCTCTCATCAGATCAGCAAAAGTAGGTTGTGTAATTTGCTGATGGTAGTTGCTTTTGATATCCTGGAGGTCAGCTGAGAGGGTGATTTTCCTTCTATGCAGGAGCAATATTTACTAAGTAGCAAGATTACATGGTCCTACGGATAGCAGCAAAGAAGCGTTCCCGTGGTTCTGTGACTGTTTGTGGCATAGGTGAGATCAGATGTATTTTATCATTGCTGAGATCTTCAGGTAGAGGTGTGTGCTCATATGAAGTTTGTTTTCTCTGCCAGCTGGAAACTGAGTACTGGATCAGGAGGACATTGTGGTTCTAATAGCCAAACTTCTGCAGCTCACATTTGCATCTCACATTACCCCTCTTTATAACCCAGCTAACTCTAGAAACAGCCTTTCTGTAGAAATTCAAAGTGTGTTCCTTCACTTCTTTAAGAATGATAATGGTTATAAAAGAGTTACATCTTTCTTGGAATTATTTTGAGAAGGAAACCAAGAGGTTCTTTTCTCTTTCCCCAGGCGATATGAGTCTCACCCAATCTGTGCTGATCTGCAGGATAAAATTCTACAGTGTTATCAACAACACGCTCAGGAGACTCTCAGCTGCTCTGCCCTGGCCAGCCAGTACCTGCACTGTGTCAATCATGCCAAACAGGTGAGTTAGAAATAGTGGCACTCAAATAATCATGGAATCATGAAGGGTATTGAGAACAAGTCTTACGAGGAGCAGGTGAGAGAGCTGGCGTTGTGTAGTCTGAAGGAGGCTGAGGGGAGACTTTTCACTCTCTACAACTATCTGCAGGGAGGTTGCAGAGAAGTGAGTGTTGATCTCTTCTCACAAGTCTCAGGTCTTTGGACAAGAGTAAATGGCATCAAGTTACACCAGGGGTGGTTTAGGTTGGACATTAGGAAAAATTTCTGTACCAAAAGGGTTATCAAAAACTGGAACAGGCTGCCCAGGGAAGTGGCTGAATTCATCCCTGGATGGAGTAAAAAGTCATCTAGATGTGGTACTCAAGGATAAGGGGTAGTAGTGGCCCTGGTAGACTGTTGGACCATTAGATAATGGTTGGACTTGATGATCTTGAAGGCCTTTCGCAACCATAGTGATTTGGTGGTTTGAGTTAGAAGGGACCTTTAAGGTTCGTCTATTCCAAACCCCCTGCAGTCAGCAAGTGACATCTGCAGCTAAAATAGATTGCTCAGACCCCCAGACAACCTGACCTGGAATGGTTCCAAGAATGGAACATCTGCTGCCTCTCTGGGCAACCTGAGCCAGGGTCTCAGTACCATCTTCCTTTGACCTAATGTGGATCTCCCCTCTTTTAGTTTAAGATCATTGCTCCTTGTCCTGTCACAACAGGCCCTCATCAAAAGCCTATTCCCAGCTTCCTTAGAGGTCCCTGTAAGTGCTGAAAGGCTGCAAGAAGGTATTCCTGGAGCCTTCTCATATCCAGGCTGAACCCCAACTCCTCCAGCCTGTCATCACAACAGAGGGGTTCCAGCCCTTGGATCATTTTTGTGGCTTCCCTTGCCCCACTCCCAGAAGTCCATGCTGTAGTCAGCTTGCTCCTCTGTGCACAGGCAGCCTGGCTGGGTTGGCAGTGCTAGAAGACAAATTCATCTAATGGCTGTAGCGTCGTTGTTCTCTGAACACTACAGGACAAAAACAATTGTCTGACTGTCTGGGCAGCTCTAAAATCACTTTATGATATTAAGTGTTGGCATCATCAGTGAAAACTTTAAAGAGGATTCATGTGATGAAAAATAAATGTCAGTGAGATCATCCTGTCCCTTTCAAAATCACCTCCTTTGACATACGCTCCATCATATGTCCTCCTGCCCGCTTGTCATGCACCAAGCCCTTGGGCTCCTTCATTTCCTTGAAAACCCTACAGCCCACCAGATCTTCCTGCTCATCAAAATTTTTCCTGATGCCCTAGCCTGAGGCTGTCTTCCATAAAGCTTTATTAATTTTGGAGAGATCATTTATTAATTTTTGAGAGGTGGCTGAGTCTTGCTCAGACACCCAGGCATAGAAAGTACAACCAGCTTTGTCCACGTTCCTTCTTTGAGCACAGAAGCTGCTATGAATTCAGCTAGAAATTTTTCACAGAATCACAGAGTGGTAGGGTTTGGAAGGGACCTCTGAAGATCATCAAGTCCAAACCTCCTACTAGAGCAGAATCACCTACAGCAGATCACATAGGAGCACATCCAGATGGGCCTAGAAAGCCTCCAAAGATGGAGGCTCCACCACCTCTCTGGGCAGCCTACTCCAGAGCCACAAAGTAAAGACATTTATTCTCATGCTTAGATGGAACTTCCTATGTTCAAGTTTATGCCCATCACAGATTCATAGATTTCATTGGGTTGGAAGGGACCCTCAAAGGTCATCTTATCCAACCCCCTTGCAGTGAGCAGGGACACATCCAACTAGATCAGGCTGCTCAGGGCCACATCAAGTCTGATCTTGAATATCACCAGGGATAGGGTCTCAACCACATCTCTGGACAATCCATTCCACTATTTCACCACTCTCATTATGAAGAACTTCCTCCTTATGTCCAACCTAAATATACCCTGCTCCAGTTTCAAACTATTGCCTCTCACCCTATCACCACAAGCTCTTCTAAATAGTCCTTCCCCAACCTTCCTGTAGGTCCCCTTCAGATATTGAAATGTAGCTACAAGGTCTCCCTGGAGCCTTCTCCAGGCTGAACAGCCCCAATTCTTTCAGCCTGTCTTCACAGGAGAGGGGTTCCAGCCCTCTGATCATCTTTGTAGCCCTCCTCTGGATCCACTCCAGGAGGTCCATGTCTCCCTGTGTTGGACTTCCCACAGGTGGACACATCCCTTTCTTCCTTCAGTTGTACAGGTCCCCATGACCTTTTGAACTGTAATTTTATTTCCTTTAAATTGAAATGCAGGGTTTTCAGCTAATGTCTGCTATGACAAACAATAATTGGTGTCTATATTTATTTAGTGCCATGGTTTAGTTGATTAGATGGTGTTGGGTGATAGGTTGGACTTGATGATCTCAAAGGTCTTTTCCAACCTGGTTAATTCTGTATTCTGTAATTCTGTATTCTGTATTTTTTCTGAGTTTTCCTTTAGTGTGATTGTTACATTCCAAAATCCAGGCTGAAGGTCCTGCACTATGAGTGGGTTTGAGGTATTTTAGAAGAAAGGCCAAGGAATAATATTGACATTTTTCTGTAGTGGATTAGATTTTCACCATGGCTTGCATCACCTGGAACACTTAATGTATTTATGATGTATTATTTTCTAAGCTAAGTTAAAAAAGTTATATTAATTACTTAAAGATGTTTCAGCTATTACCAAAGTTTGTATCTGATAGGAATTTGTTCAGAAGACTATGATGAGGATGAATTAATTCATGTTCAGCAGCTGTAAGAAAAGAAAATTGCATAAATCTGAGCATTAGGTTTAAACACCCTTTTAAACACCTTTTTTTTTTCATTGAAGATCTTCACCCAAGCCTGTCAAGTAGTTAAAAGTGTTTCCTAAATGTTTCCTACTCTCTTTCACAAATGCTTCAAGATGAGAATTCAGAGAGGTTTCTCTCTTATGATAAGAGAGAAAGAGGAGCCTTTTATGATGGAAATATTTGCAGGCAGGAACAATGAACATCAGTCCTCTATATCTCATCTTCCATGTGTTGCAGCTGTAATTGCAATTATTTTTACTCACTGATTGCCCAGAAGTCCAGGGAAAAGAAACAGTTCCTTGGAAATAATTGCTATAAAATACTTCAAAAATTACCTGCTACGTGTGCTTGGTTGGAAGGCAGAAGAGTGGGATAAATAGGAGGTTCAGAAATGAAGAAGTTAACTGACACTAGCTACAAGAAACAAACAAAGAAGAAATTTTGCTAGAGGGAATAGAGCAAGATATTGAAAACCAAATAAGTTAACTAATCCGATTTCCTGGCGAGGAGTCTGGGCACTTGTGCTCAGGCTGAGCACACTTTGTGCTTTTCATAAATTGAATTTATTGACTCCTCTTTCTTTCCTATCTTGCTTATAATTATCTCACCCTCTCTTCTGTGTGCTCCTTATTTCTCCTCCTGTCTGTAATCTCATGTCTCTATCTGTCCTTTTCTCCCCCTTGTTAGAAAAGCCCAGAGAGTCGTTAATTCAGAGGAGTTTGACACATTCTTGTATCTTCACTTCAAATCTTTGCCCAAAGTCATGAGAAGCCAGTGAGATAAATTAAACAATATTATTAATGTTTGCATTTTATTATAATGGTAACAGAGAGGGGAAAAAATCACTAAATGGATCCATTAAGGGAAAGATATTAAGGTTGTCTGTGGCATTTTGTGTTCCTCCTGCTGAAGTAATGCCAGCCAGTCACTGCACTACAGCAGACCATCTAGTGGCATTTTAGTCACATTTTCTGTATTACATCCACTCACATGGACAAGGTGGTTGTTGAAATACCCTTCTTTTTCCCTTTCTTTTCTTTTTTTTTTTCTTCTGTGTGTTTGTTTACCCCTGAGCTACAAGGGACCTAATTCCTATATGGAAACACAACTAGTCTGTAGCTTAATAAAGTCTGCACAATAGGTTCCTATTAGACCACACTGAATTTCAGAAAGATGCAAGTCTCTGGAGGTACATGAGATTTGAAAGTATGATACCAACAGCTGCAGTTGTCTGACAGTCTGGCTGCAAAATATTGAGAGCAGCCCTGTGAAGAAAGACTTGGGAGTGTGAGTGAACAGCAGGACACAAACTGGCAATGGGCGCTCACAACCCAGACCCAGACATGTCCTGGGCTGATACCCTCTGCTGTGAGGACATGCTGAGAGAGTTGGGTTGTTCAGCCTGGGGAAGAGAAGGCTTCAGGAGGATATTGTGGCCTTTCAGTTCTTAAAGATACCTACAATAAAGCTGGAGACAGACTTTTGATGAGGGCCTGTTGTGACAGGACAAGGGGTGATGGTTTGAAACTACAAGAAGCAAGATCCAGACTAGGTCAAAGGAAGAATTTTTCTACACTGAAGGTAAGGAGACCCTGACCCAGTTTGCCCAGAGAGGTGGTGGATGCAACCCATCCTTGGAAACATTCCATGTCAGGTTGGTTGGGGCTCTGAGCAACCTGCTCTATTTGAAGATGCCTCTGCTGACTGCAGAGTGGGGTTGGACCAGATGACCCTTACAGGTCTTTTCCAGCCCAAACCAATCTATGATTCTGTTTTATCCTTCAGCCTCTTCAGTCTTGTAACCATTATTCCAATTTGTAGGATCCAGTGGCCCTTAATCAGTCATCCTAGTTGGAAGAGAACATTATTTTAGGTTCATCCTCCACTCTTTTTACTAGATACCATCTTTCAATCTAGTAGAAAAATATGTAGAATTAGTGCAGCTGGAAACACTGAACTGAAACTCTATAAAAAGCATTTTCCATTGTGGCCACCATTTAGTACTACCTTGTTTGAAAGGAGCTTGGTATGAAAAGTCAGAGCAGGTTCTCTTCATACCTATATTGGTTCAATGAAAACAAACAAACAAACAAGCAAAAAATGCAAGCAAAAAAAATGTGAAGATATGAAGTAAATTTCTAGGTGATATTAAATGGCTTCAGTCAGTAAAGAACATTACAAAAGAAGTAGAAAAACCCAAGACCTGGGACACTCCCAGTTGTCTGAAGATGAAATTTCATGGGCAGAAATATGCATGTGATGAACAAATATCTGCAATTTCTTTCCTTAGGATACTAAATAAAAGTAACACAATTTTTTCTCAGATCTTTTGGGAATTTCCTGCCTTAACCTAGGCAGTGTCAAATTTATGTAAAGTTAATCTTCAGCCCAGCAATGGCTTCAAGCAAGTTTCAGTAATACCACTGCAGAAAGAATCTTCCAGGTAGAGGAAGCCTTCATCAGGTTATAGAAATCTCTGCAGGGATGCTGTCAAACTGAGACTGAAGATTTTGGTAACTAATAAAAATTTCCCTTATTTTTGTTAGTAGTAGCACCTAAGGGAGCATAAAACCCAATCTTTTTGGTTTGTCAATGTGTGCTGTGCTGTGGATTCTGGAGAACATTCGTGATCACAAGGACTTTATCTAGCTGCAGTCTGTCCTGCTCCTTAGTACACCTCTTAAGTCTTGCAGAAACACTGCTTGATCTAGTTGAATGGTTTAAGTTACTTTTTGGTAATACCATGAAAATTTGGTTAAGGACATGACAACAGACCTTTCATTCCCTTTAATTTTCCCAATCCCTAGCTGACAACACAGTTCAGATTCTTAAGAAAATGTGCTCTGTGTGGGCAGATGCTGCTGCTCAAATACTTGAATCAGCTCTTTAGGATCACAGCCTCCAAGGCTGAAGATGCCACAACCTCTTTCCATCCTTTGGGATGTCCAACCTCCTGCTCACAGCAGGATTAACAGTGAGGACAGATGAGGTTGTTCAGTGCTTTGTCCAGCTGGATCTTTGACAACCTCTAAGGCTGAAGATGCCACAACCTCTTTGTATCTCTGTCCCTCTGTGTAATTATCCTTGAAGAGAAATATTTTTTCTTATCTATTTGGAACCTCTTGATTTGATTGCTATAATTATAAAATTGTTTGGCTTGGAAGAGACCTTTGTGTCATAAAGTCCAGCTGCTAACACATCATTGCCAGGTCACCATTAAACCATGTCCCTCAATACCACATCTCCACAGCTTTTAGATTCCTTCAGGGATGGGGTCTCCACCACTTCCCTGGGCAGCCTGTTTCAGGGCTTGACAACCCTCTTGATGAAGTGTCTCAGTGAAGTTATCTGGTTTATAGACCTCCTGTAAGATTTCAGAGTTAACATTTGGGATTGCTCCTGACATAAGCCCTAAAACTTAACAAATCACTTCCTACCACTTCTTAAAAGGATAGTCCTAATTACTGTCTTCCTTGTTTTCTGGATTCTGTAGGCAAAAGCAGTAGATTGCCTTTGTCACCCTTGTAGTCCTCCAGTGAACATGCTTTTACTGCCTAGCTTGTCAGTGTCCTGTTAGATTGCACTCTCTTCCCCTTGCTGATCTAGACAATTAGTATTCATATATGTGCTTATCTCTGCAGACCCTTTATCTCTAGATTATGGCAGTAGGAAGATCTTAGTAGACCCTACATACTGTCCTTGCAAGTCTGAATTTTCATGGAAGAGGCCAGGACCTCTCAAAAGTGTCAAGACCTTGGTGGTACAGCTTTCTGGTATGGTGGGAGGAATAACTCTTGGACTAGTTGTCACAGCTATGCTTTTGGCTTTTGGTGGCCTGGCTGTGCACTAATCATAAATTCATAGAATTGTTTAGGTTGAGAAAGACCTTTCAGATCACCTAATCCAGCCACTAACCCAGCACAGCCAAGTCCACCAGTAATGTGTGTCTACACATCTTTTAAATCCCTCCGGGGATGGTGACTCCAGCACTTCCCTGGGTAGTGCAAGGTCAGTGCAACACATTCAGACTATTGAGATTTTGATTATGACTCAGAACACAGGAAGGACGTAGGAAGGGGAGCTAGTTAGTGTGGTAGGACTTCAAGATATATATCCTTGAGTATGTAATTGCTGGGAACAGGATTCACCTTATTGTAAGGTCAGACATTTTAATTTCTTTAATAGCCACAGCACTAGAGCCATGATAGCATTAGCATGGATGAATCTCACTGCAATTCTCCAGGCCTCCAAATGGCTAGCTTGTTGAATCCTCAGATAGCCTCATTCTGCCTCTGAGGCTTGTCTCTCTGATGGTGTGTGTGCTGACAGTGTTTCTTTTGCTATATTTTAATGTAAAAGACCTGCAAACCCTCAGAAGAAATTGTAGCCAAACTTCAGGGAGTCTCTGGGATAACTCTTGAGTTACTGAAAAATGTGTTTTCTCCCTTTCTCTTCCCTTCCCTTCCCCCTGACCGCTTCCATAGCAGAGCATGCTTGGGAGAGGAGGATAAAGGCATTGTCCAAATCAAGCACAAGACCATCAACTCTAATTTCAGCAGAAGAGCATTTTTTTTCCCAAGAGTGATATCACAGCCCATTTACAGGGCAAGCCAATAAAGAGAAGAACTGGAAGAACCATTTCAAGAGCAGCAGCCATCACAGCTCAATCAGTGTGACCATTTGAAAAACCGAGACCTGTATCCAATTCCATCAGAAATCACGCAGCCGAAGATCCTGTTCAGTCTTAGTAAAATCCACTTATTGGTGATTGAAGGAAGGAAAAGAAAAGAACCTTTCACTGACCTTAGAAAGGGGGAATATCCTTCAAGCGCTGCTATTTCATTGTAGAATCTCCTCAAAAAAGCTTCCCACTGTCAGAGGCACGGGTATGTAACACTTGGTGTGCTGGGACGTGGTGGGACTTTGTGAGCAAGCCAGCCGCTGCTCCTTACCGTGCTGTACTCCTTGCTCATATTAAAGTTTCTCTTGCCATGTATAATGACAAACTAAATTGTGCTCTAACTTATTTCACAAATGATGTAACTTAATGTAAGTCTCTCTCCAGGCCTTCTGCTGGAATGATGTTAATGATGCAATACTTCAGATGTAACATGGCCTTTATTTACCTGAAATGATTCTGTTGTGCTCCTCACTCCTCTATCAAATAATGATGAAAATGCCTCTCTCTGTACCAACAATAAATATATTTTATGAACAAGACTGATGCTTCAGTCTGTCTCTCTTTCCAGGGCGTGGAGGCAGATGGTGTTCCCTCTGCTGCGTCAGTCATGGTTTTCCCAGCACATGTTGTTGCAGAATCTTTCAAGCATAGATTTTTATGCATAACCAACCTTGTTTTCAGGAACTTACATAGAACTGGTTTAACTTCTAGGTTTCTTGGTGCCTTTGAGGTGCTGAACTCAATGATCCTCATGGGTGCCTTCCAGCTCAGGATAGTCTATGATTTAAACTACAAGTCAGGTGAGACCACCACTCCTGACCTTGCTTCTACCAACTTGTGTGGTGTTAAGTCCTCTTTTTCTGGATGCATATGCATTTATACTTGGGTGTGGTGTCTCATAAGGGGGTCATGGTTTCAAGTTGCACCAGAGGAGGTTAAGGTTGGGTATTACAGGAAACTTCTTCACTGAGGGTATTCTCAAACACTGGAACATGCTCCCTAGGGAGGTGGTTGAATCACCGTTCTTGGAAGTACTTAAAGGACAGAGTTGTGGTGCTGAGGAATATGGTTTGTCACTGGCCTGGGTGGAGTTGAATGGTGTTTGGTCTTAATGATCTTAAAGGTCTTTTTCCAACCAAAGTGATTCTTTGATTCTGTAGCTGCTTTCCATCACAGCAACTTTAAAGTATTCCATGTAATCCTGCGCCGTGGTTCATGTCCCACCAGCATTCCCTTTCTTGGAAAGTACTTGTGAATGAAAAGCCACAGAGTGCCCAAAACTGCATCCATTTAATCATTTTTGCTCAGACAACAGCTGCCACATTCCTCTTACCAAGTGATCTTAGAAGAGGTTTTGTAGCCAATAGTAATACTAAGTGTCAAATGAGCAGTGTGCCTGGAGCCTTCGGCTTTTTATTTACCTGCTTCTCTAATTGGTTGCTTTTTAACTGCATCCCACCCTAAGACTGCAAGTGCACCTGTGGATCTCATTTGTATTCAAATATTGCCAGTGACTCTCCTATTCTAATTATCAAGATGCTTTGTGAGTACTGTTTAATTAAGGAGGTTCTTTTTTTTTTTTAATGCTAGCAAAAGGAGCTGGTCTTTTGTTACACATGAAGCAACCGTAATAGCAGTAGGAGAGGAAGATCCTGGAGTTCAGTGTCAGGTGCCAGGTAAACTGCTTGAGAGAAATCATAGGGACAGCAGTGACATGTTTACATGGTGACTTGCTGGAGTGTTTACAAAGCAGCTAACTCACAAATTCTCCTTTATAACGTTCTCTTTTGTAACAGAGAGCCAAGAAGCTGGCAGATCTGTCCTTGCCAGACTTAGAATTGGCAGCAGAATGCAGCACAGAGGAAAAGCAGATGTTTTTCAAGCCAGATGATTCTGTAAAATCAGAAGAGGAGCTGTGTCGGGAAGGAAGGTCTCTGTTATTGCCAAATGTTTCTTGGTTTCCCATCCTGACAGCCTTGAGCAATGGGACTCAGTCTTGCTTGCTTTGTTCAGCTATGTTTCAGGCTTCATTTGAGAGGTTGTGTTCTTTAAACATCTGTATCATAAGCAGTGGCATCTCTAACGTGCTGCTTCAGCTTGAGAGATGCTTGTTGTGACAAAGAGGGTGTAAACTTTAAAACTGTCCACATTCTGGACATCTTTCAGCTTTAAAGTAGTGCAGCAGTTGAAGAGTGAGCTTCCGTTTGCCTCAACTTCTGCCTGTGCCACCTCTCCTGTGTACCTGCCTCTTACTCTTTTCATCAGGCTTAGACTTCATTCTCCCCTCTTGGATATCAAGAAGGACACTACTCCTTGGAAAACAGAGTTGAGAGGTAGTGATGGACATCTCTGCTAAAGGAAGTAGTAGGTCAAAACCAGGTTTGCCATCTTTTGCTCTGAAACTGCACTAATGATATTTTAAAAAGAAAACCAGCAGTGTTTGTAAGATCTGAAGAAGCACAAGCAAGAGGACTTGTGTGTCTTTCTAAACATTGATCTCATTAATGCTGATCAATATGTAAAGGACAGGGGGTAAGAGGATGGGGCCAGACTCTTTTCAGTGGTGCCCAGGGACATGATGGAGCAACAAGCACAAACTGAAACCCAAAAGGTTCCATCTAAACATGACAAGAAACTTGTTATGAGGGTGCTGGAGCCCTGGAGCAGGCTGCTCAGAGAGGCTGTGGAGTCTTTCTCTGAAGAGATTTAAGATCCACCTGGACATTGTGATCCTGGGCACCTGTTCTGGGTGACACTGCTGTAGCAGGGGGGTTGGACTGGATGATCTCCAGAGGCCCCCTCCAACCCCACCATACTAGGATTCTGTGATCCTCACCTTACCGTTTGTGGTACTGGGAGGACAGAGGGAAAATGCTGCATCTAATCTGATATGCATAATGTTCTTCCAGCCAAGACTTACCTTGTAGTTGCAGTTCAAGCTTGTCTTTCAAGTTTGTCATTTTTCACTGTTTGTTAGACATGGGGATTTCTCCTGCCTTCTCAGAAATAACCAGATCTCTCCAGGATTGATGAACTGAGAGTTTGAACTCAGCTTAATGGACCCTGATCTCAGGAGGAATGATAGGGGTGATACCCTCTGGATTGACAGATGACAGCATGACACTCTGCCCATGGAGAACAATTTCAGATATTCTTGTTGGTCATTCACAAGCTCTGATCAGCTGTTACCAAAGGGCTGTTTCACCTGGGGTTTTAAATGGAAAAGCTGTTTTGTACCAGCTGAATCAAAGCATTTCATTGTTCTTTGCTCAGTGCCTGTGGAACAAATCACAGGTCTCTCAAAGGTGTCAAAATAATCTCTGCTCTCCTATTCTCATGTAATTTAGCAGTGTTAGACTCTTTCAGACACTAGAGTTCCTTTCCTCAGGAATTGTGTGTGACAGATCACATTACCTCACAGAGCTAGGTTTGGCTTTTTCACCTGTTGGGATGTCCCTGCATTGCAGTTTTCAGCAGGTACTTGGAATTAGCTTTAATATTTATAGAACCATAGAACAGTTGGGATTGGAAGGGACCATGAAGATCATCCAGCTCCAAACCCCCTGCCATGGGCAAGAACACCTTCCACTAGATCAGGTTGCAGACGTGAATCTTGTGAGCTGGTCTTAATTTGCAGAGGTTTATGTTGGAACCATTCTTTGGAAGTTGGCTGAAGACAAAAGAGAGGAGACTCTGGAAGGAGAGAGCTAGAGAGGGCATGCACAAGGTAGTCTTCGATCCCACAAGCCCACAGCAAGATCCAAGTAGAGGTCTTGAAAATGTAAAGGGAGTAGACTTGAGAAGTGAGGTAAGTTGACAGCAATGCTCGTGTTGGGTTTTGCTGGGTGAACACCCTGCTGTTTTCAGCTCTGTGTTGGAGAAGAATGTCTGTCATCTCAGGTCACCTTCCTGTTTGCTCTCAGCTGCTGTTCTCATCAGAGGGAGCATTATCAAACAGGGCCTGGAGGCAAGCGTGTCTCTATTTGATCAGCAGTGTGGTGGTGATCCCACAGCGCTGCTCTGAAGATATTCCCACCAGAGAAACCCTACATGCAGCAAAGGTACCGTGCCCTTCCAAAGTCTGCCTGGCAGTGAAACTGTCACTGCAATGCAAAATTAGGTTCACCAGCCAAGGTGATCAGCCTTTACCCATCCCTGAGGAAGAGGGAGACATCCTGAATATGGTGTGAGGAGGACCTGGGACTTGGAGTCATTGTTGAAAGAGCCAGGTAGGTTCCCAGAGAGTGTGGGGCACTGAGCCAGGGCACCTCCACAAGACTGTCAGCTCTGTGTGAAAAAAGATGCTTGGTAATTAGAGAGGTAATTAGTTTGGTAATTACTAAGGTAATTAGTTTGATTCTCTCTCAAGCCAGTAACTGCTGGGAAGAGAACACTCAGCCATTGTGCTGGAGGGAGCACCTGGAATTGCAGTGCTGCAGCATCCCTCCCATCAAGTTAACCCTTCTCCATCCTGGGATAATTTGACCAAAAAGTAACACTAAAAGGTCAGCTTGTCAGAGGTCTTGTGCCCAAAAACTTCTGATCCAACTTCCAATGACACTGAAAATGTGCCACAGAGCCCATCTGCAGTGCTGTTTAGTTCTGAAAGGGTTTAGTAATTGGGAGTATAGTGAGGGCAAGGACATGAGGTCCTGGAGACCCCTTAATGAACAGGAACTGGTTTTGCTAGACTGCCCATCAGAATTTACTGGATCTCTCCCCTGTTTCTTATGTTGCATAGGGAGGAATCCCCCGCCTCCATTTTAATATTATTAACACTTGGGCTGTTTTGAAAAGGTCAGTGTCAGCTCAGATGGTTTCTAATCTGACTCTTAAAAAGCCAGCAAGCGAGAAATCTATATTCCACCCTAGCTGCCTCTGAAAAGCTGAGCCTGGTGGTTTGTAAAGCAGGTGTTTGCAGAGGTGACTTGGTTTTGCTCATGATTCCTGCTGCTGGAATCAGGGGGAAAAATTAAAATATCTGCTCTTGTCTGACAAAATTAATTTTGCAGTGAGAGTCTGTGAGCAGGATCCAGATACAGCTCCAGGAGCACAGTTACCCCTCACATTGCACCAGGGGAGAGCTAGGTTGGACATTAGGAACAATTTCTTCACCAAAAGGGGTTGTCAAACCCTGGAACATGCTGCCCATGGAAGTGGTGGGGTCACCGTCCCTGGAGAGTTTATAAATCCATGTAGATGTGGTGCTGAAGGACCATGGTTTGGTGGTGACCTGACAGTGCTGGGTTAATGGTTGGACTGGATAATCTTCAAGGTGTTTTCCAACCCCAACAGTTATATGACTGTTAAGACCAGATGCACAGAGCACATCTGTATCTGTGGTTTTACATATTGGAAGTTGATCCTGTTGCTGCTGACTTAGCAGGAAAATCAGAATCAGAGAATGGTTTGGTTTGGAAGGGACCTTAAAGATCATCTAGTTCCAGACCGCCTGCCATGGTCAGGGACACCTAGACCAGGTTGCTCAAGGCTTTGTCCAGCCTGGCCTTGAACACCTTCAAGGAGGGGACACCCACAACTTCCCTGGGCAACCTGTTCCAGTGGCTGATGACCCTCACTGTAAAGAATTTCTTCCTAATCTCCAGTCTAAATCTCCCCTCTTTCAGCTTCAATTCATTCCCTCTCATCCTATCACTACAAGCCCTCGTAAGAAGTCCCTCGCCAGCTTTCTTATAGCCTCCTTCAGGTACTGGAAGGTCACTATAAGGTTTCCCCAGAACTTTCTCCAGGCTGAACAACCCTGATTCTCACAGCCTGTCTCCAGGCTTCTTTGTTTAGCAGCAAACAGGAAGAAAATCGCCCAACTCCTGTCCTTTTGTCCCAGTTTGCTATCTTGTAGGCAGTGAGGCAGCGGTGCAGCAAACACATGCCAGTGTTGTTTGCACTTGTGGGTTTAGGGGAAAGCTGCAAAAGGGAGGAGGCAAGGGGAGAGGCAGGAGTCAACAGCAAGAGAATATTAAATAGCCTCCAGTAAAACAAGGGATGGTTGTGAAGCCACTTGGAGCTCTCAAGAAGTGGTAATGTGTGGCTGCTGCTAATGTTAGGGTATGCAGCACACGGTCTAGGACCTGCCCATCGACATGAGAGCTCTGCTTTTGTGCCACCGAGCCCAGCAAAAATCATTTGCTCAAGTGCTCATCAGGGTTTTCCTTGAATGGAGAGTGAACCCACTAGGGAGCCTGTCAAGCAGCCCTCCTTATGAATCACTATCAGTCCTTGCCTTGCTGTTTGCTGGGTTTTGTTTCCTTTAAAAGGAAGCTTTTTCAGCTGACACGGTGGCACTTTTTGGGGTTTGGAATGAAGCTGATTGCTGCTGCTGCAGCTTGGTCTGCTATTAAAAAGAAACAAAACAGCATAGTAAAGCCATGTATATCAAACCTTGGTGACTTTGCATCTCCTGCTATCTGGAGTCAGCCTTTTGGAGCTTGTGATCTTTCTTGTCATTTTCCTTATGCTGTCCAGCTAGATTTGATGTTCCTCCAGGCCCAAGGGCAGCCCATGCACAAACTGAGATGGTGGGTCCCAAAGCAAGGAATCCAGAAGATGGTCTCACTCTTGCTTCCTCAGGAGTAGAACTGACCAGTTGAAACAGCTCTCTGTCTGTCCTTCAGAAAACATTTATCTAGACAACTCTACAACTCCCTGAAAGGAGATTGGAGACAGATGAGGGTTAATCTCTTCTGCCAAGTGATAGGATAAGAGAAAATGCCATCGGGTTTCACCAGGGCAGGTTTAGTTTGGCCATGAGGAACAATTCCTGCCCCAAAAATGTTGTCAAGCACTGAAACAGGCTGCTGAGGGCAGTGGTGGAATCTCCATCCCTACAGGGATTTAAAAGCCCTAGAGGGATTTAAAAGTAACTGTGGTGCTAAGGGACATGGTTTAGTGCTGACCCTGCAGTGCCAGGTAAATGGTTGGACTGAATGATCTTAAAAGTCTCTTCCAACCAAAATAATTCTTTGGCAGCAGTGCTTCTGCTTATTGTTCAACCTCGTATCTGCAGAGTCGAAATAAAAAGAGCCAGATAATGACAGCCATTTTGGTCCATGCAAAGGATGCCAAGTGCTCCATGGGGGTCACCAAGGCATCAGGGTATGTGGTTTCTATTTTGAGCATCACTAGGTGAATCATTCAGCTTTTTTGTGCCCCTACATTTCAACTACTGAATCACAAAATC
The DNA here is from genome assembly GCF_014839835.1 of Dryobates pubescens. NCBI lineage: Eukaryota > Metazoa > Chordata > Aves > Piciformes > Picidae > Dryobates > Dryobates pubescens. The sequence goes on along the minus strand of NC_071657.1, from coordinate 118,608,641 downwards.
ATTGTGGTTGGAAGAGACCTTTAAGATCATTCAGTCCAACCTTTAGCTCATCACTGCCAAGTCTACCACTAAACCATGTCCCCTCCTACTAGGGGTTCAACAGGATGACTTTTAAATGTCCCTTGCAACACAAACCATTCTATAATTCTGTGAATTTATGATTCTGTGATTCTGTTTCCCCAGCCTGGTAAAAATCATAGAATCACAGAGTGGTTTGGGTTGCAAGGGACCATAAAGATCATCTAATTCCAACAAGCAGCAGAAACACCAAACCAATATTATACCCATGGAGACATCCTCAGGCCCTCCATGCTCTTCTGCATTTCACCTCTTGACTCTGCCTCTGGGTACTTAAGCAGTCCCTTCCCCCAGGCAGAAGTTACTCACCACTTAATTTACAGGATTAGAGAGCCATTCATTTTGCTCAGGTCCATCTTAGTTGTCTCTGGGGAGGTTCATTTCCATCCTGCTGCAGGAGAGAAGGAGGAAGGAGAAGGCTCTGGACTCTGAGGCAGGCTCTAAGTGGGCGCCTTCATTTTTAAATTGGGTTTCTGCTCAGAGGTTAATAATTGCAGCTCTGATCCTCTTTAAAAGTGGTGATTAATTCCCCTGAACATAGACTAGGCCCATGGAACAACAGAAAAAAAAATACAGCAACATAGCTCTGGGCATTTCCCCGCCCCCCCGCCCAGTAATGAGAGCGATTCATGACCCAGCTTTAAAGGTCCCAGATAGTCTGCAGAAGACAACATTGTTCAGAAAAACAATTCAAAGGATGTGGGGGCAGTTCCCCACTTTCTGGTGGGGAAAAAGTCTTCAGAGAAAAGTCATTGTTTGCTTAAAACTTCATCCTGAAAACAGCAGCAATCCATCACCTCCAGGTGGATTTTGAAGTTAAGGTTACTCAATATTCAAGCTGTGAATGCTCAGTAGGAAAGAGCGAACCAGGGGCAGTGAAATATTCTAACCTACTTTCCTTTCATGCCCTACTCTTTGCTCAGGAACTCAGTGACAGAGAAAGTGGTAAAATCAAAATTCATTTTTTTGTGGTCCCATCCTAGGAATATGGAGACCCACAGTTTGGCTCTCTGATGTCCAGCTGGGATACTAAAATGTTCCTCATGTTCATGGCCTTACATTGCACCAGGGAAGGTTTAGGCTGGATATTAAAAAAAAATTCTTCACCAAAAGGGTCAACAGGAACTAGAATAGGCTGCTCAGGAAAGTGTTGGAGTCACCATTCCTGAAGGTGTTTAAAAGATGTCTGGATGAGATCTTAAGGACATGGTTTATGCAAAACTCAGACTTTAACTTACTCTACTTATGGGTGTATCTTTTGTGCTATTTGTGATCAAGTCCAGTGTTATGTGTGTATGTATGTATGTTAATATTCAAAGAATCATAGAATCATTTTGCTTGGGAAAGACCTTTAAGATCATTGAGTCCAACCATTATTTCACTTTACCAAGGCTGGTTCTAAACCATGTCCCTCAGCACCATATCTCTGTATCTTTTAAACCCCTGCAGGGGTGGGGATTGAACCACCTCCCTGGGGACCCTGTACCAGTGTTTGAAAACCCTTTCAGTGAAGAAGTGTCTTCTAATGTTGAACTGAATGGCAATCAGTCACTCCTCCCAGTTTGGTATCATCAGCAAACTGGCTGAGGGTCCACTGTCCCTTTGTCCAGCTCACTGATTTGGAACAAGACTGGGCTCAGTACTGACCTCTGTGGAACGCAATGACCCTTAAAGATCCTTTCCAACTCAAACCATTCCATGTTTCTATGAACATCAGCATCCACAAGAAGCATAAACAGAAATGTGACTGAGAGCAGCTTTGTCCCCAGCTCTAGGAAATCTCTGGTTAAAATAGATTTGGGAAGAAGCCAGCTGCAAGCAAAACACTAAAGAAAGAAACACAAAGTATCGCTGCTACTTAATACAAATTTACGTCAGAAAGGAGCATTTCAAGCTCCAACATCTCAGAGACGTGTCTTCATTTGGGAGCAACTTCTGTTTCCTGTTAATTTGCTGTAGTTACAAGTACCTAAGTGGATGAGCAATGCCAAGCCTTTCATTTCTGGATGGTAATTTTAAAAAGCTATTATTGATCCATTGGGTTTGAAAGCTTGCTGCAGCTTGAGGAAGCTGGGGAGATGTCTGCTCTGCAGCACAGGCAGGATATAAGTGGGTTTTAAAACAACTTTGACCTTTCCTAGCCGAGGGAAGTGTGAGGAAAATGCAGGCAAATCTCATGCCATTTTCATGGAATCATGGAATTGTTTCAGTTGGAAAAGACATTTAAGATCATTTTGTCCAGCCATCATCTAACTACCACCAAGTCTGATACTAAACCATGTCCCTCAGGACCACATCTCTGCATCTTTTAAACATCTTCAGGGATGGGGATTCAACCACCTCTCTGGGGAGCCTGTTCCAGTGTTTGAGAACCCTTTCAGTGAAGAAGTTTCTTCTAATATCAAACCTAAACTACCCCTGGTGCAACTTAAGGCTGTTTGCTTTCATCCTGTCACTTGTTACTTCGGACAAGAGACCAACTTCCTCCTGGCTCCAACCTCCTTTCAGGGAGTTACAGAGATCAAGAAGGTCTCCCCTCAGCCTCCTTTTCACCAGGCTAAACAGCCCCAGTTCCCTCAGATGCTCTTCACAAGACCTGTTCTCCAGACCCTTCACCGGTTTTGGTGCCCTTCTCTGGGCCCTTCTTTTGGGTTCACACAGGCTTTGCAGAGTGCTGCAACCTGAGCCAGATAATTGGTCATTTCTGGCATGAAGCTGGGCAGTAAATCTGAGTTATAGGGTGGAACCCTGTGCAGAGTGATTGAAGGGGTTTTCACTTAGGACATTATAACAGTTTATAACAGTTTATGTCTGGTAATATCTTGTAGAATAAAAATAAAATCTGACATAACATCTTGAGTTATCATCTGGTGGAGAAGAGGATTCTTGGCTGGGTGCAGTCTGGTGTGCAGTGATGTCCACGTTGTTACTACTGGCCATACTTAGCTCCCTTGGCAGCCTCAAGAAAGAAGCTGAGCATTGGATTTGCTTTTGGCTGCTTGTCTACTCTTGTGCCTTAAGCAGCAGGTTCAAGACATGCAGAAGAGGAAGTTTCCAGTCCAGTCCAGGCAGAGAATTACCTTTTGGTGCTGTTAATTGAAAACCTCTCGCCATGACTAAACATCATCAAGGAAAGTTTTGCTCAACTCATAATGGAAAGTAAGGATCATAGAATCTTAGGATCCTAGAGTCATTAAGGTTGGAAAAGACCTCTAAGATGATCAAGTCCAACCATCAACCCAACACCACCATGCCCACTAAGCCATATCTCAAAGTGCCATGTTCACACATTTTTTTAACATCTCCAGAGATGGTGACTGCACCACTCCCTGGGCATCCTGTTCCAATGTCTGACTGTTCTTTCAATGAAGAAATTTTCCTCATATCCAACCTAAACCTCCCCTGGTGCAACCTGAAGTTATTCCCTCTTGTCCTATCACTTGTTACTTGAGAGAAGAGACCATCACCTACCTCACTCCAACCTCCTTTCAGGTAGTTGTAGAGACCAATGAGGTCTCCCCTCAACCTCCTTTTCTCCAGACTAAACAATCCCCTGCTCCTCACAAGACCTGTTCTCCAGACCCTTCACCACCTTCCTTTCTCTTGTCTGAAAACATTCTAGCACCTCAATGTCTTTCTTATACAAAGCAGCATTTCTTACACCCCCACAAGCTGTTTATTGGATTAGATTGATGCTTCTGGGAACAACCTGTTTGCATGTGAGCTAAACCCTTGTCTTGCTAAACATCTTCATTAATTAACTCCATCGGGCTTGCCTGCATTTCCATGGAAGAGATACGTTGCTTTGATCATTTGCTGTTTACATATTTCTTGCAGTGTGGTAAAACACAGCAGCAAACACACAATAAATACCGTGCCGAACACAACAAACAGAAAAAGCCCAACCCTGAAACATGCTGAAAAGGCAGCTGAACATCTAGAAAATGTGAATCCTACTCATGTGTCAGCTCAGTTTACCATCAGGGCTGCTGAGCGTCAATCTAAACCTATGTGCACGGTTTAGGGTGGGTTGTGCCACCTCCAAGAATTGCTCCAGCATCTCCAAGAGGTAACCCCCAAAGCTACTTTCTCTGCAGACCTGGTCTTGCAAAGATTTATCTCAGCTGGTTGAGGTGGTGGAGAAGAGGGAGACTGTGAACCTGGGATCTGGAATGTTTAATCTGGAGAAGATGAGGCTGAGGGGAAACCTTTTTCTCTCTACAACTACCTGAAAGCAGATTTCAGTGAGGTGGGGGTTGGTCTCTTCTCTCAAGTGTCAGGTGATAGAATGAGAGGAAATGGCACGAAATTGTGCTAGGGGAGATTTAGGTTGGATATTAGGAAAAAAAATCTGTACTGAAAGAGTGGTCAGGCATGGAACAGGCTGCCCAGGGAGATGGTAGAGTCACCATCCCTGAAGGTATTCAAGAAATGTGTGGACATGGCACTTTGGGACATCGTTTAATGGCCATGGTGGTGCTAGGATGACGATTTGACTTGATGTCTGTAGAAGTCTTTTCCAACCCAAACAATTCCTTGGAGATGAGCACTTCTCCCTCTGAACACCCTTTGGGGGTTGACTTTTTTCTGTGCCCAGACCAGTGCTGGCTTGATCACAGAGTGGGCAGTAGAGACCAGCCTGTCCTCAGAAGGGCACCATGATAGGTGCACTAAGACAGCTGATACAGATAAACGTGACACAATGCTAAGTGGGATATTTTGTCTGCACCCCTTGCCTTGCCTTTACCCCTGGGCTGGCTGATCTGCACCAGCAGGTCTCCTGGATGTTTGTCTTCAGTAGTCCTCCCATGATGGGTAACTCCAGAGTAGATGACTAAAGGGAATTTTCCTCTGGTCTTTTAGTGGCTGGCAACATGGAATCATAAAATGGCTTGACTTGGAAGAGACCTTAATATCTAGTTCAAATCCCCCTGCCATGGATAGGGACACCTCCCAACTAGACCAGTTTGCTCAAAGCCTCATCCAGCCTGGTCTTGAGCACTTCCAGGGATGAGGCATCCACAACTTCTCTGAGCAATCCATTCCAGTGTCTTGCCACCCTGATAGTAGAGAATATCTTTCTAACGTCCAGTCTAAATCTGCCCTGCTCTAGTTTCAATCCATTCCCACTTGTCCTGTCACCACAAGCCCTTGTAAAAGTCTCTCCCCATCTTTCTTATAGGCCCCCTTCAAGTACTGGAAGGCAGATACAAGGTTTTCTTGGAGCCTTCTCCAGGCTGAACAGACCTGATTCCCTCATCCTGTCCTCACAGGAGAAGTGTTCCAACCCTCTGCTCATCTTTGTCGCCCTCTTTGTGCCCTCTTCAACAGATCCATCCTTCACCTCTGGCTGCCCAAGCCTTTCTGCATAGCACTAAGACAAACACAGGTATTGGCTTGCAATTCCCCATGGCTGAAATGTGCAGAGTCCAGTCCTGTCCTGCTTGAAGACCTCTGAGTGCTAGGACCTCTCCTTCTCTTCTGCTCATGCCCCATGACCTTTTTAGGGGCTTGTGGTCTCCTGGAGTGCACATCCTTGGGCAGCAGGGATTTGGGGAAAGAGGTTTCCATGACAACAGGCAGCACATTAAAAATCTCTCAGCACACTCTTTTCCCAGTCTGGCCAGCTCAGATAGCAGGAAGAAATATGAGAGCCAGGGTATCCCCACAGCACCTACACACACATGCCCTGTCATCACAGCTGATGCATCCAGCCCACTGCATGAGCTGCCAGACAGCATCCCAGAGATGTCCTGTGGCATCCTGCTTCCCCAGAAAGCATTACAACGAAGTTCCCTGCGTGCCTGCTTGCTGCTGCACAAGTATCGGCTTGTTCCCCTCAGGCCATTTTCTCCCCTGCTTACAGTCACAATCATCTTGGCTCATGATCTCCTCCACTCCACTGCCATGGGTACATGGGGCCCCTTGCTTTCTCTCCACTCACAGCATCACAGAATCACAGCTTACTGGGGGTTGGGAGAGATCTCTGGAGGCCATCTAGTCCAACCCCCTGCTAAAGCAGGGTCATTCAGAGCATTCATAGTACCACAGAACCATAAAACTGTTGAAATTGGAAGAGACTTTTGAGATCATTAAGTCCAACTGCTCAACTAGAGCTCACAATACCACCACTACTGCTAAGCCACTAACACTAAACCATGTTTCTCCACATCCATATCTGTTTTAAATACCTCCAAGGATGGTGACTCTACCACTTTCCTGGATTGCTCCTCTTCCTGTTGCTCCTTTGCATGCCTTTGTGTGTTGAGCATATCCTGCAGGCCAACACAGCTCTCAGGGACTTCCTGAGTTCAGCAGATGGACAAGGAGGTGACTGTCAGAGGCAGGTAGAAGGATGCATGTTGTATCACCAAGTCCTTTTGGTCCAGCAGGATGTTTGGTGACATGGGGAATGGTGGCCAGCCATGGCCATGGTGCCGCACTGACCTCTTCCACGGTGCGTTTTCCTTTCACCAGCACCTGTATCCACATCTCGTGTGCCATCACAGCAGCAATGCCCTCTGCTACTCCAGTCCATGAAGGGGCCTCCTTTATCTTCCTAACTCTTGGAGACACTGCAAATGGTATGTAACAAGACATCAGGCACTGTGTGCAGGGAGGCATTTGTTACAGCTCTTCCAAAAGTGTCCTGAAGGTGAGCAAAGCTTTGCCCTCAGCCAGGAGTTGTGCAGCCACCAGCTGATCTCTGTTCAGAGCAGTAGGTGAGCATTTAAGGGACCACACTCTTGTCAGCTGCTAGAACTTGTGGTGCATAGCCTGAAGGCCTGGTGTCCGTACAGAAGGCAACACTCCTCCTTCAACCCTATGTGGCCCTTCTCTGTTTGCTACAAATGGACTTGGATGACCTCCATCCTTGGAGATGTCCCAGTGTGAAGCAAAATCTACAGACATTGGGATCTTCTCAGTGCTTATCAATATCTAAAAGGTGGACAGGAGGATGGGACCAGACTCTGTTCAGTGGTGCCGAGTGAGACGAATAGGAGCAATGGGCATACACTGGAACACAGGAAGTTCCGTCTAAATATGAGGAGGAACTTCTTTACTGTGACAGTGGTGGAGCACAGAAGGAAGCAGCCCAGAGAGGCTGTGGAGTCTCCTTCTCTGCAGAGATCCAAACCCACCTGGACATTCTGATTTTGAGCAACCTGCTCCAGGTGACTCTGTTCTAGCAGGGGAGTTGGTCACTTACAACCCCTACCATTCCATGATTCTGTGGTTTACAAAGGAGAGGTTGCAGAAGAGCCTAGGGGTTTTTGGCTGTGTCATTGTCACAAGAAGCACAGAGCAGAGGTCATTCACCAGCCCTGAGATACAGCATGGCACAGTCCATGTTTCCATGCTTAAATTTTCTTGTTCTCCAAAAGAGGGTGACCAAACCCAGTCTGTGTTCTGGAAAAGGCCTTCTGGCATGTGTAGACCTTCCAAGGTCTGTTCAGTATCTGGGAAGCTGCTCATCATGGTCTGACTGTGACTGATAGCCTGTCAGTAGCTTAAAAGTATGTCTAATTGTGTATTGGAGTGATCCTGTGCCCTGACCTTGTCTAGTTTGCTATAACAGATGCAGCTTTGTATGTCTGCTCCTTGTCTTCTCCTGTCAGGGTGGTGGTGGGTCGCAGTGGTGAATGACAACAAGGTTTGGATTGACCTAAAGACACATCTGTTCCCAGCTTCTGGGATCTCCCCAGTGCCAAATTCTTGTTTGTACTCCTATTTTAAAAAAGGGAAACATTTCTTCTAGTCATTTCCTAAGTATCTTGGAGGGGTGAAAAGGATTTAAGACTTAAAGATACAGAGGAATGTAATTGGGGTCTTCGATAATCCTAGAATCATAGAGTGGTAGGAGTTGGAAGAGACTTCCAGAGATAGAGTCCAACCTGCCTGCCAGAGCAGGATCATCTGGGGCAGGTCACACAGAAATGCATCCAGATGGGTCTTGAGAATCTCTAGAGAAGGAGACTCCACCATCTCTCAGGGTAGCCTGTCCAGTGCTCCATCACCCTCACTGTAGAGACATTTTTCCTTGTGTGGAGGTGGAACTTCCTATGTTGCAGCTTGCATCTGTTGCTCCTGGTTCTATCACAGGACACCCCTGAAAAGAGCCTGGCCCCTTCTTCTTGACACCCACCCTGCAGATATTTATAAACATTAGTAAGACTCCCTCTCAGTCTTCTCCAAACTAAACAGCCCCAGGTCTCTTAGTCTTTCCTCATCAGACAGATGTTCCAGTCCCTTCGTCATGCTCATAGCCTCTGTTGGACACTCTCTAGTATATCCCTGTCCCTCTTGAACTGCGGAGCCCAGAACTGGACACAATATTCTGTATGCAGACTCACGAGGGCAGAGTGGAGTGGGAGGAGAACCTCCCTCAATTTGCTGGCCACACTCTTCTTAACACACCCCAGAATACCATTGGCTTTCCTGGCCATAAGGGCACATTGCTGTCCCATGGAGAACTTATCCACCAAGACTCTACATTCTTCTTACTGACTGACTCTGTGCTGGTGAAGAGGGACCAAGCAGATGAGTTTAGTTATGGTGGAGAGACATGGTGCTTTGGGTGCATATTTGGTTGAGGATGACCTGGAGTCAAACCCCATCTTACATATTTCATTGCCTGCTGCATTTTCAAGCAGTCTGGTAAAATAACAAAACAGTTTTTGTTTGCAGCCAGAGCTGTCAGGCATTAACTTGTCAGTCCTGCCTGGACATGGAGACCCCTTGGCCATGGAGGCTGATGAGGGACAATCTTCAGAAGCCATCACAGGAAGCACTTTGGGCTTTATGGATGAAGGCCCTGTGTGCTTCCAGACAGGTCCAGAAGGGATGTCTCATGCTTTCCTACCCAGGGACTGGATGAACTCTGCTTCACCCCTTCCTGACAGATGTTTGCCCACTGTACAGACTCTAATTTTGCCCATTAAAGGGGAATTATTTATGATCATTGAAGTGTCTCTGGTCATGCCTTTGTAGTTAGCACCACATGGTCTGGCACAAAACATGCTCCCTATGTCCAAGAGTTTAGAATCATAGAATGGTAGAATGTTTTGGGTTGGAAGGGACCTTTAAAGGTCATCTACTCCTACCAGTGTCTTTGATGAGCCCATTTCACATCAGTAATCCCCCAGATCTTGTCATGAGTCAGACGTAAAAGGAGTTGATTGAATTGTTCTCAGCACAGACAGATAGTCTCCCATCAGGACATGGTTCTCTGTGGTCTTGGAGAAGAAATCCAGAAGAAGAGCTGCTGCCCCTGATGGAGACTCTGTTTCTGTCCTTACCTCTTTTTAAGGCAAGGTCTTGATTTATCCCTTTGGTTTGCAGGGGAAAGGAAGTTAATGTAGCTGCTCCATGGTTATGAACAAGTATTGTCAGGACAGGACTCACAACTTGTTGCCTTCATCTCAAACCAGCTTGCCTCCTCCTCTATCCTAGGGCTCTGAACGCTCCCAGCCTCTGTTACCAACCTGCCCTTTGGAGATGACAAGTCTCCCCTTTCTCACAGCCTGGCAGGGGGTTTACTCAGTTACTGTTTGCACAGTGCCTTGTAACCTCTTGTAGGAGCACTAAGTATTAATCAATGGGTGTCAGAGCACCCTGGATGGATGGACAGATGAGTGACTGGGAGACAGTCCATCCTTCTGTTTCTATTTGCAGATGCTTTCCCTGACACCTGCCATCCTGCTGAAAGGAACAATTGACACTCACTTTGATCCCACTTAATTGCTACTGGTCCAGGTCCCTGAGGTCACTGGGAGTTGAAGGTGAATCAATGAGTTCCCCACCCAGCAGTAGAGGAGGAGAAGGAGGGTGACACTTGCATGGGCTCTCCAGAGAGGCTGTGAAGTCTCTTCCTCTGGAGAGATACCAAACCCACCTGGACTTTGTGATCCTGAGTAATCTGCTGAGGGTGAACCTGCTAAAGCAGAGTCACTCAGAGCAGGTTGCATGGGATTGCAAAGTCCAGGTGAGTTTGGAATGTCTTCAAAGAAGGAAACTTCACAACCTCTCTGGGCAGCCTGTTCCAGTGGTCTGGCATCCTCAAAGGAAGTAAGTTTTTCCTTACGTCTAGGTGGAGCTTCCAGTGTTCTAGTTGGTGCCTGTGCCCCCTTGTCCTATGGTTACTATAAGTCTCTTCCATACCCCATCAGAGCTGGAAAGAAAGGGATGACATAAGGTTACACATGGGCAGGTTTGGTACATGCTCTCAATCTCCATCTATAAAGGAGTTCTTTATCATGAGGCTGGTGGAGCACTGGAACAGGTTGCCCCAGGAGGTGCTTGGGGCACCATCCCGGGTGACATTCAAGGTGACATTCAGGGCTCTGGGCAAGCTGATCTAGTTGAGGATGTCCCTGCTTACTGCAGGAAGGGATTGGACTAGATGACCTGTAGAAGTCCCTTCCAACCCAAACCATTCTATGATTCTGTTTGGAGTCTGTGGTTGTCCAAGTGTGATCAGACAGAAACGCCCCATTTCCTTCTCGCTGTGACCAACTTTGCCAGAACTGAAGTCCAGGGAACATTCTGGTGAAAGGTCTAGAGTGCAAGTCTTCTGAGGAGAGGCTGAGGGAATGGGGGTCTTCAGTCTGGAGTAAAGGAGACTTAGGGGAGACCTTCTTGATCTCTACAACTCCCTTAGAGGAGGTTGGAATGAGGTGAATATTGGTCTCTTCTCCCAAGTAACAAGCAATAGTTTGTGAAAACCAGCTCTCCTAGCCTGCCCTAACAGCAGAGGTATTCCAACCCTCAGATCATCTTCATAGCCCTTTTCTCCAACATGTCCATGTCCTTTTTCTGTCAGGGGCCTCATAGCTGGATGCAGTACTCTAGGTGGGGTCTCATCAGAGCAGAGCAGAGGTGGAAAATGTTCCAACCCTAACACATTTTACAACAGTCCCTAGTAGTTTTTACTACAAGAAGTGGTGCCTGACACAGGAATGCTATAGACAAAGCTCCCCTGGGTACTCTTTATAGCAGCTGTGAATGGTCCCATAGCAGTTGGGCAGAAGCAAGAGACTTGACCCCACTCCAGCTCAAAGCTGTTGTGCTGAAAAATTATACTGAAAACCAAATCTTGATGTAATCACATTGGAGTATGTTTGCATGTGCTTGGACATCGCTCCACCACATGGCACCAGTTCTCATCAAACAGAGTAAGTGCTACTCAAATACCATCACTCATCTCTGTACAATACCCTGAAGACTTCTTGCTGGTGCTTTTCACTCTGGCTCCAGCCAGAAGCCCTAATTTCTCCCACTGTTGCTGGTGACCACAGAAGAGCCAGGAGCTCAGTGATCCGGGGAAGCTGGTTCTCCTTCCCCCATGATGACACACTGAGGTTCTGTGTGATGTCTATTAATACAGCAGTGTTGCTCTGGAGACAGAAGACACTTCTTGTAAAAGCCTGCAACATGAGAAACACCTCCAAAACCCCTTCTTTGGAGGGTGGTAAACCTTCCTCAGTCAGGACAATGCAACACCTCATCCTTGCTCACAAGCTAGTCCAAGCCTGGTCTTGAAAGTACCTACCTCAAAATGGTGTGGCTTTATGTAACTTTACACCAGTTTCCAGGAAAACAACTTGCATTGGGCACTTAGGTGATGGGATACCCTCTCAGGGTGAAGCTGTCTACCTTGATTCATGAAATAGCCTTAAATGACACAAGGGGAGATTTAAATTGGGTATTAGAAGAAACTTCATCACTGAAAGGGTTTGCAGAGACTGGAGGTGGTTGAATCCCCTGAAGGTGTTTAAGAGATGCAGAGATGTGGTGCTGAGGGACTTGGTTTAGCAGCAGACTTGGTAGGGTTAGAGAATGGTTGGACTCAATGATCTCAAGCTGCTCAAGCTGTGGTTTTATTTGCTGTGGTTGAAGTGTGGTATATTAGGATTTTATTGTTTGGCTTGTTGGTTTTGTTTGTTTATTCTTTGGGGGTTTGGTGGGGGTTTTTATGGTGAAATACTTCGATGGCTGAGGGGCTTTCCAAATTAAAATTTTCCTTTTGTCTTTTCCTTCTTTTTTTCATTTCAAGGGATGTGTTTGAAGCTTTAGAGGGGTTTGGAGTTACATAACACCATTTGATTTTGTAAACTCTTTAAAGCTCTCATCATCTTAAAAGACACATCTTCAAGCACCTTTGTCTGCTTTCTCATGCCACCCCTCCCCAGGGTAATACTGGTTTTGAAGCCCCAGCATCCTGATCCAGCAGCCAGCCTTTCAACCTTGATTGTGCTTTAAGCATCGTGTGCTGGGGCTCTCCTGCTTGGAGACAACCCCCTTCCCTCACCCCACTGATTAAGGACCTGAGCTTGCACAGTCGCACATCACACAGATCAGCTCGGTGTAGCTTAGCAACAGTCAGATCCTTGTTTGACAACATTTACACTCCACAGAGGAGATGGCAGTGGCTCCACATCCCACTGATTGGTGAAGCTCCAGTGAGTTTGTGGATGCTCCCCTGGAAGTGTTGGGGTTTGCTGGATGGATGGCAGCCAGCACAGCACATTCCAGCTTTTCCATCCCAAGTGATGCAATTCTGGAGACAAAGAGCGTGGCTAAACTGGTAGCCACAGGCAAGTGTGCAGATAGATGCTTACCCTTTGGTACCTGGGAGGAAATCCCAGGTTCAGCTTGCTGGGATACCAGGGAGGGTTTTTCCAGCAGAAGGAGAAAAAAAAAATAAAAAAATCTCAAAACCCTTGGGGGGAAACAAGACCTGACCTATTTTTATCTCATAAACCAGCTACAGATGAATACTTGATTCCCCAGAGAAAAGAAAATTCTCCAGGCCAAATATGCCATGTCATGTGAGGAAGGATGTGGTTTTCCACCCTGAAGTGTAGAACTTGCGTATCCCTCTGTGGCTGAGTGCAGATGAAGTGATGGTTGCAAAAATGTAAAGATACTTAGCTTTGAAATTCAGACCCAAGGCCAAACTGAGTGGACGGGGCTTAGCCTGACTTTAAATGGCCCTGTGTTGCCTAATGTGATGCATATCTGAGTGGGCAAGTTCAGTGCATGCTGCCTGTATGTGGCATTGGGCAGTGAGCTCATGGTCATAAATGAATATAAAATGAGGTTGAATATTTTGTTTGTGAAGAGTTGACATGCTAGAATTTTCTTTAAGTTTCCTTAGAATCACAGAATTGTTTTGGATGGAAGAGACTTGTGTTCTAGACCCTTCACCAGCTTGGTTGCCCTTCTCTGAACACACTCCAGCACATCAATGTCCTTCTTGGAGTGAGGAGCCCAAAACTGAACCCAGTATTTCAGGTGTGGACTCAACAGTGCTGAGTCCAGGGGAACAATCTTTCCCTACTCCTGCTGGCCACGCTATTTGATACAAGGCAGGATGCTGTTGGCCTTTTTGACCACCTGGGCACAAGCTGAGGGACATCCTGAGCTAGTTGTCAACCAGCACCCCAGACCCTTTTCCACTGGGCAAATTTCCTTTACCCAGGCAGGATTGGAAAAGCAGCAAAACCAGTGGAGAGACAAAAGTTTATTTCCACCACTGCCCTGGAGTTCAGCCTCTCCTCCTCCTCTCCCATGAACCTCTAAGTCCATTCTGATGTCTGCTGCATCCCTACACCTACAATACTTCAATGCTGCAGGGCAGGTTCAGCAACAAGGGTTTGAGTGACTCAGAGTTTTATTTAGCCACAGGCTTACATTTTTGTGAGCTGTTTTATCCCCACAAGGACTGTACTCTGACCTCTAATGATCCTCCTAATGATACAGGAGAAAAGGAAAGATGACAAGCTGCTGAGGCTTAGTCCATATTTTAGAGTTTTTGAGGGCTCCTGAGAAGAGAGTGAGGGAGGAGGAATGTGCATTTCCTTTATTTTCTGCTTTGTCTTTTTATGAAACCTTTTTTTTTTCTTTCTTTAAAAGCAAACAAACATTCCAGGTCAGGTTGTTTGGGGCTCTGAGCAACCTGATCTAGTTGAAGATGTCCCTGTTGATTGAAGTGGGGGTGGACTAGATGACCATTATAGGTCTGTTCCAATCCAAACCACTCTATGATTCTATGAAACAGGAAGAAACAGGCTGCAACAACAAAGTGATTTATTTCTTGCCTGGGCACCGACTTTTTTAAAGTCCACAGAGATTTCCTGGGCACATATCAAAGCCAAGAAACACAAAATTTTTGTAGGAGGCAGGGAGGAAGGTATGACTTTCTTTCATGTCCTTCATGCAGGTCTCACAAGGGTTCTTTGGTCAACCAGATGTTGTCCTGTGTGGCCTGAGTGTGCACCTTCCTTTAAAAAACAGATCTCGTGTCCAACCAATCCTTTTGGGAGCATGTATTGTTCACATATTTAATTACTTTTTCCAAGCACGAGATTCCCGTGAATGGAGAAAAAAGTTGGGATTTGGACTGGCAAAATAAAGATGATATAGCCTAGGTGGGTAGTGGAGATATGGTCTGGGAATTACCTGTAGCCTGCACCTAAAAATGAGTGTGGGTGAAAAACTGTTACTATTACTCATGTTTTCTCTGTGTTTGCTATCAAATGTAATGTCCATTTGGTGGCTTCATGGAATCATAGAATCATTTTGGTTCAACATCTGTTCCAATGCCTGACAACCCTTTTGGTGATATTTTTCCCCCTAATGTCCAGCATAGACTTCTCCTGGTGCTGCTTGAGACAGTTCCCTTTTGTTCTGTCACTTGTTGCTTGGGAAAAGAGACCAACACCCACCTCATTCCAGCCTCCTCTCAGGGAGTTGTAGACAGCAAAATGGTCTCCCCACAGCCTCCTTTTCTTCAGACTTACCAGCCCTGGTACCCTCATCTGCTCCTCACAGGACTTGTGCCCCAGACCCTTCACCAGCTTTGTTGCCATTCTCTGGCATGCTTCAGCCCATCAATGTCCTTAGACTGAGGAGCCCAAAACTGAGCCCAGTACTTGAGGTGAGGCCTCACCAGTGCAGACTACAGAGGGGTGTTCACCTCTCTGGTCCTGCTGGCCACACCATTCCTTATCCAGGCTAGGATGCTGTTGGCCTTTTTAGCCTCCTGGGCACAAGCTGGCTCCTGTTCAGCCACTCATCAATCAGTATCCCCAGGTCCCCACCGAACAGCTTTCCAGCTGCTGCCCCAAGCCTGTAGCGTTGCACGGGGTTTTGCGGCCTAGCAGCACCATCTGGCAGTAGGCCTTGTTGATCTCCACACAGCTGAGCTCAGCCCAGCGATGCAGCCTGTCCAAGTCCCTCTGCAGAGCCTCCCTACCCTCAAGCAGATCAACGCTGCCACCCAACTTGGTGCTGTCTGCAAACTTCCTGAGGGTGCACTCTATCTCCTCCTCAAGATCATTGATAAAGATATTGAACAGAAGAGGCCTGGGGAACATCGCTTGTGACCAGCTGCCCTCTGGATTTAACTCCATTCACCAGCACTCTTCAGGCCCGGGCGTTGCAGTCAGTCATCATAATGCTTTTGTGGTCTTTCCTCAGATTTGTAGATCTCAGCTCAAGTAGCTCAACTGGCAGCTGAAGGAAGATAACTTCTGTTTGTCCACGACCATTTTCATTTAACTGATTAATTCAGAAAACCAGATCTGATTGTCTTGGGGGCATGTAGCAAACAACTCCAACTTCTTTTTCATTAGACTGAAAACAAAGTCTTCAATCACCTCCTTTTTTCCCTCTCTTTTTATTTATGGAATATTAGGCTCTTACCATGAGCAAGACAAAAAGCAGATGAGGGGAGACAAGACCAGACAAAACTAATTGCCCTGCAGTTCAATTATTCATCAGGAGTGTGCCCAGCGATGGATAATCGGCTATTCTTGAGTGAATCTAGCTTTGGATACTGAGCACAGAGATAGGAAAGTTCCTGCTGGAAGTTTCATCAAGACCTTCCTGTGAAAACTGTTTGTTTTGAATTATTGGTGTTTAGCAATGAATAACAATGTCACCGAAGAAGCCCTATTGGACTATTTGCTACCAAGTCCCCTGAGCCTGTGCATTAATCCAGGTGGCATGTTCATTTTTATCAGGTTTATCCTTCCCTAGAGGCTCAGCCAAAGAGCTTCCAATTTACCCAGGTCATTAGTGATTTATATAATAATTGGATCTAAGTTGATTTTAACTATTTGCTTTAAATGTCCAGGGATTTGTATGCGTAGACATTTTAATGCCATTGGAAATTTCACTGATTAAGCAAAGCCAAGGATATGTACTTAATTAGTCCTGAAACCAATTAGTCCTTTGTTGGTCAAATTAATCATTTATCTGGATCTTTAAATTAGTTCTAATAATTTGGGCCTTGACCTTTGCGGGCTTGAGAATAGAGTCAGATCATCCGAGGCCTACTCCAGCCTAGGGAAGAACGCATCCAGGCTGGGAGTGTGACCAGCTTGGGCCTCCCTCGTTCTGTCTGCCACTAAATGAGCTGCAATGCAATTGTGGGTGGTTGTCTCAGCAAACAGGGAGTTATGGAACTGATGGTGAAGCCTTGGTTTCTTAAAGGCAGGAAAACAATAACCACAGTAAACTGCAACATAAGACTTCCTGCTCTAATGGCAATGCCCAGGAGGGTCCTTCTAGTGCCAGGACAGACTGACAGGATCCATCGGGTCTCTGTGGTTGGTTGTCTGGATGTACTAAATACAGCATCTTTTTCAAGATGCAAGTTGATAACTTTTTTTGGTCTTCTGCATTAGGATTTGGATTAATATCCCTCCCCTTCCTACAGGACCTCCTTGGATGGTGATGTCTCACAATAACAACTCTACCTTTCTGATAGAGGTGACTGGTGTCTTTGACCGTCGGACCCAGAAGGCATGGTAAGCATCACACATTTCATATTAATATTAATATTAAATACACTTCTACCTCCCTGAGTTTGTTCTGATTCACTTTTGCCCACAATAAGATTTTGAATACGACACCAGACTACCAGAGAAGGTGGTCTGTGGACCTGGAGTCTGTCTCTCTAGATTAGCAGTCTGAAGCTTGAGAACTGCCAACATCTTGGATCTTCTGTTTTTACTTTAGGTTTGAAAGAGTTTGGGTTTGTTTTCCCTTCCTGGCTTTCAATTTCTTTCCCATCTGTGCATTTATATGTTTTAGTTTGTTCATGGTGGCATCTGTATCCTTTGTGTTTGAGGTGGGTTTTCTAGAGTTTCTTTAGGACCTTGAAGGTGTGCCAAGAGCAAACCTAGTAACCATGGCTCTGCAATATGCAATTTTGATAAAGATGCCAAAAGAGGTTCCCAGTGTTCTTCTTTGAGCCTTCTTTCCTTTTTTCATAGCACTTTGCAATCATTTTCACCCTTTCTTACCCTAATGATTTGAGGGATTTGTTGACCCGGTGCTCATGAAAGGCCTCCAACTGTTCATCACAGAAACCTACAGTGGTAGATACCCCAGAAGTTACTTGAGAATCCTCCATGACAGCGGAGGAGTGTTCCTCTCTGAATGGGAAAACTTTAGGTTTACATTCTTGCCACTTGAATCAGTTTGCAAGTATTTATGAGATGATTTGCAAGCTGTTCATTGATAGTATGCTGACAAAGCATTTTTCCATGTCTGTGAAGGTGAGAAACATTGCGGCAAGGACTACTACATCTCTTTGGGTAGTAGGCTTGGAGCTGGTATCTGGGGTGATACTACTTGTGTGTTGCTTCATGGCCCACACAAGAACTCTTGGGTGGAGGTTGCATACCAGCATATTACCTAATGCTCATTGTGAGAAATCCAACCCAGAATGGGGGCATTTCTCATGATTCAAGAACTGGAGAGTTCAGTATTTTCATGGTTCTAGGGACTAGAAATGTTCCCATTCTGCCCTACTCTAGTGTGAGTCGACTGAGCTTTCCATCACAGTTATGCCAGCTTTTTCTTCTAAAAGTATAGGATTCCTTCCCTTACTTGCATCTTGTATGTATTATTTAACTTGTTCCTGTTCCAGGAGACATGGTAAGTAGCACTGGAAACACTGAATGTGATGGTGAAGTAGTACCTTGACTTTCTGTATGAGAAGGTTCCTGTAGAGACTGGGACAAGTGGAAGAATTGAAGACTCTGAAATAGCCAAGATATGGAGAGGGCAGGAGCTGGAGAGGATGTGGGAATCGGTATCTCTTTGGAAATGGACTAAATTGGTTCTTAATCCTTAGATGACATGAGAGGAAAACAGGCAGGGAAAAAAGGAGACCAGCTGGAGGGTGAGAGGTGAACAGGAGATTGGCAATGATGTTGGCTGAATTGAGGTACACAGGAGCAACAAATAAAGAGATATCAGTAAGACCGGTGTCCCCAGAGATGAGTAGGAAAGTACAGATGTGGAGTATGGATTTAATCTGTGAGGAGGAGAAGGCAGTGCTGTGGAAAGCTGTGATGTGATGATGAAGACTGTATGGCAGTGAAACTGCATTGTTCATAAAACCATGGAACTGTTTTGGCTGGAAGATACCTTTAAGATCATGAAGTCCAACCATTAACCAAACACTGCTAAGTTGCCATTAAACTCTGTCCCTAAGCACCACATTTACATGGCTTTTAAATCCTTGACAGGGATGGGCACTCCACCACTTCCCTGGGCAGCCTATTTCAGGGCTTGATCAACCCTTTCAAGGAAGAAATTCTTCCTGATGTCCAACCTAAAGCTCTCTTTTCACAACTTCCCTCTTGTCTTATCACTTGCTCCTTGGGAGAAGAGACCAACACTCACCTCACTCCAACCTCCTTTCACGTAATTGTAGAGAGCAAGAATGTGTCTCTTAAGCCTACTTTTGTCCAGGCTAAGCAACCCCAAAGAGCTCCTTTCATTTGCTCCCAGTCTATGTCCCTCCGAGATTCTGGAAAGCTCAGAAATTTATTTTAGGCCAAGCACAGCAATACAGGCTCCAGCCAGGCTGCATCCTCCACTTTTTGATCCTCTTGCTATGAGCACTTCCAGTGGATATCCATCACAGTAGGCTATGACCCTGTGAAACCTTTGAACAGACAAAGTCACTTTGCAGAAGGTCTGGGCGGAAGTCTGAGACAGAGCCAAGAATAGAGCCCTGCTCCATTCATCTCCCAGTCGCGTGCCACCTCCCCTCTCCTATTCTTCCTCCCAGCAAGCAGCAAGACAAATAGCTGGACACATCAAATCTGCTGAGATCAGGAACCAAGTCAAAGGTCAGTGCTTGGGCACAAAGATGCTTCTGTTTACAAGGCACTAATCTGGGCTGCTGCAGAGAATAAAAGTTGGTTTCACCATACAGATGATGTCCAGGGCAGAAGGTCTTGGCAATGTGATGATTAGCTGCTTTGGGGCAAAGAGCAGAAGTCTCCTTTCCAACCCTATCTCCTGGTGTAATCTTGCACCACCTGCCAAGTTGCTTACAATTTTACAAGGTGTTTAAGTTCTTTACAATGAGGGTAGTGAAATATTGGAAAAGTGAAATACTTCTTCAGAGACATAGTGGAGGCCCCATTCCTGGAGACATTCAAGGTCAAACTTGATGGGGCTCTAAGCAACCTGATCTAGTTAGAGGTGTCCCTGCTTACTGCAGGGGGGTTGGACAAGGTGACCTTTGAGGGTCCCTTCCAAGTCAATGCATTCTATGATTCTAAGGTGGGCTTCCGACAACCAGAACTTTCATCCCTAAAGATCTCTTCCCACAACCAGAACTTTCATCCCTAAAGATCTCTTCCCACAACCAAAACTTTCATCCCTAAAGATCTCTACACCATGATCCCCACCATTTTCAGGAGAAGACTTTACCATATTGCAGTCACATGGAAGAACCTTGTGGTCTAACTGTCCTTGCTACCTTTAACTCCCACACTATCATCTGTCCTCACCCTTCCATAATGATTTGAGGTCTTTGTCTTTGAGGATATGCAAAGAATTGTCCTGCTAGCCAAGGAAGGTTTTAGATTTTAGGCTGGAAGATGAAGGAGACAGAAGCCCAGTGTAGATCCACCAGAGGTAAAGGTATGGAGGGTAAATGGGGGAAGGAAGCACAATCAACTCTGTTGACTTTAAAGTTTAACTCACATTCTCTCTCTGTAACATCTCTTTAGTTAGCTTGTGCATGGGTGAAGCACTTTTTTGCTAACCTTCACACTATGTTTTCACCTTCTTGGCATGCTATCTCCATAAAGGGCCTTGTGGGGTTCTTGGAGGCCAGATTTACAGACATGCACTGAGGGACTTCTCTCAACAGCATGGCTTTTTGAGCTCCTTCTGAATTGGTCATTGTCTCATCCTGCATGAGCCTGTGAACCCCGTGTTGTTAGAAGACAGAATTTGGCAGGTACTGTCTGATCAGGGGTTCCTGTAACCAAACAGTGACACATCCCTCCTTGGGACAAGCCTTTTGCAGCTTTGGCACCAGCAGAGTGCCAAGCTCATCTTGTTCACAGACAATAGTGATGGAGGAGCATGGGCCAGTTGGCCGAGGAGCCAGTTACACTATTCACAACAGCTGCAGGTGGAAGCATATGTTGGATGTCCACTTGCAAACCATGCCTGTCATTGGGCACTGTGCAAGGAGCCAAATTATGAAGCGCAGCCTGTGTTGAGTGGTGGCAGTGCTGGGTTAACAGTTGGACTTGATGATCTTAAAGGTCTCTTCCAACCAAAACGATTCTATGACTCCGTAGTGCACAGCCTCTTGTCCTCCATCCAGCTGGAGACAAGCCATCTACAGAGAGCTCTGGTTTAATTCATTCCCAAGTCTGGATGTATTGTCTGCTCCCACATGCCAGTTGCCATTAGAAGCCCTCTTCTAGGATGTCTGAGAGCTGTCATTTATTATCTGTAGGAAACTATAAGATGAAATCTATAGCTGCAGCTTCAGTGAAGGCTAATTCACAAGGGCTTGCCTGGTGGAGCCGGGAGCTAATGCTGTTAAAACACAACTCTTCCTGCAAAAAGCAACCCTTTAATGACTCTCAAATGCAGCTTGTACAACAACCATACCACTTATATCCTCTCCAAATATCCGGCTCTGCTAAATGGATTAACTGCTTAGTGAACTCTCCCAATGTGGTGGCCAAGCTCCGACCTTATAATGGACCAATTAAAAGGTCATCATTGCTTATGGTTGCAGCTTCCTTACACGAAAGCTTCCACACTCCCATCTGGCACTGCAGGCCAGTATTGACATTTTAATGTGTTAATAATGGAGCAATAGACTAATCTTTTGGGTTCCTCTCTTTGCTTCCTGTAAGACACCAAAGAGTTAATCTGAGAGCTATTAGCAAAGCTGGGAAGCACAAGCAGAAATAAAATCTTGTTGTCAAAGCTTTATCACTGCTGAAACTCTTTCCATGCAAGGAAACACCTTGTCACCTGGTCTGGCACTGAGCGGTCCCATGCTGGACTCACACCAGGCAGCTTCTGCACCCACCAAGCTGGTGCCACCCTTCGTCTTTCCACCTAGAAAAGATGATTTCTATGGTTTCTGAGCAGCACAAAGCAAACAAGCCACCTTCAAACCTTATCCACAGAGATTATTACACCCTGAGTCTGACCCTTCTTTTAATGGGAAGATTCCCAAGTCCTTGCATGTGTGGTACTCTTCCACAGTTAGATCTTGATGTCTACTGGCAGGAAAGCTCAAGGCATTATGCTGTGTTACAGCTCTTTATCCCAAGCCACCCAGATGGCTGATTACAAGGACGCCTGTTTTCCTCCAGGCTGCTTAAAGAAACCCTGCTGAGGATGAGAGATGAAACCTTCCCCATCTTTGGAGGACTGCTGTATTCTCTTGTTCTGTTTGTTTCTTTGTCAAACAATGGAGGGCTTAATTCCTAGTAGAATCACAGAATCCCAGCATGGCGGGGTTTGGAAGGGATCTTGGTAGATCATCTAGTCCATGCCTCATGCTAAAGCACTCTTTAGGTCAGCATTGAGAAGATCCCCTCTCAGCCTGTTCTTCTCTGCGCTAAACAGCCCCAAGTCTCTCAGCCTTTCCTCCTCATGGACATGCTCCAGACCCCTCCGTATCTTTATAGCCCTGTTGGACTCTCTCACAGGATCACAGGATGTTAGGAGTTGGAAGGGACCTCTGGAGATCTTTGAGTCCAACCCCCCTGCCAGAGCAGGACCATAGAATCTAGTGCAGGTCACACAGGAATACATCCAGGCATGTCTTGAAGGTCTCCAGAGAAGGAGACTCTGCAACCTCTTGGTTGATCCTGTTCCAGTGCTCTGTGACCGTTACAGTAAAGAAGTTCTTCCTAATTTTGAAGTGGAACTTTCTGTGCTGTAGTTTACATGCATTGCCTCTTGTCCTATCACAGGGCACAAGTGAAAGGAGGCTGTCCCTTCCTTCTTGACACCCAGCCCTCATATATTTATATACATTTATTAGATCCCCTCTCAGTCTTCTCTACAGAATAAAAGGCATGTGCTCCAGTCTTTTGTAGCCCTCCACTGGACACTCTTCAGTAGATCCCTGTGCCTCTTGAAATGGGGAGCCCAGAACTGGATGCAATATTCCAGGTGGGGCCTCACCAGGGCAGAGTAGAGGGGGAGGAGAACCTCACTTAATCTGCTGGACACGCTCTTCTTAACGCACCCCAGGATACCATTGGCCTTCTTGGCCACAAGGGCACATTGCTGTGCCATGGATAACTTGTTGTCCACCAGGACTACCAGGTCCTTCTCCATGGGGCTGCTCTCTAGCAGATCACCTCCTACCCTCTACTGGTGCAGTTTATTATTCCTTCCCAGGTGCAGTACTCTTAACTTATCCTTTTTGAACCTCATTAGGTTCCTCTTTGCCCAGCTCTCCAGTCTGTCCAAGCCCCACTGAAAGGCTGCACAGCCTTCAACTGTATCAGCCAAGCCTCCCAGTTTGGTATCGTCAGCAAACTTGCTGAGCAGACACTCTGTCCCCTCATCAATGTCATTGATAAAGATGTTGAATGGGACTGGACCCAGAACTGTTCCCCAGGGGACTCCTGTAGTTAGAGATCTCCAGCTGGACTTGGTACTGTTGATCACTACTCTTTGGACTCTATTTATTAACCAGATCCTAATCCATCTCACTGTCTGTTCTTCTATCCCACACTTCCTGAGCTTGCTCACAAGGATCTCATGGGAGACAGTGTCAGAAGCATTACTAAGGTCAAGGTAGACTACATCCACTGGTGTCCCTGCATCTGCCCATTCAGTTGCAACATTATAGAATGTTATCAGATTAGTCAAGCATGATTTACTCTTGGTAAATCCATGCTGACTACTCCTGATAACCTTCTCTTCCAAGTGCCTAGATATTCATCATTAGAATTCGTCATTCGTCATTGGAATGTGCTGCCCAGGGAGGTGGTGGAGTCGCCGTCCCTGGAGGTGTTCAAGGGGAGATTGGACATGGGACTTGGTGCCATGGTCTAGTTGTGAGGTCTGTTGGGACAGGTTGGACTTGATGATCCTTGGGGTCTCTTCCAACCTTGGTTATACTGTGATACTGTGATATGACCGCCAGAATGAGCTGTTCCCATTTTTCCAGGGATGGAGTTGAGGCTGACTGGCCTATAGTTTCCTGGAACCTCTTTCTTGCCCTTTTTGGAGATTGGAGTGACATTGGCTTTCCTCCAGTCCTCAGGCACCTCTCCTGCTTGCCACGATTTTGTAAAAATGATGGAGAGTGGTAGAGCAACAACATCAGGCAGCTCTCTCAACACTCTTGGGTGCATCTCATCAGGCCCATTGACCTGTGTATATTCAATTTGTGTAACTGATCCCTAACCCAGTCTTCGTTGACTAGAGGACAGTCTTCCCTTCTCCAGGCTTTCTCTTCTTCATCCACGGTCTGGAGTTCACAGGGGCTGGTCTTAGGAGTAAAGACTGAAGCAAAGAAGGTATTTAGCAACTCCTCCTTCCTCATCCTCAGTTATCAGGGTTGCCACCTCATTCAGCAGTGGGCCCACACTTTCCCTATTCTTCCTTTTACTACTGATATATTTGAAGTCACACCCTTCTTGTTCTCCTTTACTTCCATTGGCAATTTTAGTTCTAAGAGGGCTTTGGCCTCTCAAAACTCTCTCCAGTAGTTTCTTTCCTCTCGTCAACTTGGGAGCCCAGAACTGGACCCAATACTCCAAACATGGCCTCACTTGGTCAGGGTAGAGGGGAAGGAGAACATCCTTCAACCTACTGATCAGGCTCTCCTTAATGCTCTGCAGCATTAAGCAGCATTGCAATCCTTCTGCTGTCACCTGCCTATCCAGTCCCTAACCTTGAATGATGCACCCCGGCATCCCAAGGGACATGCTGTGATGGATGTATCCCTATCTACATTGGTCGATGGGGGAGGATATTTACTGTGCAGCAGAGAGCCCTTCAGAAAGATGTTTTATTAAGGCTGCTTACCAAGCAGGAAATGCAATAAAGCACCAAAAGACAAACCAAGAGAGGTAAATATACCATCTGCCTATGGGGCCATCCTAACAGCCATAATATACTGTCCTGCATGCTCACATAGGTCACTCTTTGGCCATCATCTGAAGAAAGGAATAGCTTCTGTTTTCCAGCTGATGTATTGACCCAATAAAAGGTATTATTACATTGCCTATCACCGCTGACTGCAGGAGAGTGTTTTGAAGAGAGTGATGGCTCCCTTTGGAGAGACGTGGGGCAGGGATAAGTGCAGATGGATGTGAGGATAGCAGTCTGAGAGAGATTCTTTCATCTGGATGGAGCAGGGTTCTCCAAAGATGTTTGCCTGGATTGCTTTTGCTGTAGTGGAACAGCAACAGCCTCTATTTCCTGGGTTGAGTTTTGGAGAAAGGGGAACAGAACTTTTTGCCTATTTAATTGAGGTGCAAGTGCATCCCAGCAGAGCACACCCAGAACTGGTGAGGCTGCACCTCAAATTCTGAGCTCAGTTTTGGGGCTTTCACTCAAAGGATGTTAAGTTGCTGCAGAGGGTCTGGACAAGGACAGTTAAGTTGATAAATGATCTGGAGAACAAGGAGTGGGTGACAGAATTGGGGTTGTTCAGCCTGGAGAACAGGAGCAGTCCAGATCTTCATACAGCTCATTTTCCTCCCCTTGGGTACTCTAAGCATAAGGCTACAGCCTCACCAGCCTTGTCTTTCCTTTCCCCCTGGTCCTGCAATTCTCACTGTGGCAGCCTGACACCATTTATAGGCTGGGAAGTGATTTCAACCCCTAGGATGAAAAGTTGTGGTTAAAATCTTTTCTCAAGTGATGGAGAATATGGCAAAAGGAGTTGATGTTGTTCAGTCTGGAAGATAAGGTTTTGGACAGACCTTCTTGTAGCCTTTCAATACTTCAAGGGGCCTAGAAGAAACCTAGAAGAAACAGACTTTTTATCAGGGCCTGTTGTGACAGAAAAAGGGGTGATGGTTTTAAGCTAAAAGAGACAGATTTATACTAAATACCAGGAAGGAATATTTTGTGCTGAAGGTGATGAAACAGTGTCCCACAGTGCCCAGAGAGGTGGTATAGGCCCCATCCCTATAAACATCCCAGGTCAGATTAGATGGGGCTCTGAGCAGCCTTCTCTACTTGCAGATGTCCCTGTTGACTGCAGGAAGGTTGGACTAGATCACCTTTAAAGGTCCCAA
The DNA here is from genome assembly GCF_014839835.1 of Dryobates pubescens. Taxonomy (NCBI): domain Eukaryota; kingdom Metazoa; phylum Chordata; class Aves; order Piciformes; family Picidae; genus Dryobates; species Dryobates pubescens. The sequence goes on along the minus strand of NC_071657.1, from coordinate 118,582,995 downwards.
ACTGTTTACATAGAATACATAGAATAGAATACACAGAATAAACCAGGTTGGAAGAGACCTTCAAGATCATCGCGTCCAACCCATCGACCAATCCAACACCACCCAAACAACTAACAGTATACTATGATTATATGGCAATCTTGTGGGTGAGATACTGTCCTTGTTGTTCCATCTACAAGGACACATGGCTCTGGTGCTCAGGGCAGCAGGGTTTCTGCATTGCTGGTAAATGGTGTCACCTCTGTACCATCAGTACAGGGACCCAACTGTACCAAATGCCTGCACAGCCTTGCTCCTGGATTTCATTACCTGGTATTATGCATAACAAGATCTTGGTTGATGTAAGAGCACAGACATACATCTGCTCTTCCAGCCTCATCTCCTGCCACAGGGCCTGTGTGACATGCTTCGTGACATGACCCAAGGGGATTATCTGGCCATGACTTTGTTCCCTGTCTGGAGATGCAGGGATTACATGGAGTGACTTGTGGTCAATTTAGTTGGTGCTGATCATCTCATTCACAAAAAATGTTCCTTTTGAAACTTCACATGGTGCTGCTGAGCTTCGTTATGCAAGGAAGAGTGGCAGGGAGAGTGAGGGATGCTAAGCAATTCAATTCAGAGCTTTGGTGGCCAAACACACTGGAAATGTTATGGTAATTACAAAGCTGTCTGCACATTCCCAGCACTTTGTGCCTGCAAGGCATGCAAACACCCCTCCCCCTTCTCCCTTTTATTGTGTTTTATTTTTCATAAGGGTTTATATTGTATACATATATATAATATACATGCAGACAAATGCACACTGAAAGGAGCTAATAGCAGTTTTAAATTCCAAATGGATTTTCCCTTCCCATAAATCCTGGAGTAAATTTGCTCTAACAGCCTGAAACCACCCTCCTCACATTGCTGGCTGGAAGGAGAAGTGGGCCATGGTGTAAGGCATACACTGATCAACCAGGATTCTACTGTCAGCCATTGTGTCCCCAAACCAATTACAGCAGAGGTCAGATCTGGTTCAGCAGCAGCCCAAGGTAATTCCTGTTGAGATGCTGGCCATAACTTAGAGATGTAGAAAAGGAGAGGAGCTGGCAAGGAGCATTAACAGAAAACTTTCCACTGTTTGAGTTCTGGAAGAAGGCTCCTGGTGGTCTTTAGTTTCTTCTAACAAGTCCTCATGTTGCTGGATATAAAAGTAAGTGCCAAGCACATGTTACAAATACACACCCTGTGCTTGGGGCCTGATGCCCTCCCAGCACATGCCATCATGGTGGTTGCTCTGTTTTCCTGCTTCTCCCATTATTTTTTGCTCTCATACATTCTCCCCTCACAGTGTCTCCACATCTTCTCTGTATTCCATGGGAGTTGGGAAGAGGCAGAGCAGCACGCACTCACTCAATACTGGTCTCAGGCATGGTGGTACCAGGGCTGGGGCACAAGACAAACCAGAGGAGAGGTATCCCCTGCTAATCTCCTCAGGCTAAAGTCCTGTGATAAAACCAGCCTCCTGCTTCTCACGTCTCCAGACTGAAGGACCCAAGTTCTGCTTCATCAGTTTCTATCCAGGCTCCTCTGCCTGAGCATTCTTCAGCATGTAGGGTGAGAGGACTTGGCCTCAAGTTGCACCAGGTGATGTTCAGATTGGATATTAGAAAAAACTTCTTCACTGGAAAGGTTATCAAAGTCTGGAATGGGCTCCCCAGTGATGCAGGTGAATCCCCATCCCTGGAGATATTTAAGAGACACAGAGATGTGTTGCTAAGGGACATGGTTTATCAGCAGACATGGTACAGTTAAAGAATGGTTGGATTGATGATCTTAAAGGTCTTTTTCAACTGAAAGGATTCTATGATTCCCTCATTTCTCTCTTAGAATGCAGTTCCCAATGAATTGTTAGATGCTATCTGGGGTTTGCTGCATTTGGGACTCTGCCTCTCCCCTACATGCATGAACTGTAGAAGGATGGAAAGTAGCTGAAACATCAGGATATTTATCATGCCCCTTTCTGACCATGTTAGGGTGAGTTATATATCTTAAGGACATAAACACATGATGGATGCTGATATATCTAAGCTAATTTTCTGGGTTCTTGGAGGCAGAGGTTCATGCTTGTTTGCCAGATGGGCTGCTGAGCAATGCGTGCATCATAGCTTTGACACCGTGGACCATCAGAAAGGAGTTTCCTTTTCTTCAAGCTGTCAATGACTTTCCACGAGAAGAAAAAGATCTAAGGTCTGTTTCCATGCCCACAGCCTCATGAGTATTCATGAGGGCAGCTGGGTTCTTCTGCATAGATATGGATTATCAACTAGGATTCATATCCTACACTCAGACCCCTGGAACAGTTTGGACTTGAAAGTTTTCTGTTTTGCCTTTTTCCTCCTCTCTGCTTCTGAGCAAGTTTGTGTGGTTTTGTTCTTTGTTTGCTGTCTGTGATCCAGATGGCACAGAGCCCCCGGCCCCAGCAGCAAGTGGTCAGAGTGGCTGGATGCCAAGAAGAAAATGGTTGCTTGTCATTCCAAGCAAGCACAATTTCCAGGTGTTGAGGAAACATGGGCAGGGAGCTCTTAGAGGAACCTTGTAATGATCTCAGCTCATCCTCTACCACCTCTCCTCGATGCAAAATCCTCCTTTGCCCAAATTCCCCTGCAGACAGAGTGGGCAAAGATGATATGAGCTGTGAAATGATGAGAACAGGCTGAAATCAATTTGGTAGTTTAAGGGATACATCTGAGAAGCCTCCAGAACATCTCAGAAATTGCAGCCAGTGACTGCATGGCTGTTCAGCAGAAAGAGCAAGATACTGTTGAGCTCTGGGCTGGCACTAGGAGTGTCTGCAAGAATGATACCAAACTAGGGATTGTTCCTGGTTGAAATGACAGGAAACAGTTGGGAGGATGCACTTGGATGGAGATGCTTGGGAATGGGGGCATTTGTGAAGTGCTCTATCAAATGCCCCAGCAAAGGTGAGAGTGTTTGTTTTCAGGAACTCTGGCTTGTGTAGCTAGAACTGAGAGGCATGCCATTTGTAGATACTGTACCACTGATTGTCTTGATAAATAGACTGTGGGGCTGGGAGGAACAGGGCTTGGGAAACTGCAGATCTGCTTTTGGTTTAGTCACCATTTTCTTACAGAAACATGGAATTGTTTAGGTTGGAAAAGACCTTTAAGATCATCAAGTTCAACCATAAACCCAGCAGTGCCAAGTCCACCACTAAACTATGTCCCTCAGTACCACATCTACACAGTTTTAAAATCCTTCCAGGGGTGGGGATTCCACCATTTCCCAGGCCAGCCTGGTCCAGGGTCAACAACCTTTTTGGTGAAGGAATTTTTCCTAATGTCCAACCTAAACCTGGCACAACCTAAGGCCATCTCCTCTTGTCCTATTACTTGTCACTTGGGAGAAAAGACCAGCACCCACCTTGCTCCAACCTCCTTTCAGGGAGCTGTAGAGAATGAGGTTTTCCTTAGGTCACTTTGAGCAAGGGATGTAGGCACTCTGGCAAGAATTAATGTGGAAAACTCTTGGATACTACTTTGTTGACTACATGGATTAGAAGTTAGTAGAACCCAAAATAAATGCAGTGCTGAGCTGCAGAACACTGGAGCATGGTCATGTAAAAAATGATATGAGGTAATTTCTAACTACACTGATTTCAGCCCATCTTGCCAGCACTGGGTTTACTGGATGGCCACCTTGCAATATCTTCTGGTGTGATGTGCAATGATCAGTGCTGGCCATAGATGGAAGATGCTGTGTGGTAGTGTGTGGTGCTATGGGAGCTCCCCACCCTTTGGCTGTCCAAGACATCCAGTGACAGCTGGATGAGCATCTCTCTGCTTTCAGCTCACCGTGAACCAACACACCATGACGGTGCTGCTGGAGCAGTCATCTTACTGACAGTGAAAGGTCAGGAACGTGGGTGTCTGTACAAGTGAGAGGCTGACCTGATGAACAGCAGTTCTGTGGGAAAGGCCTGGTGACCTGGTGGACAAAAGGATGACCATGAGCCAGCAATGTGCCCTTATGGCCAAGAAGGCCAACAGTATCCTGGGGTGCATCAAGATGAGTGTGGGCAGCAGGTCGAGGGAGGTTCTCTTCCCCCTCTTCTCTGCCCTGGTGAGGCCTCATCTGGAGTATTGTGTCCAGTTCTGGATTCCCCAGTTCAAGAAGGACAGGGAGAGAGTCCAACAAGTACCTAAGAAGATGATTAGGGGACTAGAACATCTCTCTTATGAAGAAAGGCAAATGAACTTGAGGCTTTTTAGTCTGGAGAAGAGAAGACTGAGGGGGGAATCCTACCAAATGCTTATAAATACATAAACAGTGGGTGTCAGGAGGATGGAGCCAGTCTTTTTTTTCAATGGAGCCAAGTGACAGGACAAGAGGTAACTGACACAAATTTGAGCATAGGAAGTTCCATCTAAACATAAGGATTTGAAACTTCTTTACCTTGAAGCTGGCAGAGCACTGGATCAGGTTGCCCAGACAGATGGTGAATTCTCCATCTCTGGAGTCATTCAAAACCCTCCTGGATTCTGTCCTATGCAACCTGGTCTAGGTGAGCAGGGCAGGTGGACTAGATAATCTTTACAGAAATTCTTTACAGTGGGTGCGATAAGACGTTAGAACAGGTTGCCCAGAGAGGCTGTGAATGCTCCCACCCCTCCAGAGGTGTTCAAGGCCAGGTTAGACAAGGCCTTGAGTGGGGTGGTAGGAGGTCGGAACTAGATGATCTTTAAGGTCTCTTCCACCCCAAACCATGCTATGATTCTATGATCTCCAGAGGTCCCTTCCAACCCCTATCATTCTGTGATTGAGACCATGCTACTTTCAGAAAAAGTGCCTTTAAGCTTTAATCTTGAGTCACTTTCCACATTTGTTTATTTGTTTAGTTGGTTGGGTCTTTTTCCTTAGAGGAAACCCCCACATCTCCTCTGAAGTACCACTTGGATCTGGCATTTGCTCTTAAACTTCTGCCACATCATGCCTCCAAGGAAGCCATTTCCATAATGACATATCAATGCCTGTAAGTACTCTAAAGTGTTTTAAAACCCATCCCTAAGTGCCTGATTTACCTTAAGGCACCCCATGCATACCCTCGACTGATTTGAGATCCTTATCTTTTCCTCCTAGTTCCCCAACAATTGAAATTGTCATCTACTTTTTGCCCACAATGCCCAGCATGATTAAAAAGCCATTTTTCCTCCTTTTTTAATTTTTTTTTTTCCTGGGTAGTGGCTTGATGATTTATAGACAATGAGATTTTATCAGTAGAGCACCACATTAAGAAAATGCTTGTTAATTATCTGCTGGTTAATATGATAATTTAACAAAAAAACAACACCTATTAAGAGCTTCTCATTAAGTGAAATGCTTCTCATTTTTAACACACAAAGTGTCCGAGTTAATGAGGGTTCACCTTCGATTTGTAGCTTGCTTGGAGATTAAAAGCTCCCTCCATTTATAACTCTACACATCTCTCCATTTGTAAAAGCTGATGCAAGCTGAGCTCCAATTCCTGACTGCTGCACTACCTCTTCAAAGATGAGATGACAAAAACCCATCTCCCTTCATGAAAGACTTTCCAACCCAACACACCTCACCACCAGTCTCCTGCTGTTTCTATTTTTTGCAGAGCTGGCACTACTAAGGTGGAAGTTAGACAGAGCCAGAAGCAAACCAGATGCCCACAGTGTTAGGGACAATTTGAGGACTACTCTGCCGGCTCTGTGTCACTGAGACCAACCTCTGATCTCACTGACATCAGTGCAAACCAAGTCCACTGAACCTAGTGGAGCTTGTCACTTCCAGAAAAATCAAACTTTGGCTGCATGGACTGGAATTACAAAATCATAGAATCACTGAATGGTAGGGGTTGGAAGGGACCTCTGGACATCATCTAGTCCAACCCCCCTGCTAAAGCAAGGTCACCCACATCAAGTTGCCCAGGATTGTGTCCAGACAGGTTTAAAATCCCTCTCCTCTCCTCTCCTCTGCTCCTCCTCTCCACCTCCTCCTCTCCTCTCTTCTTCCTCTCCTCCTCCTCTCCTCTCCTTCTTCCTTTCTCATTTCAGATCAGATAGTAAATCCCATTTGCTTACTAAAAGTACATACAATCCAGAAAATATTTGCAATCAGACTGTTCTTCCCCACATTAAGATTTCCTGTTGCTGTGGGATTTGCCCCCTCATTGTCTCTCTCAAACCTTGCCACACAGAATGAACATTCAGGCTGCATTTGTATAAACCAAGCAATGAAAGAAAATTCCTTCATCTTCCTCTTTTACACCCTTCTTTTTCATCCTTCAGCTCTTCAACCCTCAGATCAGCCAGTTTAATTTCATCATGGCCCATGGACTACAGATGGTATCAAGCCTGCAAAATGGCTGTGATAATCAGATTGTGAAGGTCCACCATTTATCTTGCTTGGCAAGCTCCATGCTGAAAAGAAGGGTTCTTTTTGTTGGGTTGTTGTGGTGGTTTTTTTCTCTATCAGTCTTGCCAACTCATCTTGAAGTCCAAGACCCAAGTTGGGTCCTCTCTGTCTTACAACACACTGCTAGTAATAAATGCTCAGCAGCCCAAATGAAGAACTTCTTGACAGCTCTGTAAAATACACTGCCTTCACATTGTGCCACTGGGGACCTGTCTCCCACCTCACTACTGTCAAAGAGGCTGGTGAATGTGTAGCTTGCCTGGAAATGAGTCAACAATTTGAGTGGGCAACTGGAAGGAGTAAAACCCAACGCATGCTGTATTTGATCAATGCCAAGAAGATGAGAAGGAGAAGAAAGAAGCTACTTTTGTCACTGCAGTTAACAAATCTGTCTCTGAATACAGACAGCAGCTGCAGGAAGAGGGCACTTCACTCATTACCCTCTTTTAGGACAGATCACTTTAAACACTTTAGTCACGCTGCTTTAATCATCTTCTGCAAAGCCTGAGTAATCACAGTCCTCTCACGCAACCCTTGTAAGTGAGCCCCTCTAGGCTGCACGGTCATGGAAATAAATAATCACATCAGAAATTCTACATTAAAAGGACATTAAGGCTACAAAGATGAGCTCTTGAAAGTTAGGAAAGGGCAGCATGTTGGTCACCAGTGCCCACGTGGGTACATGCATTAGGATAAAGGCTCTAATTGCACAACAGGAGGGGACAGGAGGCTATCATCTAGGTTGCCTCTCATGAGATGCTCCTATGCCCTGGCAGATCACCTTTCTCATACATCTGGCTGGCTACATGCTCTGTACTTGTTTCTTCAGCATTGCATTAACTTGAACATACTAATGAATGCAATTAAGTGGTTGTGTTTTAGACAGAGTCTGTGAAGTCCTTCCTACAGAGCAGGAAATGTTGTTTGCAGTTATCCCACCTGCAAAGGACGGCAGGCTTGGTAACAGTTCATAAAGCTGTGATGTTTTTCAAGTAGAGCAGTGGATGGAGACATGCATGTCTTACAGATGAGGTGTGGACAAGACAATTTATGGCTCTGTTGCAACAGGGCATACTTGGAATTTGGAACCTCCTGGGGAAAGGCAGCAGAGCCCATGGAGAAGAGTGTCTGCCCACAGTTGGTGAGCCTTTCCAAGGAATATCCCTGGACTACTCTGCTAAACCCACGGCTCCAGGAGATTTCTTTGAGACACCTCATCTAAATTCAAAGCTGGATCTAACTTTGGAGTTAACCTTGCTTTGAATGAGGAGCCAGACCAGAGACTCCCAGAGATTCCTTCCAGCCCAAGTTATTGTGTGTTTGTATACTGTTTCTGTTGACCGTGTTGTATTTTCACCTAAGACTTTACAAAATGGTCGGTGTCCTGGACTTGTTAAGGGAAGCAGAATTGTCATGCAGAGACCATTTTCTTAAATGGATTGTGTTGTCTCTACTGCAGAGCAGATTTAATTGGCTGTGGCTTGTAGCAGGGGGCCCACTGAACAGGGATCCAGTGGCACCAGGTGGAAGGGATGAAGTGGACAAAATACTGAAAAAGAGAAAAGCTGATGACAAGATTTAGAGCTGGTAGAAATGTCAAACTGGTCTGAAATTTTGTCCCAAAATACTGTCCTGATGGAAAAGCTTGATGAAACGTGAAGGTGTATGATGATTAGGATAGGCTCTTATGTGATAGATAGCTAGATCTGGGCATCCATTTGAAGATGAAAAAACCCAGGAGATTCACATAGAATCTCGGAATGGTGGGGATCTGGAGACCAACTAGTACAATTCCCCTGCTAAAGCAGGGTCACCTAGAGCAGGTTGCACAGGAACATGTCCAGGTGAGTTTTGAAAGTCTCCAGAGAAGGAGATTCTGCTACCTCTCTGGGCAGCCTGTTCCAGTCCTCTGTCACCCTCAAAGGAATGTTTCTCCTTACTTTTAAGTCCATTAGGCTGCCTCTTACCTTGTGAGTATTTCAGTTATTTATCTTTTGCTAAAACTTGGAATTAATTTAGAAGAGTTCTATTCTGCACGCTTCAGAGTAGGGATTAAAGCTTGGCCTAAATTCATTCCAGAAATACAACCTAAGCACAATTCTACTTCATTTAGCCTCCTCATCCATTGCAGGAGATCTCAGATTCATTACATTATTTTTAAAATGAGATCTTGATTATTCATTTCTTCTCTTTCAAAAAGAGAATTGTTGCAGCCAGCCCTATTTCAGCCCTCACTCTGCCACAAAAGTCCCTTGGTCACACGTACACAGAAAGTAATTTAGACTAAAATCTTCTTTGTTGACCATTCATTGAAACCAAGGAGTCTACTTTGTAAAATTATTGAATAGCTAAAACTGCAACTAAAATGAAAGGCACCATAGAGATCTAACAAAGAAAGCTCTAAAAAAGTTCAGCCTTCTGGCAAAAATGGGTCACAGTACGCTCAAATGAAGCAGTCATAATGGTTATATGTTTTTTATCTCTGCTCCTAGCATTTACTGTGAGGATCACACTGCAGCTCCATCTCAGGAGACTGTTTGGAAAGTAAATTCATTCATGCTGGTGAAGCTTCTGGCATGGGGGATCAGAAGAGAAAAAAAATTGGAAACTTATAGCAGTGCCTTCGGAGCAGAGCTTGCATCCCTTGCAGAAAACATAAGGGATGGGGTTATCCCCTGAAGAACAGGGAGAAACCTTCTGCCTGACTCAATAAGCACATTGTGAGCCAAGTTCTGGAGATAAAAGCCAAGCAACCATGTAATTAATATTATAATATAATGACTACATATACAAGGGGGTTGAATTAAAGCATGTACACTGGCCATTTTGGTGTTTCCTACCTATGATTTTAAAACTCCAATGTTCTTTTGTCTCAGTTACAAATAACTATTCCTTTCCCCTTTCTTTTTCTTTCTCCCTTCCTTTCCATTCTTTTCCTTTCTCCTTGCCTTTCTTTTCTCCTTTCCTTTCTCTTTTTCTTTCCCCTTTCCTTTCCCCTTTCCTTTCCTCTTTCCTTTCTCCTTTCCTGCCCTGACCTCTCCTGAAGCGATCAGGCTGTTGGATTAAAGATCCTTGTAAGTTCATTCCAAATGAAATAGTCTCAAGCTATGGAGTCTATTTCTCTGGAGAGATGCTGGATGTGATCTTGGGCAACCTGCTCTGCATGACCCTCCTGTAGCGGTGGGGGTGTACTAGATGATGTCCAAAGGTCTCTTCCAACCCTCACCATGCTGGGATTCTGTGATTATCAGCATTCTTTTGATACCAAATCCTGTACTGAATCCAAGAAGCAAAGAAAATTATCTCCATCCCAGGCAAACACAGCACATGATGTCAAATCCCTGTTCCAAAGCTGCTCCCCACAGAAATCTGTAAGAATCTTTTTTAATGGTTTGTTTGATGCATTTTGACTTGGTCTGGGTTGCTCTCCTTGAAACCTGAGATTCCTTCCCTCCTCCCTGCTTCCACCTCCTCTGGCAAATAACCCACAACTATCTAACTAAGCAGCCTGCAGCAGACACCCACTTAGGAAGCATCAGCTGGGCCAATTACACTTTGGCAAAGTAATAAAGATCAGAAAACAGGGTGTGAGCAGCCCCAGTTGCCTGACAGATTTAAATAGCAGCTGAGAATGATGCTTGGCAGCAGAAGAAATGGAAGAAAGTGAGTCCCCTTCTAACTACCTTATGGGTCCTGATCTGAGCCTGCTCCTGCCCTCACCTGCTTCTCTACTGACCTCCTGAGGACACCTGACCCTGAGAGATTATTACATCATTGTGTAATGCTGGTGAATATTGATTCTGTTGGTTATGTTTAGAGCTTATTCCTTTGTGTTACTAATTCAGCAACATTTAAAATGCATCAGTTCATACTTAGACACATTAAATTTCATTTTCTACTTGTGGGCCTGTTCACCTTCTCTATTAAGATCAGCCTACAAAATCCTTCTGAGTTCTAACCACTGCCATTATCTCCATCAAACTCAATGATCCCCCCTGTTCATTAATAAAAATCCCCCTTGATCATTAATAAAAACCATTACAGAGGTACCAGCCCAAATGAAGATCGTTGCCTGATTTTATTTTCCAGCCCTGCAGGACATACATGGCTCCAAACCATAGCATCAGAGAACCATGGAATCGTAGAATTTAGGCTGGAAAAGACCTCCAAGATCATAGAGTGCAACCATCATTCTACAAGACCAGATACAAAACAATACCTCCCCCCAAAACAAAACAAAACCCAAACAAAACCCAGCCAACCAAAAAAAGCCCAACAACCCCCAAACCCAAAAGCAAACCAAGGAAACAACAACGAAAAAAATGGTGTCCACACTAATTTCTGTTTATTTAGGTGGACCATGCTGCACAGTGCTGGGTTAATGGTTGGACTTGATGATTTTAAGGGTCTTTTCCAATCTAAACAATCCTATGAGTCTATGGAAAGTCTCTTCTCTTGCTGGCCAAAGAGTCTTCTCTTCTTTATGTAGTAATAGGACAAGGGGCAATGGTTTTAAACCAGAGAAGGGTAGATTTAGATTCTGTGATTCTGTGACATTACTAAGAAGTTCTTTACTGGGAGGATGGTGGAACACTGTAACAGGTTGTCCAGGGAGGTGGTGGAGGCCCCATCCCTGAAGACATTCCAGGTCAGGGTTGATGAGGCTCTGAGCAACCTGATCTAGTTGAAGATGTTCCTGCTAATGCAGGAGTGTTGGACTAGATGACTCCTAAAGGTTCCTTCCAACCAAATGCATTTTGTGATTCTATGATCAGTGGATGCTTCAGCCATGGAGGGTTATTTTAACCATGAACTTCTATCTAGCAATGTCATTATCTTTGGCCACAACTATTCATGTTGTTAGGCATTATGATTTCTGTTTATGTGTCACAAATGAGGTCAGAGGTATTGTTTTAACCCCTTTAAATCCAGGCTGTGTGATTGTCTGTATCCCAAAGAGAGATGCTGCTGATCTCACTTTATTTGGTGAGAATAAGTTGTCAGGCTAATCTCTTGCTTTAAATTGACTCAATTTTGCTGATGCTTGAGCTAGGTGTGTGACATTCTGGTGCCATCTTGTCATACATCTCCAAGGCATTTTCATTGCAGGTCAGAAACCAGTAAAGTGGTGAGCATGCTGTGGGTGGAAAGCACTAGTCATCACAGGATCATCATAGAGTGTTTTGGGTAGGAAGGGACCTTTAAAGGTTGTTTAGTCCAAACCCTTCCATCCAGTTCAACATCCTTTCTCTGCAGTGATCTTCAGCTAGAAGTAATTTTCTTGCATGCAGCCACCTCCAAAGGACTGCAGTGCCAGTATTGGTTATCTGGCATGGTGTTAACCTGCATGACTTTGATAAACCAGAGTGAGCTCAAGAAAGAGCAGCAAGATCATCAGGGAGCAAATGTGGAGTTTCACTGGGTCATGACAGGCAGGAGCCCATCTTAAGAGAATAAAGATCTCTGAAGTGTGTAAAAACCCATGAGAAAGAGAAATCTATGTTGTGCATTCAGCTGGATTATGACTGTGAGAGTGTACCACTTCCAGCTAAATACCAGAGGTATCAGATCCTGATGATCAAGGTGCAGGACAATTTCCAAGAGAAATGGTGGACACTCCAGCACTTGGGGTATTTAAGCTTATTACTAATGGCACGAGAACTGAGAAGAATGAATGGGGATCTTCTCAATGCTGATTAATGTCTAAAGGACATTATCAAGAAGGTAGGGCTAGGCTCTTCTTATTGGTGCCCAGTGATAGACAAGGGCCAGTGGCACAAACTGGAACACAAGAAGTTCCACCTAAATATAAGGAAAAACTTTGTGACTTTGATGGTAATGGAGCACTGTACCAGGCTGCCCAGAGACATGGTAAAGTCTTCTTCTCTGGAGACTTTCAAAATCCACCTGGCTGTGATCCTGGATAACCTGCTGCTTCTCCTTTATTGGGAGGTTGGACTAGATGAACCTGGAGATCCTCTCCAGCTCCCACTGTTCTGTGATTCTCTGGGACTGTCCCACTGTGCTGCATTAATCCTGCCAGGCAGGAGACCAGGGTGATGTCCTCAGCCATTTTCAATATGATTTTGGAAAGTCATCTCAGCTTCCTGTGCCTCTTGTTCCCTTTACACATTGTCTTGACTAGTTAAATTTTAAACTCTACAGAGTAGAGATTATCTGCTTAATTGTGTTGTGTCTGTCATAAGGTGGCCTTGATTTTAGGCACCACTGAAATAAAAACTGTATTATAAAAGATTCTCGGTGAAGCAGACCTGCCACGGGGGCACAGACTGCCTGAGAGGAGAGTGGATTTCATGAATACAATCTAAAGTTTGCCCTTGGGATCTTTCTGTCTGTTGTTGCTAATGATCAGTGATTTTCCCCTCCATCCACTGTTGAAAGCAACAGGGAAACGCAGTGAGCAGCCCAGTTGCATTATGGATGAGATGGACATGCAGCTGGGATTGAGATGGGTTGCCCTATGTCACTAAGATGTCACCCTCTCTGCTCACCCACCCTGGGAAGTCAGATTGGTCACTGCTCCCATGTCAGCTATCCCTTCTCACTAATTGGCTCTGTAGCTGTAGTAGCTGTTTGCTGGCTTGAATATTGAATGCGCACACCCTGGGTCCTCCTCTGATGGCAGACCCTCTGGGAGGGGTGGTGAAGCAGGGCTGGAAGAAAGGCTGCCCATCATCAGAAGGAGCAGCCTCAAGTCTTAGTTTGACTGCAGGGAAAGGCATATTTGTGGAGGTTTGAAGCTTCATTATTGATCAGCACCTAAAAGGATCTAAGAAACAAAGGCTTCCTCCTCTTTAAAGTTCACTTGCAGAAAATGGTATCACTTATTCCTTGGGAGTCTGCTTCCAAGGGAAAGGTAGATGTGCTGCATGTTCCCACTTTGCACAGGCCATACAAGGGTGGGAACAACACTTTGTAGCATGGAAGAAGCAGCACATGAAAAGGAGAAATATTCCTCTCTTCAGACTCTTTCTCCACCTGAATTGAGAGGGAGGGCCACTACTGGTCTGAGAGTGAGATTATTTCTGTCTAACTATCACTGAGCATCTGCCACAGAAATTTGTCATGGTGGTGAATCATAAAATGACAGAATAGAATCATAGAATCATAGAATCAACAAGGTTAGAAAAGACCTCAGAGATCATCAAGTCAAACCTATTACCTAACACCGAATGCCTCATGATTAACTAAACCATGGCTTCAAGTGCCACATCCAATCATTTTTTAATACCTCCAGGGATGGTGACTCCACCACATCCCTGGGCAGCACATTCCAGTGGCCAATTACTCTTTCTGGGAAGAACTTTCTCCTCACCTCCAGCCTAAACTTCCCCTGGCACAGCTTGAGACTGTGTCCTCTCCTTCTGTCACTGGTTGCCTGGGAGAAGAGACCAACCCCCACCTGGCTACAACCTCCTTTCAGGGAGTTGTAGACAGCAATAAGATCTCCCCTGAGCTTCCTCCTCTCCAGGCTAAACACCCCCAGCTCCCTCAGCCTCTCCTCATCGGGTTTGTGCTCAAGGCCTCTCCCCAGCCTTGCTGCCCTTCTCTGGACACGTTCAAGTATCTCAATGACCTTCTTAAACTGAGGGGCCCAGATCTGGACACAGTACTTAAGGTGTGGCTTAATCAGTGCTGAGTACAGGGGTAGAATGACTTCCCTGCTCCTGCTGGCCACACTATTTCTGATGCAGGCCAGGATGCCATTGGCCTTCTTGGCCACCTGGGCACACTGCTGGCTCATGTTCAACAAGCTGTCAACCACTACCCCCAGGTCCCTTTCTGCCTGGCTGCTCTCCAGCCATCCTGTCCCCAGCCTGTAGCGCTGCATGGGGCTGTTGTGGCCAAAGTGCAGCACCCGGCACTTGGACATGTTAAATACGGTTTCTTTCTGTCGTGATGTAGGTTATTGGAAGCCAAGGTAGCTCTCCTCCAAACAAGATAGTCTTGGAGGTTCCCAGATCTTGAGTGTTGATACTCAAAGGGTAAGTAGGGCTATAGTTAGAGCTGGATGGAAACTGTGAAGATAGCATGCACCAAAATCAAGGAGTAAAGATGGGAAGAATTTGATATCAGGCACCATGTTGGTGAAAGGGTGTGGGGAAGCAGCAGGCACAGCTGGATCTCTGGTCAGGGACCAGAGACTAAGGAGGAGAAGAATGCCAAGCAAGGCATATGGATTAGAGTGGGTTTAGAGTAAGGTATAGGACAGGGCTTCAAAGCCCTGGCATCACAGAGATGTTTCTCACAAGCACCTGCTTGATAGTTGGAAGTTGAATATAAGTCTGGTGAGGTCTGCTTTGGGTTCAGGAAGCAAGCAACGTCTGTCTGCTAGCAAAAATACGTGCTCCCATGTTGCGGTTTTTCATTGCATGATTTAAACACAAACCAAGTAGACAGTGTGAGACCTGGGTCTGTTTAGCTTGGAAAAGAGAAGACTTGAGAGGACATCTTCTCAGTGTGATCCATATCTAAAAGGCAGGGGTCAAGAGGATGGTGCCAGACTCTTTTCAGTGGTGCCCAGCGATAGGACAGGGGGCAGTTGGTATAAACTGGAACATTGGAAGTTCTCTCTGCCCATGAGGAAAAACTTTGCTTTGAGGGTATCCTGCTGCAGATGACCCTGCTTTAGCAGGAGGGTTGGACTAGATGATATCCAGAGGTCCCTTCCAATGCCCACCATTCTGTGATAGGAAACAGAGCCTTCCCCAGGAAGCTTTCATTGCAGTGGTTTCTCTGCCATGCACCATAGCTGCTCACAGCTTGGAAGAGATGAAATCCCCAACCTTTCTGCCCCAGAAGCTCTGTGGTTTGAGCTATAGGAAGGCTTGTTTGCCAGTTGCTCTATGGGCTGTGATGAAGCTGTGTCGTTACATAGTCTGGCTTCCATCTCCTCATGGGGTTTTAGTGCGTATCTTTAAGAACTGGTTTGTTACAGCACTGTGGTCATTTCATTTTTAGAAACTGATGATTTTCATCACTCACTGTGACTTTCTAAAATTTCTGTATGCTTTAAGAGAGAATTTTTATCCATAACAACCCCTTGTCCCCTTCTGCCACTGGTCCTGGGGTTCTCGTCAATGGATTTAATAAAAAATACTCTTCAGGCTTTTTATCAACTGAGAAAAAATGAGCCTGCCTGCCTTGCTGGGGCTCTGCAAATGTTCCAGCTCATTTCATGAGGCTGCAACCAATTCCCCTCTAACACCCTGTGATGTTGGGAAGTGAAACTTTGAATTCACTGCATGCTGAGAGCAAACAGGGGGATGGAGAGAAGTCCCCATGTAGATTCCCATAACTGCACTGAGGACACACAAATAAAATGCAAGCATGGCATTGCGACAAGCTGGCTGGAGCAGATGGATTTCCAACCCCCAGCTTCTGCTGGAATGAGCTGAAACTGCTCCAATGTGCCCTATACCAGTGACTTCTGATGGATTTTTGCTTTAGCCCAGTTAATGGATCCATAATTCTGTGTCCAAGCTCCAGCTTGAGGGAACAGCACAGGATGAGATGTGGAATTGTTTCTTCTTTTTTTTTTTTTTTTCTCTAAATGGATCATGTTCCAGAATTTGCCCTTGTGGTGCACACAGGACTTCCAGGCAGCTGGATTTTCTGATTTGGCAGGTTTCAGAAGGGGTTTGATGATGTGGCTCCATTAGCTGAAGCCTTGTGATTGTTTGGTCCTAGATAGAATACTGGAGAAGCCAATTCCCTTGTCAGCCTTGTCCATTGTCTAGAGAAGATGCCCTCTGGGTAGACAGAGGTGCTGAGCTGCATGTCTGATAGCAGCCATGGCCCTTTGAGTGGTTCCCTGGAGAACAGACGGTTGGTGTGACCACCTTACCTCCACATTTCAGTTAGAATCACAGAACTATAGAATCACAGAATGTTTTGGGTTGGAAGAGATTTTTAAATGTCATCTAATCCAACCCCCCTGCAATGACAAGGGACATCTTAAACTGATCAGGTCGCTCAGAGCCCCAATCAAACTCACCTTGAATGTTTCCAGGGATGGGTCATCTACCACCTTTCTGGGCAATCTGTTTCACCTTGTAAGAAAAGAAGGTGTAGGGAGATCTATAGGAGGCATATATACATACAGGTTTTATATATAAACCTTCCAGTGTTTCATCACCCTCACTGTAAACATTTTTGCCTTAGGTCTAGTCTAAATCTCCCCTCTTTTAGTTTCAAACCATCACCCCTTTTCCTGCCACAACAGGCCCTGTTAAAAAGATTGTCCCCATATTTCTGATAGACTTGTTGGTGTTCTATAAGTCAACTAAACTGGTTTTGCTGGAGCTCAAGCTGCAGCTTCCAGTACGTTGTCTCTGCTGTAGTGTGTCAGCCAGGATGACAATGCTTGTGATCTCTTTGTCCCATTTCCCATCAGGGCTCTGCAGGATTCCAGCAGCAATACTAAAAAACATGGTGGCCCTTGCATTGGGATTGTCCCAAAGGAAAGGACTTGGGCCTGATTTAGGGAACTTTCAGGACATAATTATAGCTGCAGCAGTCCTGCCTGATGGTAAGCTGGTTGCCAAGGGAGGAACATGAAACACCCACTGAACAGCAGGTTACACCAAGATGGAGAACGAGGTGTGCTGGTGGAGCAAAGACTGCAAGTCTTGGTCAAGAACCAAACCCATTTCTTCTTACCGGGTCCCCCGTCCTGTGCATCTCTGGCTGTGACAGTGACATGCAGTCATGACCACTGACTCCTCTCTGCTAATGACAGCGGCTCAGCAGTGCGTCTCACCCCGAGCTGAACAGAGTTAGCAATCTGTTCCCAGTGAGCCGAGATGTGCCTGCTTATTTACCAGACTTCAAGCCTCTGGCAAGCTGCCTGCTCAACATGTAAATGGGAGCTACATTAACTCCATCACTGCCACCAATGGGGTGCTCAAGTAGTACTAGGAAATGCCCTTGGTTCTCTTGTCACATGCTGTGGCTGTGGATCTTCCTAAATGCCTGAAGGTTTAGTTTGGAGGGTTGAGAAGTACTTTTTTAGCTGTGGAATGAGGGTAGTGAATTTCCTGAAATGAAGGCCATATCCATGTTATGGGTCCTTTCCAACCCAACTCTATGATTCTAGGATTCTGATTCTAGGATTCTAGGATTCTGTGATTCTGTGAATCATGTCCAAAGAAAGGCAACAAAGCTGGTGAAGGGTCTAGAGCACAAATATTAAGAGAAGTGGCTGAGGGTTGAGGCTGAGGAGAGACCTTCTCACCTTCTATAAATCCCTGAAAGCAGGGTGGAGCTAGATGAGGGTTTTTGTCTCTTCTCCCAAGTAACAAGTGATAGGACAAGAGAAAATGACCCCCAGTTGCATGTTATCCTCACTCTTGAAACCTGAGTCTAGTATCTAAGCTTGAGATTTCTGAGAATACTGGACCAGCTCTAAAAGGCACATTCTTGCACTTCAGTCCTGTGCCATTTGGATGAAAAGATTAGCAAGGATTTGAATTGCTTGATCATTGCTCCTGGGGATGCCACTGTCAAATCATCACAGAACGCTTTTGGTTGGAAGGGAACTTTAAAGTTCATCTAGTCCAAACACACTGCAGTCAGCAGGGACATCTTCCATTAGATCAGGTGACTCAGAGCCCTGTCCAACCTGGTGCCAGGAATGGTGCATCTGCCACATCTCTGGCCAACCTGGGCCAGTGTCTCACCAACCTTATTGCAGAAAATTTCTTCTAGTTTAAAACCACCAGCCCTCATTCTGCCACAGCAGTCCTGGATAAAGGTATTGTCCTCATCTTTCTTACAGGCCCCTTTGAGTACTGAAAGCCTGAATTAAGGACCCTCAAAGGGTCATCACTGTCCTTTTCTTACAGCAGCAGTGAGCTGTACTGCTTGTGACCAGCACTTTTCCTGCCCCTCAGATCTGGGAATGCAGCAGCAGCAGAGTGTTAAACCATTTGTAAATAGCAATTCCTCCCAAGAGCCAAAGCCTGGGACAAGCATGGAGTGAAACTGTAATTAATGTAGTTCCACATCACTTGACTGCATGATCTGCAACAGCGTGTTGCAAACACTGACTCTTCTCCTCAGTAGGGAGTTAATTATTTGAAGATAGTTCATATGTATTTGGGTAAATACATACATCATCACACAGAATCACACCAAATCACAGAATCATTTTGGCTGGAAGATCGTCGGGTCCAACTGCAAACCCAGCACTGCAAAGTCCACCACTAAACCATCTACCTGTCTTTTAAATACTTCTAGTATTAAATACCTCCAGTAAATACCTCAAATGCCTTTTAATACCTGCTCTGGGTCTTGCACAATTCATGAAACATATTGCAGAGCTCATCTGAGTGTTATGTGAGCTTACAGCTTTGGACAAAGTACAGCAGGAACAGAGTGCTGCTCTTCTGGGACAAAGCTCTGTAGGTTTGGCTGGGAGCTGTAAATAGTTGCAATGTGAGAAGTGGAGAAAAGCTCAAATCATAGAATTGCTTTGGAAGAGACCTTTAGGATGATCAAATCCAATCATTAACAAAGTACTGCTAAGCCACCACTAACCCTGTCCCTGAGCTCCACATATAAGGGATTGCCATCTACAGGGATGTCCAGGTGGGTTTGGAAACTATCCAGAGAATAAGACTCTATAACCTCTCCAGGCAGCCTGTTCCAGGGCTTAACAACACTTTTGGGGGAGAAAATATTCCTAATGTCCAACCTAAACCTCCCCTGTCACAACTTGAGGCTGTTTACTCTTGACCTCTTGCTTGCTGCGTGGGAGAAGAGGCTGACCTCCACCTGGCTCCAACCTCCTTTCAGGTAGCTGTAGAGAGTGAGAAGATATCCCCTCAGCAGTCTTTTCCCCAGACTGGATAGCCTCAGTTCCCTCTGCTGCTCCTCATAAGACCTGTTCTCCAGACCCTTCACCAGCTTCAGTGCTCTTCTCTGAACAAGATCCAGCACCTTTTTCAGTGAGGGAGTCCAAAACTGAACCCAGTATTCAAGGTGTGCCCTCACCAGTGCTGACCTCTTTTTGCTCTTTAAGGCTATGAACCAATGCGTGATTCTCTGTCTTTTGGTTTCTGGCCATATGACTGCTTTGGTAGAAGCCTGTTAGATTCTGCCTTTCCCTTTAAGGCTGTGCAGACAATCTCTTTTGTATATACTTCAGCACTTTCCCAGTCAAAAGTGAATATAGCAGCCCTAATGTAAATGTAAAGCCAAAAGTGGGTCTTCTTTGATGGCTCATCCTTGACAAATCAAAAGGAAGTGTACTTTCATTCTGTGCAAATCTTACCTCATTTTTCTGTCTCTAAAATAAGTGTGTTATTATGTAAAGCCCACTTGACACTACCAACAGACCCTCCCATGGTCTGTCTGATTACTCTCCAGAGGGGAGCAGTACTTTCTGTGTGTATATCCACCAGATGAAGCTGGATATAACCCTCCTTCATTACAGGATCAAACCTGCTCTTCTCTGGTATGAGCTTATTCCTCTGTGTGTGCTGAATTTGTCTTTCATCTCATCTGTGCTTTCAAGAACCAAGACTAATGCTGCTCTTAGCCTTGTGAAGTTCTGTCCATACAGCAAAGCACTGGCTAAAGGAGCATAGATTGCTGTATGACATAGAGGCGATATAGAATCACAGAGGTCAGAAAAGACCTCTAAGACCATCAAGCCCAACTATCAACTCACCACCATGTCCCACAGTGCCATGCCTACATATCAATGTATATGACTAAACCAATGACTTTCTGAAATGCCCCATTGAAGTGTGTACACCTGCAGAGGCAGAGCTCAGGGTAGGAGAAGAAGAAATGTCCCATGAAATCTACAATATGAATTTGGGCAGTAAAATATGTAGTGATTCTGCCCCTCTGCTCCACTCTGCTGAAACCTCGCCTGCAGTACTCGGTCACTTTCAGGGAGTTGTGGAGAGTGAGCAGGTCTCACCTGAGCCTCCTTTTCTCCAGGCTAAACAATCCATGTTCCCCTCAGCTGCTCCCCACAAGACTTGTGCTCTAGACCCTTCAGCAGCTTTGTTGCCCTTCTTTAGACACACTAGCACCTGAATGTCCTTCATGTAGTGAGGGGCCCAAAACTAAACACAGTGCTGTCCATCTGAAGAATGTCTGTGTAGCAAATGAATGGGCAGCACCTGATATCATGTGGATGCTGGTCCTAGACCAACAAGATTACAGAGCTGAGCACCATCAGGACTGAACACCTCTGACTTCACCCTGTACTAGATGGAGAGAGGTCAGTGCCCTCTGGGGCATCACTGTGCTGGCTGGTATACCTACCTTCATCTTACAGCTCTTATGGTAGTGGAGCCAGATGGAGATTGTGTCTGGCCCACTGGGGAGAGGGCTATTGCATCTCAGGTCTTTCTGCCTCCATCTGTGCCCTTGGAGGCTGAGCATTACCTGTGGAAGGACAATGCAAAGGAAAGAGACAGGGATGCTTCTTGTAATGGAAGCTCTTCTCCCCTCCTCCTGGAAGAGGAACTGTTTCCAGTAAGTGATCAGGAAGACTAACCCCTGCCACCAGAGAGTATTTAGAAGTAATTGAATCACTGGATTAGCTAATGCAGCATCCATTAGGAGTCCATGCCATTCCCAGAGGGCTCCAAAGCCATAAAGGAGCTCAAGGAAGCCCTGAGTAGTTCATGAATGTGCATAAACCTCCTGCTTCCAGGCTGTAACTTGCTTCCTGGGTGACATCATGAAGGTGCCGTTGGCTCGCCTCCATTTCCCCTTAGCACGAGGTCTGAGGTTGTCCAGATGGCCCTGCAAGGTAAAGAGGAGCCAAAGCAGTTGCTCACTCCTGCTACAGCTGATGTGGGGGTAGGGGAAATGACAGCAGAGCTCCCAACTTGGCTTCTTTCTGGGTTGAGAAGAGCAGTTGGAATGTGCAGAAGCACTTGGGCATATCTGGACTGGGGAGGCTTTGCGTGGGGAGAAGCAGCCAACACCAGACTTGGCCCAGGGCATGGCGCGCCTGGCAGATGGCAGGAAGGAGTGGGTGTGCAATGTGATGAAAGATTTAAACACAGAAGGCCAAGTCCTCAACCAGGGGAAATGTGGCTTACAGAGCAGCCACCAACAGCTATTTCCATTCGTGTGGCCGAAGCTTGTGCTAGCCACAGTGTTATTTCAGCTGGTTTCTGGCACTAAAACCATAGTGGGGATTTTCTGTGTTTCCAGATGGTTCTTTTCCTTAAGGAGCATCAACCACACTCCAGATGCTGCACACTCAGTCTGTGCCTTGTGTTCTGGTGGAGCAAAAAAGAAGGAACCAGCTTGGGTGATGGGGCAGAGATCTGAGTGCTGTAGGTGGGTCTGAGGCTTCACCTTCTTCCATCTGGGTCTGCTGTGTTCAGAGTGGGTAAAATGACATTAAACAGTAGAGATTTCATGCCAAGACCATGCTTTCCAAAAAGAGAAGTACAAGTCTAGCTATGGGAGAGGCTTAAATCTCAGCATGGGCCTGCTCATCCCAATTCCCTTACACAAGCTCCTCTATCCTTTCTTCCACTTCTAAGTGTCCATATTTTACAAGCAAAATAGAGTCACATAATTATGGAATCATACAATGATTTTGGTTGAAGGGACTTTTAAAGGTCATCCAGTCCAGCCACCTTGCAGTGAGAAGGCACAGCTTCAACTACAGTACTAATTACAGTACCTGGAGGGGGCTTACAAGAAAGCCCGGAAGGGACTTTATACAAGGGCTTGTAGTGATAGGATGATAGCCCATGGCTTTAGGCTGGAAAAGGAGAAATTTAGTCTGGATATTAGGGAGAAATTCTTTACAGTGAGGGTGGTGAGACACTGAAACAGGTTTCCCAGGAAGGCTGTGGATGCCCCCTCCTTGGAGGTATTCCAGGCCAGGTTGGCTGAGTGCCTTGAGCAACCTGGTCTAGTGGAAGGTGTCCCTACCCATGGTAAAGGGTAGTAGAGGGGTTGGAACTAGATGATCTTTGAGGTTCCTTCTGACCCAAATGATTTTATAATTGCTCAGAACCCTAAAAAGCTTGACCTGAAATACTTCCAATGATGAGGCATCTACCACCTCTCTGGGCAACTTGTGCCCAGTGTTTCACCACCAAATATATACCTATTTGGTAATAGGTGAAAGTTGGCATGACTGAGTTTTTCCCAAACCAAGAGCTGGTGAGCCATTTCCCAGTCTCTCTCTCCCATGGTGACCAGTTCACACACGCAGTGATGGGTTGCCTTGTGCCTCTGTGGGACGGGGAGGCCCTGTGGCGATCTAAATATAAATGCACATAGGGAAACAAATGCCACCCTTGTAAATTCTGCCATCAGCATCTGTAGAGAGACATACTATTGCCCAGCAGGAGATTAGTTTTGTAGGCTCTGTGTGTCTGAAGGGAGAATCATCTATTGTTTGCCGTTTGAGATTTATTGCGTCTCTGTTTAGACTGAATAATTTATCCTGAATGAGCCCTGAAACCCTTTGTCAGTTAAAGGGAGAAAAAACACTCCCCAGAAAAAAAAGCTTCGCCCTAATAGTTAAAAATCAGCAGGCGACAGACAGAGCAGAGGGTGTAGGTGATGGGTGGCGGCTGGTTGCACTGTTGGAGCCCTCAATGGTTATGTATCTTTTGTCATTACTTGATAATGATGAACTCCGTCGTTAAGAGCCGTTCATTACCGCTTAGCCTGTGTGATCTGATGCTGATTTGATAGGATCCAATTTAGCGTTCCAGTCTGGGCTCCATTCCATAGCCATTTGGGTGTGGATGTAAAAGGCAGTTTGATGCTGCCTTGATGGTGTTTAAAACAGCCGTGAAAAATGCTGGCGCAGCAGTTCAGTAGTCATCTGACTGAGGGTGACATCGGCTTGCACAGTCACAAAATTGCCTAGATTGGAATAGACCTTTAAGATCATTGAGTCCAATCATCAACCCAACACTGACAAGTCCTTGACTAAACCATGTCCCTAAGCACTGCTTCTACATGGCTTTTAAATACCTCCAGGGATGGGGACTCTACCACTGCCCTGGGCAGCCTCTTCCAATGCCTGGCCACTCTTTCAGTAAGGAATTTTTTCCTAATAACCAACCTCAGCCTCCTCTGGTACTATTTGAAGCCATTTCCTGTTGTCCTATTGCTTGTCACTTGGCTGAACAGACTGCCCACCCTCCCCACCTCCTCCACTGCAGCCCCATTTCTGTTACTTGTAGAAAGCAAGGTCTCCCCTTTTTTCCAGGCTAAACAACCTCAGTTCCCTCAACTGCTCCTCAGAATTGTGCTCTAGACCCTTCACCAGCTTTGTTGCCCGTCCTCCTTTGGCACCTCCATGTCATTCTTGGAGTGAGGAATCCAAAATTGAACTCAGCGTTCAAGATGTGACTTCTCCAGTGCCTAGTACATGCCCTGGTCCTGCTGGCCTTACTGTTCCTGATCCAAGCCAGGATGCCATTGACATTCTTGGCCACCTGGGCATATGCTGAATCATGTTCAAGTGGTTACTGATCGCCATCCCCGGGTCCCTCTCTGCTGAGCAGCTTTCTAGCCCCTCCTTCCCATGCTGGTCATGCTGCCAGGAGTTGTGGCCAAAGTGTAGAGCCCAGCATTTGGCCTTATTGAACCTCCTCTGGGTTGCCTTAGTTCAAAAGCGGTGTCTACAGATGATTGAGCTTCCTAAATAATGGGCCCTGCCCAAGATACTCACTCTATTTGAGTAATTTTCACTTCTTCCAAAGACACTTAATTTCATTAAGCCAATGTCATCAATCTCCTCTAGACTTTCTTGGCTGATGTGAATCAGAGTTAGAACAAGCTATTTGAACATATGCCCACCTTGAAGCTACCCACCATGTGTGCCATCCCATTGAAGAGATGCAGCCATGATGAAAAGAAGAACAGATCCTGAATGGATAAGTTAGGGAATGGATTATTCTATAATTGCCCAGATTTGTATAATTCCTCCCTAGGTATCTGCAGATACCCATCATTGCACAGCATATTGAGTTGTCCTAAAATTCAGCTTCCTTTGCAAAGCCTCTCTGGAAAATCTAGTAAAGCTCTTCCCAGAAAGAGTGATGTGTTCTCCTGTCAACAGCTTGTCTAAGAAATGGAATAGTACAATTTTAATGCACAGTCAAGCACAAGTGATTGCGGTAGGAGGAACATGGTCCATGTAGTCTGATGTGCTGCAGACATAAAGGGGATACTCCAGAGGTATGGAGACAATGGAAGTTGATTCAGGAAGTGATTATTTTTTTTTTGCTAATTTTTATTTCTACTTCACAGAATCACAGAATGGCTTGGGTTGGAAAGGACTTTAAAAATCATCAGGTTCAAATCCCCTGCCATGGGCAGGGACACCTTCCAAGTGCTCAAAGCCTCATCCAGCCTGACCTTGAACACTTCCAGGGATGAAGCTTCCACAACTTCTCTAAGGAATCTGTTCCAGTTCTCCAACACCCTCACAGTAAAGCCTTTCTTCCTTATATTTAATCAAAATCTCCCCTCTTTCAGTTTGAAACCCTTACTCCTCATCCTGTCAGTATACTCTCTGCTAAAGAATTCCTCCCCATCTTCCCTGTAGGACAGCTTTAAGTACTGAAAGGCCACTATAAGGTCTCCCTGGAGCATTCTCTTCTCCAGGATAACAGCCCCAACTTACAGCAGAGGAGTTCCAGTTCTCTGATCATGTTTGTGGCCTCCTCTGGACCTGCTTGAGCAGGTCTGTATTGAAATGGTGCCAGGGTGGCAGATTGTTGGAGTGCTTCAGAGTTGTCACATCACTGCTCTGTCTTGGGGAAACTGAGAGTGTTTTGAAGTGTAAGACAGCTATTTTAGACTGGAATGGCTGTCACCAGTGAAGCCTCTTTTGCAAACAGAGGTGTTAGGAACCGAAATCAAACCCTGCAGGGTAGAGAGAGAGCTCCGAAAGTTACTTGGAATTTTACCTTTCAATTTTACTGAGTTTTAATTTAAACATGTGAGAAAAGCCTTTTCCTTCATCATCCAAACTCTTTTCTGGCTTGTGCAGGCACTGAGTTCCTGGGAACATCAAAACAGGTGTGAGTCAATGCAATGCATCTGGTGCTGCAATTTGCTGAGGAAAGATTTGTCCAGCAAACAGTCCTGTTCCAGCCCAGGAACAGAACTGGTTGGGCAAAAATGGGGAAGAAAAGATTCTTTTTGTTTGTTCAGCAGGGGATTTCTGTTTAATCAGCAGTTGTTTTCAAAACCAAACAGTGGCTGCTGTGAGCCAGGGTCCAGGAACATAAATATCTGGGCCCTCTTCCAGGGCTATGGCTGAGCTCCAAACTGTTGGTGAGGAGAGAAGAGGTGGGAAAGTGGCTCCCAACTCTCTGCAGTTGGCAAGACTGGTGTTTGCAGCAGTTTGGTGACAGTATTTGGCTCCTCTGGCCCATGGCACAGGATTGGAAGAGGCTGCCCAGGGATATAGTAGAGTCACCACCCATGGAGGGATTTAAAAGACATAGAGATGTGGCACTTAGGGACATGGTTTAGTTGTGAACTTGGTAGAGTTAGGTTTATGGGTGGACCCAGTGATCTATGTGGTTTTTTCCAACCTAAAGGATTCTATGATTCCAAGATTGGGGTTACTTTGTAAAGAATTTCACTCATTCCTCTGTGATGGAAATCCTACCCAGACCACCCAAAATCAGACCACAACAACAGGTTTATGGTTGGACTTGATGATCTTGGAGGTATTTCCAATCAAAACAGTTCTACAGTTCTATGATCTCACATCCCAAGGTGAGGACCAACTGTAAGAACTCTAGAGAGTTTTGATTGAGTCCCTGCTTAAAACCAGGAAGTAAGTCCCTACTTACAGTCAGCTGGCTGTAGTTACAAATGGGGGCTCCTGCAGGTTGGGCATTTGGGGTAATCCAGTCTTCTTACTTGGTGCTTAGTTAGGAGACTCAGAGCTTTTTCCATAGGAGGTTCTTGGATTTCTTTCTTGGTTTCTGTTGCTGTAACTATTTGGGGGAAGAAAAAACAAACAAGCAAAACCCAACCAGACAAAACCAAAACAAAAACCCCACAAAAGTGAGGGTTGTCTGAAAATGCACATTTTTCATTAGAAATCAATTGCAACAAAACCTGAGAAATGCACCATTTCCAAGTGTTGGGGGTTTTTATAAAGTCTCAACATCTTTTACAGGAGCATGAGATAAAATAATGCTGGAGCTAGTTCAGTTCTAGCAGTTAGCAAGTGCTCAGGTTGAAAAAATAGCTAGAGTGGAACTGTGGCTGACATCTGTATGTTCTGAGCTACTGATGAGTAGCAAGAGGTTCTTTATCCACTCATCTTCTCCACTGATCTTCTGTCATGCTCTACACACATGTGTAACAGCAGAAATGAAGTAACTCCACTGAAGTATTGTAAAGTCTCTGTACCTAGGTATCTTCAAGGACTTACACCATCCCACATCAGATCCTAAAGCCTTTTTACTTCTCTGTGCTTATTCCAATTATCTAGGCATTATCTTTTACCCTTCTTCCATCCACCTGTAACACAAGTGACTTGAGTATCCACCAGTTTTGGAGGTCTTGTGTACTATTGTTTCTTTTTTCCGGGTCTTTTCATATGAAAAAGTCTACTTTAACCCCACAGGTTATGGTCTTTTGTTGGTTGGTGTTGCTTGCTGCGTTCTTATGCAGTACTTTTCCACCTTTATTCTGTGCAGGTCACAGAATCACAGAATCACAGAACAGTGAGGGTTGGAAGGCACCTGTGGAGATCATCCAGTCCAGCCCCCATGCTAGAGCAGGGTCACCCAGAGCGGGTTGCACAGGATCACAATGCCTAGGTAGGTTTGGAGTTACTCCAGAGGAGACTCCACAGCCTCTCTGGGCAGCCTGTTCCAATGCTCTGTCACCTTGTCAGGAAAGAAGTTTTCTCTCATGTTCAGATGGAACTTCCTGGGTTCCAGCTTGTGCCTGTTGTCCCGTTGCTGGACATCGTTGCAAAGAGTCTGATCTCATCTTTTTAACATTCACCCCTTACATATTGATAAGATCTCCTCTCACATATTGTTGCTCTTCTCTACATTACAATAGCAAGTTGTGGACCCAGTTTGAATCAAAGGCCATTTGAGATGGAAACTGCTGGAAAGCCTAGTGAGAGACATCTCTACCTGTAAAGTATGGGAATATGTAAAGCTTTGAAGAGGTTACAGTGAAGAATTGAGTTGCTTGGGATTATGTATAAGAAATGAATGAAACTGGAAGAGAACTGACCTCCATTTTGAATCATAGGATCATGGAATCATAGGATCATAGAATTCTGGAACTGCCTGGTTGGAAAAGACCTTATGATCATTCAGTCCAATCATAAACATTGTGAATGTCTTGGAACATTTTGAACTGACCTCAATCTTGTATATCATGAATTGTGTATGTGGAGCTCTGCCTTTATCTCTGGAAAATACATGTCACTACTGCCATGGAAAGTTCTACCCATCTAACCTGGTGTCATACAGAATCATAGAATCAGAAAGGTTGGAAAAGACTTTTAAGATTACCGAGTCTGCCTGTAAACCAACTACCATGACCACAAAACTACATCCTGAGTCACCACATCTTTTCATATCTTACATTATATGATCTACACACTTCTGAACACGTCCAGGGATGGCAGCTCCACTGCCTCCCCAGGCACCCTGATTGTGCTTTCAGTCATGAGTCATGAAATACCCAACCTACACCTCCCCTGGTACAGCTTAAACCCATTTCCTCTCTTCCTATTGCTATTTACTTGGGAGAAGGGACCCACACCGGCCTCAATACAATATCCTTTCAGGTAGCTGTAGAGACCAACAATATTTCCCACTAGTCTTCTCTTCTCCATATTCTTGTATTTGCAACATTCAAGCACTAAAAAGTCACAATGACATATCAACAGCACAAACACTGCAAGACACAGAACAGGTAGGACCAGAATGAGAGTTACCATCAGCACCAAGAAAACTCATCATCTAGGTGTTGTTTTTTTCTCCTTCTATCCATTAAAATTCTGACATGGCTTCAGCAGCTGATGCTCTAATGTGTGTGTGGCTTTCTGTTTCTTGTTTTTTCTTTTTTCTTTTCCTTCTGTTTGCAATTTCTCTGAAAGACTTGAAGAATGTCAAGTTTCCATCAGTTAACAAAGGAGGAGGCTTGATGGGGCGGATTCAGATTTGGATGCCATGGTAGCCATTGTCCCAGGAGGCTGGAAAACACAACTGTAAGAGATGTAGGTTGACAAGTACATTTCAAATCTTATTGTACCTTTTCTTATTGATAAATACACAAATCAAAATCTTGAGAGTAACACTAATGAGAGAAAGTAGTTTAAAAATACAAAAATTGAAGTATTTAATTTGAAGCCTAGAGGTAAGGCCACTGCCCAGTGAGTGGGGGCATCTCAAGCCTACCTCAACCACTGGCATTTTGGGTGACTTTGGGTGAATCTATGTTTTTTTCTTTGTTTTTCTGTTTAGACCATTAATTCTTAGCAGCAGTGGTAAGGTTGTGAGTTCGAAGCAAGAGGTTGGACTTGATGATCCCAAAGGTCTTTTTCAACCTCAGCTGTTCTATGATTATTCAAAGCTGGGGATGAATCTATCTGGTGTTCACCTCAGCTGCAAACCAGTTTCATGTTGGAAGAAAGTGCAGATTTCTCCAGAGTGGCTGGAGAGCAGCTAGGCAGAAAGGGACCTGGGGGTATTGGTTGATAGTAGGCTGAATGTGAGCCAGCAGTGTGCCCAGGTGGCCAAGAAGGCAAATGGCATCCTGGCCTGTATGAGGAACAGTGTGGTCAGCAGGAGCAGGGAAGTTATTCTGCCCCTGTACTCAGCACTGGTTAGGCCACACCTTGAGTCCTGTGTCCAGTTCGGGATCCCTCAGTTTAGGAAAGATGTTGAGCTGCTGGAAGGTGTCCAGAGAAGGGCAACAAAACTGGTGAGGGGTTTGGAGCACAGCCCTGTGAGGAGAGGCTGAGGGAGTTGGGGCCTCGCTTAGCCTAGAGAAGAGGAGGCTCAGGGGAAACCTTATGGCTGTCTACAACTACCTGAAGGGAGGTTGTAGCCAGGTGGGGGCTGGTCTCTTCTCCCAGGCAACCAGCACCAGAACAAGAGGACACAGTCTCAAGCTGTGCCAGGGGAGGTTTAGGCTAGATGTTAGGAAGAAGTTCTTCATAGAAAGAGAGGCTGGCCATTGGAATGTGCTGCCCAGTGAGGTGGTGGAGTCACCATCACTGGGGGTGTTTAGGAGGAGACTGGATGGGGTGTTTGGTGCCATGGTTTAGTTGATTAGTGTTGGATGATGATGGTGACTTGATGATCTCAAAGGTCTCTTCCAACCTGGTGAATTCAATTGAATTCTATTCTATTCTATTCTATTCTATTCTATTCTATTCTATTCTATTCTATTCTATTCTATTCTATTCTATTCTATTCTATTCCAACATTAGTCAGAAAATCAGCAGCAGAGGCAGTGATGAAGCTAAAGTTAATTAAGCTCTTTTATGATATACTCATCTCATCTCCACTTTGGAGCTGCATTTGTTCAGCCAGGCAAGGTTGAAAAACAAATGAGGAAGCAGATATGGAACTACCATAGATTCTACTAACAAGGGGCCAGCTGGGCAAACAGCTGCATTGAAAACTATGTGTAGGGCAAATGAAGGTGTGGACAAAGAATAGGCATGTTGCAATTGAGAATTTTCTGTTTCCCCATCTGTATTTCTTTGCATCTCCGCTGGAAGGAGAGGACCAAAGCAAGAGAAATTTGTTTGGGGTCAACTGATAGTTTATTTAAATTAAAATAAAAAAATCTGTTCTGTTTTAGTGTTCCTCCAGATGAATATTAAAAAGTGACATAAATGACAATCCAGCCCACTACAACTTTGCCTCCTGTTTGGAGCTAAACCGGTACAAATTGAAGTAATTTTCTCTACTGTGGGCATAAAAGGGACTGTGGGCCTTTAATCACTGCCTGTGGGTTTCTGTCAGCTGTCCATAAACTGCAATATCCACTTGTTTATTCCTTTCATTCAGTTGCTTCCAAATTGCTTCAAACAAGCTGCATGCCTGCTGGGGAAGGAGAAACTCTGCCTGTGTCTCATTAGAGTGGACAGAAGCAAGGAGGAGAGAAACAGCTCTGCCTCCCTCCCTTCCTCTCTTCCCTCCTCCCTTCCTTGCTTCCTGCCTGCCTTCCTGCTTGACTTCTTTCCTGCATTCCTGCCTGCCTTCATGGAAGACACCTAAGATCATCAAGCCCAACCATTAACCCAGCGCAGCCAAGTCCACCACTAAACCCTGTTGCTCATCATGATACTCACATGGCTTATAAATTCCTCTTGGGATGGGGAATCTCATTACTTCTCCTGGAAACCTGTTCCAGGGCTTGACAACCCTTTTGGGGAAGAAATTGTTCCTCGTGACTGTCTCGATCTGGGAAAATGTCCAGATGTGATGGGGCCCAGATTTCTCAGTCTCAGAATTAAGACACAAATGGTGTCAAATGCATGTGTCAGCTTTTATTGCACTTGTACAACTTACACACACAAGGGTAAGGGGAAGAGAGAGAGAGAGAGAAAGAAAAAGGGGAGAAAAAGAGGAAAGAGGCTGGAGAAAGAAGTACCTCCATGGCGGTTCTGAAAGGGATTGGCGTTCCAGAAGTCCTCTTGACAGAGTAGGTGGGTGGACGTCCCAAACCTGAAGTCACACAGGATCCCTTTATAGTCCTCCTTTGAAGTAAACAACAAAGGTGTTTTCCACTTGTGGTTGGCAGAATACAGATACGTTTCCAGCTGTGGTTTTGTGTACCCATCACATCTATCTAGGTGCGTGGTAGGTGTAAAGCTCGCTCGGTCTTTGCAAGCTATGCTGTCACTTAAAGCCTAGGCATGTTGCTTTTCCAAGGCTAGCAGGACAGCATCCACATGCTCATCCTGCATCCCCAGGATTTGCCTTTCCTGTTCTGCCAGTGGTCTGGCTTCATTTTGGGGAAGGTACATAAACAAGGGTCTACAAAAACAGGATGCCAAGAACTCTCGCAGTTCTTGGAACTTAGTTCAAAACAAGGGTTTCAGATTAAAGCTGTGATAGGTTGGTGGTGTTGGGACATTCTTGTTTTTCTAAACACCTCAGTCTGACAGCCACGCTGTGGCCTAACATCACCCATCAAGGTTAAAGGGGAGGGAGGGAGGGAGGGAGGGAGGAAGGAAAGGAGGGAGGGAGGGAGGGAGGGAGGGAGGGAGGGAGGGAGGGAGGAAGGAAGGAAGGAAGGAAGGAAGGAAGGAAGGAAGGAAGGAAGGAAGGAAGGAAGGAAGGAAGGAAGGAAGGAAGGAAGGAAGGAAGGAAGGAAGGAAGGAAGGAAGGAAGGAAAGAAGGAAGGAAGGAAGGAAGGAAGGAAGGAAGAGGGGAAGAGTGGTAAGGGGATTTGTGTATTAAACAATATCACTTATTTCCATTTTTGCACTTTAACATAATGTACATACACAATATAACTCATGTAACAATTCAAACAACTTCCATTTTAACGACATTATAACAATTTTCAACAATTTATTTTTTTTTTTAACTGTGGGCAACAATAACATTTTTAAACTAGGGTTTCATACTGAGGTTCAGGGGCGACATCAGAAGAAGAAACGTCAGAGTCACAAGGATCAGGGGATGGTTTGTTACACGGGGAACATAAACATGAATATAAATGAGAAGATAAATCAGGACAAAAAAGGTCAATTTCCAAAACAGCTCCAATAAAATACAACAAAGCTACAGTTAGATAGAAAAGAGCAATAAGTGCATCTGCATACTCCATGTTAACAGTGGCAAAGTGAATAACTACTGCCTTCATGCTATCGTCTGCTGTTACAGTGTGCTGGAGCCAGGATCAGCATGCACAATGGGAGTGCCAATTTCCACGCCCCCTTCTTGCTTGGCAGATATGGTTTCATACTTAAACAAAGGCAAATAAACAATAACATGTTAGATACTCCATTTTATGTCAATCAGTTTTCCCACCCCATCACCCGATATTAGACATACCAGAAGAGTTGTATTGAGAAGTCTTCTGGAAGCCTCTTTTGCTAGTTATGGCCTGGATTCCGACAGGCGTCACACCATCATGGCTGGGCCCCTGCGCAGGGCTGGTGTTGCGCGTGCGCAATCTCCCGTGCTCCTTGCTAGTGTTTTCTGTGGGATGGAATTACGTGTGCGCGTTCTCTGACCTGGATCGTGAGGTGTTATATACCTGCCTATCATTCAAGCGGCAGGAGATGGCCGGCTCCAGCAAGAATGAGACCATCCCAGACATGTTTCCAGAGCTTTCCAAGACACTGACAAGTTCACTAACGGTGATGTTTCATCTCTATAGTACCATAGCTAGACAACAGGGAAAATATACTAACCTGGCTATAATGCTGCAATGTTGTCTCACCATTAGGTTGTTAGACCATTGCCACCCACCAGAGAGGAGTGGCCTAGATGAGCACTCATTCACCCTTCACAGCAGCCGATGAGGTTGGTATGATTATGGCCCTGAAGTCTCTTCTACCCTGCATGGTTGATTCAAAAGAGATTATTTCCTTGTCTGTGGTTTCTTCACTTCCAGGGGGAGAGTGTGTGGTGTTTGTCACACCCCTTTGCGCAGAGATGTTGAGGTGGTGGTTGATTGGAAGCAACTCAAAATGTTAGCTTCTTCATTGTTAGGTGTCTCAATTCTTGCTGTTATCCTTATTTTGGTTACTGGCCTTTCCTGTTATTTCAGTAATTGTTGTAAAAAAGTTGCTTCCACAGTTCCTATTCACTGTTCATTGGTGTTCATTGTTTACATCCATATTACAATAAAGTTTTACCTTTGGTTATTCAGTTCATAAAAAAGGGAGACCTCATTGCTCTCTACAACTGCCTGAAGGGTGGTTGTAGCCAGGAGGGAGTTGGTCTCTTCTCTCAAGCAACCAGCACCAGAACAAGAGGACACAGTCTCAAGCTGCGCCAGGGGAAGTTTAGGCTCAAGGTGAGGAGAAAGTTCTTCACAGAGAGAGTCATTCGCCATTGGAATGGGCTGCCCAGGGAGGTGGTGAAGTCACCATCCCTGGAGGGGTCCAAGAAGGGATTGGATGTGGCACTTGGTGCCATGGTCTAGTCATGAGGTCTGTGGTGACAGGTTGGACTTGATGATCTTCAAGGTCTCTTTCAACCTTGGTGATACTGTGATATTTTTATATCTATAGCTATATCTATATCTCCATTCCTGCTTGATCTATTAGCCAAAAGCGGGGGAGGGGGAAAGCTGTTACACAACTGGCTAACAAGCAAAAAGCAAAAAGACAGCAGAGCTATATGATTCTAACCGTTACATGTTTAGCTGGCCCCTGAGCCGCCTTCTCTCCAGACTAAACAACCACAGTTCCCTCAGCTCACGAGACTTGTTCCCTAAGACCATTCACCAGTTTTATTGACATTCTCTGGACACATCCCATCACCAAAATGTCCTTCTTATAGCAAGAGACTCTAAACCAAACTCAGTATTTGAGGTGCAATCTCAACAGTGCCCAGTACAGAGGGACAGTCCCTGCCCTGGTCCTGCTTGCCACACTGTTGCTGACCCAAGCCAGGATGCTGTTGGCTTTCTTGACTACATGGCACAGGCTGGCTCATCTTCAGCCAGCTATTGACCAACACCTGCAGGTCTTTTTCCATCAGGCAGCTTTCCAGCCACTCTGCTCCAAGCCTGAAGCATTTAATGGGATTGTTTTGACTCAAGTGCAGGACCTGACAGTTGGCTCCTGCTTTGTTCCTACATAAAGGAAGGAAACCACAGCACAGTTTATGATGTTTTCCTAATTTCTGTGCACATGTGAGGCACAGAAGAGTTGTGTCTCTGCCAGAAGTAGTTGTAACAACCATACATATTCTTCCTCCCCCAAGGTTACTCAAGCATTTTGGAGTTACAGCCTCTACTAAAGATGCTACCATGTGTAGATGTGGTGCTTAATGATGTGGTTGAAGGGTGAACTTTGCAGTGCTGGGTTAACACTGGGCTCGGTGAAGGTCTTTTCCAACTTGAATGATTCTGTTGTTCTATCATCTGTACTGTCAGCTTATCTCCTTGGGTAGCTGCTGCTCACTGCTTCCCACACTGCTCACAGCTCATGTCTATTAGCTCATATCCCATTTCATAGCTGTTGTGTGCAAATCCCCTTGTGCCTTTAGGACAAAGCCTGGACCCCCTTTTTTTTTGGGGGGGGGGGGGCGAAGCTTTCACATTTCAAGCATTTCTGAGACTAAAATTCACCCAAACATAATTACTATGTCTTAGGGTCATGAACAAGCTATGTATCTAGTGCTCTGCATTGTGAACATGACCAATCCATCTTAAAGGAGCTAGCCATTAAGCTGTGCATATGATCCTTTCCTTGTCACTAGCCAGAAAAAAAAATAAATCTAAGTAGATGTTTTTCCCCCATTCTAGATAAGGCAAGCTGTGTACTACCAGTGTCTTCTCTAATCCTTCTCCACATCAACTGGCACAAGAAGAAACATCTGGAGATATTTTCTGAGTTGCCAGCTGGGGCTCTGAACATAAACTCCACAGAAACTGAGCTGCCCTACTGACATTTTTGCTGGTGGTCCTTTCCCAGTCTTCACTTTGCTAAGAGTGGACAGACTGGGACATAAAAGGTCTTCTTCATGCTCCTGTTCAACCACTGAAGGTGTAACAGTAGCTGCCTCCAGGGAGGCTTTGCAAAGCAACCCCGTTGGTTTCTCCTGTGCTCTCAGGGCTCCAGTGAGTGAAGCAGTTAGAGAAGAAAATACTGCATTGCACCAAAGGCACAGAGACAGGGAGAGAGGGAGAGATCCACCATCTGACAGCGAAGGCTGTGACTGTCCCACTCCTAACAGGATGCTGTGTGACATGGTGTAGAAAGCCTACTCAGGGCTCAGAAAAGCACTACTCCAGCCCCCCCCCCCCCCGAAAGTGGTGCATTTCATGATGAACAGCTCTGAAAGTTTCTGTCTCTTCTCAGGCACCTTTGGCATCTGCAGACAGGGAAGGAAACCTCTCCAGCTTGCTGCCTGGAAATGAGAACTGCAGTATTGGCTCTGCAGAGGGAAAGGGGCGGCAGAGACAATGACAGCCCATTTTCTACAAGCAGTTTCTCTGCAGAGCTTTCTCATCTCACTCTTCTTGGCTCTACTGTGGCCCCTTTGCCCTCCTCCCTTTGCACCTGCAATGAACTGGGTCAGTAGCGCTCCCTCCATCCACCACTGCAGTAAGTCTCTTTAGAATCATAGAATCACAGAATGGTTTGGATTAGAAGAAACCTTTAAAGATC
Organism: Dryobates pubescens; assembly: GCF_014839835.1. Lineage (NCBI taxonomy): Eukaryota > Metazoa > Chordata > Aves > Piciformes > Picidae > Dryobates > Dryobates pubescens. The sequence continues at coordinate 118,547,207 of NC_071657.1, read as the reverse complement.
ATCTAGTGCAATCCCCTTGCAGTGAGCAGTGACATCTTTAACTAGACCAGGTTGCTCAGAGCTCTGTCCAACCTGACCTTGATGATGGAAGAATCAAGGATATGGAAGAATCAAGTATAGGCTGGAGTGCAGAGACTGGAAATCAAATTTGCAGGACTAATATTTAGGTGATCTCTAGGAAATATTTCAGAGGGATTTGACATCCAGTAAGTTAAGCTTTTGCTTCTTGAAGTTCCATCCCCTTTAAGGTACATGAAACTGGCTCTGTGAAAAGGAAGAACCCCAAATTCTCTAGTTACTTTTGACAGGAGAACCCTTTCATCAATCAAGGTCAAAGCCAGAAGATGCGATGGATTATTTTGTCCTCCCTAGCTGAGTAATAAATTCTCACTCTTTTTTCTCCACCTGGGTGGAGACTTCACATTGCAATTGGTAGTGGGCTTCTCCTTCAGCACTACTGGTACCTTCTGCTGTACTGATCATCATATCATCATCTTGCTACCTCTATTTTTTTTAATTTTTTTTTTTGGTGAGATGTTGTGGCCTAGGACTCCCTTTCTATGAGACATGACTCCAAGGGCACTTTTTAGGATCTTACGGTGAAATGATACAGATACTGCATCAGAGCTATCAGCCTTCTTTCCTTTTCTAGTCAATGGAGAAGGACAATCTTTTCCAGGGTTCAGGTTGACTGATGTTTACCATCTGTATTTTAAGATGAGTTGCACTTTCTTGTTGTTATTTGTCTTAAGGTAGCTCCAGGTGATCAGTCTGAATGTGGCTGGTGGGATGGAAACCCACCCTTAGCATCTATGGATTGAAGTACCACAGCAAACAAGGGACTGTGCCAATGGTGGCTAAACATGTTCAGCTATTGAGGAGGTGGCTGCTATACTGGGGGAACTCTCAGTTGCTCTTGGGCTTGTCTGAGGGCAGACAATGATAATGGGTTAATATGGAGATGCTCTCCTGTGTGAGAGTTGTTAATTGTGCATGTCTGGCTGGAGACTCGAGGTTGGAACCCCGTCGTTAGCAGAAGGGATGGGTCAGCAGTGCAGCGATGTCCTCACTTTTTTGTTCAGCCCCCAGACATTTGTGCTTCTAGTCTAAGAAGCACCAGGTTCAAATCCCTCCATCAGCCAGACAAGGGGTAATTATATTTGGAAGGCAACTGTCAGGTACCAGTAGCTTGCTCGCATTTTCTTCTGCTTTCCCTTATGGCCCATTAATATCTGTGCTGTGTTATCCATCTTCCACAAACTTCCCCAGGCTGGGACCTTGCTTGTCTATGTCAGTGCCTCTGGATAAATCAGCCAGAGGTGTCCAACCTTTCCAGCCCAAGGGCTGAGCACACTTTTTCACAAAGGCCACAGGGTCATCGTTGATGCTGTAACTAAACCGAGGCTCTACCAGCTGAGCTCCAGCCCATTTCTCCCTGAGATCTGTGAGTCCTGCTGGGAGAGGTGACAGCCAAAGCTGCCCCACTCCTTGTCATGTCATGACAGGCTACTTGCACAGGTGTGGCTCAGAACTCCTCGAGGACATGTGAGGACAGACTCTCTTTTCCCCTTCTGCCCTGTACTCAGCACTGGTGAGGCAACACCTTGAGTACTGGGTTCAGTTTTGAGCCCCTCACTCCAAGAAGGGCATTGAAATGCACCAGCAATGAAGCTGGTGAAGGGTCTGGAGAACAGACTTGTAAGGAGCAGCTGAGGGAACTGTGGTGTTTAGCCTGGAGAAAAGGAGGCTCAGGTGCGATGTGCTCACTCTCTACAACTCCCTGAAAGGACTTTATACAGAGATGGGGATCAGTATCTTCTGCCTGGCAACAAATGATAGGGTGAGAAGGAATGGTCTCAAGTTGTGCCAATTAAGTTTTAGATTGCATATTGGAAGAGGCACTGGAACAGTTTCCCCCAGGGGGTGGTTGAATCTGAACTTGGCCACAGTGTGTCTTGCAGGCATGGTATTGCTGTGCTGGGGGCTGTTTACAGCCTGTTTTCCTTCAGGAATTAGTTCTCTTGGTAGTGAGTAGAAGAAACTCAAACTGGTTTAGAGTGATGAATGTGAATGTGTGATGCAGCTACCAGAAACCAGCCTTTCACTGACTCCCACTCAAATACATCCATTGAGCAGGCACTGTTCTCAGCTCCTTTCTTCTGATTTTCTCCCTACCTCCAACTCTCCACCACCCCTTAAATCCCACGCCTGCACTTTTCCACACAGCCAGAGGACAGATGTGTTTATTTGCACAGTGCCAAGCTGTGATTCTTAACTCTTTTGCTGACTTGAAGCACTCTGCAAGTTATGTGCCTGACGTCCTGTATGTCAAGTCCTGCTCCTGTAAAACAAGCAGGGAATGATGCTGGGGAAATAAATACAGCACTGCCTGTACAAAAAAAGTAGAGCTGATGGTGGGGAAATTTAAATGCCAAGATGTGTGCTTGTTTTGCTAAAGACTTGCAATGAATTGTGCTTATTTCAATCAGATTCCATCAAGCTTTGTGGGAAATCATCCTGTGGCTATTGTCATCCACTCTGGCCTTTAAGAAGTTATCAAGTTATACTGCTTTATACCAGCTGAGGAAATACGCCCCGATTAAAACAGACTTTCAGTGGCAAGGGCAAGGTCCAGTATCAATACAGGCTTGGGAATGAAGCCCTGTGGAGAAGGACTTGGGGTGGCAGTGGGTGAAAAGCTGGACATGAGCCAGCACTGTGTGCTCACAGCCAACCTGTCCTGGGCTGATCCTCAGCACCATGGGCAGCAGGTGGAGGGAAGGTGCTCTGCACCTCTGCTCTTCTCTTCTGAGACCCCATCTGCAGTGCTGTGGCCAGCTCTGGAGTCCTCAGCACAGCAGAGACATGGACTTGTTGGAGCAGGGCCAGAGTAGGCCACAGAAAAAATGAGAGGGCTGGAAGCAGGCTGAGAGGGCTGGGTTTGCTCAGTGTGGAGAAGAGACCTTCTTGAAGCAGACCTTCAGTACCTAATGGGGCCTATAAGAAAGCTGGAGTCAGACCTTTTAGCAGGGCCTTTTGTGGCAGGACAATGACTGATGATTTTATACAAAAATAGGAATATTTAGACTAGATATAAGGAAGGAACTTTTTACAGTGAAGTTGGTGATAATGCTGGGCCAGGTTTCTCAGAAAGGAGGTAGATGCCTCATCCCTGGAAACAGTCCAGGTCATGTTGTTTGGGGTTCCGAGCAACCTGCTTTAGTTGAAGATGTCCCAGCTCACTGCAGGAGGGTTGTACTAGATGACCTCTAAAGGTCCCTTTCAACCCAAAACATACTGTGATTCTATGATTCTATAGTTTTCTGTCTTTCACAAGGTAGCCAGAGGCAGGACAACACAAGATATCTTCATTCTATGGACAGAGACTACTATTATCTAGAGTCCTTGCACATCACTAATTTGAGAGCTGTAAGTGCAATCACTGATCCCCTCTGCTCTGCAGAGGAAACCCAGCTGTCACATTTCTTTCTGAGAATGGTAAAAAATGAACAGAAAAGAGGTGGAGGTTGCAGGAAGGGTTGACTTTAGGACCTGAAATAGCCTTGAAAACTGGTCAAGAAAAAAACCTCAGAGTTTGGCCTGCAAGGGGAAGGAAGGAGATGGCTGCAGCTACCTTCTGTCACCCTGATGCCTTTTGACATTATTTAGGAGGCAACTGAGGTAAACCCTCAGATGACTATGAACAGTCTTGCATATATATGTGCTCCTCCTGGCCTTGCTTCTGACCACCACTACAAACAAACTTTCTCCTCATTTCTCCCTCTCATGCGTCTTAAAAGAACAGTATGAGCCAGACCTAGCCAAGGCTCTCTCTGGGTGCCTGTGATGATGTGGGTGCTTTCTCAACAGGACAAGGATGGAAGGGATGTTTTCCCAAGGACTCCGTGTCACCTCATCACCAGCACCACAGGGATTGCTCACAGGTTCTGGAGGAGAATATTGCATAGTCAGAGCAAATTGCTTTTTCTTGCTGTCACCATCAATTTTTATAACTTATCTGGGACTTCAGGGTCTGGTCTGGGAGTAAAAGAATAAGGGAGAGCAGCTGCCTCCATCTTAGGAGGTAAGGGCAGGTATTGCTCCTTCACAAGACTGATTTTTCAAGTAGGGATTAAAAATCGAGATTGGGATGAAATCAATTAGGGAAGAAAATCTGCTGAATATTTTTAGTTGAAAATAACCCTTAAATACCCAAACTCCCATCCACCCCCCCCCCCCCCCCCCCCCAACCCAAACAACAACCAATCACCCACATCAAGAATGTTTCCTTTTGCTTAGATGTTTCAGTTTTCAGTGTGGTCCCTCTAGCAGCTCTCCTGGCCCACATTGTGAATGAGGGAAGAAGATGGATATTGATATACAGGTTTCCTAAGATGACTTTATAGCAGAAAAAGAGATAAAAAATTATCCCATTACCAAGGCACACAAACCAGTCCACTGCCACAGGGGTAGGAGAAGAGATCCATGGATCTGGGATGCTGACCTTAAGTACAGGAAATCCCTGTGGAGCTGTAACCTCAAAACTTTCCATTGCATGGAAATGATTTTCAAGAAATAGAATTTCTTCATGCTCTTCAAAAACATCCTCAAGATCTGTGCATGCCAGGTATTTCTTCAGGAGGGTAAAAAATGAGCCTCATGCCAAAGCAAGGTGCTCTTCCAAGATGTCCACGGACAATGGCACATCTGCTGGATACCAAATGGTGCTGCTGAAGAGCTGCACTCATGGGACAGTCCCCTTCAGGGAAATAGGCCCATCTGTGGAGAAGCCATCATTTGGGATGGTGCCATTAGAGATCATAAATAAACTGGGACACGTGGACCTCTAGGGAAATAAGCCCTGGTTCTGAGCACAATGCAAGAAGACAGCCACTTTCTTGTTATTTATAACAATACTGTGTGCTAATCTGACCCCTGCTGATGCATCTACACTGATTTCACCTTCAGCAATGGGGAAGCAAGTTTGAAGCAGCAAGAACTGAGGTTATTTTGTTGTTTGGTTTGTGTATTTTTTTCTTCTTGAGATATCACTGGCCTCAAGCCATTTCAGACCTTCTAATACATATGGAGACATGTGGATCCACCCCTTTGCTCTCAGACTGGAGGTGTAGGTACTATATTCAGGTATCTTTTGGAAGCAAAAGGGATAACCTCCTGATTTGGGAATTTTCTCTAAGCAGTTCCTTCAGAGAATTCAGGGAATCTGTCTCACAGTCTACCAGAGCCTGCAGGCAGCACATCTCTTTATATTTTCTCACAATGAAATGCAGACTTTCATTCCCAGCACTGCCAAGAGTCGCTGCAGCACCATCACTGTCTGTCTGTCTGTCTTAATCATTGTAGTCCCATTATTTCACATTCTATCTCTGCTCTGCTTTTCTTTTTGTGCCTTTAACATCTCAGTATTGACATTTCCTTTTTACTTTTAGGTGGGATGATACTATAGCTGATAACTGCCACCTTAACCAAGCTTACAGTCAATAGCAATAGATCCAGCAGGCTCCAGCTGTCAGTCTCTCTGCTGTCTGCTCTGTTCCATTTTTCATGTTTCTCATCCCCCAAGGAAAATTTCTTTCCTCTTTTCCTCTCCTCCCAAGCCCAGCCCAAGCAGAATGGACAGCATTTCTTTTTGTAGTTGACTAAAGCAGTTACTAGATGACCAGCAAAAACCGTTCTCCTGAGTGTCAATGTCGCATCACTGCAAGAGGTGAGGTCCAAAGTGAGATTCACCTCACCGCCACACTGAACTTCTCTTGCCCTGCTCCCTTCATGTACCATTGAGAGCCATTTGGACATTAATCATAGAAACATTCTGGTTGAAAAAGACCTTTATGATCATTAACTCCAGCCATTACCTAATTTTACCAACTCTTGTGCTAAACATGTCCCTCGGCACTACATCTCTGCATCTTTTAAACCCCTCCAGAGATGGGGATTCAGCCAACTCCGTGGTGTACCAGTGTTTGAGAAGCCTTTTGGTGAAGAAGTTTCTTCTCATATCTGACTTAAACCTCCCCTGATGCCACCTGAGGCCATTTCCTCTTGTCTTAATCATCTCATCCTAAAGGAGACATCCATGCTTGGGCAGATGAACCTCATGCTGTGAGTGCCTACTTCTGTTCCTTTGCTCTGAAGATAGTCAGTGAGGATTTGTTCAACTGGGAAAGCCTCCATAGATGCTTCTTGAACATAGATGGGATAGACTCCAGGTTGCTTTCAGTGCCAGGTGGGAGTGCACCATTTTGTCACAAAACTGTCCCTGGGTAAGCTATGGGCCATAAACAACTGCTTGCTGCTGGTGTCTAGCTTAGCTATCAGTGCTATCTCTTTACATTGGTTTTCTGGAGACCTAAGGTGAGAAAGCTCCAGTTTAGGTGCCAAGGCACTTTGTGATGCCACAGCTGGAGTACTAGGTCCAGTTCTGGGCTCCCTAGTTCGAGAGAGTCAGGAAACTACTGGAGAGAGTCTAACAGAGGCTACAAAGATGCTGAGGGGACTGGAGCATCTCTGTGATTTGTAGCTAAAAGGGGGCAAAAGGAGAGGTCTAGTCTCAGTGGTGCCCAGTGATAGAAGAAGGGGCAATGGACATGGATTGGAGCACAGGGAATTCCATCTAAACGTAAGGAAAATATTATTTCCTTTGAGGGTGATGGAGCCCTGGAGCAGGCTGCCCAGAGAGGCTGTGGATTCTCCTTCTCTGGAGAGATTCCAAACCTACCTGGACATTACAGTCTTGGACAACCTGCTGTGGGTGACTTTGCTTGATCAGGCAGGTTGGACTAGATGCTCTCTACAAGACCCTTCAAACGTGGACCATTCTGTGATTCAGTGGCTCTGTGATCTAGATTTGCCATTTCTACAAAGGGGCTTTAATGCACCTCTTTCAACTCCTCAACAGACTCTACTCCTAGGCAAAAGCAGGGGTTCTGATAACCACATCTTTCCCCTGCCATTTCCAGGGCTGTTCCCTTTTGGAAGGACAGTATGGAAGCAGAAGAGCTGGAAAATGTAGCTGCAAAGATCTAGGTGAAGGGTGCCTGTACCAGGACACTGCAGGACCCTGGCCTCACTTGTCCCTCATTTTTACTGGAGGCTCTTAATGAGTGTATTTCTCTTGATCCCATGCAGATTGTTATTGGTGACAGCAGGTACCTGTTTGTAGACATGGGTGTGTGGTGTTTAAGAGTTTGGGTGCTGCATGGACTGGCAGTGTGTCAGGGCTTGGAATCTGCCTAAGACCCTGTACAGAATAAGTTCCTGAAGCAACTGTTTGGTCGAAGTATCCACCTAAGAAATATTTGTAGATATAAAAGTTCTGCAACACAAGGAATCAGGAGCATAAACTTTGCCTCTATCACTAAATAAATAACTAAATTTCTTCTGTTTGGACTGAAGGTGGTTATGAAAAAGGAAAAGAAAGCTAGAGCACAGAGATACTTGCCTGATCAGATGTAGGGCATCTGAAGGTTGGGTATCCAAAGTGAGCAATACTTAGGTTTCCCTCCAGAGAAGAAGCTTCTGCTATGGTTAGCATCTGGGCTGAAACATCCTACTGCAGATGTTGCTTTCTTCCCATCCTTTAGCTGAGAAATCAATTGGAGTTTTTATTCAAATAAAACTGGGAATTTCTGAGTTTAAAATCCTTGGGAGGTCCCTGTGAAGGTTGTCACAAAGCTGTGGCTGGTTCAGAGTTTGGTATAACCTCAGGTTTCAGGCAATATAAATCAGCTCCGATATCAACCTAACCCCTGAGGACCTACCCAGAACCCAAGAAGAATTTCCACAGTTCACATGCCTCAGGCTGCTGAGACAGAGCAGTTAGGTTAAAACTTGGTATTCCTTTCAGTGCTGGTGGGTAAAAGCATCACACAGCCTGAAGCAGCAGCATGCAGAAAAGACTGATGAAAGACAGTCTCAGGGCTCCTTACTGAGAGATGGTTTGTGCTCAGAGCAAGGGAACCCTTTCTGGTAGTTTGATTACTTTTGTAATCAGCAGAATGGGTTGAATTGTATTTCCTTAGCCAAGAAAAGAGAAGCCAAGAGGAAATAAAATTATAGTCTTCCAAGAGACTAAAGATACTTGAAAAAGCAATGAGAGCAATTCTTCTAGTCCTATCAGAGAAAAATAAGAAGAGGTGAGCTTAATTCTCAGCAAAGAAGATTTGGTTTGGATACTAGGGCAGACTAGAAGTTCTTTTCACCACAAAGTGCTAATATAGCTTAACAAGGAAGGCTGTAAAATCTCCTTGATTAGGGGTTTTCACAAAACTTCTGACCATGGTCTACAAATAAGGTGGTAGTGAGGTGGGTGTTGGTCTCTTGTCCCTAGTATCAAGTGATGGGATGAGAGGTTATGTCAGGGGAGGTTTAGATTGGATATTAGGAAGAATTTCTTTACTGAAAGAGGGGTCAAGCATTGGAACAGGCTGCCCAGGGAGATAGTGGAGTCATTGTCCTTGGAGGCATTTAAAAACATGTAAACATTGCACTTTGGGACATGGCTTAATGATCATGGTGGTCTTAGATTGACAGCTGAACTTGATGAACTTAGTGTTCTTTTCTAACCAAAATGATTCTGTAATTTTAGATGTCCTTGATCCAGCTTTGGTCCAAGGGTCTCAACTGCATTTCTGTGATTCTGTGGCTTGATACATTCCCTGCAAGGAAAGATAAACACCTTAAAATAATACTGATTTCAAAGATAATTTGTCTTCTTAGTAGGAGCCTTGGGGTTTTTGGCTAGCTGTTAGTGAGGGGTAATGGTAAAATACTTGATTTTCCCTTAGTGTAATTGATCATCTCTGCACATCCAGACTGCAGCACAGTAATGTTGAATTTAGGTTGAAACTCCCCAGTCTAGGGCTATACTCATATTCTATCTGTATCTCTCTATGTGCTACCTCACTATAGGCAAACTCAGGATTCTTTTCTGCACTTTTCATCATTAGAGCTCTCTTGGGTTGCTCTCCAAACACACTGCCAGGCAATTATGGTCAGATTTAGAATCATAGAATCATTCTGATTGGAAGAGACTTTTAAGATCATCAAGTCCAACCATTAACACAACACTATCATGTCACCATTAAATCATGTCTCTCAGCACCATATCTACATGGCTTTTAAATACCTCCAAGAACGATAACTCCACCACTCTCCTGGGCACCCTTTTCTGGGGCTTGACATCCTTTTTGGGGATGAAATTGTTCCTCATGTCCAAGCTAAACCTCCCCTGGCACAACTTGAGGCAATTTCCTCTTGTTCTAACACTTGTTCCTTGGGAGAAGAGACCACGTCACTACAACCTCCTATCAGGGAGTTTCAGAGAGTGAGAAAGTCTCCCCTCAGCATCCCTTACTCCAGGCTGAACAACCCAAGTTCCCTCAGCTGCTCCTCAGAAGACTTACACTCTAGATCCTTCACCAGCTTCATTGCCCTTCTTTGGATAGATTCCAGCACCTTAATATCCTTCTTGCAGTGAGGGACCCAAGAAAAAAAATCTTTAGACACAATTCAGTCCACCTGAACATGCCTTCAAGTGTGAATAGTCTGCAAAGGGTAAGACTAGACTAGTCCTGCATAGGCTGACTTGATAGCAAAAGTTTCTGGAGTCCATTACTAACCTTGTGGTTGTGACTTCCATCATCATGTCTTTTTAATGACTTGTCTGGAGATGCTGCCTGCAAGGCAGCCTTGGGAATTCTTCCCTTTTTGAAAGGCCAGGTTTGGAAGATAAAGATATTCAATGATCAGTCTATGCTAATACTAAGCTATCATGTTACTGACAATTGTTGGGCTACTTCCCTTTAGACTGGTTGTGTCTGGTGTTTCTGTACAGTGTATTATAGGCTAATTAATGCTGTTAATGATAATGGTTCTACTGCAAGAAGCCTGGAGTATTATCTCTATCTATCTTCTTGTCACCTTCCTTTTATCAAACCATTAAAGGAAAGCAGGCTATCTAATGGGGCTATCAGCCCCAAGCACACTAATTCACTTATATACGTATGGAAATGGAAAGCACTCTACAGATATGGGATGGATCCACTAATTGTGGAGACTACGTGTGGGTCCCTTGGCTTTCACTGTGCGCCTTCCCTTGCACTTTGAGCCATGATCCAGCCCTTCTCAAAGTTGGAGGGCAATTTATCATCTGCAGTGCACATCTTTGGCAGCTCAGATTCCAATCTGTCATCTTTAATATCGGTTGGGGACACATACGTTGTACATTCTTCTAAACCACAAATCAGCAAAGCTGCTCCTTCTCATTTCAATCTACTGCAAAGCAATTGCAGTGGTTGGAGACCATCCGTGTTACTGGCACTGCAAAGATGAGGCTAAATGATATTTCATTTGGGGAAACTAATATTCAGGTTGAGATGTTCTTTCCAGGTCAGTCACTACCCCTAAGTGAGAGAGCAGGAAATTCTCGACATTGGCTCTTGACAAAAAGAAAAGGGGTCTTTGTGTTTCTGTGGTGGTGGAAAGAGCACAGACATGTTTCTCAGGGGAGAAATGATCACAGCAACAGAAATCCATTGGACAGATAAAAGGAAGCTATCCTTCTGCTCAAAAGTAGCATAAATAGAAGTTGGAGAGGTCTGAGGCACACGCTGCAGAAAGAGCCCCTTTTCTGAAACATGCCTCTCCTCTGACAAAACAGCTTAATGCTTTTCTCAAATGCAGGGTTGAAAGCTCACTTTGTAAGGGAGATGTTTAAATAGGAAGAGTTTGAAGAAGATGTAGGGATAATCTTCAGGGATCAAACAGTGTTGCAAGAAACTTTGGAGCACACAGGTGCAATCCAGTCCTTAATCTCATCATTGCTGATCCTAACTGCAGAAAAAACCCAACAGTTCAGGATTTGAAAAGCAGTGACATCTGTGGTCCTTCTACAGCCCTCTGCTTTCACATGTCCTAGCTTTGCTCCTTAGTGACAACCACACAGCGTTTGCTTTTTATCATACAATCCTTCCACTGATCAAGACACCTCTAGACATTGTGAGACTGGCAGTAAAATCACGAATGCTGGCAGAGCATCACTGGTGTCTTGCACCAGCTCTCTCCAAACTGCAAGCTTGTTGTTTTGTTTATTTTTATTTTCTTCCTACTTTTACACCTGGCGAGCTGTGATTCCTGCAGATCTAAGTCTGGCTGCTGCATGGGTGAGAGCCAAGTCTCATCCGTATGCAACATAGGGGACTCACTTCATGCAACAGCCGTGAGAGACAGATGCACAACCCCAGTTCTCATCAGCTGAGGACAGGGAGTTAGGAACAGCAAAGTGCTGTGAGATGTGAATCAACAGGAGAAAAGAAAACAATAAAAGAAAAAGCTAATTAAAGTTAGTCATAGGGAAGACATGCAGCTCATTGAGACACCCTCTTTAGATGTGGTTTCCTCACTTATATGCTGAGGATAGTTCCAACTGATCTTGTGGAGGAGCTATTATAGTCCCCAAGTTTTCCCATGGCACTGTGCATGGATTGCACACTTACAGCAAATTAAGAAGATGATTCTCCTTTGGCAGCATGACTCTTCATCTTGCCTTTTCACTGTACCACCAGACTCAACAGTAAGCAAAATAGCTTACACTTCTGCACTGAGACATGCAATCCATAGAAAAATCATGAGGTTTTCCCTCATCCAGCCATCAGCTTGTGAGGACTGTGAGAAAAAAAAAAGGAATTTCCCAGAGAATCTCTTAGAGCCAATCAAAAAATGAACATTGAAACCTCACCTGAAGATGAATGGACAAAGGAAAGCAAGTAGACAGGGTGGTGCAACACTGAAACGAGTTGCCTAGAGAAATTGTAGACTTCTTATCTCTCTCTTTGAGCAACCTGGTCTAGTGGAAGGTGTCTCTGGCAGGGAGGCTGGGACTATATGATCTTTAAGGTCTCTTCCAATTCAAGCCATTGTGATTCTATGACAGTGTGTTCCTGCTGTTCTCAAAGTACCCAGCTCACATGGTGACCCGTTGTGAATCATCCTGCTGGCACAAAGCCCCCAACCACTGATTATTTCTAGAAACCTCTGAGTAGGACAATAATGGTGGTGATACCCATCAAATTCCACACTAATGCTCCTCTGTCTTTCCTGAAGTTCTGACACCTTCTGTAATTCAGAGGCAGAAGAAAAAAAAAAATGCTATTCCTTGAATGTTGAAAGCATACAGATAGCCTAAAAATCTGGAACTGAGAGCTCAGGTTATTCAAAGCTTGGCTACATTTGGGGGTTCATAGATTCACAGATTCATGGCATGGTTTGGGTTGGAAGTGACCTTGAAGATCACCTAGTTCCAACCCACCTACCATGGGCAGGGACACCTACACCTCCCTCTAAACCAGGTTGCTCAAGACCTCATCCAGCCTGGCCTTGAACACCTCCAGGGAGGGGGCATCCACAGCCTCCCTGGGCAACGTGTTCCAGTGTCTCACCACCCTCACTGTAAAGAATTTCTTTCTAAGATTCAAGTCTAGTGCAAACAGCCTGGATGACAAAGAGGAGGACACAAGTGGTAGGTGACTCTGCCAATCTGAAGCTGTGGGTCTGATGCAGACTGTGATTGCTCCATCAGTTACTCTCGGTGTGCACAGATGTAAACATGCTCATGTCTAGCCCCGTGGTTGAGGAACTGCAATGCTTGTGTCCTACATACACCAAGGATGTGAGGAATTGTTCTCATTAGTGAGCAGTTGTAAGACTATAGAGATAAAAAATATAAATCTGCACAGAACTTCCTACCCCTGAGGCTCTGAAAGTGCCAGACAAATTGTTCAGCTTCCTTCTAGATCTAGTTTTGTAGGGCTGTAAATTGTCTTGAGTATACGTTTAATCTTCATTTCAGTCAAAACATCCCTGATCTGGCCAGGAGTTTTGATGCAATCTGATTGAAGTGTGCCCATGAAATGATATGAAACATAAACACTAGGGATGGCAAAAATCATCGGAACATGCCTAGCCATCTATTTACATCTGAAAACATCCCTGGAGATAATATCTGATTTTGTTCCACAAATGAGGAATAATGAGAGAGAGAACACTGGCCAGTGGCTGCCATTTTTTGCAGACACCATCCGCAGTCTCAATATTTGTCCCCATTTACTTCATGGGTGTATTTGTTGTTTTCAAGCCTCACACAGCAGATCCTTCTATTAACTCTCCTTCTGCATTTTTTCCTTTTTTTTTCTTTTCTTGCTAGTGTTCTTGTTACAGCTCAGAAATGCAACAGTTTTCTCCTGTGGATGAAATGGGTTGGTCCAAAGTTTGCTGAAACAACAGAAACTTTGGATTAGAGAGCACAGAACACCTCTGGAGGTCCATTCCAATTCCTAACATTCTGTGTGTTTGGAAGGGACCTCTGGAGATTAGCAAGTGCAACCCTCCTGCCAGAGCAGGTTCACCTAGAGCAGGTTGCACAGAATAACCTACAGAGGCCCCAAACTGAACCCAGTACTTGAGGTGTGGCCTCACCAGTGCCAAGTACAGGGGCAAAATAACTTCCGTATTCCTGCTGGCCACATTATTGCTGATCCAAGCTAGAATGCTGTTGGCCTTCATGGCCACCTGGGCACACACTAGCTTATGTTCAGTTGACTGTGAGCCAGCACCCCCAGGTCCTTTTCCACCATGCAGGTTTCCAGCCACTCTTCCCAGGTATTGAGCTTTGACTTGTAAAACACTTCAAATTCAACAGAGTTAGGAGAATTGAATCTGGATTTAAATGGTTTCTAGAGGACTGCAAAGAAAGTTGCTCTTGAATGCAAGGGTGGGCTGTAGCAGGCCAGGAGCATGGACAGTCTAAAGATAGATTCTCTTATTTCTCTTATTTCAAAACTTGCTCAGTTTGTGGCTTCAAGCCAGAAATGAGATCCCAATAGAGCAATGTGGCTGCTTTAAAGAAGAGATGGCTGAGAGTGGATGAAGCAGACATCTGTAAAACCATAAGTGCTGCTGAGGAATGGAAGAGACCAGGCTCATTCACCATCTCTTTTGACACAAGAGCAAGGAGGCATCAAGTCTGCCAGGCAGACAGCACTTTGCAGAAAGCAAGCTGAAAACAAACCAAAGGACATCCTTCAGATGGTGAGTTAATCTGCTGGCTGCCTTTTCACCAGGACATTTACACAGGTTCAAGAAGCTATTGGCCAAAATCCTGAAAGAAAAACAAAAATTCTGAATGCCTCTTAAATACAGAGGTCTTTTCCCCAGACATCTGCTGTGGGACTCTTGCTGGACAAAAGCTTTTCATGATAATTCTGGGATTTAGGCAATGTTGAGTTGTGTGTAACATCTCCATCCATTCAGCCATCCATAGAATCATAGAAATGTTTTGGTTGGAAAAGACCTTTAAGATCTTTGAGTCAAATCGTTATTTAACTTTACCAAGTTTGGTGCTAAACAATGTCCTTCTGCATCACATCTCTGTGTCTTGGAAACACCTTCAGGGATGGGGATTCAACCACCTCTCTGGGGAGCCTATTCCACTGTTTGAGAGCCCTTTCAGTGAGTAAATTTCTTCTAATATCCAACCTAAACCTCCCTTGGTGCAACTTGCAGCCGTTTCCTCTCATCCTATCACTTGTTGCTATCCATCCACCTATCCATCCACTCATCCAGGAGTACGGGTGCTTTCATATTCCATCTGAGGCTGGTGACTGGTCACAAATCCACTATTAGAGATTCCATGAACTACAGGCCTCCATCACAAAGACTCCCTGCAGTAGATATTCTGCTGGCTAATAGAGGGGGTAAAAAATGCTCCTTACACTCCTTGTCCTGTAGGGATGGGTTAACCTCAGAGGCACTCTGTGGGCATGCATGTGTGTGGGAAGACTACAAAAACAGCTTCCCAAAATGCACCTGCTATACAGCTAAATAAAGCTGCAATGGCCTGGCAGCTCTTGCAGCCTCTGAACTTGCTTTTTATTTAGGTTTAATAGCAGAGGCAGAGCTGGGTATCAAACCAGAGAATGGATTTGGGTTCAGTCCCATCCATGAACCAGTGAGTGTGATGATCTGCCAGCAAGCCAAGCCTTTAGAGTGGAATGTACTATCTGGAGAGACTGGTTGTGAGAGTAGAATAGAATAGAATAGAATAGAATAGAATAGAATAGAATAGAATTAACCAGGTTGGAAAAGACCTTTGAGATCATCAGGTCCAACCCATCACCCAACACCATCTAATCAACTAAACCATGGCACCAAGTGCCTCATCCAGTCTCTTCTTAAACACCTCCAGTGATTGTGAATCCACCACCACCCTGGGCAGACCATTCCAATGGCCAATCACTTTTTCTGTGAAGAACTTCTTCCTAACATCCAGCCTAAACCTCCCCTGGTGCAGCTTGAGACTGTGTCCTCTTGTTCTGTCACAGGTTGCCTGGGAGAAGAGACCAACCCCCACCTGGCTACAACCTCCCTTCAGGTACTTGTAGAGAGCTATAAGGTCTCCTCTCAGCCTCCTCTTCTCCAGGCTAAGCAACCTCAGCTCCCTCAGCCTCTCCTCATAGGGCCCTCACCAGTTGTGTTGCCCTTCTCTGGACAGGTTCCAGCAACTCAACCGAGAGAATAGTATGGGACCCACCTCTGCATTCAGATGCAGAATGAGCACCCTTCAAAACGTCTCTTTGGTGCAGAGGCAGGAATCTACCAGCATTGCTCTCTTGAATGCACCAGAATTTCTTTTTCTTGAATGCATCAGGATTTCTCTCTTTTGCTACTGCAGGCTGTATAGCAGCAACCACAAATCACACCCTGCCAAACTTCAGCCAAGCACCAGCTTTATGTCTTAGTGCACAGCTTTATGCAGCATCAGGCACCAATTTGCCAAATGGATTAAAGCTACTTCAGCATCTACCCTGCATTAACAGCTTCTCTTCCTGTGTCCCTGTTCACACTCCCCCATCACTGTACTGGCAGCTCTTGAGCTCCAGTTGCTGCATTCTGCTGTCACATCTCTGCAGTTCCTGCAAAACCTCAGAAAGAAGCTGCAGTGCAACATTCTTGTGTGGTTTTGCTTTGCTATCTCTGCTTGTCTCTTGTCTTTGCAACCTCTTGTAAGAGTGCAACCTCTATCATGTGACCAAGATGGGAAGAGAGAGAGAGATGCAGCCCCAAAGTGCTTCTGTTTTGTTTTGTGTTTTTAGTTTGTTTGTGTCTGTGTTTTGTTGGTTGTATTTTTTGGGGGTGTGGGGGTGTGCTTGTCTGGGTATTTTTTTTTCTTGGTTTGTCTCTTTTCTTGTTTTATATTGGGTTTTTTTAATTGGAAGTACTTCTAAAGACCCTATTCCCTGGGTGATTACTCTGCATCTTGTCAGTTTCTACTGCAGATTCTTCCTTCCTGGGCATCTGAGTTATAGAATGCTTTGGGTTGGAAGGGACCTTGCAGATCACCTAGCTCCAACTCCTCTGCCATGGGCAGGGACACCTTTCACTAGACCAGATCGTTCAAGGCTTTATCTAACCTGGCCTTGAACACCTCCAGGGAGGTGACATCCACAACCTCCCTGGGCAACCTGTGTGGCAACCCAGTGTTCCACTACTCTAATTGTAAATAATTTTTTTCTAATATCCAGTCTGAATCTCCCCTCTTCCAGCTTCGATGAATTCCCCCTTTACCTATCACTACAAGCCCTTGTAAAAAGTCCCTCCTGAACTTCCTTGTAGGGCCCCTTCAGGTACTGAAGGCCACTATAAGGTCTCCCCAGAGTCTTCTCTTCTCTAGGCTGAACAGTCCTAACTCTCCCAGCCTGTTCCCATTAGGCAGGTGCTCCAGCCCTCTGATCATTTTCTTGGCTCTCCTCTGGACTCGCTCCAGCAGATTGAAGTCTTTCTTGTGCTGGGGCACTAGAACTGGATGCAGTACTCTAGGTGGGGTCTCAGGAGACAGAGTAGCAGGGGAGAATCACCTCACTGTCCTGCTGGTCACACTTCTTCTATGCATCTCAGGACATGGCTGGCCTTCTGTGCTACAAGTGCGCATAGCCAGCTCATGTTGAGTTTTTCATCAACTGACACCTCCTAGACAACTAGAAGACTAGAGGAGTTCAACAACCTGCTAAGGAGATTGAATTGTGTCTCTCATACTCTTCTCCCATGTGAGGAAACCCCTAGATGGTTAATTTTCTGTGTTCACATCAAGTAGGGCCCTTTGCAGGAAGTCTGAGTTACACCCCTTCGCTCAACACCCTCTTCCATCATCAGACACATCCCAGGGCAGGAGGAGACCATATGAGTGATTGCACTTGTGATGACACAAAGAATAGGTCTCAAAGCACAGCAAGGAGCTGGTTTGTTGCAGGCTTCCCTTTGAAATGATGTTTGGGCAGAAACTGCAGGTTTTGCAAAGCTGAAACTGTTAGAGAGAATTTTTCCTTCTAATCTTGCCCACATTTCACTTCATACCATCATGTTAATCATTGCCAGGATGAGGGCTGTGCCCAGGCGGGGAATATCTCCTGAGGTTACTGGTAGAGAAGGATGCTTCACAGCTCCCATCTCTGATGTGGGCCCTTGGCTCCAAGGCATTTCCAGTGGCATGGTGACCTCCCATTTGCTCAGCCTGTTGGGAACATAGACGATAAAGTGCTAACCCTGACCAGAGCTGATAATGGGGCTGCAGAACATGCTCTTAGCCAGGAACACCTTCAGCTATTTCAGGCTTTAAAGGAAAAGACCGAAGCTCTGACCTGACTGAAAAACTAGATCATTACACGTAAAAAACAACAATAATAGCAGAATTATTCTGACGTGACACCTGCCCTTTTGTGTCTGATTAATGCTTACCCAGGACACAGTCTGGGGAAGCTGTGGGTGAGGTTGCACATCCCTCCCTACACTCTCAGAGCAGACAGATCCACTCCAGCATCTCTCTCACCGTTACCATGATACTGTTATTGTTGCCTGCATCTTCCCTTTCTGTGCCCATTGACTTTAGGCAGATTAGTGCAGAGACATGATGGATGGCTGGATTACACCTACTTCAGGTTTCTAAAGCAGTGTTTTTCTGTCCTATTTGGATGCATCTCTCTCATTGTGAGCACAAAAGAGAATAACAGGGAATTATTGCTGCGGGGCAGTGACTCTGGTTTACACATACGTGCATCATGAATCCACTCATGGCATTTAAAAGGAAAGAAAGAAAAGAAAAAAAAAGTAAGCTGACAAATATAATCAATTATAGCAAGCCAGCTGCAAGGTGAAATGGAATAACTGTGCTTCACCATTCAAGGTTCAGTGAAGGTCCCAGGCAAGGAAAAAGGAAAGATTGCTGTTGGCCTTTAAGGAGAGTTACCTCTTTTCTGCTCAAAGGCTGAGTCCCACATAATCCAATTTCACATCCTGCCTTTAAAATGTTATTGGATCTTCCTGGAACTGACAAATGCTGAAACTCCCAGAGGGGGAACAGCATGAGCTAGCCAGAAGCTCAGGCCTCCAATCTGTATTTACAGGGCTGGAATAACACAGGTGAGCCCTTGAGCAAAGTTTGTAATTAAAACTGTCCTCTCCAGGGCTGGATTTGCTATTGAAGGGCTATATTGTGCTGCTGAGCTTCACAGAGAGCTCTTGGTTTCAGCATGGAGGTCTTCAGGAATCATTTTTTTGTCTGTATGTCCCCCAATGTCTGAAAGAGCCCACATGGACACCATGCAGTTTGAGTCTTCTGCCGCCATGGTCTTCTTGCTGTTTGCACACCAGCAGCCTCTATAGGCAAACCTTGTGGTGGTGACCCATACACCCATGGGATTGTGATAGGTATTATTACAGTCACTATCTCCTCACATCAAGAAGGACATTGAGATGCTGGAGTGTGTCCAAAGAAGGACAACAAAGCTGGTGAATGGTCTAAAGAACAAGTCTCATGAGAAACAACTGAGGGAACTGGGCTTCTTTAGTCTGGAGAAAAGGTGGGTGAGGGGAGAACTTCTCACTCTGTACAACTATCTGAGAGGAGGTTGGAGTGAGGTGGGGGTCCGTCTCATTTCCCAAGTAACAAGAGACAGGGCAAGTTGCATCAGGGGAGGTTTGGGTTGGCTATGAGGAACAATTTCTTCCCCAAAAGTGTTGTCAAAGCCTGAAACAGGCTGCTTAGGGCAGTGGTAGTCCCAGTCCCTGAAGGAATTTCAAAGCTGTGTAGATGTGGTGCTGAAGGACATGGTTTAGTGGTGGACTTGGCGGTGGTGGATCAATAGTTGTAACTTGATGATCTTAATGGTCTTTTCCAACCAAAATTCTATGATTATAGAAGTGTGTGTGTTTGCAAGGTTAGGCATGAGGTAACTAGAATACTTTCACTGCAGCTGGGACATCAGCACCAACTGAAAGAAGCTGAACCCTGAGGTCCAGTTTGAATGGCTATGAGGCGTCAATAAGTGTAGCACCCATGCTTGCAGTTATCCTTTGCCTTCTTCCTGCTTCTCCAGAGCAGTGCTTTCTACCATTCATGCATGTGTTGAGGATAGCATTGCCAAAGGAGGAAATTAGGTGACACAACAGAATGACTTCTTGATGCTGTCCTCCTGCTTGGTGTGGGAGATGAGCTGGTGATCCCAATCCACCTTGGAGCTGGGTCTGATGTCATACTGGGAAGCTGAGGGGAGACTTCATTGTCCTCTGCAGCTTCCTGAAAGGAAGTTGTTGTGAGGTAGGGGTCAGTCTCCTCTCCCTTGTATCAAGTGGGAGAACAAGAGGAAATGACTTCAAGTTGTGTCAAGGGAGATGTAGTTTGTAAATTAGGAACAGTTTCTTTCCTGAAAGAGTGGTCAGACATTGGAACAGGCTGCCCAGGGAGGTGGTGGAGTCACCGTGCCTGGGGGTGTTCAAAACCTGTGTAGATGTGGCACTTTGGGCCACGGTTTGCTGACCTTGGTGGTGTTATGTTGATGGTTGGACTTGATGAACTTAGAGGTCTTTTTCATCTGATTCTATGTGGGACAGATCCCATGGGAGAAACAGAAAATAGAAAGAAATAACCAGCTGGCATGTATGGTTCTGTGTTTTGGGGGACCAGTTTTGTGCTGGGGGCATCAGCTGTGATGGATCTTTGGAAAATTCCTGGTCAGGGCTGAAGCTACAGTCAAGCAGCTGTGCCTTGCATCTCACCACTCTGTGATGTGCCCACTCCTCAGTGCAGTGAGAGTTACGGCACCCATAAACTGCTTCTATTATTGCTGAGGCTAATGAGCTCTGGGCCCTTGAGGTAGAGCCTTGTAGTTACCTGGCTTCTTGGAATGGTGATTTAGGGATTGCACAGTCTCTCCTCTCACAACCATTGCCTTAGCACCTTCACTAACCAAGGCTGACCAAACAAACCATCTAGGTGGGTTGTCAGTACCATTAGATTTCACCAATCCCTCCCCTCCAGCCAAAAAAAATGCATCACAAATGACCAGAAAGACAGATCATGGAAGCACACTGTTGGAAAGGACTCTCAAAAGACATCTTGCCCAACCACCCTGCAGTGAGCAGGGGTTAGATCAGGTTGCCTGGGGCTCCATCAAGTCTGACCTTGAATGTCTCCAGAGATAAGGCCTCAACCACATCTCTGCGCAACCTGTTCCAGTATTTCACTGTGGAGAAGTTCCTCCAAATATCCAGTCTAAATCTACCCTGCTCTAGTTTAAAACCATTCCCCCCTTGTCCTATCACTACAAGCCTTTCTAAACAGTCCTTCCCCAGCTTTTTTGTACGTCTCCTCCAGGTATTGAAATGCATCTGCCCAGAATCGTCTTTTCTCCAGGCTGAACAGCCCCAGCTCTTTCAGCCTAAAGTAGAATCTATCTGAAAGTAGCCCTATCTAAAGCAGACCTATCAGAGACGTGCTGTTGGAGTGGCTGGTCCTTCCAGCACCGTTGTCACAGCAAAAAGAGGAGAAGGGATGAATAATTCTGAATTCCTGGCTGTTGTAGCAGCAGGATTTTATTGGGAGCATTTATTTGGAAACCCTACAGTGACTTCTTTTACAACTACAGCCCTAGAATTTCCAGGGAAGGAGCTGTATTAGGAAAGATCTGGCACGCCCTAAAGAATAATCATTATTATTAGTATAATTATATTAATTACTGTAATTACAAGGAGGGCAAGACACTACAGGAATCACAGATGAGGGTGCTACGCAGATGCCAAGCGGTACTGGGTTTTCCCTTCCTCTCTGCAGTCTAAAGGCAGCTGCATCGCTTCTAAAGCAGGAGGAAAGAGTTCCAGAAACACACACACACACAGAGGATGCTTCTGTACATGTGCGTCAAGATCAGAGTGTCAGGTAGAAAATGCTGCCAGAGCCTGGTAGGCAAAAATTGACAAGGAAATCCAGCCTTATCTGGAACTGCTCTCTCCAGAGAGGCTGAAAATCTTCGATAGGTTCACTCCAGGGGAAATAACTTCGGAGGAGAAGAGGCATTGATGTGCGGCGAGCAAAAGGCAACCCGTGTGCATGCCAGCACGGCAGCGGGTTGGAGCTGACATGCATTCTCCTCTTTCTCTTTTTTCCACTGCTCCCTTTCCCTGTGTTGTTGGGGTGTCTGTGTTTTGTGGGGGTTGTTTTGGTTTTCTATTTAGAAAAATAATACTATTTTTTATTATTATTTTTCAAAGCAGCCCCAGGTCTCCTAGAGATGGTGAATGTTATACAGAAAGTCACAGGGGTGCCTCCACAGAGTAGGGGAAGAGAAAAGCAGGAGATGGAGAGGAGGAGGGAGGGAGGAAGTGGGGGATGTCAATAGGCAAATCTGAAAAGCAAACGTGGGGAGTGACTGTGTGTCTAGTGTGTGTGTACGTGCTGGTGGAGCCTCCAAGGGAGCAGAGCAAATATTCTCAGAGATTTTCCCCCTGTTTGGGAAGGAGGAAAAGGTGGAGCCTCTTTTGTTAGGAAAATCTGCAGCAATATTCCAGTCCCTTTGTAATTCAATGGTCTGCCCTTGCATCTCTAGAAGTCAAATGCTGTTCCTGTCACAGCACAGCATACCACCCTGGAATGATTTGCAGCCTCTTTTATACTGTCCAGCTCCTCTGCCATTGCAGAAGCAAAACCTGAGCATAGGTCTGCAGCCTCAGATTCTGGTCCCTAATTCCTGCATAGGGTGGCTCTGGCCAGCCTGATCTAGCGTGAGGTGTCCCTGCCCATGGCAGTGGGGTTGGAACTAGATGATCCTTGTGGTCCCTTCCAACCTTGACTGATTCTATGATTCTATGATTAACACACTGGCTGGAAAACTGCCCAGCAGAAAAGGACCTGGGGGTGCTGGATGACAGCTGGCTGAATACAAACCAGCATGTGCCCAGGTGGCCAAGAAGGCCAACAGCATCCTGGCTTGGATTAGCAGTAGTCTGGCCAGCAGGAGAAAGGAAGGGATCATCCCCCTCTACTCAGCACTAGTGAGGCCACACCTCAAATCCTATGTTCAGTTTTGGCCCCTCACACCAAGAAGGACATTGAGGTGCTGAAACACGGCCAGAGAAGGGCAAGGAAGCTGGTGAAGGGTCTAGAGCACAAGTCTTGTGAGGACCAGGGAACTGGCATTGTTTAGCTTGGAGAACAGCAGGTTGAGGGGAGACCTTCTTGCTCTCTACAACTCCCTGAAAGGAGATTGTAGTAAGGTGAGGCTCACTCCTAGGGAACAAGAGACAGGACAAGAGGAAATGGCCTCAAGTTGCACCAGGGGTGATTTAGGTTGCATATTAGGAAACATTTCCTTACTGAAAATGTGCTCAGGCATTGGAACAGGCTGCTCATAGAGGTGGTGGAATCACCGACCCTGGAGGTGTTCAAAAAATGTGTGGACATGGCACTTTGGGACATGGTTTAATGGGCATGGTGCTATTGGGTTGATGGTTGGTCTTGATAATCTCAGTGATCCTTTCCAATTGTAATGATTCTATGATCAAACCCATGGTTTACAGCAGGTCTTTTCCCAGGTCAGATAACTCCACCATGGTCAGGACCTTGTGCTGTTTTGAGGTTGGTGGAAAGGTCATGCTGTCAAGATGCAGTTATAGAATCATAGAATGGTCTGGGCAGAAGGTTGTCTAGTCCAACCCCCTCTGCTGTGAGCATGGACATCCTCAACTAGATGAGCTTGCCCAGAGCCCTGCTGAGCCTCACTTTGAATATCTCCAACCACCTCCCTGGGCAACCTGTTCCACTATTAGTTCTCCCTGGATCCTCCTCTTCTCCAGGCTGAACAACTGCACCTCCCTCAGCATGTCACTGTAGCAGAGACGCTGCAGCCCCCTGATCATTTTCATGGCCCTTCTCTGGACCTGCTCCTTCAGGTCCACGTCCTTCCTATATTGAGGGCTCCAGACCTGTGCACAGCACTCCAAGGTGAGGTCTCATCATTTGATGCAGCCTAGGATGCAATTGGCCTTCTGGGCTGCAAGTGCACACTGTCTGCTCATGCCCAGTCCTGCCCTTGCTGCTTTTATTATTACACCTTAAGAGCTGTTTAGGGAAGCTGGTGGTTGGTTGTGGTTTATTTTGAGTGGGTCTTTTCTCAGCTAACTGCAGCTTGCTGAGAGGTAGGTGGTTATGTCTGACCTGCTTTATCACTGTGACTTTGCTTTACAGTTGGGAAAGAGAGATGGTTCCTTCCAGAGCATAATTCATCTCTCCCAGATGGGCTGAATTGCACCAGGGAAGTTCTTCTTTTCTCTCCATTGACTATAAAAGACGTCTAGACAACTCGCTCAGATTTACACATCCAAACTGATGACACATAAAATTAGATGGATGAAACTGGGCCAGGCATCATTCTCTCCCTTTCCCTTTCTCTCTCTTTTTTTTTTTTTAATCATGCTCCAGGTTTTTTTGCTCCTGCTGGGCAGAAATGCTTGGAGAACATTGTGTTACAGGGATACAAACATGTTGGAGAAATAGTAAACCCTTTGGAGAGGTGGGTAGATACGACATGGTCACTAAACACTCCTATAGACACCCACTGAATCACAGAATCACCAAATGGTAGGGGTTGGAAGGCACCTCTGGAGATCATCCAGTCCAAGCATCCACAACCTCTCTGAGCAACCTATTGCAGTGTCTCATCACCCTCATGATGAAGAATTTCTTCCTAAAATCTAACCTAAATCTACCCTCTTCCATTTTGATCTGCAGAGTGACTGCAGAAGATGTGGCAGGAATTGCTCTTCCAGTTGATATAAACCAGTGTTTTAACTACAAACCCATCTTTTTTCTGTGGCCCTCTGAGTCTCCTAGGATTCTAGGAACCAGTGTGATTACTCAGTGTCATTGTGGCTGATTTATCCCTGTGAAGCTCTCTTAAGGATAATGACCCCTATATTTAAGGCCAACTGAATGACCACAGAGAAATTCTGCTAAATGTCCCATCAACATTTTTCTGTCATGGTTAAGTCCAGTAAACATTTTGACTGGCATTTGAAAGGGAATTATGAGTATTAACCACTGAGATGAGTATCTAAAATAGCTGCCTGTTGTTTGTCATAGATTTTAGTTCTAGAGTAGCTTTGACTTTAAAGGATCAGGATCCCCTGCTTCTCCAAGTCACGCTGTTACGGTTCATGTGATCTCCACAGGGCAGAAACCTTATCACAAAAATCTGTTAATTTGGCCAATCTGTCAGCAGCATCTCTCCAAGGACAGACAGAGCAGTGGAGCTCCCCAGCAGGAGATAAGGGGCTTTTACTGTGTGGCTGGCTGGTGGTACGAGCCCTGCAGTGTGTGTAGATAGAATCACAGAATGGTTAGGATTGGAGCAGACCATTAAAGGTCCTTTAGTCCAACCTCCCTGCAGTCAGCAGGGATGTCTGCAACTAGACCAGGTTGCTCAGAGCGCCAAACAACCTGACATATAATGTTTGCAGGGATGGGGCATCTACCACCTCTCTGGGCAACCTGGACCAGTGTCTCAACAATCTCATTTAGAAAATGTCATCCTTAGCTATAGACTAAAGCTAATTTTAGTTTAAAACCATCACCCCTTGTCCTGTCACAACAGTCACTGCTAAAAAGTCTGTCCCTATCTTTCTCACAACCTTCCTTTAAGTACTGAAAGGCCTCAAGAACATCTCCCTGAAGCGTTCTCTCCTATGGGCTGAACAACTCTCATAGGCTGTCCTCATAGCTTGGACCATTTTTGTGGCATTCTCTGTCCCTGCTCCAATGGGTCCATGCTTCTCCTCTGCTAAGGACTCCAGAGCTGGCTCCACCAGTCTCAGCAGGGCAGAACAGAGGGGCAGAATCCCCACCCTCCACCTGCTGGTCTCTCTTTCCCCAGCACGGGTAAATTTCTGCGGTGTGAGTCTGCTGCACCAGGGTGTGAGGGGCTCAGGCAGACTTGTGGGTTGCAGATAATACAGCTTTTTTGACAATGTGTCTGCAGCCTCAAGACTTGCAAGGAAGTCATCTGAAAGTGCATAAAGCGTGACTAGTTCATGAGCTGGCTTAGAAGGCCTGTTGCTGTCCCAGGAGATGTCTTCCAGACTGAGGGGGAAAAAAAGTAAAAATCCTGCTTTGCTTTTGGAAAACTATCAAAACCTCAAATGTCTTCCTGGATTGACTTCTTAAAATAGTGTGGGTTGAGTTATGTGAACCATTTCCTTCCAGAAGGAAGGCAGGCTGGAGCTGGAAGTGCCTTTTCCAATATCACCCAGCAAACTTGTAGCTTCTGACTTCTTCCAGTATGAAGGATATGGGAGGTCCTGAATTCTAGTGTCATGTTCAGGAGTCCGCATTTCTTCTTTGAATGAAGGAAAGCAAGCTACATGCAGGCAAGCTTTTAATCTGGTATCTAACAGATGTGCAATTTACTTCAGAAAAATAGTTGGACAAGAGTTCTTTGGGTGGAATCAGAGAATCGGAGAATGCATCAGATTGGAAGGCAGCCTTGAAGGTCATCTTGTCCAACCCCTCTGCAGTGAGCATTCTGTAACTATATCACATTACTCAGCGTGCCATCACATCTGGTGTTGAATGTCTTCAGAGCTGGGGGTCTCTATCACCTCTCTGGGCAGTCCTCTTCCAATATTTTACCACCCTCATTGTAAAGCACTTCCTCCTGATGTCCAACCTAAATCTACCCTGCTCTAGTTTGAAAAGAAAATATTCCCAGTGAAGGACTGCATTAACCTTACAGACCATGTGAGTGAACTTGTGGACTTTTTCCCTCCCTTGGTGGAATTAGCTTCATGCAATTCTTTACAGTCCATTTCTTGAGGTCTGCATTTATACATATTTTAGTCTGTAAACATACATTTAATGTTGCCTTTGAAATAATTTCCTGCCCATATTTGAAACTCGGCATCGTCCTAGGGCAGTGATTGAAAATAATTGAAACCATTAAGATCAGCTTTTCTTTCCAAGGGGAAAAAAAGGCATTGCTGGAATGTGTCTTTTTCAAATTACACAGTCCCTGGGATACCTCCACCACTGGTGTGCTTTAATGTTGTAACAAAATTACAACCCGTTGAGGCTATCCAGCCAGTTGTAATATTAAGTTTCTGGCCACGCAGGGCCACAGAGACCCAGCGACACCTGACTTGCAGGCCTGGGCTCTAAGCAGGGACTTACATCCACAGGCTGCTTTTGGACATCAATTATGCTCCTGTGTTTCCCTTAGCATTACAATTGGATCTGGGACTCTTTCTCTCCCATTTTCATCTTACCCAAGTGTAGCTATTATAACCCCTTGCTGTTCCTGATTTAACATGAAAAAGGTAGCTTCAGGTTGAGACTGGATAGAGTGAGGGCTGCCTACTGATACTGAATACATTTTGGCTAAATTAGAATCATATAATCACAGGATGGTTTAGGTTGGAAGGGACCTTT
Source organism: Dryobates pubescens (assembly GCF_014839835.1). Taxonomy (NCBI): domain Eukaryota; kingdom Metazoa; phylum Chordata; class Aves; order Piciformes; family Picidae; genus Dryobates; species Dryobates pubescens. The sequence goes on along the minus strand of NC_071657.1, from coordinate 118,520,386 downwards.
AAAGATTAGCTAGTCCAACACCCATGCAGTCAGCAGGGACATCATCAACTGGATCAAGCTGCTCAGAGCACCATTCAATCTAACTTTGAATACTTCTGGGAACAGGGCATCTACTACTTCTCTGGGCAACCTGGTCTAGGGTCTCACCACCCTTACTGTGAAAAGCATTCCTCCTTAAATCCAGTCTAAATCTCCCTCTTTTAGTTTGAAACCATCAGCCCTTGTCCTGCCACAGAAGGCCCTGCTAAAAAGTCTGTCCCCATCTTTCTCACAGCCTTTCTTTAAGTACTGCAAGGCCACAATAAGTTCCCCTGAAGCCTTCTCTCCTCTGAGCTGAACAACCCCAGCTGTCTCAGACTGTCCTCATAGCAGAGGGCTTCCAGCCCTTGAAAATTTTTTTATGGCCTTCTCTGGACTTGCTCCAACAGTTCCGTGTCTCTTCCATGCTGAGGACTCCAGAGCTGGCCCCAGCAGTGCAGGTGGGGTCTCAGCAGAGGGGAGCAGGGGGGCAGAATCCCCTCCCTCTTTACTTTTAAAACAATTTTTTGAATCACCAGCCGAAGTCTGCAAGAGATTTAACATGTTTGTGTTGGTCAGGAATTGGAACAGGCTGCCCAGGGAGATGGTGGAGTCACCATTCCTGGAGTCATTAAAAAGATGCATAGACATGGCACTTTAGGACATGGTTCAGTGAGGGTAGTGGGTGTTGGGTTGATGGTTGGACTCAGCAATCTTCAAGGTGTTTTTCAATCAAAATAATTTTGTGATTCTATGGTATTTTGTATGAGGGGAACTAGTGTGCTAAAGATGAGATTTTTAAAAAGCAATCAGTACTCCAGGCTACTCTGAGATGTGCACATTCCAAAACATCATACTGTAATTACTAACTACTCTGCTCTACTGACATGGAGTACATTTACACTGGGGTAAATACCACATTTTTAGGGAGAGTTAATGTTGTATGCATATGTTGCTTTCCTCTTCTCCCTCAGTTCCCCCCTGAAAAACAGAGGTTAAATTGGTTTGCAAAGCTAAAGATGCTGAGCTTGGTGCTGTCTGGCAGTTTGATTAAGCCCACACATGAGATACCAAAGAAATTCTGGCCGTAACAATCAATAGCAACTCTGGGACCTGACTCCAGACCCATCCCTTGGGCAACACTTTGGAAAAGAGCATGTGTTCCTATTGACTTGCATTTCTAGGACTCGTACCAGCCTTTTGTCCATGGTGAGAGAGACCTGGTGATCACTTCCTACCGAATCCCTGGCCTCCAGCATGCTAAAAATTCCCACACTCAGCCATCTAAGTGATCTTTTCCCAACATCTCACTCACAGCACTGAGGTTTGGTTTAATTACAGACACTTCTGCTCCTTGTGAGCACAGATCCTAATTAGATGTAAGTGGCAAAGAAAGAAAGTGTAAGAGATGGTTTGAGCTGCTGCTTGAGAAATATAGCCTGGAATAAAAGAAATTGGGGTCATCACCTGACTATGCTTCTTTAATGCTGGTGGTTGATTAGCTGGTGTTTACCTGAGTTACTGCAGCTCCTGCCTCTATGGGAGGTTTGCAGCTCCTCATCAACGGCAGGCAGCAATAAGGGCCAGGCAGTAGGCATCTCCTGATGTATTTATCAGTTCACAGGTTTTAATTGCCTGGAGGAGCTGCGGGACTTTTGGTACTGGGAGGGCTTTAAACTAGGTTTGAAGGGGGTGGGTGGTAAAACCAGTCTCTCTGGAGAGGAGAGAGAGGGACATAAACTATAGTTAGTTGAGAAATCAGCAGCCCAGCTGAAGTGCATGTACACCAATGCATGCAGTGTGGGTAACAAACAAGAGGAACTGGAAGTCTTGGTTGATCAGGAAAACTATGATGTAGCAATGAGCTTCTAAAGGAACTAAGGGGAAAAAAAGAGGGTGTGTCATCTTTGGAAGAAAGGTGAGGTAACCCATGGAATGTTTAAGGATGTTGCTAGGTCATGTAGGAAAAAAATTAGGGAGGCAAAAGCCCATTTAGAGCTTAGGCTGGCCTCTGCTGTGAAACAAAAAGTCCTTCTATAAATATCTTAATAGCAAGAGTAGGGGCAGGGACAACCTCCACTCTTTAGTGGACACAGATGGAAATGTGGTAGCAAAAGATGAGGAAAAGGCAGAGGTACTTAACACCTTCTTTGCCTCAATTTTTAATAGCAAGATAGGTTGTCTTCTGGACAGCTGGCCTCCTGATCTGGCAGATGGAGGCAGGGAGCAGTATAGTTCCCCTGTGATCCAGGAGGAAGTACTTAGAGACCTCCTTAGCCGCTTGGATCCCCACAGGTCCATGGGACTGGATGGGATCCATCCTAGGGTGCTGAGAGAGCTGGCAGATGAGCTGGCCAAGCCACTCTCCATCATTTTTCAACAGTCCTGGCTCACTGGAGAGGTCCCAGATGACTGGAAGCTGGCCAATGTGATGCCCATCCACAAGAAGGGCCGGTTGGATGAGCCAGGGAATTACAGACCTGTCAGCCTGACCTCAGTGCCAGGCAAGATTATGGAACAGGTCATCTTGAGTGCAATCACACAGCACGTACAGGATGGCCAAGGGATCAGGCCCAGTCAGCATGGATTCAGGAAAGACAGATCCTGCCTGACCAGTTTAGGCTCGAGGTAAGGAGAAAATTCTTCCCAGAAAGAGTGATTGGCCACTGGAATGTGCTGCCCAGGGAGGTGGTGGAGTCACCGTCCCTGGAGGTGTTCAAGAGGGGATTGCACATGGCACTTGAAGCCATGGTTTGGTAGTCATGAGGTGTTGCATGATAGGTTGGACTGGATGATCTCTGAGGTCTTTTCCAACCTCACTGATTCTATGATTTTATGAAATGTTGATTTTAACATGCTCCCATATTACTACAACCCTATGGGGGAAATGGAGACACAGCTATGGTGAAGCAGTAATGAAAGCAAAACCTTCATCAAACAAGTGTGCTTCATCTGCAGAGTGATGGAGAGAGCGTTTTGACGTTCAACTTGATCTAATTCATTCACAGGGCAGGGTACGTCTGTGGGACTGTCTGACAGTAGGGTATGGTGAGGTGGGGTTGGTCCCTTCTCTCAAATGACTAGCAATAGGATGGGAGAAGGTGGCTCCAAATTGCAGCAGGGGAAGGTTAGATTGGATAGCAAGAAAGATTTCATTACTGAAGGAGTGGGCTGCCCAGGGAAGTGGTGGAGTCACCACCCCTGGAGGTGTTCAAAAGACATGGCACTTGGGGAAATGGTTCAGTGAGCATGGTGGTGTTCAGTTGATGGTTGGACTTGATGATCTTGGAAGTCTTTTCCAACTTTACTGATTCTATGATTCTATGTTTCTATGACTTTCACTAATCATGACTTTCACTGAAGTCAACAGGCCTCCAGCACAGTGTGAGTCTGCCCGAGAACAGCTTGCAGAGGGAAAGCTTTGATGAGAAACAGAGAATGAGCCAAGCTAACAAAGAATTAATTGCCACTAGCACACAAAAAGCCAACCACAAAACACCCCAAAACAAACCAAAAAAGTCTGTTGATTGCTGTAGCTGAGCTTTATGTGCTGCTACAAGCTTGAGATAAGAATCATTGTTGCATAGACATGGCCGTTGTGTGGGTTTCTATCTATGCAACAGTCAAAACTTTTACAAATTTATTGATTTTGTAATTAAGGAACTCTGTGATACATGAAGTTAAAAGCCAGGCAAACATGTACACAGAGACCACATAAAGATAAATAAACATTCAGATTTAATACCGCCTAAGTGCAATAATCACCCATAAATGTAGTAATCACCAACTGTTTAATATAGATCAGTGGCAAATAAAAGAATAGATGGGATGGAAATTATTATTTATGCTGGAAGAGCTGCAGAGGCCACAGCCAAGATCACAGCTCTGTCCCACCAGCAGCACTCACATAATGAGACACAGCCCTTAATGCAAACATCTCCAAAACTATGTCCAGATTCAAGAAGAGAAACAGTGCAAGTGGAGATCTCACATCTCAAGGTCAACAGCCTTTTGGTGCAAAATTGAGCCTTCCTGATCCATCTCCACCATGCAGCATACAAATGAGATTAAATTGGCAGTTGTTTTTATTTCAGGCATATCATAAAATTGCCAGGAAAATTAATGCAATTTCTTCCTGGGCTGTTTTGGCAACAGTAGAAGGACTTTTTAAGCCTGTGACTGTAGGTGACACAAGTTCATAGACTGCCCAGCCATGGGGACATTGGTGTGGGGGTAGAGATTCTTCATTTTTTCCTTCATTGATTTCTGCTCTTTAGAAATCATAAAATGTTCACTGAGCAGGAACAATGTACAAAGTGTCCCAGCAAGAAGCTCTCAGAGTAATTTTTCTTCTGCTGCATCAGTCACAGGGTAGGATTCATCTCATTTAACTGAAGATGTTTTTATTTAAGATACTCACCTCAGAGCCTCCTTTGATGCTCAGCAGCCTTTTGGGGAATATTAAAATAATACAATCATAGAATTGTTTAGGTTGGAAAAGACCTGTAAGGTCATCAAGTCCAACTGTTAACCCAGCAATTCCAACTCACCACTAAACCACATTCCTTACACAGACAGATTGCCCATTGGAATAGGCTGCCCGAGGAGGTGGTGGAGTCACCATCACTAGAGGTGCTCAGGAGGAGACTTGATAGGGTGCTTGGTTGCATGGTTTAGTTGATTAGGTGGTGTTGGATTGTAGATTGGACGTGATGATCTTGAAGGTCTCTTCCAACCTGTTCTGTTCTATTCTATTCTATTCTATTCTATTCTATTCTGTTCTATTCTACACAACTTCCAAATCTCTCCAGGGATGGGGACTCCACCACTGCCCTGGGCATCCTGTTCCAGGGCTGGACAACCCTTTTGGTGAATGGATTGCTCCTAATGTCCAACCTAAGCCTTCCCTAGTGAACCTTGAGTCTGTTTCCTCTTGTCCTATCACCTGCTATGTGGGAAAAGAGACTGAACCCCACCTGGCTCCAGTCTCCTTTCAGGTAGTTGTAGAGAGTGAGAAGGTCTCCCCTCAACTGCCTTTTCTTCAAGCTCAACAACTGCATTTCCCACAGCTGCTTCTCTCAAGCCTTGTTCTCTAGACCCTTCACCAGCTCATTGCTCTTCTTTGGGCACACTCCAGCATCTTAATGTCCTTCTTGTAATGAATGGACCAAAACTGAACCCATTATCTGAGGTGTGGCCTCAGAAGTGCCTTGTAGAAGGGAACAATCACTGCCCTGGTCCTGTTGGTCACACTATTGCTGATCCAAGGCAGGATGCTCTTGGCCTTGTTGGCCATGATTTAGACATTTTTTTTCCAAGGCATGACAGTCCCTGACATTCAGCTGAGGGATATCTGCAGAAGGGTGCTGCTTGAGCTGCATGACAGGGATTACCATCTTTTAAGTGGCCTGAATGCAAATTCTCTCCTCTCACAGCTACAGCAGGGATTTGAAAAACAATCTTCCACTTGTCAGGAGAACATCAAAAGGAATCAGGAGGGATGGAGAGTAGGACAATCTTGGCCTTGGTCACCATCTTCTCCGTTTGACTCTTCTTTCTGTTGCAAGATAGGTTTCCTCTGCAAGATGCTCTGATGAATCTTTCATGGTTTCCAAAGCTCCTTGAAAATAACAGGGGTTAATTTATCATCTTAAATTACTGCAGGAGCTTAAAATTATAAGAAAAGGGGTATTTTATTTCTCTTGGTGCCCACCCTCTCTGCCTCTGCTCTAGTGAGGGCTGAAATCCCAGGATGTGTGGTATTTATTGAGTTTCATGTTGTCTAATTCCCCCAACCATAGATGGATGTCTCAGAAAGAAGGACAGCTCCTGTAGCTTTTTAATTAAATGTTAAAAGCCCTTGATTAAAGAGACATAATTCACTGAGAAGCCTTTAAATATCTATAATTTCTTATGGCTTGGCATCTACCATTTGCAATCACATGCTCATTCGGCTCTAGTGGTAAGAGGCAGGTATCACCAAATATTGGCCATCAGATGATGATCTCCTATGAGGCAAAGGATAATAGGGACGGAGTGAAAGTGACACTAAAATCAGGATAATAAAAATGTGCTGGCAGAACATCCCCTGAGGGACTTGTGTCCTGGAGGAAATTGTGTTTCTTTGGATGTCCTGGTGCAGCCAGTGCAGCATGAGGGAAACTATAAACAGATTAAAATCTAATTTTAGTTGTGTGTGGCTTTATCCCAGTCTATTTTGTTCCTCCTGTGGTGGGTGAAAGTACAGCTGAGGTTTCTGTGGGGGTGGGTGATTCTGCTCACAGGCATAGAATCACAGAATCACATAATGCTTCAGGTTGGAGAGGTCCTTTAAAAATCATCTAGGCCAACTCCCCTGCTGTCAGCAGGGATGTCTTCAACCGGACCAGGATCCTCAGAGCTACATCCAACCTGACCTTCAATGTTTCCAGGGATGGGGCTTCTACCACCTCTCTGGGCAACCTGGGCCAGCATCTTGCTACCTTCACTGTAAACAATCTCATCCTTTGTAGTCCAAACTTACCCTAGAGAAGAACCTCATTTAATTCACTCTGCTGTGATGAAGGAGTAAGCTCCTGTACTGAAGTGCTTCCAGTCTCAGCAAGAATAGCTGACTCTCGTCTGAAGAAAAGCATGGATGCAGAGCATCCAGGACAGGTCCATATTCAATAAGAAATATACCTGATGCTCCCCATGCCTTCACCTCTTTCAACTAAGGCTGATCTGATGCTGTTTAACTTCTGATGATTTAGAATTGTAGCAACATGGAATGATTTGGATTGGACAAGACCTTTAAAGGTCTACTACAACCCTCCTGCAGTGAGAATGGACACCTTCAACTAGATCATATTGCTCAGATCCCTGTCCAACCTGATCTGGAAGGTTTCCAGGGGCATCTACTACTTCTCTGGGCAACCTGGGCCAGTGTTTCATCACTCTCCTTGTAAAAAGTTTATTTCTTGGATCTAATCTAAATCTCCCTCTCTTATTTTAAAATCATTATGCTTTCTCTTGTCACAATAGGCCCTGCTCAAAAGTCTGTCCCTATCTTTATTATAGTCTCTTTTAAGTACTCAAAGACTGTGTTAAGGTCTCCCTGGAGCCTTCTTTTCACCAGGCTGAACAACCCCAACTCTCTCAGCCTGTCCTCATGGTAGAGGGGTTCCAGCCCTTGGATCATTATGGCCTCTTCTGATCTCACTCCAATAGGTCTATGTCTATCCTGTGCTGAGGACTCTAGAGCTGGCTCCAGCATTGCAGGTGGGGTCTCAACAGAATGGAGTAGTGGGGCAGAATCTCCTCCCTTGACCTGCTGTCCACACTGCTTTGGATGTGTCTTTTGAATCATGTATTCCTGATGTTCTGGAATACAGACAGGAGATGGCCAAACATGAATGCATCTTCTCTGGGCATGAAGACTTACATATCCTGCTGGTCCTGCTATGTTACAGCATATCTAGCCTGTATGAGAACAACCAGGAAGGAAAGGCTTCTAAAACATAACCCTACTTTGGAAACTCCCCCAAAATCTCACGGTTGGTCTATCAGAACATGCAACACTGCCCTTTGCACCAGGCAAATGCAGGATGCAGGGCTCATCCCTTTCGACGCAGGTGAATTTAATACAATGTCTCAAACCGTGGCAAGGGATTTAATTATTTGGAAATGATGTGAAGGAAGGGAGGGTCAACCCTACTGGATAATTTATTCATTACTAATATTTCCAGCAGCTGTAATTGAGGTGCTCTTTCAATTGTCCAAGCCATTCCAAAAAGCAGCTTTTCCAATAATGGCTTCGCAAGTAACTGTCATTCAGCTGTGGAAACCTCTATCAAAGCTGGCTTTTGACTGGCTGATGGTATCACCCACTACCTCCACTTTATTTTAGCTTATTAAAATTGATCCTAAATAAACCTGATATGCCCCAAATTATTTTCCTTAAATTAATTTGAATGCAATTTGTTCTCAGCTAGATTTGCTGCCATGTTGAATCTCGCAGTGCAAACACAAGTTTGTTGGGTCACTCTAATTAATTTGATTTTGTATCTCAGCCCTCCTACCCATCACCAGCACTAAATGGAATTATTTAGAAATAACAGAGATAATGCTGGCAAAATAACACACTGTGACAGGACCAAGCTTTGCTTCTTTGGGAGGACAAAAAAAAAAAATACACAGCATGTTGAGGTGGTTTATTTTTGATTAAATGCTTGAGCTTTGCCTCCATGTTTATCATTCAGAGACAGTGCAAGATCAGATAAAATGCATCACTCCATTAACATTATCTCTCTACATTTGAGTGGGGCTCCCCAGATTACAAAGGGTTACAACACATGGCTAGTTAACACCTCCAGCAGCTTTTATTTCTTCAGTGGGGATTTGCACAAAAATAGTGTTAGGAGGTGGAAGGGGAGTGGGGAGGGATGATGCTGCCAGGTTGCTTGGGTGAGAAGTCAAATGGCTTCTAAGAAAGAGACAGGAGCTGTTTAATTTAAGGGTCCCAATGAAGACATTGGTACCAGGAGCTGCACAAAAGGACTCAGGTTTAAAGAGATAATATTGAGTTGTTCTATTTAAAAGCCTTGAAGTGCTGAGCAACTTCACAATGCAAGATAGTCTCTGTAGCTGGAGAGCTCTGGGTGGAGAGACAAATGGGAAAGAAGTAGGTGGGAAGGAATTTGGAATGGACAATCTCAAAAGTATCATGGGATGATCTGGGACACCAGTGGAAGAACTGAAGAACATTGAGTGGAAAGAGAAATGGGCAGGAAGTAGGTGGGGGGGGGAATTGGGGATAGACAGACTCGTGAAAGGAGCATGGGATGTTTTGGGAGTACGGTGGAAGGTAACCAAAACAATGAGGAGAGTAAGAAAGATCAGTCATGATATACCTGAATGAAGGACATCTTCCCATAAACTTGGAAAGCAGAGAAAGCAGCAGGGTGAAGACCTCAGCATGGTGGTGCACCAGATGGTGCTGAGGAACATGGTTTAGTGGTGGACTTGGCAGTATTGGGTTAATGATTGGACTCCATGATCTTAAAGGTCTGTTCCAACCTAAATGATTCTATGATACAGAAATGAAATAAATACAGGTGATGAGAACATCTGTGGGAGTAACATAGAAAGTAAAAGGTTGTTCCCCTGTAGAGGAGAAGCCTCTTGCCCCACATTTTGCTTATGTGAGTGGCGACTGCAAGCATCCTGTGTTTATGGTCAAAGGCTGAATTCTATGATTCTATATATGTATGTGTATATAATTTTAGGAGCTTTTAGGAAGGGCTGGCTGAATGAACTCCACTTCAGCCTTAAGGATTGGAGATGTTCTTGCGAATATGGGAGTACTTTAAGGGGTGCTGCATGAAGAACCCAGCAGCATCATTCTGTCTGTAAGCCTGGGGTACTGGCATGACCATGTATCAACTATTTATCAGGTGATACTGTTCTTTGGGGAAAGAGCTTAAATTTCCCCTTCCTGTTTCTCTTTCTCCAGCCACCCTGCTCTACTCCCCCCCCCATTTTCTGTCATTTCTCCTTATGCTCTTCCTTTCTGATACCATGGTGATGAAGCTAACATATAAGAATAGCTATTCTTCACTGGGGTTTCCGCAGCATCCCTGGATGAGCTTATGCTTCTCCCCCTCTCTGTCTCCCACGTTCGGTAAATGGGTAACTCCTTGTGCTGCCAACCTCACATGCTAAAAAATATGGGCTAGCCTTCCCTTTCCCCCCCTCCTTCCTATTTCCATGAAATTGGCTTAAAAATCTTGAGTTGCAGGAAAAGAAAAATATCATAAATGTTTGGCTTAGTTTCCTTCTTTTTCTTTTTCTCTCTCTCTTTTTTTCTTTTTCCTTTTTTTTTTTTTTTTTTAAATCTTTCTTTCCTTTAGCCTGGTATTCTAACAAAACAAACCTCTTCCCATCGTACTACCTACTGGTGCCCACCACTGATTTGGGATAGTTTCAGCCACATTTGATAGGCAGCAAGATGATGTTGATCCTAAAAGTTTTATGGCAGTGGGTGGCTGGGTAGATGCTCTCCAAGTGAGGAAAATGCCAAAGCTACATAGGAAAGTGGCTTTATAAATACCTCCAATTCAGAAGTAGCTACGGCTGACATCATGAATTAGCTGAGAGTAGGCTGTGAAGTATATAAAGTGTATTCTTTTTCCAGCTATCCAAGGGAGGGGAAATTCCCTAAACACACAGATACACTTATTGCCAATTGCAAAGTCTGGGCAGTTCTGGGTCTTCCTGGGGAAATCCCTGTGGGAACAGCTCAGCTTCTATCCTCTCTCCTTCATTTTTGGTACCTGCAAGAGCATCACCCAGGAGCTGCATCACAGCAATGAGCCTGAGCCAGGCTCTCAAATCCCAACTCAAAGCTCTAATCTTTGGACTAGGCCCTTCCCCTCCTTCGGCTGTTTTATTTTCCTTTTGCTATCTTCTGATTTGAGAATTTTTTCTCCTTAGATGAACACAGCAGCAGCCCCTTTTGGTGTCACGTGCAGACATCAAGTGTTGGCATCTAGTTTCCTCCTGTCTCCTTTCAGACAGCCTCCATCTCTTCCTGCATGTCCCTGTCCTGCTTTCTTCTGTCTCTTTACCCATTTCTCCATCTCATTCTTCCATCTCCAAAACCTCTTTGCTCCTTATCTCCCCACTGGCGCTCTCCAGCCCTCCCCATCAGGGATCGATTATTCTTTCCACTTGCATTGTCCTCCAAAATGAAAAAAAACAGTGAATTTGTCTGACTTTTTCTAGTTGTATCTTATCACTCCACCTGCCTGCTTCCATATTATCCCTTTTCACTCCTCTCCTGTGGTTTGAAGTAGCCCTTCTCAGCAGTCCCCTCATTTAATTCGACAGCCCCAGCCTGTGTTTTATATTCTCCTTATCATTATGGCCTTACTGCTCCCCTGGCTCTCATTTCACCCTGCCTCTGTCCATCTGCCCCACTTCTGTGGCCGTCCTCCTTCTGTTTTGTTTGGACAAATGACAGCCTGGGTGTGACTGGCAGTGATAATGGTGTGCAAATATTTGAAGGGAGAAGGAGAAAAATTGTTCACTGGGGAGTTTCCACGGTGAGAGCTGAGGGTGAGCAAAGGGATGGCTCCTGAGTTGGAGGAGGGAGGCTGGAACAGGGAGAGGGAGGATGGGTTGGGAAGATGTGCAGATGATACTGTGGGCCTGAGTACATCATAAATCCCCTTCAGGTGGACAGGGACTGTGGAACAAGCATCTCTTTTATCCCTGGGTCTGCTTGGAAGAAGAGATTCTCTCTGACCAGTGGTAGTGCTGGCAGGGAGACAGGGAAGAGGGGATGGGAAAAGAGGCAAAGGCATTGAAATTACAACAGAGGGGAAATTTGGGCTGAATAACTAGAAATTTTTCTCTAACTCAACCAGGGTTGGTGACCTGGTGTTTGCATCTGGATGCTAACAGGGACTGCAGTATATAGCGATGGGAAGAAGCCTGGACAACAAAGTCAAGGGACTGGACAATTAGACCCTGCAGGTCTGTGGCTCGTGCCAGTTTTAGTATTCATTCCCTGGAACAATGTGAAAGAAGACTTTGCTTCCCTCAGGAAACATGAAGCGAAGCGAAGCGAAGCGAAGCGAAGCGAAGCAAAGCGGTGGTGAAACATGAAGTCGAGCCTCACCTCTGCATTGTAGCTCCTAAAAGGGCTAGGGGATGGGAGAGACATTAGACAACTGATGCAAATGTTAAATAGTAAGTGTCCTACTAAGAAATCTGATTTTTAAAAGTTCATGTGCAAGAAGTGACAGGGAAGTTAAGGTTGCTGCCAGAAGCTGTGCAGGAAATCAGTGGCAGAGGAAAAAGGGCACCTTACCACAGCTCCGCTCCATTCTGGGACAGTCCAGATTTCCCACATAAAATAGGGTGCAAACCCTTGAGACTCCAAAGATTTTCAGGACAAAGCATTAATGAGAATTTTCTCAAGGGCTATTTCTCCATTAATCATTAAAAATTGGTTGCAAAGACACTCCCATCAAAGGAGAAAGCAGTGGCCAAGGGGCACAATTCTACTTTTCCTTGCAAACTTTTTCTTGCAGATTTCCTCATAACACTTTTGTCTCATTTTCTATCACCACAACCATTCCTGAAGCTGATAAAACTGCCAAAAAGCTGGTAATGTGACAACCCCATCAGTCAGCACCCTGAATGAAAGCTAACCTTACAGGCAGAGCTCATCCCATCTCTTCTGATGTGTCAGGAAAGACAAAGCAGAGCCCTGGACCAGCTTGAAAACAGTTCATGGTGATTTTTTTCCACCCTCCAACAGCACGATAAAGACATCCTTTGTCAGCAGCAGGGATGGTGACAGCCATCCAGGAGAGGCAAATTTTCTTCCCTGTGTCAGCAGAGAGGGGCAAGTTAGAATCATAGAATCATTTTGGTTGGAAGAAACCTTTCAGATCATCAAGTCCAACAACCCAGCACTGCCAGGTTACCACTAAACCATGTCTCTCAGCACCACATCCCTTCAGGTATGGTGACTTCACCTCTTCCCTAGGCAGCCTATTCCAGAGCTTGACAACCTTTTGTGAAAGCAAATGTTCCTAATCTTCAACCTAAACCTCCCCTGCCATAACTTGAGGCTGTTCCCTCTTGACTTATCAGTTGTTACATGTGAGAAAAGACCAACCCCCACCTTTTTCTAACCTTCTCTCAGGGAACTGTAGAGAGCTAGAAGGCCTCCCCTCAACCTTTTTCTCTCTGTTTCCCTCAGCTGCTTCTTGTAAGACTTGTTTTTCCAAACCCTTAATTTTAAGTTGTTTAAGCTTCCAGCACCTGAAAGACTAGAAGGTGGAAAGGGGTGAAAAAGAGACATGGGGCAACAAGCTCATAAGCTAGTACCTCCGTTTCCGGGCTTTTTTTCGTTCGGTTTCACCCACTTCAGGTATTTCCAGGGCTGTCAGCAAGCGCGGTCGCTGCAGGTGGCGCTGCGATGTAGGTTTTTAGCTCGGCACAAGCCCGGAGCTGAAACAAGCAGCTCCGGCTTTTAGCAGATTAAAGACCGTCTTGATTTAACAAACATGTGAAATGGGAGGGAGAAGAAAGCAACCCCCCACCCCCAACTTCTTACAAATCCGTTTTTTCTTTCATTTACCCCCCCATTTTATTTATTGGCTCCTCTGTTTTGTCACCAGAGGCAACTAAATGCTAAAGCAAGATGTACATCCTAGGATAAAAGTGGTAAATTCTGTTCTTTGGGTGTTGTTGGAAGTGATTCTTGGGTATAGATGGGATAAAAAGGTACAAAATAAAGGATATTGTCCCACTTGTCATCAGAGAAAAAGCGTCAGCGATCTGTGGCTGTGGCATCAGTATCTAGAACTTCCTAAACAAATATCCAGGGATGGATTTCTACCACCTTTGGGGACCAAAAGGAGTCTTTTTGGGGCAGTGAGAATGGAAATCAAGCATAGTGTGTCTTTGGGGTGGAGAAAACATGGCTTTGTCTCTTCCCAGATGATGTTAATCGCAGCTTGGTCCTGTTAGGTGATGAGTCCTCAGAGGCAGGGTGGTGGAGGTGCCCAATGCCGCTCTGGAGGAAATCACGATTTCTGCTGTCACTGTGGCCAGAGGCAAAATATCCACTTGATGACAACAGGGTGAGCCTGAGTCTGCCTTGTCCTTAGGCCCTTTCACTACAGCTATTCACAGGTCAGAGGAGGTCATTTGGGTTTTCCAGCCCTAACCCTTTTCCACCCCCACTGCCTAGTTCATGAAAAGGCCTATAAATAAAGTCTCATTTGTCACTCACTCCTTCATGAACCCAAACAGCACAGGCATATATTGACTCATGCCATTGTCTTAAGAAGCAGAAAGGATGCCTATTAATTTCTTCCTCCCCACCAGATAGGGGGAAGTAATCTCGGCACATCCAGATTATCCCTCTTTAGCAGAACAACCCTGATTTTAAATGCAAGACTGAGTTTCCCAGAGATTTTCATATGTTTTATTAAATGGAGCTGCAAGCCAGACTGGACATTAAATAATACAGTACTGCTCACAACAGCGGTGATCTTTAGAGGTTACTAACCTGCCATTGTATCTCTCAGATTCCTGTCTCGCTCTTCCGTTGTCATTTCACTGTGTTATTACTCTTCAGGCTTCACATAGTATTCATTTCTCTGAATGAAAACAAATGACTCCTCGCAAGAGGCAAGAGATAAAGAATAATAAATACATTTTATGCACCACCTTAAAAAAAAAACAAGAAAAAGGGAAAAAAAGAGTTCTGAATCCACATCCATCCATCAGGAAATGTAAACCAGAGCTCAGGCAAAACACACACACACACAGAGGCACGTGCCAGGGAGATAAAACTTGTTTTAAGGAAAACATGATCTTGTTTAAAAATAAGTACCTCACAGGATGCAAATAGACAGCCCCCACCCCCCCATGGTTGGTTGGTCATTTTTTTGGGGGGTGTTTTGATTGGTGGGTTTTTGGGTTTGGGTTTTTTTGTGAGTGGCATAAGTTTAAGATAATTAAAAATACAAGACTGGGATTAAGCTCGATTTTCTATGAATGGTAGAGGCTGAGGGGAGGAGGGGGGAGTCCTGCTGTGCTTGGTTGCTGTTATGGTGTACCTCCTGAGAGGCAAGCCCTGCTTCTGATCCTGGGGTGAGTGGTGGGACCCCCTTTACCAGCCACCTCCAACATCCTTGCTGGATGCCTTTATCTTGTATGGAGTAGAGGGGATGCTGCAGAATCCCTCCTAAGATTCTGTCTATCTACCTACCTACCTTTTCCTTCCCTGCCCTGATGTGAGCATGGGCATCACCCCTGAAAGCAGAGGACACCTCCCCACTTGCTTCCTCTTCACAGTCTTTCTTCTACAGACCTCTTTGAGGTTCCCATCCTCGAGGTGTCAGGGCTCCCCCATGCCTATTGGGAGACAGCCCTCTTGCTACATGCCTCCACCAATACCCTGAGAATGCCTCTCTCCTTCCCACCATCTGCTGCCTGCCATGCTTTCTTCTCTGGGAGAGCACAGATATTCTCTGTAGAGAGGAGTTCAGGTCTCTGCATGGTGGGCAATGAACTTGCAGATGGGTTCTGCTCCATGGTGCAAGCTGGCCAGCCAGGCCGCAGCCATCCGAACACCAAACTCCAGCAGTAAGCACTAATAGCTCTAAAAAAATACTCTTGTTCCTGCAGCTGCCAGAAATTAAATGAAGACCTGGAGAGGCAGAGCAGCTTGCAGCTGCTCTCTAGGATTACTGCTCACCCAAGCTGAGAGATTGATCTTCCTCTGAGCCGCCTCACGCTCACTCTGATCAGTTCCCCTCCTCGTTTTGTCCTAGCCAGAGGAGAGTGGCAGGACATACTCTGGAAAGGGGAGGCCGGGAAGAGCTTTTCTGGGGAGGTGATGGGGGGAGCCAACGAGACGCGTTTGAGTCCTTGAGGGTTTGTAGTTGCTTTTTTCTTTTTTCTTTTTCTTGGGTTTTTTTTTGGGGGGGGGGGGGGTGGGGGGGGGGTGGTGGCGGGGTGTGGTGGTGGTGAAGGCAGCGACATTTCCCAATTAGCCCAATCAGGCTGGAGAGATCCTAGGTGTCAGTAGTGAGTAGGAAAGGGGAAGGCACCCGGAGGAGAGAAATCTAGTCAGCCGGAGTTGCAGCCGTGGGAGAGCCGCGGCGGCTGCGCTCGGAGCCCCGGGGAGCGCTCGGAGGCGGCGGCTCCGTTCCCGTTTCCATCGCTATCCCGTTTCCTATCCCCTTGCAAACTTTGAGACAGTGAAAAGTAGCTGGGGGGTCCCCCTCAAGAAATAACCTGCGTCCCTCAGCTTTCTTCCTTTTCCCAGAGGTGGGTGGGCTGGCGAAAGAAGGAGCAACTGGCCACTCTCTCTGAAAAAACAGCCCCACAAAGATAATTAAGAAACAAAAAATGAAAGAGAAGAAGAGCATAAAGGGATTAAAGGGATTTATATTGTAATTCTTATTTCTAAAATTATTATTATCCATCCCTGCGCCCACCTTGCCACCGCACTTCCACACCTCTCTGGCTTTCCCCCCCCCCCCCCTCCTTTTTTCCTTTCTTTTTCCCTTTTTTTTTTTCGGGTGGGGAGGCGGGGGAGAGGAGAAGGAGGAAGAGAAAGAAAAGGGGTGTGCGTGTGTCTCGCATTTGCAAAAGCCTGGGTGTCAAAGCCCCGCTCCGCAGCCACCATTGGAGAGGAGGAGGAGGGCTGGGGAGGAAGGGCTGGCGAGACAGCCGCAGTGCGAGCCCTCCCCGGCGGCCAGGCAGCGGCGCAGAGCCGGGAGCCGGGGAGCGGAGCCGGGCATGGCCCCATAGAGCATCCCCTGCCTGCATCCCTCCTGCCAGCTCGGCTGCCTGTGTTTCCCCCCCTTCCCCTCCCTTCCTTGCTGATTTAGAAGCGGGAGGGGGGGAAGGGCTAGGGGAGGGAGGGAGGGAGGGAGGGAAGGAAGGAGGGAGGGAGAAAAGGGGTGATTTGGGGGGGGGGAATGAAAACTGGAGCTGCGTTTCTTCCCCCCCACTCTTTCCTTCTTCCCCCCTCCCTCCCCCCCCCCCCCCCCCCCCCCCCCATCCCCAGCGCTCTGGGCGAGCCAGACACGGTTTGCCCAGTGCAGAGAGAAGAGGGGCTCCGTGTTCCGCCTCCGTGGAGTATTTGGGATTGGAGAGAGAGACACACACACACGCACACACACACACAGAGACCATCTGCAGTGTCAATGCGGCGCCTGCTCTGAAGACTGAAGTGGGGGGAAAGGAGAGGAGAAAAAAAATTATACTATTTATATATATATTTATCTGCCGAAACCCACCCAAAAGCAAGCAAGGAACCATCCCAGGTAAGGAGCCACCCCCCACTCCATCCTGCCCCGCCCGGGCGGAGGGAGGGTGCCCCAGACGATGCGCCGGGAGGGTCGGTGGGCATGCAGCGGTACCTGCCCTACACACCTGGCAGGAGCCGATGGAAGAGAAGGGAAGCTGGGAAATGTTTACCCCTTCTCTTCGCTTCTCTGAGCCCCAGGGTCGTGTGGAGAGAGTCATGGAACGGGCTGAGCCGAGGGTGGCCGGGCACGGCCCCTCCGCCCCTCCCGGGCCGGCTGGGGAGAGTGTTGTGGGGGGATTCTCAGCGGGGACCCCCGGTATTCCCACCTCCTCGACATCTCCAGCGTGAAAGGGATGCGGTTCCCGGTGTATGTCCCTCGCTCCCCGGGTGCCCGGTCGCCTTTTCCCGCATGCACAAGGCTCAACTTTTCTCCCCGGAGGTAGCGGCTCCAGCGTCGCAGCCCGTCCCCAGTCACCCCCAGCCATCCCCGGCTGCGGATTTTCCTCCCCTCCGGGAGTATTTTAACTCCCTCGATGCTCCAAACCCTTCCCCGGGCGAAGGACTGGAGGTATTTGCAAACTTTTCCTGCTCCCGATGAGGTTGCAGCTGGACGGGGCTAGGGGCAGAGCCGTTTTCCCGGGGACGATCAGCATCCCTGGGGTGACTGTGAATGGGAACAAGGGCCATCCCCTGCGGGGAACACCTAGGAGGGGAGGCGTGGACCTCGTTGTCTTTTCCCGTTTTGCAAGGTGCCGGAGAGTTTGAGTGCCCAAAATCCCGGCTGCGGAGTCAGCGCTCACAAACCTCCCTCCTTCTCTCCGTGCATGTATGTGCTGCAACCGAAACCTGCCTATTGATGCTCTTCGTTTATCAGACATATGCCCTTAAATTATGCAGACAGGGAGAAGTGATGGAACCACCAAGCCACACATGGTTTTGGTGGAAATACGATACTCCGGCAGCAGATGAGTTCCTCCCAGATAAACAAACCCACTTGCTCAGCCCCAGCAGGGCTAAGAGCTGTTTGGGTTTGTAGTGGTTGCATGTGGCTGCTCCATACCCAGCCCAGAGGAAAACCTCCTCCTGGGGCCCCATCTGCTCCCGGTATACTTGGAAAAGGATGGGCATAGGACCTGCAGAACTCGCCTTCCTGGAAAGGACCAGGTGGGAAGCGTGTGGCCGCCTTCCTTTCCCGTAAAAACTTCCACCCCGCGTCTGCTCTGCTTTGCTTCCCAGCCTTGCTGCTCTGCCAAAGAGGTTGCTGCAAGCGCACCTGATTTTTCATGGCTTCCCTCTGTCACTTGGATGCGATGCCTGGGTGGGTGAGATTTTGGGAGAAGCTAAGGGGGTCTGAAGCTTTCCAGGAAGCGGGGGTGAGCAGAGAGGGGAGGTTTGGACCAGTGCTATTGCGGGGATGCTCTTATTCCAGGGGAACAATAACGGTGTCAGGGGATTTTTACAGTCAATGCCACTGCTCACAGCCTTCTTAGGGACTTGTGAACATGCACCAGCCCTACACAAATGTTTTGGAAGGCATAAAGGGTAGGAACTTATTTTCTTTATCTGTCCTCTGCTTCAACTGGGTCTTGTTTATAGACGCCTGTTAAATCTGCAAGCGGGTAGGACCAGCGGAGCACGGGGCTGCTTTGCCTTTGCTGTCTGTGATTTTAATTACAACGTGTGCCTCCCAGTGTGAGATTAGGTGCTTTCTCCCCGATGGCTAAGACACTGTCTTCAGGTCTAGGGGATGTGAGCAGCGTTTTGTTTGTGCTTTTATTGCCTGGGGAAATGTGTGTTTGTTTGTTTGTGTGTGGGACCCTTCACTAGAGCTGGGATTCAAGCAGTGCAACAGATGTGTGTCTGCATTTCGTGTGCAGCCAGGTTTAAACATGCAGCCCCAGCCCCTTCATGAAAGGCTGGGATTTTCTCCCCTCCTCTGCCTAGACCCATCCTCCACGGGGGTGTCTCCTTCCTAAAAGGACCAGTCCAAGGCTTTTCCTTTCTGTCCCATCTTACATGCGTGGCACTAGGCGATTTCAATAAGACACAAAATAAATGACAGCAACATGATCTAAGTGTTGTTTATGTCCAAGATGGGTGTTTTAAAATACAGGCTGATGATCAGTCACAGTGCTGTTGGGAAGCTTTTCCTTGATGGTGGTAACTGCCTTGTAGGCGCTGAAGGCTGGTGTTAAATTCTGTGCAGTGTGCAAGCCAGCACCCAGCTAGTGGAGGGATGTGTGCTATTGCAAACCCTAGGAGAGGTGCTGACCTCCACAGGGAAAGGGAATAGTCGAGCCTTTCCTCATGTGTTCATCTGCTAGCATCCTTCTCTGTACCTGTGGTGAGCCTGGTACAAGACAGGCTAGAGTTGTGGCAAAGCAAAGGGCTCAGCACAGGCACGAGAGTGGCTGAGATCTGCTGCTGGGAAGGCAGGAACCGTATTTGGCAGCCAGATCCTGGGGGGCAGTGGGTTGCTGGAACTGATTTTATGTTGACTCCTGTTTTTGCAGAGTGAGGTGGGGAGGAGAGATGCTGAAGTCCCTTTTGTGTGGCATCTTTTTCCTTTTACTGAATTTCTTTGTCTCTCTCTCCCAATTTCCTCGATGTTACATGGTTGCGATAAAACTGATCTCCTTCCAGAGTGATGGGGTTTGATTTGCGCGCTCTCGTGCTCCATGCTGAAGAGCCTTACGAGCACCTACGATACTCAGGTGTGCTCAGGGTTAACAGCGTGTAAGAATTCATTTATAGTTTAGAAGGGAACTCTGAGAAGCTGAGAATGATGTGGCATGTGGTAGGATCTCAGCTTTGCATTGACATCCTACATAGGAAGGGTGTTAGAGGTATGGCTTTTGAGTTTTGAAGTTAGCAGTGCCGAAGTGTGTGGCTTGGCATTGCCTACAGGTGTTTTCCACAAAATGGCATGTTGCCCTGGGAATCACTAGGCTCTTCTTGATTTATTATTCACCATACTCCCCTAAAGGGAGGTCTCACATAGCTAAGGCTGAAATCTGCTGTCATCTCTTTGCACCCCTTTTTGATGCTGGGACTCAAAAGTCTGGTCCATGAATCCCTCTCCTCAAGTAGAGATGCATTTTGGATTATGACCGTTTCCCACAGTCAAGCCCTCAAATTGCTTGATACTCAAATAAAAAGCCCTTTCTGGTCCTCACCAGTGTGACAAAAGGCTTCAGAGGGCTCTTTCTCGCTCCTTCCTTCTTGCTTGCAAGATGTGGTTAATGGACTCAAACCACTCCAGGCGCCTAAGGCAATGAGACTTCCCGTCTGTGCAGAGAGTCTGGGCAACCCCCTGACTTACTGCAGGGTATCAATGATAAGCATGTTTCCCTGCATGACTGTCTTCGGGTGAAAAGCACTTTATATCCCTTGGGTTTGAGCTCTTAAGGTGCCTGCAGCAGAAAAATACAGAAATAAAGGAGTTCCCCAGTTGTTTTTCACTCAGACTCTGAAGTATTCCAGACCAGTGAGAAAATACTATCGTTCCCTTTGTACAGCTTGGGAAACTGAGGCACGGAAAGGCAAAAGGCTCAGTCCACATTTATTGATGGGAGTCTTCACTCCCATGAAATCCATGCTGAACACCAGGTGGTACTTGTAGAATGGAGCTGTGAGTGGTCCTCTCCTTTGAGCCTGTGCTTCAACAGCCAACAGCAGTCTTCAGCCAGAATAGGACACTTCCAAGATTTTTATTTTTTTTTCCCAGTGAAAATGACAAATGAATGCTCTTGAATGAAAAAAAAAATGTCATCTTGGGTCAGTACATTGGCCAGAGGGCAGATGGGCTCTCATGAGCCTTGGTTCTTGTATCATTCAAATTGAGTACGAAATGCTTTTAGTCACTTTTGGGAATGGAGAGATCACTGCAAAAATGAGATGTGTTGTGATACCAAGAGTCTGCATGGTCATTTTTGGGAGCTGCCATTCCTATTTATTTATTTATAACTCATCCTACTGGAACTCTTTGTTTTTCTTTGTTCTTTGTTGGTGCACGTGCTCTAAGTTTGCCTTGTCCTTGTTTAGTTGCATCCCATAAGGTGCTGAGCAGCTACCCAGGTAAGAGCTGCCAAGCCTGTGTCCTGTATCCCCTACAATGGCTGCCAGTGTGGTGTAGCTTATGTCCTGCAACCCTTCCCCATGGAAAACCAAATCACTCTGTGAACCCTTACAGATGCTCTGAAGGTTTTGAGTGGGCTGCTTTGGGTTTTGAAACCCAGTGGTCATTTCGTTTTAGATACTGCTAGTCTGTATAACTCAGTGCTCAAACTAACATGAGCCTTGCTGGGGACACAAGCTCTTAAAAATATGTTTCCTGGGACCCTGGGGGAAGCCAAATCTTTGCTGAAGTATAATGACCCCAACTGCTTCCATTTCAATAACTAATGTTTAGAGAAGATACCAAATTATCAGAGCAGGAAGGGAGCCTGAAGTTCAGAGCAGGAGCAGTGATTGATTCTAACTTCCATCCCCACTAAGCTGGCTACTAGCAGGTGGCTTTGTCATTACTGGGGGGGTAGGGGGTAGGGAGAGGATTTCACTAGAAAGGGAGAGGTTGTTTTCATACTCTGTGACTTGCTTTCACTCCAGGTTTTGCTGCCAAGAATACTCCAGTATTTTTCAGAAACTGCATGGTGTGAAACAGACACCCAGACCCAAAAGTTGAGAGGCTGAGATTCACAGAATCACAGAATGATGCATGTTCAAAGGGACCTCTGGAGATCATCTAGTCCAATCTGTCAGCTAAAGCAGGGTCACCCAGAGCAGGTTGCTCAGGATTGTGTTCAGATGGGTTTGGAATCTCTCCAGAGAAGGAGACTCCACCACCTGTCTGGGCAGACTGATCCAGTGCTCTACCACCCTCAAAGTAAAGATATTCCTCCTCATGTTTAGATGGAACTTCCGATGTTCAAGTTTGTGCCCATTCACAGGCTTCTTTTGCACAGGAATTAACAAAAATGCTACTA
The DNA here is from genome assembly GCF_014839835.1 of Dryobates pubescens. Classification (NCBI taxonomy): domain Eukaryota; kingdom Metazoa; phylum Chordata; class Aves; order Piciformes; family Picidae; genus Dryobates; species Dryobates pubescens. Next base: position 118,498,555 of record NC_071657.1, on the reverse strand, counting down.
AACATGGATGGGTTTGCACCGGTGACCCAAAAGGGAGACCTTGTCTTGCTATTTCTTGTGGCTTTCATTTCATGCCTCATCTCTGTGTTTCTTTCCATTTCTATTACCCATACACAAATGTTCTGCTGGGGCAATAAATTTTCAGGAGCTGGCTGGCACTTGAGTTCGCCTTGTCCTTCTGACAGGACGAATGTGTGGATCTAATGCAGATAATATGGGATAGGTTTTCCATTATGGGCGTTTGCATGATATATACTCACACTTCCCCCTCCTGTGAGCTTGTGTAAGGGCTGCAGGAATAAATCTTGATGCCGGGCGAACCCTTGTAGCCAACATTGCACCAAAGGCATGTAAATGTTTGCAAAATGAGCCACCTCAACCCACTTGTTATTCCTGCTTGAGCATAAAACTCTACTTGAGGGAGGAAAAGTCAAGGTGGCAGAAGATTTTTTAAATCATACTATTTTCTCCCTGTGACAAGCAGAACCAAAGAAGTGATTGTCCCCCTGTGCTCAGCACTGGTGTGGCCACACTATGAACACTGGGTTCAGGTTTGGGGCCCTCACTACAATGGCTCTGAGCACCCTGACCTAGCTGAAGATGCTGCTGCTTACTGCAGTGAGAGTGGACTAGAGGACCTTTAATGGTCCCTTCCAGCATAAACCATTCTATGATTCTATGAAAAACACTGAGGTGCTGGAGCATGTTGAGAGAAGGGCAATGATGCTGGTGAAGGGTCTGAAGAGCAAGTCTTGTGAAGAGCAGCTGAGGGAACTGGGGTTGTTTAGTCTGGAGAAAAGGATGCTGAGGGGAGACTTTATCACTCTCTTCAACTCCCTGAAAGGAGGTTGTAGCAAGGTGGAGGTTGGTCCTAGTCTAAAGCTGAGCCAGGGGCGGTTTAGGTTGGACATTAGAGTAAACTTCCTCTCTGAAAGGGTTATCAAGCACTGGAACAGGCTTCCCAGGGAGGTAGTTGAATCCTCATCCCTGGAGGTGTTTAAAAGATGCAGAGATGTGGTATTGTGGTTTAGTACCAGACTGGGTAGATAATGGTTGGACTTGATGATCTAAAAGGTCTTTTCCAACCAAAACAATACTATGATTCTATGAAACTGAAGTGATGCTGGGTTTGGAGACCTCCAAAACCAGACATTCATGGTTAATATTTATACACTCTTTGTTTCTTGTGATGTGAAGAACGTGCACTTGCCTCATGATGCTTGTTGCTGAAGGGCCTTGTTGGTAAGCGTCTTGGCATTAAACTGGTTGGTTACTTGAGTTTAGAGTTCTAGGAATGGGAGTGACAAATTAGCAGTAAATCAAAGCCTGGATGGCTTCGTACTCAGCTGCAGCAAGATTTAAATGAAAAATATCTTGCCGAGATGAAGTGCTCATAAGTCAAGCTCTGGTGTGTGTCAGTCTGGGCTTCAGCGGCGAGAGCTCAGCCCCTTTGAAACAGAAACCACAAGGAGTCCACATATTGATCCCCAGCTGAACTGGGAAATTGCCACTTCATTTCTTCTGTTAAATGTTCTTTTATTTTCTTTCCTTTTTGCCTTTCTTGCCCACCCTGAAGGGAAAATGATCTTGCTGGGAAGTTGGGCAAAGGCTTGCTGACTTGCCACACGTGTGTGGCTGTGACTTGGTTAGAGCATATCTGGTTGTGATAAAGGGATTTATTTGTTGGTGGTTTTGTTCTTCCTTTTTTTTTTTTGTGTGTGAGAGAGACAGGGGATTTGTCTATAAGGTAGTGCTGGAAAGAAAACTCATTTAGCGACTAAGGAAGTGTATCCTGTTACAGTTGCCTGTTGATAGAATAGCAAGTGCTCAGTGTGCAACACAGCTTTATTTTACTTTAGGGAAACATATTCTGGGCTGCCAAAAGAAGACCTTGGTTTGCCAGATAGCTGCCCCATGGCCCTGATCCAGTCCCTTGGCTTCTTCTTTCCCCATCTATCAAACAGAGATGGCCCTGTAGGAGGGCCTGTCCTTTTAGCCATCACCTAATAGTAATTTTTTACAAATGACTCACAGAATCACAGAATAGTAGGGGTTGGAAGGGACCTCTGGGGATCATCAAGTCTAACCCCCTTACAAAAGGAGGTTCACCTAGGGCCAGTTGCATAGGATGGTGTCCAGGCAGGTTTTGAATGACTCAAGAGAAAGAGATTCCACCAACTTTCTGGACAGCATGTTCCAGTACCCTCAAAGTAAAGAAGTTCCACTTTGTGCTTGGATGGAATTTCCTATGCTCAAGTTTGTACCTGACTCACTATTTGTAAGTGAGATAATAAAACCAAGGAGGTTTTGGTTGGGAAGTCACTCACCAGCCTGAGAAAGAGCATCATGTATGGAGCTAATACTAACAAATCGCCCCTGTCCCATCCCTGGCAAGTGTCACCTTCTGCTGGCTGGGAAGGGACTTTCAAAGGTGATGAGGAACAGGAGGCTGTTCTGCATTGGAAGAAAGGGCTTGATGAGCTGGGAACGCCACCACACCAGTTATGGAGCTACTTCAAGGCTGGAATTTTTATTTAATAGGCATTTTAGAGCAAAAACCCCACCCTAACTCCACACCAAAATTAGGATGGATGTCTGCTTGACTTGCTAGCTTTAAAAAGTGAGTTTCTGGGCTGTTTGTGGAAACTCCTTTTATTTGTCAGGGTTGTGGTGCAAATTACTGGTTCTTGCTAAAAGCAGAGCAACACATGGAGCTTTGTAAGCTGGTGCCCTAAGATATGTATGTGATTGGAGGTTGTGTTGTGAATTTGCACAGCTAATTTGGGGCATTTCCTCTTTTTGGTTGTGTTTTGTCCTTTGTACTCTCTGCTTCATGCTGTCCTCCTGACTGGTTGGGAGGGTTTTCCCCAGCCACTATCCCCTTTCCTTCCAGCTGTTATGGAACCCTCAGGACTCATTTGAAGAGTTGCAATGACCTCAGTGCCTGGTGCTTTTGGGGCTGCACACCCCCATCACCCCTTGGACCCTAGGATCCACTTCTTCAGAGCATCCAGCCCCATCCCAATGAGCTACCCTGGGGAAAGCAGGGAAATCCTGGGGAGATAACTTTGTCACTTCTGAAGTCACCTCCAGGAGGGCACTTGGTTCCTCGCCCTGAAGACGGCAGGATGAGCTCTGAGTTTTCCTCCTGTGCTTAGCTGCTATGGTGATGAGTTGCTATAGAAACAGATAGTTAGCATTATTATTTATTATTGAAAGGTGCTTCTTTTCATGTCTTAAACCACAGGGTCGTGCCAAAAAGAGCCCAATGCTGGGTGTGGGCTACTGCCCACCCTGTGCACCCAGACTGATGGGTTACACTTCCCAGCAATCCAGGCTTCAGCCAGGCTAGAGGCAAGCAACCATGCTGTGCTGGCCCAGCGGGTTGATCTGGTTAAACAAATCCCCCCAGTATGCTCCCATCCCAGGTTCCTTCTTTCGTCAGATCCATCCTTTGGAGGGGGATTTGAGTGAAGCGTTTCATTATAATGAGCTTAGTTATTTCCAAACTGGTAATCGCATGTCACCATTTGGTGCAAAGGGTTTGCATTAAGTTCTGTAATAATATGTCTATTCATCCATCACAAATACTATATTCACAGGACCTTGTAGTGATTGCCTGGTAAATACCTTCTCTTATCTCTGCATGCTCTGCTCCTTGTTGTTTGCTGAAGTCCATCCCCCTCCCCCTCTTGCAAACCCATCTCTATGCACTGGGAGGCAGGGAAGCTCCTCCAGTACTCCCATCCTGGGCTGATGGGAGCCCCACGTGGAGTTGGGCACCTGGCCAGGATGGGTAGGGGAGGTCCCTCCAGGGATGTCTACAGCCTGCAAGATGCCAAGCAGAGCAAGAAGTATCACTCTGCCTGCCCCTAACAATCACTTTCTAGCTGCTGTAGTTAGTAGAAAGCCTGTTTTGAAAGCTCCTCTTACCCCTCAGCAATGCATTTGGGGGATCTGAATAGATATCTTACATAGACAAAATGCTGAACAATGTTCTGTCTGGAAGTTGTACCAGGGGATCCTGCAAAGAGCCCGTTTAAATATCCATTGGATTTGGGAATGCACAGCTGGAAGGTACAGCAGGGATGCAAAGCCAGATGCCTGGGTCCCCTGCCAAAAGCCAGCGGGTTCCTGGCTTCCCCTCGAAGCTGGCAGCACAGCAGAGGTGGCTGTGCAAGGAAACCTCCCTCCACTCTGCTGTCCTTCACAGCCTGCCAGCCCTGAGGACGCTGCAGCTGCTGCAGAGGGGTGGCTTAGTGAGGCCAGGAGGTGAATGTTTGGAAGGAGGGAGGGATGTCTGGAGGCAATGGGAGTGGGAGGAATGGTGCTGCTTTATGGGGCTGCTATCCTTCTCTGGCTGTTGCAAGTGTAATATAGGGTGGAGGTGGAGGGCTTGGCATTTCTTGCAGCAGGGTTTAGCTGTTCATTTTTTCCTTCTCCCCTTCAGAGCTCTAAAGGATTCCCTGGAAAATGCCTAATGGAGAAAAAACCAACAAAACAAAACAAAAAATCACCCACAGAATAATAACTCAGAGGGGGATGTCTCACCCCCTCCTTGCATGCCCTGCAGAATTGCTGCAGGTGTTGGGCTGGGCTTTCCATGCAGTGACTGTAGATGCTCCCCTGAGAGGATGAGTCTCTGTGGGGTATAGAGGGATGCAGGAATGGCTGGACCAGTGCAGGATGCTGGATGTGGGTGTGAGGAAATCTCTGCTGTTGCTTGCAGAGTGCAGCCCTTGAAGTTTTCTGAATTCCTCCTGGTCTTCACCTTCCTCAGCCTGCCAGGCTAGGACTGGGAAATATGCTTTCCAGCCTTTGAGGAAACAAAAGGAGGCTTTTAAAGCACCTCCTCGAGCAGGAATAAAACACCTTCCTTTGCAGAGCCTGTTTCATCGCTTGAAGTCAATTCCTTTGGGCTTTATATTTTCGTTCTTGGAAGCTATGTTCCCTGTGGAGAAGAGGAAAAAACACCTGAGGTGCAGGAGCAGGGCTTGGGGGGGGTTCCAAGGATTTGTAGGTTGGAAGTGGAGGAGTGGATGGGGTGGGGAATCCACTGTGGGGGCCTAGAGGGCTGATTTCTCCCCCTTCAATGTGCCAGAACCCCCTGCAACCCATGGCTCAAGTGCAGCATTTTGTCGTCAGTGTAGGGTCACATCCAGCCTGTCTCTGTTGTATTGGTGGTTAGGAGCACCTTGCTGTGGTGGGCGATGCTCCTGCATGCCCCCCATGTGCCAATCTCTCCCCTGTTTCTGGTACAATGAAGCACAGTACTGAATGGAACCTAAAAGAGGGAAGCTGGCTGTGGAAAAGCAAAGCTTGCTATGTTTTGGTCAGGTCACTCATGTTGATGGAGTGGGTGTGCTTTGCTTCTACCATCCCTTTTTCTTGACCCTGAGCTGCAGACAGCTGCTTGGGTATGGGGTTGTGAGGCAGAATCATAGAATCACACAGAATAACTGAATGCATTGGCTTGGAATGGACCCTCAAGGAGAGAAGTCATCCAAGCTATGGCATGGACTTGGGACTGATGAGCACCCCCTTGGAAACCACCAGCCATGAGACCATCAAGTCTCAGAATTCTTTCCAAATCCCTGCTGAGAGCAAAGTAATTCTTTACTCTGAGGATGATGAGACACTGGAATGGGCTGCCCAGAGAAGTTGTGGGTGCCTCATCCCAAGGCCAGGCTGGATGAGGCCTTTAGCAAGCTGGTCCCTGCCCGTGGCAGGGGGTTTAGAATTACATGATCTTTAAGGTCCCTTCCAACTCAAGCCATTCTCTGAATTTATGATTTTGGCTGCTGGATTCAGAGCATCTTCCCAGCTTCTGGCTTTCTCTGCCTTGCCTCTGTGGTGGTTCCAAGAGACCAGGAGCCACTCAGCTTGGTCAAGCAAGGGCATGAGGCATGAGCATCCTTGGAGCTGCACCCCTCTGCCTGACCAAGGGATGGAGAAGGGAGGCAAGAGAGGTGAGCTATGTGCAGCAGAGGCTGGATGCTAAAGCCACTCAGGAGGGATTCTTTCCTTCCCTTATGATGGAGTTGCTGCTCTTGCTTGCCTTAACAAGACAAACAGCTCAAAGGGATACCTCTAAGCCAAAGTAACAACTTTTAGGGCAATTTTCCCTCTGCAGAGTATCTCAAAGAAAGCAGAGAAAGGAAATGGCAAGCAGGCATAATTAGGTAAGTATTACCTATTAGGAAAGGGAAGGAGCTATCAAGTCAATTTCCATTTCCTTCTTGTTTTACATGCCTGATTTTTCCGCCTCTCCAGGAGGCCATATGTGAAGTAGGTCTCTCCTTATCTTGGAGAAGTAAACAATCAGAACATGATGTGCTGTGAAGCTCTTACCAAAGCTTTCCAAATCTGGACTAAGCCAAGGATTTTTAGCATCTTTACAAGTCTGAGTTTTCCAGCATCTGTGAGACCTGATGGAAACTCATTTCCCTGCCTCTACACTTAGGAGCCACAGTACAGGAAGGCAGCAGGGCTCATGTCTTCTCACTGTGACCTGCTTGTCTGAGCATATTTCTCTGTTTTATACATTCTGTGTGGAAGCTGAGATAAATCCTTGTCTCTTCTCAGTGTCAACCTGGATGTTTGCAGTGTTAACCCATGGAGATACCTTGTGTTTCACTAGGAAATGTGGTAGAAATGAGTCACAGAATCACAGAATGATAGGAGTTGGAAGGGACCTCTGGAGATCATCTAGTCTAACTCCCCTGATAAAGCACAGTTACCCAGAGCAGGACACCCAGGATCACAATGTTCAAGCAGATCTGGAATCTCTCCAGAGATGGAGATTCCACAACCTCTCTGGGCCACCTGCTCCAGGGCTCCAGCACTCTCACAGCAAAGAACTTTTTCCTCATGTTCAGGTGGAATTTCCTCTGTTCAAGTTTGTGCCTGTTGCTCTTGTCACTGGGCTCCACTGAAAAAAGGCTGGCCCCATCCTCCTGACACTCACCCTTTAAGTATTTATAAGCATTGATAAGATCCCTCCTCGGGCTTCTCCAGGCTAAAAAGCCCTCGCTTCATAGCCCCCTCATCATCTTTGTAACCCTTTTGTGTTCTCAAGCAGTTCCCTGTCCTTGAACTGGGGAGCCTGCAACTGAACATAGTAAAGAACAAGGATGCAGAGACCCCTTTGAGCCATCACCTAATCCACCCCTACCTGACTCCAGCATGTCCCCATATCCTCCTGGCTGTGATAATCCACTTTACTCCTGTGTACCCAAGGTTGCTTTCTCTCTGCTATGCTTTGCTACAGTGTGGGCTGCAACTATGGAGCCATCAGCAGGTGGCTGTAACACATTTTGGCAAGGACGCTGGATGGTTTGTGCACCAGCCTGCAAGAGAAGCTTTCACCTCCCCTCTTTGCCCACTCCAGACTCTGGAAGTGGTGTTATTAAAGGCTGTCAGGAGCTGCTGTCATTGGCACAGTCAATGGCTGACACAAGTCGGCCCTCAGACTTTGACTCATCTGCAGCTCATACACACACACATACACTCTGTTACTCATGAGCCAGAGAAAAGGCAATTTCTCACATGCATCACCCTTTCCCCAGCTGTTTGGGCCCTTTTTGCATTCGTTTTTGGAGAAGTCTTGATTGTTCTACGTGCAAGAAACAAATTGGATTGCACTGTGCTGTTAGCACGTGTCCAGCTCTCATTTTGTAGTTGATGTTGTGGTCCCTCTTTCCCATATATATGTATCATAGAATCATAACATTATGGAATTGTTTTGGTTGGAAAAGACCTCTAAGATCGCAGTCCAACCAACACCTGTGTGTGTTTCATCTGTGCACACAAACCCACACATTTCTATGCACATTTCTACACACAAATGCAAAATACACATAGTTATAAAAATCATAGAATCGGAGGATAGTTTGGGATGGAAGGGATCTTAAAGATCATTGAGTTCCAACCCCTCTGCCATGGGCTGGGACACTTTCCACTAGACCATGTTGCTTAAATCCCCATCTAACCTGATACTACTAGGGATGGAGCATCCATAAATTCTCTGGTCAGCCTGTTAATCCTGCACTTGTCACAGATTGTTGTCAAGTTGGCTGATGGTTCAGTGTGGTGGAAAGGCTTGCAAGTCCAGGATGGAGAAGAAAAAGCAGGTTTGCTGCAGAGTTAAACTTAGAAGGGATTTAGGGCAAGCTCAGTTCTCTGTTTTCCTCCAATGTTCCTTATTCATAGAATCATAGAATCACAGAATTGTTTCATTTGGAAAAGACCTTTAAGGTCACTGAGTTCAACCATCATCTAACTCTACCAAGTCTGGACATAAACCATGTCCCTCAGTACCGCATCTGCATTTTTAAAACACTTCCAGAGATGGGGATTCAACCACCTCCCTGGGGAGCCTGTTACAGTGTTTGAGAACCTTTCAGTGAAGGTGCTGGTGGGAAGAGTGGGTTTTTTTTCTAGCTTATAGGGAGGGCAGGGAAGGGAAGAAAAAGGTTGAGAGACTGTCAGGGGCAGAGGATGAAGGTTGTGCACCACTTCTCTTCTCTTCAAGTGACTTGGCTGGAGCTTGTCCAGGAGCACTCAAGTAGGGCAGCACAAGGTGCCACAAGCCTGGAGGAGATCCCAAGCAGATTGTGACTCAGTGACAATCTGCTTTCTCAGTTCTTGGTCATTCATGCTCTCACATTCCTGCAGACATCTGTAGCTGTCACTGGTCGATGCATGGGGTGTGTTGAGCCACATTTCACCCCAGCAACAGCCTGTCCAAACAAGCTGCTTTGCTGCTGTGCCTCTCTTCCTTCTGAGTACGTGTGTGTATGTGTGCAATAATTTTGAGTCTTCTCCATAACTACACAAGGATGTGCAGAAGTTACCCTGTGGTGCTTCAAGACCATGTTCCTTATTCATGCAATAGTGAGTTGGAAAAGAAAAACACATCCCCTTGCATTCAGAGGTTTCACTTGATGGTTGTCTCTTCTCCTCTCTTACATCTCCTTCCCTGGTAACACAGGCAGCAGGATTTGCTTTATTTTATAACAAGCAAAAAAGTCTCCAGGTGCAGGTTGCTGCTCGCCTGTCTCTTCTCCACTGCTCTCTGCCAGTGGGTGACTTGATTCACAACCCACAATTAGCCCCATCCAAGGTCTCGCTGTTGCTGGGCTAAGGCAGAGGGTTCTGCAGCAATTGCTTACTCTCAAACACAGAAACAGAAAAATCTCTTCTTCAGCTCAGTGTTAAAAGGGAGCAAGTTTTAAACCTGTTTGTGTTTGCTGAAGCAGAGTGGTCAGCAGAAGGGACCTAAACTGGCCCATGGTGATACTGTTACACAGTGGGGAAGGTGGACAGAGGGGTGAAGGAGGCGTGTGTGTTAGTCTTCCCACGCAGAGGAAGGAATCAAATATCTGTGCTATATCAAATACCATGCTTGAGTCCTGCGGGACCGAGTTATTGGTGAGGAGGAAGCTGACCTTCTCCTGTATTTATGAACTCAATCTCTACTTTGCTTTGGTTTTGATATTTTTTTCCCTCTCCTGTTAGGAAGTGCAATACTTCACAGGAAATAATATTTGCTTCATTTTCTCCTTTGGTGTGGCTTGTTAAAACGCTGCTCAAGATGAACAGGCTGTCTTCCCCTTGGCTTGCTAGAAAGGAATGCTGGTGCCCATGTCTGTGTGAGACCATTAGCTGTGCTGAAGCCCAGGGATTTGCACTTGGTCACAACAAACCCATGAAAGCTTCAGGCTTGGGGCAGAGTGGGTAGAAAGCTGCCCAGTGGAAAAGGACCTGGAGGTATAGGTTGACAGCCAGATAAAGATGGGCCAGTGTGTATGCCCATGTGGCCAAGAAGGCCAACAGCATCCTGGCCTTGATCAGGAATAGTGTGACCAGCAGGAGTAGGGAAGTGCTTTTTCCCTTATACTCAGCACTGGTGAGTGCACAGCACTGATGAGCACTGAGAAGTTATCGTTCCCTTGTACTCAACACATGGTGAGGCCACAGCTTCAGATCTGGGTTCAGTTTTGGACCACTCACTACAAGAAGGACCTTGTGGTGATGGAGCATATCCAGAGAAGGGCAACTAAGCTAGTGAAGGGTCTATGTCTTCTATGTGTCAAGAGACAGGACTGAGGAAATGGCCTCAAGTTGTGTTATGGGAGGTTTAGGTTGGATATTGGGGAGAAAAAAATCTTGACTGAGAGAGTGGTCAAGTATTGGAACAGGCTGCTCAGGGAGGTGGTGGAGTCACCGTCCTTGGAGGTTTTCAAAAAATGCATAGACATGGCACTTTGGGACATGGTAGAGTGGGCATAGTGATGTTTGGTTTATGCTTAGACTTGATGATCTTAGAGGTCTTTTGCAACCTTAATGATTCTATGATATTCTTGTTAGGGCTGCTGAGGGTGAACAAATTCTCCTGGAGCTAGACAAACACATTATTATTGTAGAAATCACAGCCTAGCAGGTTAGAGAATTAAAAGTAGTCAGCATTTCCATTCCTGCCACACCAGTCTGTCTTTCTCCCTCATGACTGTCTTATCTCCAGCCTTCCCTGATACTTTTTTTTTTTTCCCCTGCAAATCCTTTCCTGCAAGAGCCAGTCTTGAGCATCTTCAGAGCAACAAGTCCTTCAGAGTCTCTCATTTCCTATTACTTCTTCTTCTGCCCAGGGAGAGCAGACTTCTGGAAGCTCAAGAGCTCTGTGTTCCCTGCACATAAGTCACTTGGAGATTTCTGAAGCTACTTTGCTGAAGTTTACAGGTGACTTGAAATCCTTGGCCATTACATTTGTGTGTGTATATATATATAAAATCTGTTCTTTCTTCCCTTCTGTTTTCTTCCTCTGTCAGGAATCCAGCTGTGCAACATGTGGCACTTGTAGGACTTGGAAGGCAGGAAGATCAAGCAAACACAGAGCTTTCAGCAAGAAGAAATAAATTTCCAGAATAAATTCATGCCACGTAGATCCAGCCTGTTTTAGTTTTAAAGCCCTGCTAGTAGTGATGTGTGGGAGCTGTAGATATCAAGCCAGGGAGAGAAGAAGAGTTTATTTGTATTATTCCTGGCACCTTGGTAGAAAAACCTCTGTTCTGGGTTCATGGTGCTTGGCACAATGTTAGTCTATATGGACCCTAGCAGAGAAACCGCCTGTTGAGTGCTACCTTCATGCATGATTTGAAGACAAAGATATAAATAAAAGGAATTATCTGCCCTGAATGAGAGAGTGTGTTGTAGCTGGAAGAGGAAAGCACCGGATTTGTGGGGGTGTATGGGATGCAGATGGCCACAGAGGAGAAATATCTTGCTATTAATAACCCATTGAACTATGATAACATTTTTACACCTGTGCTTGATGCTGTGATTTTTATCCTGGTGTTCTGGCATCTGGCAGGACTCCAGCTGGGAGCTGTGGGCTCTCTTCTGTGAGCTGTGGCTTTTCTTCTTCTGGCAGCTGATGGGGATTTCTTATTCACTGCAGAGACACAGGACAGGCTGGTGTTGTGCCCACAGTGTTTAGCCATGGCATTGCTGCAGCGTTGTTTGGTCCACGGAGCAAGTCCTACAGTTTCCGAGTGTCTTTGCTGGAACTGACCTAGCAAAGGTCAGTCTGGCAAAGGGAGTTGCTAGGTGGGCTTCTCTTGGAGAAGTCTGTGTCTCTACTTTGTACAATACTTTTATTTTTATAGAATTGTAGAACTGTTGAGGTTGGAAGAGACCCTTGAGATCAAGATCAACCACTCAAGATCAAGATCAAGATCCCACCACTACTGCTAAGCTCCTACCACTAAACCACATCCCTAAGGGCCAAGTCAATATGATTACTAGGTTAAAACAACAGGATGAGAGGAAATGGCTTCAAGTTGTACCAGGGGAGGCTTAGGTTGGACAATAGGAAAAATTTCTTCCCTGAAAAGGTTGTCAAGCCCTGGAACAGGCTCCTCAGGGCAGTGGTATTAAAGGTCTTTTCCTACCAAAAGGATTCTATGATTCTGTCGTTCTAAATAAGCCCAGAAGTGGTGCCTGGATGCACTTCCCAGGTCTGTCCCGATAAACTCAACACAAACTAATGCTGCGTTCAGCCCAATACTCCCCAAACCAACCCAAACTTTGTTTTCCTTCCTCTCTTCCCCTGCCTTTTTCCACTAGTCAAAGCAAAAGTCTATAGGCTTTAACTTTTGAAATGAGGGCAAACTTCAGCCTGGCCTTCTGTCTGAATGCATATCTTGTGCCATTAAAACCCAACTGCAGCCACCCAAGCTTCCCCCAGGCTGTATGTCCCAGCCATGCAGGAGCCAGGACAAGGCACTGCCTACCTCAGCCCCTCACCCAAGGCCCCTAGGGGCTGGAGATCATAAAATCATAGAAGGGCTTGGTCTGGAAAGGACCTTAAAGATCATGTAATCCAACTTTCACGCAGTGAGCAGGGACATGTTCCACTAGATCATGATGTGCTCCTACCTTGTGTTAAAACAGCTGTGACCACATTGACAAAGGGCGGGGGTGCATGGGCACAGGCTTACAAGTTTTTTCCAGGTTTTGAGACTTATGCACTTTTTGAAGTGCAGCTTTGGGTTTCTGAGAGGTGTGGGAAGAGAGCAACAAGTCCTGTTTAGGAGAGCAGGATGAGTGGAGAGATGGAGGCAGTGGGAAAATGAGGGCAGGCTTGCCCTCTGCGGTGCAGCTTTGTGGGGGATTCCTGGAATGCACGTGGAAAACAAACCTCTGTGGATCTTTCAGCAGCTGGGCATCTGTTTTGTAGTGTTTCTTCAGGTCTTACAACCTGTGTCATCAAGGCCCCCATTTCTAATGAGCAGGGTTTTATGAACAGAGATGACCTTCCTATGGCCCCACATTAAAAATACCCCTCATCTCAGACACAGATGCCCTTAGACTGCGTGAGCAGAGATGAATAAAGCAGATGGTGTTTTGGATCTGCATTAAATTAGACTTTGGGGTGACATTCTGCTTGTAGCTGACTCTCTTGACTTGTAGCAAACAAGTAACTCTCTTCTGGGTAGGATCTGAAATCACTGGCTATTGCAAAATCATAAACTATCTTCTGCAGACAGAATGGGCTCATATGCTTGTTTCTAGTGCTGGGTTGTCTCTGTAAAACCTATCCTAACACAGCTAATGCTTTGTGATGATGGATCTGCAATTATGAGGCTGTGCAAATGGCTAAAACAATTGCATCACCCTCCTTGTGGCTGCTCTACAGTGATTTGTTGGTTTGTTGATAGCACTCAACAGGCGTTTGTGCAAATAAAGGATCAGATCCTGCAAAGTGCAAAGCACCTCCAGCTTCCATCCATGTCTGAATGTCTGGATCAGGGAAGATGTTTATAGAAGGAGAGAGAGCTTTTGACTTGTGCAGGTGTGCTTTGCTGACAGCAGCCTGACAGTGTCTCCTCTTGAGGTTTGTCAGTGTGGAGAATCACAGAGTGACAGAACGGTGGGGGTTGGAAAGGGCTTCTGGAGATTGTCTAGTCCAATGCGCTGATAAAGCAGGTGCATCTAGATGAGGTTGCACAGGAACACATGTCTGGGCATGCTTGGAATCTCTCCAGAGAAGACTCCACAACCTCTCTGGGCAGCCTGCTCCAGGGCTCCAGCACTCTTACAGGAAAGAATTTTGTCCTTTTGTTCAAGTGAAGCCTCTTGTGTTCCAGTTTGTACCTGTCACCCCTTTTCTTATCACTGGGAATCACTGAAAAGAGCCCAGCCCCATCATCATGACCTCCACCCTTTAGATTTTGATCAGCATTGAGAAGATCCCTTCCCAGGCTGCTCTTCTCCAGGCTAAACAGTCTCAGGTCTCTCAGCCTTTCCTCCTCACAGAGATGTTCCAGTGCCCTCAGCATCTTTGTGGCTCTCTGCTGGACTCTCAAGGAGTTCCCTGTCCCTCTTGAACTGGAGAGCCCAGAACTGGACACAATACTCCAGATGTGGTCTCACCAGGGCAGCGCAGAGGGAGAGGAGAACCTCCCCTGACTTGCTGGTCACTCTTCTGAATGCACCCCAGAACGTTGGCCTTTGTGGCCATGAAGACACATTGCTGGCTCATGGTGAACGTATTGTCTACCAGCACTCCCAGGTACTTCTCTGCTGTTTCCAGGAGGTCAAGCCCTCACCTGTAGTGGTGCAGGGGGCTATTCCTCCCCAGGTGAACGACTTAAATTGCAGAAAGCTCTAGCAGAGGCATAGTTGGAGCACATACCTCCTCCCCTTGGCTCTGCTGGCTGGGTACCAGCATCAGGACTCTGTGCTGCATGCTTCCAGGACACCCTGGATGCATCCATGCAGACACACAGCTGGACGGGGTGACCACTGAGATATTTAAAGTAGCTTTAACAATGACACTCAAATGTATAATGCACCTATTCTGCTGATGCCAGTCAAGTGCTGGTAGGGTGCATGGGCTGTGTTCCTTAGCCTCTGTGTGACCTTGGCCAAGTCTTCACCACCTTGGACCTCTCTTTCCCTGAGCTGCTTCTAGACTGAAACTCCTAGTGGTAGAGGTGTGTAGGAAAATCTTGATTAGTGCTGCTGGCTTACTAGGGGAAGCTGGAAAGGCCCTTCAAGACAAGGTGTGGTGTACTGGTATGAGGTATGGCAAAGCAGCTTTGTGTCATCAGTGACTGTGTCACCCCATCCTCCCATGTCATTCCTGTGGGTTTAAAGAATTGTAAGAATAGTCTGTAAAAAGTCAGGAGCTACTACTCCTGATTCTAGTAAGTCTCATAATTTGGTAGCTCACTCCAGGCTTGACTTTACATGTTGGTATTGAGGAGGAATTGGAAGGGGGTAGTATTGTCCATTCTTAGGAAGATCTCTTGAAGATGCAGCATAAGTCTGAAACAGTTCAGCAACTACCTGCTCTTTTTCCCCCTTCTTTTCCTTTCCATTTTGTTTTGATTTGCATTTTCTAAGCTCTTGAGCAAGAAATATGGAAATGTCTCCCTAGAATTTTAACCTTATGTAACTGATTTGACCTCCAGATTTGTCAGCAGCTGTAGGAAACCCATCTTGGGGGAATTAGGAGACTCAAAAGGTTGTGGGATCAATGCCCCATTCATGAGGAGAGGATGTTTCAGTGATTACAGAACTTGCAAATCTGCAATTTGCCCATATTTCCCAGTCTCTGCTCACATCCCTTTCCTTAAATTGTCTCTACCCAATTTTCTCCCCCTCCCCCACTTGCCAGCTTTCCTTTCCTTGTGTCAAATGATCCTCCTCTTTCACTTTCAGACTGACTTAATTAAGCTGAGCTGCAGCAAAAGTCCATCAGGGAGCACAGATGAGTTCCCAGCAGCAGTGCTTTGCACCACGAGAGCATCCAACCAAGAAACATGGGGAAAATCTACTTAGTCCCTTTATCCCTGATGTTGAGCATGTTTTAGTCCTCCTTTGGTGATTGCCCAAGCACTGGTTGATCCATCCTGGGAGCTGTGGGAATCTTTACTTGCAATGTACACATTATTAGATGCTATAACTTGGTTGGATTTAGACACTTCCAAGCATGGTCAGAAGATCTCATGACAGAACAAGAAGACTCTCCCAACTATTACTACCTACTCCAAACTATGGAGGATTTTCACTGAGATAGTGAGATGAATATAACCAAGGTCAAGCACAGGGGAAAAAAAATAAAATTAAATCAGTAACATGCAAGAAACTTTTCTCCTAATTTAGTTCTCAGAATTGCCCAAACTGTTCTGAATGCAACTTTCTATGGCGATGTTAGCCCGAGGCAGACACTGAGCTGAGGAAATTGTCCCCTGAGTTGTTCAAGCCTGTCAAAGTAATGAGGACCTTAACACTGAGTCTTGGTACAGAACATGTCAGACAACCTGAGCCATAGGTGTTGCTGCTAATGCTGGCTGTAACTATGCATGCACACACTGCCCAGCACCACAAGCACGGGAATTGCATCATTTTGTGCAATAATGAACATGTCTGTTTGCTGTACAGGACAGATTTGTGTATCTCCCTGAAAATGCAGCCTCTCTGTGTGTCTACAACATCAGTTTGCTTCTAATCTTGCTGTTAACAAACAGAATATGTCATTATCATTTTACCTCTATTAACACAATTCTGTCTCTTGTCAGTATCTGATCCTAGTGTTCTGTCTAGCTCAGCAATATATTGAGGCTGTCAAGTGTGATTTGGAGCTAGCTATCCCAGAATAGAATCATAGAATCATTTTGATTAGAAGACATCATCAACTCTATCTGTTTACCCAGCACTGCCAGATCACCACTAAACCATGTCCCTCAGCACCATATCTACATGACTTTTAAATCCTTCCAGGGATGGGGACTCCAGCACCTCCCTGGGCAGCCTGTTCCAATGCCTGATCACTCTTGCAGTAAAGACATTGTTCCTAATATCCAATCTAAATATCCCCTGGTGCACCTTGAGGCCATTTCCTCTTGTCCTATCACTTGTTACTTGGGAGAAGAGATCAATGCCCACCTTGCTCCAACCTCCTGTAGTGACAACCTCCTGTAGATATCAAGAAGGCCTCAGCCCCCTTTTCTCCAGGCTGAACAACCCGAGTTCCCTCAGCTGCTCCTCAGAAGACTTGAAGCAACACGCTAGCAGGGCTTTAAGAATAACTTCTCCTTGGCCTTTGTATGTGTTGGCAGCAATGAGGCTTGTCCTCTGCCCTGCAGATGCAAAGTCACTGGAAGAGAAAACTAATAGTCAATTAATAATAGTTTATCCAATTATTTTATTGGAAGGGGTGGCTGAGCTTTGCTGCTGGTTCTCAGCACCTGTTTTTGTTCTCGTCCCGCACTCCCTGCAAGATGGAGCATCATGGGATTGTGGTGGGATAGAGAGGACTGGAAGCCCTCTGCTGTGAGGACAGGCTGAGTGATTTGGGATTGTTCAGCCTGGAGAAGAGAAGGCTTTGAGGAGACCTTATTGTGGCCTTTCAGTACTTAAAGGGGGTCTGTAAGAAAGCTGGGGCTAGAGTTTTAGCAGGGGTGACATGTTTAAAGTAAAAGAGGGATATATAGACTGGATATGAGGGAGAAATCTTTTATCATGTGGGTAGTGAGACCCTAGCCCAGGTTGCCCAGAGAGGTGGTAGATGCCCCATCCCTGGAAACATTCTAGGTCATGCCGGACATGTCTCTGAGCAATCTGATCTAAATGAACATGTCCCCACTCCCTGCCAGGGTGGTTGAACTAGATGACCTTTAAAGGTCCCTTCCAACACAAACCATTCTGTGATTCTACAATTCTCTGTCAAACTGCCTTTTTTTCTTTTTTCATTTTTCCCCTCCCTGCAATGCTCACAAAGCTGCTGCTTATCTGGGCTGTGTCCACACCACCTCATTACAGCTATCTGCAGAATGAGTCGAGTCAATCTCCCTTGCTGCTGCTGGGCTTGAAATTGTGTCTCAGCTGGATGTCCCTGCTAGTGCGAGTGTGGGGCTCTCTGTCAGAGTCCTGTCACTTCATTTGCCTTTTGGATGGGGTGACATTTCAACTGCCCTTCAGGCTGTTAAAAAAATCCAAGTCAAGTGGGGAGAGTAGATTTTAGGCAAAGCACTCTGGAGGTGTTTGGAAGATGCACAGATGTGGTGCTGAGGAACATGGTTTACAGGTTGCAGGTTTACAAGTTTTACAGGTTGTCCAGGGATGTGGTGGAGGCCCCATCCCAGGAGACATTCAAGGTCAAACTTGATGGGGCACTAAGCAACCTGATCTAGTTGGAGATGTCCCTGATCGCTGCAGGCTGGGCAAGATGACCTTCAAGGGTCCCTTCCAGCTCTATGTGTTCTGTGATTCTATGATGTTTTAGCACCAGATTTAGTACAGTTAGATAATGGTCAGACTTGATATCTTAAAGGACTTTTTCAGCTGAAACAACTCTATGGTTACATAAAAGTCCTCTGAAGAGGACACTCTTGTTTGGTCTGATCTTGGGTGTTTTGTTCTCAGGGGGAATCTCCTTCTGAACATAGCAGCTGTATTGAGCCCTGCTTTGTTTTGAACTTGACAAAAAGTATTTTTATGCCAGAATGATTAAGAGTTAGAACAAATTTTAATGCAGGTTTTATTATAAAGAAGAGATTGTCCTCTGTAGCAATCTTATATCTGCAGAAGATCTGTGGAATTTGGGGCTAGTGAACTTTGGGGCAGATTTATGGACTTGTCAGCCCTCTGACATCTCCTAAAGATCTATTTTCAAGCCTATGGAGTCACTAGAAAAGATTAGTTCAGCTAACATGTGCAAGTTATGAACTAACCATATTGGGACCTAATTGCCCCAGGTGCTACAGAATCATGGAAAAATCCTGTCCCTCATCTGACCTGCTCAAGGGCTGAAAGACAGAGGCCAGTTGCTGGAAAAGCTGTTATGTAAAAGGCAGAGTTCTAAAATAAATGTCTGCCCAGGAGGATCATGGGTGCATAAAGACCCCCCTAGAAATACTTAGGCATTTGGCCAGAATTAGCAGTTGCAGAGAAGATAAAACAAGGAGATATCTAGCTTTTCTTTTATTCTTGTTTTGTTTCTCTCTTTCTTTTTTTTCCCCCCATAATATAGTTGCCACTATAAAAATAGTGATGGCTGCAGTAAGCTGAAGCTTTCTTTTAGGTTTGGGAGAGCAAATACCAGTCAGCACTACTCGTTTCTGCTAGTGATAATGAGTGTGTTGGACTCAAGATCTGGCTATGATAGGATATGGTCCAGCCTTCCCTATTTTATGGGACTCTACTTGCTTATCTGCTCTCTTTATCCACTCATGTGGGAAGCTGAAAACGAATGATTTGCTGTGTCAGGTCTTTTTGCTGGCCCCATCCATGGCTAGTGGTTGCTGCTCCAGAGCACGTTGGATACCTTCCATAAATGAAAGAAGAAGTTTTATGCTGAATAAAGCAAAAAGAGACACTTCATTCTTGCCTCTGCTGCAAACCCTGCATCACTGAAGTCAAGTCATCACATCTCTGTCTGTGTCTTTCTTCCTAGTGATATGGTTTTGTTAAGAGCATTTTCCTTATGTTCCTACTCCTGCTGTGTGCTCAGTCTGTTTCTGACTGTAAGGTTTGATGTAGCTCCAGGGTTGATGGTCCTTACTCTTGAAGATCCTGGTTCCCTGTAAGTACACAGCTGTGCTTGCATTAATCACATTGGGCTGGCCAGTTGTACACTCCTCATAAAGAATGGTTTGGGTTGGAAGGGACCTTTAAAGGTCGTCTAGTCCAACACCTCTGCAGTAAGCAGGGACATCTTTAACTAGATCAGGTTGCTCAGAGCCCAGTCCAACCTGATCTGGAACATTTCCAGGGATGGGGCATCTACCACCTCTCTGGGCAACCTGGGCCAGTGTCTCACCACCCTCACTGCAAAAATTTCTTCTTTAGTTCTAGCCTGAGTCATTCCTCTTTTAGTTTAAATCCATCACCCCTTGTTCTGTCACAACAGACCCTGCTCAAAAGTCTGTCCCCATCTTTTTTTCGTAGGCCTCTTTTAAGTACTGAAAGGCCACAAGAAGGTCTCCCTGGAATCTTCTCCAGTGTGAATAACCCCAACTCTCTCAGCCTGTCCTCATGACAGAGGGCTTCCAGCACTCACCTCATTTTTGTGGCCTCCTCTGAACCCACTCCAACAGGTCTCTGTCTCCCCTGTCCTGAGGACTCTGGAGCTGGCCCCAGCACTGCACATGCAGTCTCAGCAGAGCAAAGAAGGGCAAAATCCCCTCTCTCCACTTGCTGCCCACACTACTGGGGATCAACCCAGGACACAGTTGGGGCTGAGCTGTGAGAGCATGTTGTAAGCTCATGTCCAGCTCTTCACCCATCATCATCCCCAAGTCCTTCTCCACATGGCTGCTGTCTATCACATCATCCTCCAGCCTGTATTGAGTATTGCTCTGACCCAGGTGCTGGACCTTGCACGTGGCCTTGTTGAACCTCAGGAGGTTTAAATTCTCGTGCTCTCTGAACCATAAAGCACCAGTTACTGGTAACTGAAGCTCATCTAGTTAGCAGATAGGCTGATCCTGTGCAGCAAACCCACCAGCTCTACACCCCTCTGAAGCAGGATTTCCAAAACTCATCCTTTTCCATACCTCATCCTGGTATCATCTCTGATTTTCCAAATCCTGTCGCCTTTACCCTGTGTCTCTCAGGCTATTCTGCTCCATCTGCCTTTTGAATATGTAACAAAATATCATACTTTGAAGATGGGATATTCTCTCCTGGCTTCTTTGCAAGCTATTTTCCCACCTTAAAATATAGATCTCAGAGTTCCAATAACTAGGCTTGATCTAAAGGCTTTGATTCTTCAAGTCTCACATTTTATCTTTGTTGGCATCTCATGTAGGTCTTGAGAGTGAAATAGGCAATGATCACAAACTCACTGTGAATCTGGAGTTACTGTCTCTGCCAGGCTTTTAGAAGACAGCTGAGGTATGGTCTCTGTCTTCTGAGATTTGTCTCTTTGTGGATTTATACAGTGCAAATTACGAGGCTTCAGCCCGAGAGAGAGGACCCATGTCTCACAGATCTTCCCAAGTTTGGAAAGCAGGGGGAAACATCCACCCACTGGCACGCAGTGCAACATAAACTGTGCTCTACAGCCTCAGCCAGAAAATAGCTGCTTGATGACTCATGGGGAAAGCTGGGGTCAGAGCCCTTTCCTGGCTGTTTGAGGATCAAAGTGATGATTTAGGACTCCCATCTGAACCAGGTTTAGAAAATGTAAAGACTTCATTTGGGTACTCTTTAGAGCCCATGAAGCCTTGAAGGGAATCTGTGAGCATAAGCTTGCTATCTGAGGAAGGAAATGCTATTTTCCTCAGGGCTGTCCTAAAATATTGTAATTGATATACAAGCTGAGGAGACCTACTGAGATGAAACCCAGTTCCTGTTCTTTTCAATTTTCATCATTCCTTTAAGGGCAGAGGTTGTGTTTATTCTTCCTTGTGTTTAGAGCTGAGCAGGGTCTCTTTACCTGTGAAGTGGCTTTTAATTTCTTGCCCACTTTGGCACTGTCAACCCCATGAGAGTTGCACTTCAGTGAAATCAAGGATTAAAAAAGGCTGCCCAGGGCAGTGACGGAGTCCTCATCCCTGGAGAAGCCAAGTAAGATGTGGTGCTGAGGGACACGGTTTAGTGGTGACCTGACAGTGATGGGTTAATGGCTCAACACTTAAAGGTGCTTTCCAACAAAAATGATTCTGTGAAACACTTTGTTGTGAGGAGAATAAAGTTGCAGAAGTGTACAATGGCTTTGATGGGGATGAAAATGAAATAGAAGCCAACCTGACACTCTGGCTTTTGGCAATGTTTCACTTTTCTCAGGTCTTTGGACCTATATGGTCTCACAGACAGGTTTCTCAAGGTAGGGTCAACAAAGTTAGGCACTTTTGTGACATGGTTTACCTAAAATCAATGACTTTGTGTGCTCTTGCTGAAATAGTTTGCTTGTCTGGGGATTTACATTTCCCCAGTTGCTGTGATAAGGAATAATTTTAATAGATTTATCCTCAGAATACTTCCAGGAGACTTGGAAATGCTGTTACCTGAGTCATGGAGGGTGGCACTTGGTCATGGAATTCATCAGTGAGTCTGCTCCAAAAAAGAGAGTTTAACTCCGGTCTCTGGATTTGTAGGTTATTTCCATGACCTCAAAACTCCATTCTTCTTTCTGTGACACTGAATATTTGTGTTCTTTCCTTTGAGCCTCTGTGCAGCAAATTCCTGGAGGGACTGAGAAACCATTACAAACTTGTCTGCTCTCCCTCCCAAGCACAGAGGAGCACAGCTCTGACCTGCTTTTGCTGACAGGAAACCAGGTTTGAATTGTAGGCAGAGACACCATCCACATGCAATTTGATCACACAGGGGAATTGGGCAAAAAGGAAGAAAGTCCTACTCATAACAAGTGTTAATCCCATCTCTTAATACGCTTCTGGAAGATCAGAGACTCATTAAGGTCAGAAAAGACCTCTAAGATTGTTGAGTCTCACTGTCAACCCAAACCCAGCATGCTCACTAAACCATGTCCTAGAGTACCATAGCTACATTTTTTTTTAAACACCTCCAAGGATGGTGACTCCACCACCTCCCTGAGCAGCCTGTTCCACTGCCTGACCACTCTTTCTGTAAAGAATTTTTTCTAATATCCAGAGTAAACCTCCCCTGGTGCAACTTGTGGCCATATGTGCTATTGCTAGTTAGAAGACAAGAACAGCACCCACTTTGCTCCAAGCTCTTTTCAGGAAGTTTAGGAGATTGAGAAGGTCTGTCTCAGCCTTTCCTTTATCCAGACTAAACACCCCCAGTTTCCTCAGCTGCCTTTCATAGCACTTCTTCTCTAGACCTTTCACCAGCTTTGTTGACCTTCCCTGGATGCACTCAAGCACCAAAATGTCCTTCTTGTAGTGAGTGGCCCAAAACTGAAACCAGTATTTGAAGTGCAGCCTTACCAGTGCTGCATACCGGGGCACAATCCCTGCCCTGGTCCTGCTGGTCACACTCTTGGTGATCCAAGCCAGGATGCTGTTGGCCTTCTTGGCCATCTGAGCACACTGGTAACAAGGTGATAGGCACCATCTTAGTGCCAAAATAGAATCATCTGTGTGAAGAGGGAAGGCCATGTTGCCCTGACTTCACTTAAATGCCTTGCAAATGAAGCACTCCTGAAAGTAATTTCTTTATTTGGGACAAGCCACAGCTTGAGCCAAGATCTGTTCATTGCCTCGAGCTCCAAAGAAAAGATGGTCTGGCATGTATGTAGACAGGTACTTGCCTTCAGCTTCCATTGGTGTGAACAGGTTGGAAGCTTAGGGAGAAAGGATTTAGCTGAAGTTAGGAGATGGTCTTTGTTGGGAGAGCTGTTGACAATGTTTCTATATGATTTTTTTTCTCCTCACTGTGTAGACTCCTAAAGAAAAGCTTCTATCCACAGTAATCAGGGTTTATTAAAGGAAGCTAGGGGAAAAAAAACATCTTTAGCTGAGATTAAAGGGATTGTGTAGCTGCACTTGGTGTTGAATCGCTGTGTGCTGGCTCTGTCACCCAGCATCTGCCTCATCAGCATTTGTGCCTGGCTTCCCATATCCTGGGAAATGAATAGCCCTGCCTGAGTGGAGCAGCAGTAAACAGAGGAACGTGCTGCTTGATTAATGCTGAGCTTCATTAACCACCCAGCCCATGCCACTGTCACTGCCCAGGAGCCCTGGGTGCATTGGTTTCATTCTAGACAGGTGCTGCCTGATGGAGAACTCGCTGAGCTCATCCCACCAGCCACCAAGACCCTGGGTCTGGGTCTGGGTCAGACCCACTCTGCAGGAGAAGGTAGTGGGTTTTCTTCTCCTTCCCAATGCTGTTATTGGCACATTTTGGTCCTCTTCTAGATTTCAACAAGTACTTTTGTTGACGTACTTGCTGGGGATGGGTTAATGGTTGGCTGGGTTTGCTTCCATGGCTCTTAGCAGCTAGGCTGTCATGCATGGCTCCTCTTGCTGCTGACCTTTCAGTGTACTTGCTGCCAACGTGCGTTTGTGGGAGAGGACCTGACAATGTGTCTGCAACCTTTGATGGCAAGAGGGTTGTGTGTGTGTGAGCCAAATGGGTAGATGTTGTTGTCTCCCATGTCCACCCAGTGACACGTTCCTTTCAGGAGCTGTCATTGCACTGGGGTGGATTTGTGCCAGTCTGTGGTACAGGGACATGGCCATGGCTTTTGTGAGATTGTCAGTCAAAACTCTCTCTTTCCCCTCTCCCTGTACTCTCAACCACAGCACATGCTTCTTGACTCTGTCTCCTTGAAATCTGCTGTATTTCGAGTATGTATTCACCATTCTTTTTTCTCTTCCATCTAATAACAACCACCAGCTGAGTTAAAAGCACTTAGGAAAGTATCTTCTGCTTAGATTTTTTTTTTTAAACTTATCCAAACTTTTCTTGTTCAGGACCCCATCTGGGTTGCATGTTGTAGAGTCTCCTTGAGAGCCCTGAGAAGAGCCAAGTTGCATCCTCCAGCTCCAGTGGTCTCTAACTTTTCCTGGAAATGGTCAATAACAGTAAAAAAAGTAACCACACCATAGAGAGGCATCATAACCTACTGTCCTTCAGCAGGAAACCAAACTGTGCCAACTCAAGTGGTCTTATGGAGAAAGTGTTATCTGCAGGCCATATAGTTGAGAGGTTAGTTCCACAGGCAAGAGGGTAGTGTGAGACCTTACGTGGGAGCTGACTCTGAGACCTTTTTCTGATCATGGATGAAAACCTCTCTGAAACAAAGGTATTTGTGAAAACACTTCCTCTGCTTCAATTTCTTGTCCAGATTGGGTTCAACCTATTGTAGCTCCAGTTCTGATAAAAAAAGAATGATATCTTGCTTAGGTTTTGCTACATGACATGAAGCTTGTGCAGCACCCCAGCACAACCCTGCTCAGAGAAGGAGGTAGGCAGTGTCTTGGCTTTTTTTTCTCTCTCTATTCTGTGGTGTGATGAAGAGGCTCAACCAGGAGCTCCAGGCTTGAGGAGAAGCTTTGTATTGTTATGACCTTTCTCCTCAGTACCACTACCTCCTGTGAAGGGCAGAACAGAGAGGCGTCAGAAAGAAGAATGGCTTTCTACCATTGGAATAGGTTGCCTGGGGAGATGATGGAGTCACTGTGGAGTCACCATGGGCGTGTTCAAGAAACATGTGGACAGGGCCTTTCAGCACATAGTTTAATGAAGGCTGAACTCAATGATCACAGTATCACCAAGGTTGGAAGAGACCTCAAAGATCATCGAGTCCAACCTGTCACCACAGACCTCATGACTAGACCATGGCACCAAGTGCCACGTCCAATCCCCTCTTGAACACCTCCAGGGATGGTGACTCCATCACCTCCCTGGGCAGCCCATTCCAATGGCAAACGATTCTCTCAGTGAAGATCTTTCTCCTCACCTCGAGCCTAAACTTCCCCTGGTGCAGCTTGAGACTGTGTTCTCTTGTTCTGGTGCTGGTTGCCTGGGAGAAGAGACCAACCCCTTCCTGGCTACCACCCTTCAGGTAGTTGTAGAGAGCAATGAGGTCTCCCCTGTGATCTTAGAGGTCTTTTCCAAGCAAAACAATTCTATTATTCTATGATTTGAAGGTCCTTCCCTCAAAGATCCTTGGAGCTGTAGTGGCTGTGTGACCTTCGTAGGGACCTTGAACACACTAGTGAAGAGCCTGTTGTGGCAGGAGCCACGTAGAAGTGGGACAGTCTGGTCTCATATGGGAGCCCTACATGATGAGTCATGGCATCATGCTGGCCACGTCTCTGCGGGGAAAAGGCAAGGGAACCTGGTCATTGTGGAAAGGTGGTTTGGGTTTAATTTGGAAATACCCAGCTCAGATCCTAAGCCCAGATCTCCCCTCCTGCTAACTGTAGCCTTTAGTTTATTTGCTTTTTACTTATAATTACTTTTGTAGACCAAGCAGCCTGAGAGACTGGGAATGTCAACTGCCCTGCATTGTTTTTCTTCTCCGCTGCTGTGGTTTCTGCTGGTCAGAGATGGGTAATAAGACATCCACAACCCCCTTCTCCTTGATGCATCTTCTAAGGGGTAGTACAAACACTACTCTATTCTGCAAGCTACACAACCAGCCCTCTTTCCCCTCTGCTGCTATTTATCAATTAAGCCAAATTATAATTTATGGCCTTTAGGGGCTCAAGTACTGATTGAGACTCCAGGACAGAGGGTGCAGGGCAAACAACATGAGCAGATGGGAGAGAAGCAGTGAGTGCCAGCAGGGCAGAGAGAAAATTCTGCTCCTAGGGTCACTCAGATGGCTGGTGGAAGATGTCAAGATAGCCCCAGGCTCCTGCTCTCCCTGCTTTGTCTCAGAAGGCTGCTTCTGTGCTTGCTTGGTGGCTATCAGTGCTGTCAGACTGTGGAGCCTCTTTTCTCTGCAGGTGAAAGTCTTCCCCCATGAGGTTCACTATTTTTGAAGCATCTCTTTCTGCTGCAGAAAAGGCTGCTCAACCAGCCTTCCTGGAAGTCTCTCACTGAGGTCTTTCTGGTTTCCAGATCAAATTTGCTGTCTTTACCTGGAGGAAGGTCCCCCCACACCATCCCTTTCCTCTGCCAGTGACATTCCCACCTCAAAGACAGTCATGAATCCCATATGCTTGGACCTCAAAGATGTCACATGTAGAGCATATGTTCTAGTGCTGTGTTGGCCACTTATTTTAATGTGCAGATTTCCTCCTGTGGTTGCAGCTCTGCTCTTGGGTGTTGTGATGACCTTTGAGCAGATGGCTCCTGTTGCAGAAGTGGGGCCATTTGTTACCTCTTCATTCTCTGGGTCACAGCAGTTCTCATTTCCCTCTCCTGCAGATGTGCTGACTCTGCAGGGCTAAGAGAAGAAAGATTTAGGGGTAAAATATAGCTAGTAAAATGTAGGGGCAAAACAAATACTAAAAAGTATTGGAATAATTTCTTCCTAGATCCATCTAGTGCCCAGTCAAAGCAGTGTCAGTTAGAAATATGGCTCATAACTCATAAGTGATGTGAGGCAGTGTTCAGGGTCACAGAATCACAGAATTGTTGGTTCGAAGGGACCTCAAGGATCATCTAGTTCTAACCCCCTGCAGTGGGCAGGGACACTTTCCACTAGATAGGTTACCCAGAGCCACATGCAGCCTGGCCTTAAAAACCATGTGATGTTTCCTAACACAGGACTCAATCAGTGACAGCTTCCCTCTCCTGCTCTCTCAAGGATGGCCTCTTTCAAAAGAGGAATGGTTGTGTGGGGAGTGCTCATCTCATGGCTGCTCTATCTATCATAATAAAGGTTATTAAAAGCCTACGTGACCAGCCTGCGTATCCCTGCAGAGCGAATCTTCTCCTCCTAAGATAGCCCTGCCAACTCTGCACTATAAGCTTGATTTTATTAAATATTTGCTTGACCAGAAAGGCAAAGCAGAACAGGGTAAACATGCCTAAAGTAAATGTGAAATGACCTTTGTCCGTCAGCTACCCATCATCTGTGGCTGCTGCAGGAGGGAGGGCATTGGGAGGTGAAGGTGCTGATACAACAGCTTTGAAATTCTGGCTACTGTGAGAGTTTTGAAATATTTGGAGTGGCATAGAAGTGGTGGGTGTTCTACAAGCTCAGTCTTGCCTTTTTTACTAGCAGATCTAATTAGTCCACAGGTCAAAAGAAAATAGGATTTATTCTTCTTATTTCTTGAAGTTCTTTACAATAAGTGTGGTGGAATACTGGAACAGGTTGCCCAGGGCGGGAGTAGAGGCCCTATCCCTGGAGACATTCAGGGTCAGGCTTGACGGGGCAATAAGCAACCTGATCTAGTTAAAGATGGCCCTGCTTACTGCAGGGGAGTTGGAATAGCTGAACTTAAAGGTAACTTGAAAATCAAACCACTCTGTAGTTCTATCGAATTGTTCAGTTCCATTGGTGTTAGCAGATTTAAAGAAGCTGTGAATCAAGACCTGTGTCACTGCCACATCTTCCTTCCTGTTGGCATCTGTGAACCGTGATTTTTTTCTCACCTCCTACTTGTGCAGGCTGGCTGTCATCACCTTCCACCCCTGATATCAGCAAAGTCACTCTGGGAGTCATGGTAAACAAGTTTGCTGTGAGCCAGCAACATAACCTTATGGCCAAGAAGGCCAGTGGTATCCTGGGGTGCATTAAGAAGAATATGGTCAGCAGGTTGAGGGAGATTCTCCTCCACCTTTACTCTGCCCTAGTGAAGCCACATCTGGAGTATTGTGTCCAGTTCTGGGCTCCTCAGTTCAAGAGAAACAAGGAATTACTGGAGAAAGTCTAACAGAGGTTACAAAGATGTTGGGGGGACTGGAGCATCTCTGAGGCTGAGAGACCTGGGGCTGTTTAGCCTGGAGAAGAGCAGCCTGGGAGGGGATCTTCTCAATGCTGATCAATATCTAAAGGGTGGATGTCTTGAGGATGGGGCCAGACTCTTCAGTGGTTTCCAGTGATAATACAAGAGGCAATGGTCACAAACTGGAACACTGGAAATTCTATATGAACATGAGGGAAAACTTTCTTGTGAGGGTGCTAAGAGCCCTGGAGCAGGCTGCCCAGAGATGTGGAGACTACTTCTCTGGAGGCTTTCAAAACCCACCTAGATTTGATCTTGTGCAACCCACTCTAGATGATCCTGCTTTAGCAGGGAGTGTAGGATGATCTCCTAAAGGATCTCTAAATGATCTCCTGAGGTCCCTTCCAACACTCATCACTCTGTGATCTGGGTGTTCAGGAGGGATGGAGGGAGAAAGGACTTGTGTGCCTCAGTCTGATAACCAGTAACAAAGGTTGTGCAATCAGCACTCATCAAGGACTGTGACTTGTGAGACCTGAGGTAGAGGGACTCCATCTCCCACCTGCACAGTAGGGCTAGAAAGGGCCAAATTTTTTCTTGGCACAGAAACAGCCATGAAAAAGTGAAGAAACAGGGACTAGATTTGTATGTTGAATAGGTTAGATGTTTTTCCATGGCATGAGAATGGAGCTTGTTGATGTACTTACCAAATTACAAAAGCTGTTTGAACCTCACACTGCTCTCACTACCCTGGTTAAAACCTGTGAGATGGACTGAGGAACTGTGCAAGGAAGCTTTCTTCCCTCTCCATAGAAAGTCACCAGGCTGGTCCCTGGGTTGTTTGTTTTCCTATTTCATGGTCCTTTTATTTAGACATCTCCTTACTCCTCAGTTGTCTGAGATGTCCAGATGAACTGTATCACTCTTCTCAACATTGCTCTCCAGCCACTACACAACCATGAAAACAATCTGGTGATGAGAGCCCAGGGGAGGGAGGAGACCTGGTGCTCAGTTTGCTCCATGCTTGGCTGCATGCCCTTTGTAGATGTGGCTGTGGAAGCTGGCACACTGTAACTCCTACATCTGTACTCCAAGCTGGACTGGCATGAGGCAGCTTTGATCTGGAAGCCACAGAGAGCCTGTTCAAACAGGCCCATTCTGAACTGAGGTCTCCCAGAAAGGATGTTAATGTCAGACCAGAGCTGGTTTCTTCCCAACAAACTTCAAGGCTTGCAAAAGAGCTCAGCTTCCATCTGTCCCTGTCTCTGTAGGCAGGTTCCTGACCTTCTCTAGGCTTCAGCCACTTATCCAGAAGAGCAGGATAATAATCCTTCTCCAGTCCTGTCTCCTTAGATAGCAAACACACGATTGGGTCAACTGGGCACTGCAGGCAACAATGCTGCTTGATGTTTCTACCATTAGCCTTCTGCTCTGCTGCGGCTTCCAAGGGATTTTTATGTTGCACCATGGGACACATACATGGAATGGGGAGTGAAAGGGTTTTGGTTTATTATTCAGTTATATGAATTCTGCTCTTTCTACCAGCATCTTTTCTTTCAGGAGGGCTCCCTTTGTGCTGGTTTTAAGTAGAGAGCCCAGAGACAAGAGAGAGAGGATTAGCAATTAAATACACTCTGATGATGGCATGGTTGTGAAGGAGGGAGGAGGAAGGAATACTCCATAGTAATGTACTTTTTGTTTTCTTCTCTCTTTGATTGTAGGACAAAATCTGCCAGGGAATTGGTATTTTGAAGACGCTTGCAGCTTTTAATCCTCATTCCCTTGGGAATACAAACCTTTCTAACCATGTCACTGGCCATGTGGAAATGGACTTGGCTGGTTTCTCACCTCCTGCTATCCACCACAGTGTCGCCTCTTAGTAGGCAGCAGCCACTCCGTCCAAAGAGGCCCTTCATCACTTTCACTGGAGACCAAGCAGAGGGAAACTTCAACCACTTGGTGGTTGATGAAAGAACTGGGCACATTTACTTGGGCGCTGTCAACAGGATCTACAAACTGTCCAGTGACCTGAAGGTCCTGGTGACTCACCAGACTGGTCCTGATGAAGATAATCCCAAGTGTTATCCTCCCAGGATAGTCCAAACCTGCAATGAACCTTTGACACCCACTAACAACATAAACAAAATGCTCCTCATAGACTACAAGGAGAATCGATTGATAGCCTGTGGGAGTCTTTACCAGGGCATTTGCAAGCTTTTGAGGCTTGATGACCTCTTCAAGCTGGGAGAGCCCTTCCACAAGAAGGAGCATTATCTCTCTGGGGTGAATGAGAGTGGCTCTGTTTTTGGAGTCATTGTTTCTTACAGCAACATGGATGACAAGTTGTTCATTGCCACTGCTGTGGATGGCAAACCTGAGTATTTCCCCACTATTTCCAGCAGAAAGCTCACCAAGAACTCTGAGGCAGATGGGATGTTTGCATATGTCTTTCATGATGAGTTTGTAGCTTCTATGATCAAGATCCCCTCAGACACCTTTACCATCATCCCTGACTTTGATATCTACTACATCTATGGCTTCAGCAGCGGTAACTTCGTTTATTTCCTGACTCTGCAGCCTGAGATGATCTCACCACCTGGTTCCACCACGAAGGAGCAGGTTTATACCTCCAAGCTGGTCCGGCTTTGTAAGGAGGATACAGCCTTTAACTCCTACGTTGAGGTGCCCATTGGCTGTGAGAAGAATGGGGTGGAATATCGGTTGCTGCAGGCAGCCTACTTGTCTAAGGCTGGAGCTATCTTGGCAAGGTCCTTGGGTGTTGGTCCTGAGGATGATATCCTCTTCACCGTCTTCTCCAAGGGGCAGAAAAGGAAGATGAAGTCCTTGGATGAGTCTGCTCTTTGTATTTTTGTCCTGAAAAAGATCAACGATCGCATCAAGGACAGACTGCAGTCCTGCTACAGGGGAGAGGGGACCTTAGATCTGGCCTGGCTCAAAGTCAAGGACATTCCCTGTAGCAGCGCGGTAAGTGAAGTCCCTAAGAACCCAACCTTAACCATGTGCTCACAGGTCTTAGAACATGCTTCAACAATTCTTCTTAAAAGGACCTGAGACTGCCTCATCCCAGTCCTGTCTCTGTCTCCAGCTTATCACACCACTTCATTTAGCCTGTTGCTACCTCAGCTTGCTCATGGATGAGCTGAGGAAGGTATTGCTTTCTGACCTCCCCAGACATGCTGTTTGGTGATAAACTAAGTCAAGGTGCCTTGAAATCTTTAGGAGGAATTCACATGTTGTAGTTACTTCACTGTGGAATCCATTAGGGGTGAAATCACATTTCCTTTTAGTTTTGGCTCAAACCTAAACCAAAGCAGGACTTAGATAACATCAATAGCTTGCACTGGTGTAATTTTATTTCCCTGGGCTGGTGTTGAAGCAGGATTTGTTCAGGGAGCTTTGTGAAGCTGGAGCTTCATTTCTTCTAGGGCTGAGAAGCACTGATCATTAACCATCAAAGTCCTTCATCTTCCAGTTTCCAGTCAGCTCTGAGTTGCATCTGCACTGAAAAATTAAGACCTTGGCTGCAGATCAAGGATTAAATGTGGTGAGATTTAAGGGCAGGACTGGGGAAGAGGCTGGTCCACCTGACCTACAAATGGTCTTCAGAAACTGTCTAGTTTATTCTGTTGGTTCACTCAAGTGTCATTGCAGAAATGTATATCAGCCCCACCAGCTTTGATACCACAAACAGAAATCAGCCTTACAGCCAGCCCTGCACTCAGGCTGCTGTAATAGCTGCTTCTCTGGGCTTTGATTTCCTCCCTTAATTAGCTCTTTCAAGTGAGAGGCAAGTTCAAGTCTGAGCAAAGGGAGTACAGAGACACACCAGAGTCCTCTCCTACTCCATAATCTCAAGGCAGTCAGGGTTTGGGATATGGGATTGCTCCAGCTTTCCTTTGTACTCAAACCTCTGTGGATGGGGGATCCCTGATGTTGTTCCTTTGCAGGACAAGGACAGACCAAGAGGATGCAAATGGAAATTTCATTGCAGGGAGACTGGTTCTGCCTTACTCTGTCCTAGTTCCCCCTTACACCACTGCCCTCAACAACATTGCCTGACTTTACTCTGCTCTCATACTCTCACACCAAACATGTGACAGGGGCAAGTCCTTCATTTTAGTTTGGATCTCCTCTGCCTGGACCTGCAAAGCTCTCTGTGGAGCTCCCTAAACTTTCTGCCTAGGCCTTCTACCTACATCTGCAAAGTTCCCTGTGGAGCTCCCTAGACCTTCTGCCTAGACCTGCAGTTTTCTGTGGCACAGGGAGAAAGGCTGTGCTCAAACCTAACTTTGATTTCCTTTAGCCTCAAGGTCTCTGCACATTCAAAGAGTTGCCTTTGGATTTAAGCTGAGAGCTTCCCACTGGAGTTTCTTTCCTGTGCTGTTAAGCCTTACTATGCATCTGCAAATCTGTTCTTGCAATCCATGTTAAATTCTGAAATACTGGACTTCTCAAACCAGGAGGTTTGAAACCTGTCAGCCACTTGGCTTTTGTGGCTTTAGAGAGCAAGCGAAAGGCCAGCGGTTTTCTTGGAGTGAGTCCTAGACCAAGAAGCCATATTTCAGACTGCGTATGGAGGGACACGATTGGAGAAAGGTTAGAGAGAGGACAAAGAGTTAGGGACTGAGTGACACAGTGGGATAAACTGTGACCCAAACAAGCTTATGTGACCCTCATGAGGAAAACAAGGCCAAGTCAAAGATCCTGCATGCACCTCGGTCAGGGCAGCTCTCAGTATCAATCCAGGCTGAGGAATGGAGTAATTGAGAGCAGCCCCGTGGAGAAAGAACTGCGGGCACTGGTGGACGAGGGGCTGACTATGAGCTGGCACTGTGTGCTCACAGCCCAGAGCCAACCATGTCCTGGGCTGATCCCCAGCAGCATGGGCAGAAGGTGGAGGGAGGGGACTCTGCCCCTCTGCTTTACTCTGCTGAGACCCCAGCTGCAGTGCTGGGGCCAGCTCTGGAGTCCTCAGCACAGCAGAGACATGGATGTGTTGGAGCAGGGACAGAGGAGGCCTCAACAATGATGGGAGGGCTGGAAGCCCACTGCTGTGAGGACAGGCTAGGGGAGTCGGGGTTGTTCAGCATGGAGAAAAGAAGGCTCCAGAGAGACCTTATAACATCCTGGAATACTTAAAGGGGGCTACAGGAAAGACAGGGACAGACTTTTTAGCAGGGTCTTTGTGACAGGGCAAGGGGTGATGGTTTGAAACTAAAAGTGGGAGATTTAGACTAGACCTAAGGAAGAAATTTTTTACAATGAGGGTGGTGAAACACTGGCCCAGGTTTCCGAGAAGGATGGTAGATGCACCATCACTGGAGACATTTCAGAAGGTTGTCTGAGGCTCTGAGAAGCCTGTGCTAGTTGAAGATGTCCCTGCTTGTTGCAAGGGTTTTTCCTAGATGACCTTGAAACCTTCCAACTTAAAGCATTCTATGATTCTGTGAAAAACTGTTAGACCACATTTGTGACTGCCTTTCTTCACTGTGAATTACAGATACCAATCCTTTCTAGATGCAGAAAGAGCCTGGAGAGCCTCAAATTAAAAACTGGAGTTTGAAAAGTGTAACTAAGTGGGCTGTCCTCCTTAAATGAGTCTACTTAGAGCTGTTGGCAAGCCATGCCTGAGATCAGCTGTGCTGCCCGAGGGAAGAGGCATTAGTGACTTGGCTGCTGGAAGGCTTGAAGAATCCAGCTGCTAAGCTTGGAAAATAGTTTGGAGTCTGGATATATGTGTGTGAGAGCCTCATCTTCTTTGCTGATATCCTGCTTGCCAGCCATCCACCAGCACTGCTGCTCTGCCTCTTAACACATGTATTTGAAGCAGCTCTAAAAACAATTACAAACCCACCAGTGAGACTTCCCCTGGTTTTGTGTGGATGTCAAATATTTCTCTGCTGGTGCAAACAGGGGCTTAATCTGCCTGTGACTGAGGCTGGACCTGAACTTCAGCTCTGCTGCCCTGCCTTCAGCAGCCTAAATCCTGCATGTGAACAGATAAAGCTGATGTGCCTGGCACTGAGCCGGTGGATAAAGATGAGCTGTGGGGAAGCCTCGCAGAGCATTGCAGAGCAATGCTGTTAGAATCATAGAATTATAGAATCATTTAAGTTGGAAAGGGCTTTCAAGATCATTGAGCCTGACCATTAACCCTATTCTACCATGTCTACCACTAAACCATATTCCCAAGCATCACATTTAGATGGCTTTTAAATCATGTTCAGGGATAGTGGTCAATCACCTTCCTAGGCAGACTGTTCCAACCCTTTCAGAAGACATATTCCAACCTTTCTTTCTGGTATTAATAGTAAGACCAGAAATTATGGAGCTGGGCTCACTGCACTGTCCTCACATCTTGGTGTGTGTGCAGGTCTGGCTTTGGTAACACATATTTTTCTAATAGGGCAGTAACTGACTCAAAGAGGACCCAAAGGTTAGGATGCTTCTGCTTCCACCTTGGTGCAATGCTTGTTCAAGGCCACTTTAGAGCAAGAGAAGTC
The DNA here is from genome assembly GCF_014839835.1 of Dryobates pubescens. Lineage (NCBI taxonomy): Eukaryota > Metazoa > Chordata > Aves > Piciformes > Picidae > Dryobates > Dryobates pubescens. Next base: position 118,464,240 of record NC_071657.1, on the reverse strand, counting down.
TCTTGGGGACCATTCCCAGAACAGCTCTCCTAACCTGCAATACCCACACACAACAGGGATGTGAGGAATGGAGCACTTGGATTGAGTAGTACAGTTTAGAGTTTGTGGTTTCTATGGCCAGGCAGCTTTGGAGATGGGAAAGCTGAGGTCAGGCATGGCCTGATGGTTAGACTTGATGATCTTGGAGGTCTTTTCCAACCTCAATGATTCTATGACCTGGCAGAAAGCTTGGCTGGATGCACTGTATCTCATGGTCAATATGTTGAATGAGGCATTCAGTCTCCAGATGTCTTGTAGAGGTAGATATCCTGGAGACTTGCCCTAGTCTGGTTTTCAAATCCAACGTGATGGCAAAGGACAGCGAAACCACTGTGTCATGAGACTGTGCTTCTTATGTTGCAGATGTTAGCAGTGTGAGAGAAGAATTTCTGGAGTGGGAAATATAAAAGTCCAGAGATAAATGAGGGTCCTTAATGTTAATTCCTCCCTTGTTCCTGTGTTATACATGTCCTCCTATTAATCCTCAGCATAAATCAGGGCAAAATGATGGACTTTTATGTCTGGGCAGTTGATTTGCAAATTGGCGATGTTCACTCAGGTGATGAACAGTTCCAGGTAATACCTCTCTGGTTTTCCTCTCTGCAAATAAAAGATAATAGCTTACATTTAAACACCACTCTTGACCCCAGATGCTTAGGAATTCATATACTCATCAAAAAATGAGACTGAGAAAAAAAAATATCTTATGAGGTCATCTGATTTGCCCTTCTGCACTGCTTATAACAGTTCTGACAGATGTTTGTCTCACCTATTCCTAACCTCCAGCAATTCAGATTCCTCTCTCTCCCTACATGATCTGTCTTTGCTGCTAGGAAGCTTTTCCTCACGTTTAACCTAAATCTCCTTCCATGATACAGAAGCCATTCCTACTTATATAGCCATAGAGATCACCTTCATCCTCTTTGGCCACCCAGCAAAAGCATTATGTGTCACCAAAACATGACCACATCTGTGATGCAGCCTGGTTCATCAACGTATGGAGCAGAGGCAGTGAGGCTGTATGGACATGTAGGGTGTGGGCAGAAGGAAGGGTTTTTCTTGAGGGAGAAAATAAGCTTAAAACAGAAATCAGTCTTCATGTTGGACCAAGAAGGCTATGGATGTAATCTCACAAAATCACAGAGTCATAGAATGGTGGTTGTTGGGTGGCACTTCTAGAGATCATCTAGTCCAACACCCCTGCTTAAAGCAGTTGGCACAGGAGAATCTTCAGATGGGTGTTGAAAGTCTCCAGAGAAGGAGACTCTACAACTTCTCAGGGTAGCCTATTTTAATGTTCCATCACTCTCAAAGGAAAAAAAATTTCCTCATGTTCAGATGGAACTTCTTGTGTTCCAAGAAGACAGGGGAGCCCTTGCTTCTACCTTGGGGAACAAGCAGGTGTACTGCTGTGTGGGACACACAAGCATGGATGAAAAAGAGCTGGGTATTGGAAACTGACCCCAAAACAGAGTGAGAGTGCCATGGCCCTCTGGGAAGATGTGAGAGGAATGAAGATCCTTGCTGAAGCTTTGTCTTTCAATGAAGTCCCAGATATGATGTGTTGTTGCCATTGCCATGCAATCCTGGCTGTCAGCTTAGGAACTGGTTGCAACCCAGGGCTGCTGTCCTAGGAGATCCTTGTCTCCTCATCAACGTGATCTGCTACACAGCATCACCAGACAGCCTAACAGACTCCAGTCCTTGAAATGAAAAGGTGTCACCTCCATCACTGTAGCTTTTGTCGGATACACTGTGCAAATATCTGTTCAAGATAATCAAAGTGTCTGTCCCCAACTATTGCCTAGCTCCTGCCTTTTGCTGGTATTTTCTTTTCCTTTTGGCAGGAAATGGAGCTTGACTGTTCAAATTACTGTATTCAAGCTCTTCCTGTTTTTCATGGCAGTGCTGTCACTTGGGGGAGAAAAGAAATGTTTCTTTGAAGCTGACCAGCCAACAAAAGTCCTTGTGTAAAGAGCTGGGCAGTATTTTTCCAACACATTGCTAGGAGAGGGCAGGAAAGGTTTGGGACCCAAGTCATTGTCTGACAAGTGACTTGGCTCTAAATGCTTCCTGTGCTTCTGATGTTTCAAAGCAAACCTCAGTCAGCAATTCCCCAAAACATCTTTGTAGATACCTGAGAGTCTGGCATCTCCTCCACACATCTGTTTCTTAAATGGACTCTGCTCTCCTGCTCCCTCCTGCTTTCCCTGCTTCCCCCCAGCCCATCCTAGATGCTTGACACCCACTGAGTAAGCACTGTTTTACTCATGGGTTTTACCTGTGCACAGAAGGAGGTTGTGGGGGGGCATATTGCTGATTAGTCCTTCCATGGATGGCTGACATGCATGTTTGGGCACCAGCTGATGGGACAGGCCTTCTGTTTTGGCTGCAGGAGCACCAGGATGAATGCTGCTTGGCCCATGGGCTCTCTTCTTCTCCATGCCACTGGGTTAGGAAGGGACATTTCTAGCTCTGGTGGTAGAAGGGTTTTGTATATGGTATGAGACAATCAATGTGATTCCAGGCAAAGCCGCTATTGGTGATGAAGTGGTCAGAATTTCCCTATAAACAGCCTATTTCATGATTTCCCTCATTCTCCCAGGAGTTGCATTTATCATCACTGGAGTAAGTAGGAACTGGGTCCAACAGAGCACCCCTGAGACACCAAGATGGGGATCAGCATCACCCCTGTTTTACAGGAGGGTTGGCTAAGGTGCTGTAAAACATAACTTGCAGCTCAGCTGAAGCTCAGGGCATCCTGGATCTTAGTCCTGTGCCCAGTGTTCCCAACTGTTGCAGGAAGAGGAGATATCATTCTTCCTACTGAGTTCCTCTCTAGCATGAGAGAAACAGAAAATGGTGATTTAGAAAGAAGGACAGGAGCATTTCAAGGAAAGAAATCACTTCCTAAAATGCAAAGCAGGAATTGCAATCTCTGTCATCTCCATTGTTTGGAGAACATGTCTTAAGAGAAGTGGCTGAGAGAGCTGGGATTGTTTATCCTGGAGAACAGAAGGCTGAGGGGAGACATTGCTCTCTACAAGTACCTCAAAGAGGTTGTAGTGAGGTGGATGTTGGTCTGTTCTCCCAAGTAACCAGTGATAGGATGAGAGGAAATGGTTTCAAGGTACACCACAGGGCGTTTGGATTGGATATCAGGACCAACGTCTTCGCTGAAAGAGTGGCCAGGCATTGAAACAGACTGCCCGGGGAGGAGGTGGAGTGTTTTGAACACCTGGATGTGTTAAAAATTTTGGTAGACACAGGGCCTTGGACATGGTTTAGTGGGGTGAGTTGTATAGGGTTGATGATTTGACTTATTGATCTTAGAGATCTTTTCCAATCTTAATTATTCTATTATTCTATTTTCCCTAAAAAGCGAAAAGTTGGGGTGAAATGAAACACCAACTGTTGCTTAGCCCTTGGGAAGAGGAATGCCTGGGATGAGGTCTGAATGATACTACTGCTCTAACGTTTTGCAGACACAGCCCTGGCTCATTTCTCCTGGCTGGGTTGGCTGGTACACGAGCCTGCCTCTTTCCCAGGGGAGTGACTCAGTCACAAGTATGAGGTATTGGTTTCATTAGACCTCATAGTGTCACTGTGTGCCAGTCAGACTATCCTAAGTAAACCTCTGAGAGGGTCAATGCACAGTAGGTCATTTTGTTCATCTCCTCTGGATAGACCATGCACAAGAGTTCTGTGCACCTATCTGTACTCCAAATTATCACAGTCATAGAATGTGTTGCATTACAAGGGACATTTAAAGGTCATCTAGTCCAACCACCCTGCAGTGATCAGGTTGCCTCAGACAGCCTGACCTTCAGTGTTTTCAGGGGTGTTGCAACTACCACTTCTCTGTGAAACCTGGGCCAGGATCTCACCATCTTCATCATAATAAAAATCTAATCTAAATCTTCCCTCTTTAAATTTCAAACCATCAGCCCTTGTCCTTTCACAATAGGCTCTACTCAAAAGTCTGTCCCCATCTGTCTTATAGTCTCTTTTAAGTACTGAAAGGCTGTGATATGGTCTCCCTGGAGCATTCTCTTTGCCAGGCTGAACAACCCCAACTCTCTCAGCCCATCCCCACAGCAGAGGGATTCAAGCCCTTGGATCATTGCTGTGGCCTCCTTTGGCCCCGGTCCAGCAGGTCCATGTTTTAACTGTGCTGAGGCTCCAGAGCTGGACCTAGCACTGCAGGTGGGGGCTCAGCAGAGCAGAGGGACAGAATCCTCTCCTTCCACCTGCTGCCCATGCTGCGTTGGATGCAGCCCAGGATACAATTGGCTTCTGGGCACATTGCTGGCTCACATCCAGCTTTTCGTCCATACAGGCTCATGTTTCTAATCCAAAGGGCTCATGGTCAGTTGAGGTCATTTCTTGGTCAATGTTTAACAGTGCTTTCTTCTTCCTCTGAAGATGCAAATAAGAGCAGATAAAAAAAAAAAAAAAGACACAGTGCAGTCTGTGCAGAGGCAGTAGCCTCAGAAATATGGGAATGTCTCTCTGGGAATGCTCACTGGAGACTCAGAGACGGAGCAAACAGGCTTGTTGCTGCCAGATCTGTATTTGTATAATTGGTCACATAAGTTTGTGTTGGATGGGAGCGTGTGTGGAGCGTGTTGTGGAGGGACTTGCTGAGCCCAGCAACTCTGATAAGAGGTGACAAGCGTCCTCTTGCTGATGCTGGGAGCTGGAGTGCATGGAGGACTTAACTAGCGAGGCAATATGGCTAGGGTTTTGTCTTCGGGTTTCTCTAGGATTTTCAAATCTCCCCCATGTGCCTTCCCACTCCTCATTTCTCCATTTCCAGAAGGTCTGACCATCATCTTCCCTGCTCCAGGATGAAAAGCACTTTGTCTGAGAGAAATGTCATATTAGCTTGCTGCATGAAGTAGTTTAGGTGGAAGTAGAGCAGGGACCTCTCTCCTGCAACACAGCTGGTATTTCTCATGATTATCATCAGTGATGTCTGAGTCTGGACTCCTCAAGCTAATGGAGATCAGCTGAGTTTAAAGCTCCACTACTTTAGTCAAGGTCCTGCCCCCTTTGTAACTGAAATTAGAGAAGTCTCCCCACCTCTTCCTCTGTGAGGCAATCAGCTGGCTCCTTAGCTAATTAGCACTAATTAATCAATTAACAAGCCTAGAGTTCATAGTAGGGACATGACAGTTGGGGTCTAATGGGGTTGCAGGAACAAGATGCTCCTGGCTTTTCCATTGATGTACGTGTCTCTGGCTAAGCAGTGCTGGGTGAGCATTACAGGATTTCTCCAGCATCTGCATGGGCTCTTAGTTCAGCCTGGGTATATCTGCTGGCAACATGCTGGTCCTCTGGATGTGCTCAAAAACCCACTGCTTACTCAGGTGGTCATGTCTGTTAACCTGGTGAGAGCTCATTTAGATGAGTTTCTCAGACACTGTGTGGGTTCACCTTCACTTTTTCTTCCATGATGGTCCTTCCTCCCATGTGCCACCTCTCTGCTTTCAACCAGCAGGGATACAGACACTTCTCTGCCTCAGCAAAGTGCTCTGCACTCCAGGCAGGAAAAAAAAAATGTGGCTTTGGACACCCTAGGGGAGAGAAAAACAAAAACTCTTAAGCATCTCCATCAACAGAAGCTTGCACTTAAGGGTTGTAAGCCAGAGCCTGATTGCATGGGGAGGATGATTGTGTTTGAGGTATTAAGTATGTTCCTCGGTGTTAGACACCTGTCCTTGGAAGGATAATTCCAGGTCAGTGTGCATGCAGAAATAATGCTGAAGGTAAGTAATTACATTCTCATTGCACCCCCAACATGCCACCTCTCCTTCCAAAATCCTCATTGTTTGTCCTGGGGGAGAACAACTAAAAACTGTGCCTGGAAACCTTCTTCTCAAACCCAAGCATAAAGCCAGAAGAAAGCTTATGCCTTTAAGTGGCTGGGTGCCAGACTCCTACAGTTCTCTCCCTGCTCCTCATCATCTGATTGACCCCACTCACACAAAATGTTCATTGAGGACAGAGCAGGGCCCAAGGCTGTTGAGTCGCTGTTGTGTCTGAGATATTTCAGGCACAGCTCCCTCCCCCAACATCAGTCCATCATCCCTAGACTGTATCGGCTCTGCCTGAGCAGCTCAGCATCTCAGCATCAGACCCAGGGCTTAGTGGTCCTCCAGTAGCTGCTTCAGCAGGTGAGCAAGGTGCCAGCTTCTCCTTCACTGCTTGTGTCATTTGTCTGTGCTTTTTTGCCACATGGACAACTAGATTTGTTTCTGGGAACTGATCTTTGCTGTTTCCCCTGCCAGCAAGCCAGGCTGTTTTCTTCTGTGGTTGAGCTCTGCAGTCACTTGTGGTTCAGCCTTGCATTTTTTGGAGGGCTCCATATAATCTCCCTGCATTCTCTTCCATGCTGGGAGATAACTGCTTTTGCAAACCTGACCTCGTATTGCCTCACCAGTAGGTCGCCTTGGAGGCCAATGGAAATGCTTGTGCAACAGTTGGGTTTTTTCCCCCTCAAGCAGCAAGCAAAATCCAACTCATAAGCAAAGTGACTCCAGTTCCTATCATGAGTCTGATACTATTTAAAGCACCTCCAGGCTTGGGGCAGCTAAGCATGGGAGTTGGTACAATAGCCATCTTGTTGAGGAGGGGGTTCGAGGGTATGCTGGGTTCAGCATCACTTTCTGAGCTAAATGCTCCATGGACCCTTTTCTCTCTGTTGCTAGAAGTGTAGCTGTTACAGTGGAAAAACAGTACAAGGGCTTAGCACTTCAAGAACCAGTGAAGCCTGATTAGCCTCTGGGAATGATCCCATATGATGCACATAGCTGTTTGTTTTATACTCCAACACACATAATAGAAGAGTTTGTTGTTTTTTTTTCCTGAAACAAGCATATTTCCCTATTTGTCCAAATTCCATGGAAATGTGAGTCTCTCTTATGCCAGGTAGGATAATACAGCTGTTGGAAGTGTCCCTCCTAAAAACTGGATGGTGTTGGTTCTAAGCAACCTGTTCTAGTTTAAGATGTCCTTGCTCACTCTAGGGGGAGTTGGACTAGATGATCTTGAAAGGTTCCCTCCAACCTAAGCCATTCTGTGATTGTAAGATGGAGGGGGAAAGGGCTATTGGACCTACAGAGCGATGTCTAGATGGCATTTGCCCAGATTCCACAGAATTGTAGAATGAATCATAGAATGCATTGGGTTGAAAGGCAACCTCGAAGGTCATCTTTGCCCTGGCACTCCAGCCTGGCATCTCCATGTCTGTGCTAGCATGTGATGTTTGCTGTAATTTGCTTGAGAGGCATTTTATTAGTGCTGGCACAGTCTTTGGGTAATATGACCCCAGTTTTGGGAATATGGCTGGGTAGATATGACCAGGTTCAGGATGGAGCTGGGGACCTGCATGTCCTGCACACTTCTACTCCAAGCTGTCCTTCTCTTCAGTGCTGCTTCGTTGCATGGAGAAATGTCCTTAAGTGGATGAACATGGCTTGCTGAAATGCAGACCCTTGTTGCATCTCTATCCTGCAGATAACTCCACAATATACAGGACCTAATATACTCCCTGTGCCACCATCAGCTAGTTGCTTCAGTTCAGGATCTAATAAATATTGCAGCCCCAATGCTTTCTGCCTTATGATACAGATTCTAATATTTAAAATATTTACAGAAGCATTTGAAACAGAGGAAAGACACTCAGATATTTGTCATCAGAAGGGTTGTCAAGCCCTGGAATAAGCTTTCCAGGGAAGTGGTGGAGTCATCATCCCTGGAGGGTTTAAAAGATGTTTGGATGAGGAGCTAAGGAACCTGGTCTAATAGCTGTGTACTGGGAGATGTTAGATTATAGTTGTACTCGATGATCTTAAGGTCTTTTCCAACCAGGAGATTCTATGATTCTATGATCCCTGGAGGGATTTAAAAGCTGTGTGGGTATGGTGCTGAGGAACATAGTTTAGTGGTGACCTGGCACTGTGAAGTTAATGGTTCGACTCCTCATTGCTCTCTAAAACTGTCTCAAAGGAGGCTGTAGTGAAGTGGGGGTTGGTCTCTTCTCCTTAGTATCAGTTGACAGAATGAGAGGAAATGGCCTGAAGTTGTGCCAGGGAAGTTTTAGGTTGGATATCAGGAAAAATTTCTTTGCTGAAAGAGTTGTCAGGCATGGAACAGACTGCCCAGGGAGGTGTGGAGTCACCATCCCTGGAGGTGTTCAAGAAATGTGTGGACATGGCACTTCAGGACATGGTTTAATGGCCACAGTGGTCTTAGGATGATGGTTGTACTTGATGATCTTAGAGGTCTTTTCCAACCTAAACAATTCTATGTTTCTGTACACGTGCAGCTAAACAGTAGCACCACAGAAATACAGAGAGACCTCTCCATGCAGTATTGGAGCTGGCATAGCTGACAGAGCATGTGGGTAACATTAGATCAGTAGGAACATCGTATTTTGCCTGTTTCAATGTCATTACCCTGTCTCTGTCCGTGTTCCAAAATATAATAGGATTTGTTCAGCTGATTTATCCTGTAAACAAGAGATATTAGCCAGGCATATTTAGAGAGTGGGAGAGGCAGAGTGAGGGAGAGTGCAGAAGGGAATAATAAAAATGTGCTCCTCCTAATGAGGGAATGACCCAGCACTTATCAATGGGTTGGGGCCATTGGTTGGAATCCCATGCCAAGATACACAAGGCTGTGATTGTACTGGTGTCCCTGCTTCTGAGGACTGGCTGCAGCCTTCTGTTTGCCCAATCCTGCTTTCAAATGCAGGAGGAGTTTGAGCTTAATGGCTTCAACAAATTTATACACGGCTGACACAAGTGCTCTGAATTCCTCAAGAGCTGAGATCTGCACAGATAGAGGCAATAAGTGGGAGATTTTTCTTTTCAGGGCTTGAGTGCTTTAGTTTGTTGTTTAAATTCATAGCTAGGCTTCTTTAAATTCATTTTCTGTGAGATGATAGGACATCTGATACAGATGCTGTTCTCCATGATGCAGGTGTTCTCCCTGGTGCAGGTGCTCTCCCTGATACAGATGTACACATCACCATTACTTATAGAATCACAGAAGGCTGGGGGTTGGGAGGGACCACTGGAGATCATCTAGGCCAACACCTCCTGCTAAAGCAGGGTCACACAAAGCAGATTGCACCAGATTGCATTCAGGCAGATTTTGAACATCTCCAGAGAAGCAGACACCACAACCTCTCTGGGCAGCCTGCTCCAGGGCTCCAGCACCTTCACAGGAAAGAAGATTTTACTTAAGTTCAAGTGAAACCTCCTGCCTTCCAGTTTGTACCTGTTGCTCCTTGTCCTTTCACTGGGCACCGCTGAAAAGAGTCTAGCCTCATCCTCACAACATCCACACTTCAGATGTTTATATGCATCTATAAGATCCCCTCGCATTCTGCTTTTCTCCATGGTAAACAGCTTCTCTCAGCCTCTCTTCATCAGAGAGATACTCCAATCCCATCAACATCTTTGTAGCCTCTGTTGGACTCTCCCCAGTACTTCCCTGCCCCTCTTGAACTTGAGCCCTCTTGAGCCCAGAACAGGACACTACTACAGGTGCAGTCTCATCGGGGCAGAGTAGAGGGGAATGATTCTCTCCTGACATACTTACTGGCCACACTCTTAATGCACCCCAGAAGACCATTTGCCTTCTTGGCCATGAGGGCACATTGCTGGCTTTTTGTGAACTCATCCACTAGCACTCCCAGATCCTTCTCTGCAGAGTTTTTTTCCAGCAGGTCAACCCCTCAACTGTACTGGTGCAGGGGGTTATTCCTCACCAGCTGCAGGTCTCTACACTTGCCTATTTGGTGAGCAAGATCTGGGCCTCTAGTACCCAGCCAAGCTCTATCCATTTCCCTGTGCTGAAGAGCAATAGCACATACATGTCCTTCAGTATAACACTTAGCCTACCTTAGCAGGGCCACAGTGAGGTTTAATTAATGCTTTTAAGCAGCTCTTGGGATCTCCAGGCAAAGGTGTTGCTTGCATGCAAAGCAGCCTTGTTGTTTGGTTTACAGAGCTGTGTTGGTGAGTGCAGCACTTCACAGCCCAAAGGATAATTTTGTCTGTGTAACAAAATAATAATTACAGTAATTGTGATTCAGTGGAGAAGCTGTGGTGGTGCTGGTGTAGGGGAGGCAGCTGGACTCTATCCGGCAAGGTGCTGCTGTGCATCACCGGAATAGGAATAAGGGAGGCTTGGCAGCTGCCAGAAAGGCTCCGGAAGTGCTTGTTTAACCATTCTGCTGCCAGCAAGTATTGGGAGGTAATGGGACGGGCATGTTGCCTTTGAAAGGGAGGAAAGGCGAGCAAGAGAAGGAGCCTTCAACTTTGCATGCAACAGGCAGCAGTGATGTTGTTATGGACACCTTAGGAGAGCCCTGCAGAGCAGTGGTTGTTGTGTTCAAGTGCCAAAGATGGAAATGAGAGTCTGTAACTTGATGAAGGGAATGTCCTTTTGTTAGGTGTCTCTGTGGATGGACATGCCTGAGATAAACCAATGTTACAGCAAGGATGTTCAAGCTTACAGGGTACAGCTGACAGAGGATAGAGCGCCAGCCTCACACCTCGTTCATCACTGCAGTTGATGTTTCCAGGAATTTATGTAGACAGCCTTTGGCCAATCATGGAAATGCAACATCCTTTAGGATAAAATGCAGCAGCTGGTGAGCACTTCTCCTCTCTCTCTGCCTGCACAGAAAATAATCTTTTTACTCAAGATTTTCTCTCTCTGGGATTCTCACTCCCCATCCCAGCAGCAGTAGGGGAAGCCAGTGCTACTGTGTTTCTGCTGCATCACACAGCTTTGCTGCTGGAATATGTCCTTACAGGAGAGCTCTGGCAGCTTATTCGATCAATAGTTCACTTTTGAAAAATCCCTAAATGCTTATTTACCCAACAGACCATGGTGGTTTCGAAGGCAGCATCTCTGTGCTCAGTAGTATCTTTTTTTTGGGTGTGTGAAAATTTTTAAGTGAATTTTACAAAGCTCTTGGAAAGCACCAAGCTGGGAGCCACAGAGATTATATTCCTCTCTTTATCCTTCAGTGCCTCATCCATACCATACTCCAGCTTTGGAGTCAGCAAGAGAAAGTTGACAGGATTGCAGAATACAGCTTCCTTTTACAGTCACACTTGCTGCTCTTTAGGTCTCATCCATCCTACTTTTTTTGTAGTTATATTTGTCACCTGTGAGAGGATGACAGTGGCCAGTAGGTCAAGGAAGGTCCTCCTCTTCCTCTACTCTTCTTTAGTGAGGCCACATACAGAATATTGTGTCCAATTCTGGGCTCCCCAGTTCAAGAGGGACAGGGAAGTACTGGAGAGAGTCCAGCAGAGGCTATGAAGATAATGAGGAGATAGGAGAATCTCTCTGATGAGGAAAGACTGAGAGACCTGGGGCTGTTTATCCTGGAGAAGAGCAGACTGAGAAGGGGATCGTCTTGATGCTCATCAGTTTCTAAAGCGTAAGTGTCAAGAGGATGGGGCCAGACTCTTTAGTGTTGCTCAGTGATAAGACAAGGGGGCAATAGAACACAGGAAGTTTCATCTGAACATGAGAAGAAATTTCTTTCCCTTGAGCATGCTGGAGCCGTAGAACAGGTTGCCCAGAGAAGCGGTGGAGTCCTCTTCTCTGGAGACTTTCAAAACCTACCTGGACCTGATCCTGTGCAACCTTCTCTGAGTTACCCTGCTTCAGCAGGGCTTTTGCTCTAGATGATCTTCCAAAACCCACCATGCTGGGATTCAGTGACCACATTCCTTGGGGACCTGATTTTCACCCCGAGGTTTGCTGTGCTAAGGCTGAGGTTTGGAATTGTAACATCAGAAATTTATTTTGAGGGGATGGAAATGTCATATGCAAAAGGGAGATTTGGTTGACACTGATGGTGTTTAGGATGTGTGATGTGAAGACCTCCATAAATGGGAGTGTTTGTACTATCTCACTCTGATATGTTGCATTGCTAGTAGAGGAACTGTCCCTCTTCCTTGCCTATCTCAGGCTCTAATGAAGACACTTGAAATATCACTTCAGTTACAATAACCAAGCCCAGAAAGTGTAAATATCCCACTGAAAAATATCTCCAGTTTGTTCTGCACCTAGCCTCATTTATGTTGACATAGCGTGACTGTTTCTCCTGGCAGACACTTGGAGGTGAAGTTGATATAGGAGCTGAGGGATATGATGAAGCTGGTATCAGTACACCATCTGCCAGGGACATGGATTCATTGACCTGGTGTTTCAGACTGGATCCTTAATTACATCGTCACTTGTAATGGTAGAATCATAGAATGTCAGAACCATACAATCAGAGAATCATAGAATGGTTTAGTTTGGAAGAGACCTGTCAAGATCATCCAGTCAAACACCTCTGCATTCATCAGGGATATATTCAACTAGTTCAGGTTGCTCACAGCCCTGTTCAGCCCAATCTGGAATGTTTCCAGTGATGGGGCATTTACTATCTCTCTGGGCAACCTGGGCAAGGGTTTCACACACTTCCTTAGATCTAGTGTGAATCTCCCTCTTCTGGGAGATTCCCCTGTAAGTATTGGAAGGTTGCAATAAATTCTCCTCAGAGCCTTCTTCTCTCCAGGCTGAACAACCACAACTCTCTCAGCCTGTCTTTGTAGAAGTGTTCAATCTCTCTGTTCATTTTTGTGTCCTACTTTGCCCTTGCTCCAACAGGTCCAGGCCTCTCCTGTGCAGAGGACTCCAGAGCTGGACTCAACACTGCAGGTGGGATCTCAGCTGAGCAGAGCAAAGTGGCAGAATCCCCTCCCTCCACCTGCTTCTGACCAGTCCCAGTAGTAAGGCAACATGCACAGCCAAAGTGGAAACAAGAGCCTGAGAACAAGCCTTGAAGAAAACCATTTGCAGTTGCTGGTCACTAGAAAGCCATAGTCTGAATCTCCAGGGTCTGCATCAGGAAATAATAAATAAAAACTCAGAGCTAGTATTGCTTAAAGTTTATAATATTGGGGTTTAGAAAAGTTTTAGGGGTCCACTAACCTACATCATAAACATCTTTGGGCACACTAATCATTCAGAAAGTCAGAACTTAGAGGATGCTAAGTTTATCACAACACTTCGTTCTTATTAGTAATCACCCAGCTCTCTTGAGCAGAAGTCCTGGAGACTAACGAGAGCTGCTGGTCTCTGTAAGAAAAGCAGCCTCCTCTTCAGGAAATTGCAAATTTTACGACTTGGAGGTACATGGTATAGACTGTTGGGAAGTCTTATGCTCACAGTACAGCAGGAACATAAATGCACATATACAAAGTCTGCATTACATTAAGATTCTTCAGCCCCTGGGAAACCTCACACCGGTCCTTCAACCGATGCTTTAACTACAGACTCAAATATCTGTACCGGTTTTAGACAATCTGAGTAACTTTGCCCCCACTCTTCACATGGCCAGGAGGTCAAGAGAGGTGATTCTGCCACTCTGCTCTGCTCTGGTGAGACCTCACCTGGAGTACTGTGTCCAGCTCTTGAGTCCTTAACACAGAAAGGATGTGGGTCCTTAATACAGAAAGGCCCTCCCCCACAGGAGTGCCACAAAGATTATCACAGGGCTGGAGCACCTCTACTGCAGAAAAACAGGCTGAGAGAGTTGGGGTTGTTCAGCCTGGAGAAGTGAAGGCTTCAGGGACACCTTGTAGCAGCATCCAATAGCTGAAGTGGAGCTACAAGAAAGCTGGGGAAGGACTGTTTAGAAGGGCTTGTAGTGATAGGATGAGGGTCAGTGGTTAAAAGCTAGATTTAGGTTGGACATCAGGAAGAAGTTCTTTACAATGAGAGTGGTGGAACACTAGAACAGCTTGCCCAGAGAAGTGGCAGAGGCTGCATCTCTGGAGACATTCAAGGTGTAACTTGATGGGGCCCTGAGCAACCTGATCTAGATGGACATATCCCTACATACTGCAGGGAGGTTGGATATGATGATCTTCAAGGGTTTCCTCCAACCCGATGCATTCTACAATTCTGCGAATTCTTCCATTCCTGAATTATGTTTGAATGAAAAGCTCTTAGCATAATTGGTTCTATTTCCCTGTAACTGGTCAAGTTACTGTAACTGCACTATCATTTGCATATGGTGACATCTAATTGTGTGGTAGCCACTGCTGTGGTTGCATGAGTGAAAAGCAGTGTGCAATTAGAATGTATTTCCAAACCCTGACTCTCCATTATATCACAGAGCACCCTGAGGAAATGCCACTGGATATTTTTGTATAACATCAGGCTGCAGGCTCACCACTGAAGAGAGGGTTGGTTGGTGATCTCTGCTATCTTTGGTTGGTGACCCAAGGTTCTCATCTTTTCATCCACAAAATTTCACTGTGGCTTTGAATTGCAGATGAAAAAGTGGCTGACAGCTTGGCTCTGCTGGGATGCATTAAAAAGAGTGTAACCAGCAGGTTAAAGGAGGTTTTCCTTCCCCCTCTACTCTGCCCTGGTGATGCCCCATTGGGAATAGTGTCCAGTTCCAGGCTCTTCAGTTCAAGAAAGACAAGGAATAACCAGAGAGAATCTAGTGGAGAGCTACTAAGATGATGAGAGGAGTGGAACAGCTACCTTATAAGGAAAGACTGAGAGAGCTGGGGCTGTTTAGACTGGAAAAGACTGGACTGAAGTGATTTTATAAATGAATATAAACTTCTAAAGGGTGGAGGTCATGAGGATGGGGCTGGGCTTTTCTTAGTGGTACCCAGTGATAGGTAAACTGGAACACAGGAGTTTTCACTTGAACTCAAGGAAAAAAATCTTTCCTTTGAGGGTACTGGAGTACTGGATCAGGCTGCCCAGAGAGGTTGTCAAGTCTCATTCTCTGGAGACTCAAAATCTACTTGGACAAGTTCCTGTGCAACCTGATCTAGTGTCTGTATTTTCAGGGGTGTTGGATTAGATGTTCTCTGGAGGTTTCCTGCAGCCCCACCATTCTGTAACTGTGTCCAGTTCCTGATGGTGGATTTTCTTAGGGCTTACATATCTCTGAAGTTTTAAGTATCTCATTAAGTAGGACATGCACCCACCCTCACTCTCACCCAGTCCTTGCTGTCAGGAAGCAAAGAAGATCTTGCAGTCAGGTGATGGAACAGACCTTGGATATTTCCTTGCAAAGACTCAGACACATATTACTGTTGATTTCTTCTTGCTGTTGGCTCCCTGGTCCTGCTGGCAGCGCTGACAGACCTGATGTAAGCATTCTCTCCATCAGCTGGTGCAGCCAAGCCTAAGATAACAGCAATGAGAAGCCAAGTACCTGCCACCATGTGAAGACAGGGCTGTTAGGTATTAACTATAAATCGAAGGCAAGACTTGGCTGTTGGGACAGGCTTTAACCCCAGTGAGTCTGTGGAATTGGTTTGGAGCCTATGTGGGACCCCCCGAGTGTTTTTGTCATCTCAAACAGTGCCACTGAAAGGCAGTTGAGCACACGGTGCACTGCACAGCTCTGGGGGAGCCACCCTCCCCAAGCCTCCCACCTTGTGGGTGAGGGGACAATGGGAGGCTTCTGGAGAGCACAAGGGAGCAGGGGGCCAGAGAAAGCCATACTCCGCTCCTGACGCCGCTCTGCTCCACTCTGCCTGCTCCACAAAGCCCCTCACCGCCTCTGTTCCCGTCACTGCCTGCGTTCCGGAGAGAAGCCATGTGGCATGGCCCAGGTTTGTGTGGCTTGTGGCCCAGAGAAGGACCTGGGGGTTCTAACTGGTGGGCAATCAAATATGAGCAAGCAGTCTGCCCAGGTGGCCAAGAAAGCCAATGGCATCCTGACTTGTATCAGAAATGCTGTGTCCAGCAGGAGTATGGAGGTGATCGTCCCCTTGTACTCAGCTCTGGTGAGGCCACACCTTGAGTATTGTGTCCAGTTTTGGGCACCCCAATACGGGAGAGATGTGGAGGTGCTGGAGCCAGTGCAGAGGAGGGCCCTGGCGAAGGGCATGGAGAATAAATCTTATGTGGAGCAACTGAGGGATCTGGGGCTGTTTAGTCTGGAAACAAGAAGGCTGAGGGAAGACCTCATTGCTGCCTACAACTACCTGAAAGGATGCTGTGGAGAGGCTAGTGCTGGTCTTTTCTCACAGGTGATAGAACAAGAGAGAATGGCCTCAAGCTGTGACTGGGTAGGTTTAGACTGGACATCAGGAAAAAAAAATTCTCAGAAAGAGTAGTCAGGGATTGGATTGTGCTGCCCAGGGAGGTGGTTGAGTCACCAACCCTGGATGCGTTCAAAGGTCGTTTGGATGTGGTGCTTGGGGATACGGTTTAGGGCTGAATGTTGTAGAGTAAGGTTCTGGGTTGGACTTGGTGATCCTAAGGGTCTTTTCCAACCTGAATGTTTCTGTGATTCTGTGATGTGTGGCACATCCCTGCTCCACCGACACTGCTCCTCACAGTATGTACACCAGTGCCGAGAAACTTGGAACTGCTCCTGCGACAACTCTGAGAGCTGAAGCCAGGGAAATGGTGATATCCTTTCTCTTCAAAATGTATTTTCCCCACTGCTTTTCCTTCCCATTTTCCTTTTGCTCCAGTCCAATCTAATAAACCCAGTTCATCAGCTGTTTGGCATCATTTTGCCTTTATTTACTCCAAGGCAGTTATTTGAACCTTAGCATGAGCCCCCCCACCCCCTGCTGACCCGGGTTGATGCAGGATAACCAGGTGGTGACAGCTTGATGAGTTCTCTGGAAAAACGGCTCTGTTGTTTTGATTGGGATAGAAGATTTCACTAGGGTGAAAACAAGGAGGAGCCAGGGATGACTAATCCTTTAGAGAAGCTTTTCCCAAAATATGGATTAGGTTGGATTTGATTATCAGGGACTATTTCAGAGGCAAAGAGCTAAAGCAGGTGTTTATTATGAGCACTGTTTGCACTGGTCTCCCAATATCTGATGCATCAGCCATTTGTGCAGTGCCAAAACACTCTCTTTGGCTGGGCAATCAGATGAGGACAGGAAAGGAGGTCTTGTAATTTAAGCTTTAACCCTTCTGCTGAGTTTGGGAGTTTTTGGGGGGTTCACCAAATCCTTGAGGGACTGAGCTAGCACCAGCCTTGCAAACCCATCCTCTCCAGGAGGTCTTGGACACGCTGATTATTTATTTGATAGGCTTAATCCCGGAGAATGCAAAGGCCTGCCAGAATCCTTCGCAAATCAGGCCCATTCTTTTGCACATCCTTTCTATTTCACTGGTGAATGTCACACTTGGCCGTGGTGTCAGAGCAGACCACAGCCTGTCACTACCTGGCTCCCCCCTACACATCAAGCCCAAGATGGAGAGGCAGCTGGTGAGCCATGAGAGGGCATTTACCCCCTGGAAGCTGCCAATCATTCTCAGATTAAGATATTTTATTTCTGTAGATCTCCTTATAAACCTGTGGTTAACAGCTTTCCTGGGGCAGAGGGTTGGTGAGCAATATTCTCTCTTTGCAGGTGGGAACCTGTTGTGGTGATCTGAGGGCTGGAAGCCCTCTGCTGTGAGGACAGGCTGAGAGAGTTAGGATTAGGTTGTTAAGCCTGGAGAAGAGAAGGCTCCAGGGAGACCTTCTGGTGGCCTTTCAGGACTTAAAGAAGACCTGTAAGAAAAATGGGGACAGACTTTTTATCAGGGCCTGTTGTGGCAGGACAAGGAGCAATGGCTTCAAACTGGGAGAAGTTCAATTTGGATTAGACATGAGGAAGAAATTCTGCAGGAGGGTGGTGAGGCACTGGAACAGGTTGCCCAGAGAAGTTGTGAAGGTTTCAACCTGGAAGCATTGAAAGCTAGGCATGCTGTGAATTTTTGAGTTTAAACTAGATTTTTTAGAATTGGTGATCCTCTTGTTAGATCTTCCCCTTGCTCCTCCTTGATATCCCAGCCGGTGTGGCAGCAGCAGTGTTGCGAGCAGAGTGAATTCATGTCCTCACCTTCGCTTTCATTCTGGAAAGTCGTTAACGTGAAATTGCCAAGCAGAGAAGCTCCAGAGAGTTTAACGTGGCTACTTTATATTGCTGCTAGGAGTGTCTGGAATTGAAAATAAACCTGTGCTTGCAACTCTGACCCTTTCATCATAAATCCAAACTTCCTTATGTGCTGAAGAGGATGACTGTATCTCTCTGTGTCTTTCCAAAGGCGCGTGTGCAGCTGACAGCCACAGCTGCACAGAAGCTGGGTAATGTTTATTTGTAGGGTTTTGCTTGCTGGCTTTTTTTTTTTCTTTTTAGTAATAACCCAAATATGTTAAATGGAAATAGTTTTCAGGTGGTGTGTGGCTTGCTGGCCTTGTTCCTAGCCTTGGGGGATGGCTGTCCACATTGCAAATGACAACTCGGTGACTGCTTCTCTGGCAGCCATGCAACAGCATGCAAGTGAAGATTGTGGCTTTATCTGCCCTCTTACCACACATTGAGTGTCCCAGAGGACAGGGTGTGCTGTGATGGTCCTAGATCTCATCTGAACAGCATCATATAAGAGAAAGTGCTCATTTCACTCTGATGCTTGGATCATAGAATGGTTCAGGTTGGAAGACACATTTAAGGGTCACTATAAAGTCCAACATTCCTGCAGTGAGCAGGAATATCTTCAACTACATCAGGTAGCTCAGAGCCCCAAACAATCTGACCTGGGATGTTTCCAGGGACCAGGAATCTACCATGTCTCTGGGCCAGTGTCTCAGCACCCTTTTTTCTATATAGTCTAAATTTTCTTTCTTTTAGTTTAAAACCATTATCTCTTGTCCTTTTACTACAGACCCTACTAAAAGTCTGTTCCATCTTTCTTGCAAGTCCTTCTTTTAAGGATGTGTCCTTCTGTAAATAACCTAAGGGAAATAAGATGAAATAAATGGCTTTAAATTTAGTTTTGTGTCTGTATGAGGGAAAACCATGACATCAGCCCCATTAGGGGTAGCTTTGAGTTCAGCTGGAGCTAGGCCCATTTTGATGTAGGAGCTAACCTGTGACAACTGGATTAATTAAGCCTCAACAGGTTGGAGCTGTTTTGCAGTTTAGCCACAGGTTCTTGTGATTGGTGTTGTGATTGCTGGGCCTATATCTGAGGGTCTGGCAGGAATAGGAGAGCTTCTGGCTGTGAGAGTTTTGGTGTGTGTGTGTAGTGACCACAGACTGTAGATAGCACATCCTGTTTCTTGATAGACTAGGCTGCAGAGGACTTAGTGCTGTGTCCTTTCAACCATGCAGACTCAGACCTGCCTGGGAAGCAGACATAAGTGGCTTGTATTTCCTTGCCAAACAACAGTGGCAGCTCCTGCGTGAGATTTGAGGTCCTGAGTCATACAGGAAGGCATACTAGGTGATTCTATGGATCCTTTCTGGTCTCCAAGTGCTTCAGATGGAGTAGCTGGTTTTGGCAGGAGAGCGTGTGGGAGGCTGTACTGCACTGAGGAGGATGCCTTGGACTGTGCCACTTCTGCTTGACTATTATGGTTTCACTGATTGTTGGAGTAATTGCCTGCTGTTTGAGATGGAGGTTCGTATGCTGCATTCCAGGTAAGATGTCTGCTGGCACTGTGAAGTTTTTAATCTTGGTGGTGAAGAAAGCTGTTACCTGTTTCTAGTTTTCCTCTAAACCATAACAAAGCAGGACGTCCTTCCCATGATCTTCTTTCTACCTTTTGTAGAAGGCTGGGGAATTTATTGGTTTTTAACCTGAGATGATTATTGTCTCACCCTGGCAGGACATAAGTTTGACTGAGACTCATACACAGTTTTATTATGGCCTTGATACGTAGAAAACATTAATCTGAGAG